>NC_035446.2:48263003-48959670 GCF_002127325.2 Helianthus annuus | reverse complement strand
TTTGATGATGAAATAGACATGCTGACCGTTATATACGGCAGCGGAGAGCAGGAAGAATACTGGCTTGAAAACATCATGACAAAGCAGGGGCTTGGTTTCATGGAAGAATTGCATAACGCCACTTGTTTGAAGACAGAAATGGACTCAAAATTGGAGTTAATGCAAAACATGTTCAAGTGGAGGCTTCAGAATCTTCAGGAACAAAAAGCTGATGAAGGTGAAGGTGATGACATGGATGAAGATCAAGATGAAGACTCTGAGGAAGAAGATGACGCAAGTGAGGGATACTTTTCGGATAAATTACCTTCTGACGAAAGGTTTTGATTTTTTTTCTTTTTTTTTCTTCTGTGTAATCTTTTTTTTTTAAAGATAATTAAATGATATATTTCTCTATTTATTTGCAAAACGCCAAAAAAAAAAAATACTAAAAACAGTTATTGCTTACAAAACGCCAGAAATAACAAAAAATATTTTTTCCTACTTAATATTTTATTTTCTCCGTTATTGTATTTTGTCATCTTGGTCTGCATAACACCATTTAGAAAACGCCAAACTTAGAAGATGAGACGTCTATCACCTATAAACTGATAAAGCTGATCAAAACAGTAAATACAAAAACAGTAACTGAAAAGACGGTTACTTTATTACTATCATCTATTAGAATAAAAAAATCCCGCCTAAACTACGCGCCAAAAAACTCCTATAAGAGAGGGGTCTATACACAATGAATTGATCACACCCAAAAAAACAAACGCCATATCCTCTAGAAACCACTCACTTTAAAACACCAAAAAATGTTAGTTAAAATAACCACAGATGTCAAAACTTTCACTGAATGGATTCTTCTTCTGAGGGGGTTATCTTAATAATATTTTGCTGAATGAGATGGACAAATATTCAAGTAAAAAAGACTGATGACAGTGATATGCCATCATGTGGGCTTTGTTCTTTATATCGGCATGGAATAAAGGGATCAACACAAGTGTAAAATGTTATTTTGGACTCCATTATTATAAATAGTATCAAGCAAGAGTTGATCTTCAATGACATACCACCAAACAAGAATATCACACCAAAACACAGGATGCCACTAAGCAGCCTCGTCTAAAAAAGACGGGGTTTATGTAGGAAAGTTGGCATCTAGCTAAGGTATTCAAAAAGGTTCAAAACGCCAAAACAAATTCAAGAAGAAAGAGGCTGATGACAGTGAAGATCCGGAAGAGAAATTACATTACCATTCATTAATTTTTTTATTTTCATTTTATATTGTTTTGTTATCAAGTTATATGTTGTTTTGTAATCTAATTCTCTACAAATAAAATACATTATTATATAAAATGCCAAAAACTACAAACACTAAAACGCTAGTAGTATGAAAACTGTGAGAACGGGTGCTGGCAAAGCACCTTGTCAAATGTATTAAACGCCAAAAAATTCAATAAACGACAAACAAACATTTGGTCTTATTGTAATCTTATGAAAATAGTAATGACTCGTAGTGAATTATTATACAAAACACCACAAAACGCCAAAAAAATTGACTAGAAAACGCTATAACGCCAAAAAATTATCTATGTGACACAAAAACAATTAATTCAACGCCTAAAAGTTTAATAAATACAATTAACGCAAAAAAAAATCTTAGACGCCAGAAAATGTTATAGCGCATTGGGAAAATAAAAGAAGATTGAAAAGACAAAAAAACCTCTCGGACCCTGATCATGTCCCGAGACACGTGTTTATCCAGAATGCGTTCTCACCGTTCTCACACTTTTGAGCGTTTTCTCCTGATCCCGTTTCTCTCTATATATATATATATATATATATATATATATATATATATATATATATATATATATATATATATATATATATATATATATAGAGGCCGGTTAACGTACAAGAGCCGTTATCCTACATTACGTACGCGATCATCCACGATCTGGTGCGAATTCACTCTTCAACATGCGATTTGTACTGAAAATAACAACATGCGAAATTGTCCAAAAAACCAACATGCGAATTCATCAAACTTCACCAACATGCGATTTCGTTTTTCTTTATGTACATGCGATTTCAGGGTTTTTTGAACCATGCGATTTTCATTTTTGGTATCATAACGTGCGATTTTGACATCACGTACGTAGCGTACGTTAAGGCATATTGTAATACTTTTTATATATGTATATATATAAGACGAGCTGGATTTACGAACCAGATAACGTTATAAAAAAACGGACGGACCAGATAACGACTTTGATCCCAACCATGATTGTTGGTGTTCTCCAGATGGACTGCATTTTTTGCTTATCTCAAGAGTCCGACTGTCACACCCCCAAAATCCACCTGCGGAGTACCACCGCTTGGAGGCGTGACATGACCAGGATCAAGCCATCAATCATATTGAACATAGCATAATATAAATAAGATAGTTCGTAAAACCCAATTCAATATAATTGATGTTCAAAACCAAACATAGTATCAACAGCGGAAGCATAATAATGTAATCCCAAAGTAAATCAAAAGTTTAATGGTTTAACATAATGTCCACGATCCGAATCCCACAACGACCCACTCCTCCTTGTGCAAGCTCCGTAAGTACCTAAGGTCCTGCAAGGCATGCAGCAGAGAGTCAACAACTAGTTGAGCGAGTTCACAGTTAACAGTTCAGTAATAGTATAGTGTGAGTATTAGTATGTTCGTTCGTTTATATCATGTATCATATTTCCATCGCCGCCTCCCAGGCAGGTGTGCGAAGATATTAGGGGATGTTCTTCCCAAGTGTTCTAGACTAGGTTTAATTGTATCGCGGCCTACCAGGCAGGTGTGCGAAGACGCTAGTAAGTTTAGTTCGCGGCCTTCCAAAGGCAGGTGTGCGAAGTCAGTCATAATATCGCGGCCAACCCTTAGCAGGTGTGCGAAGATCAGTTCAATAGGTGTTACTAGTCTAGTCGGTTCGTATTCGTTAGGTTCTACCATCTGAGTATACACAATAATCCATCAAATCCCATTCCCACCCGGGAACCCATGCCTTGGCTGTGTGAACTCACCTTGGTTTGCTCGGTATGCTAAGTGAGTGCCCACAGATAATTAGTCACGTCCTAAATACGCACGTATGCATAATCAGTTTATATCCAAGTTGTTCACGTATAGGTATAATCAAAGAAATACTAGCATGTATCCATTATCATATAAATCATGCACATCACTTAACAGCAGTTAAATATTTCAGTTAACATTTATCAGAGTTAAATCAGATTACTGTGCAAAGTATTTCAATTTGGCGAAACACATAATTGACGGGACACATTCTGTTTCGCCAACTACCCTTGGCGAAACACCCCCTCTAATTCGCCAACTACCCTTGGCGAAACATATCCTTGACAAAACACTTTTTGTTTCGTCAAGATCCCCTTTGGCTAAACACTTTCTTGTTTCGTCGAAACCATACTGATATAGAAAGTAACCGACACATCACAGTAACCTAGATACCCTAGTGGCCGACCCCTATCAACCACCGTTAACCCTCATTGGACCGCAAGAACCTTTCATCGGTTGAACCCTTACCCTCTTTTAACTTATATATATATTCACATATATAATTAAGTGTAAGGTGACATTTTTTATTTATTTATTTATTATTTCTTTTTTTTTATTGGACCCAAGATGTATGAACAAGATCCCTCATTGGACCTCCATAACACATAACCGATTTAAACCCCCTCCCCTTTAACATTTACAGCCGACAATCCCACATGCCCCACTTTTGATGTGATGATGCACTATATTGATTGGACCACCATATGCTCCAACCGATTTAATTAACCAATGGCACACCAAACTTTAATCCATATTACTCATTACCTCATATGAATGATTACATGATACTGACAAAACCACATGCAATTTGATAAAACCTTTCTAACAAACCCTAAATGTGCCGACAACCCATAATGGTCACATGTGATGACCAGTTTATTCTATTGAACCGAGATGAATTAATCAAATGAGCTTTATGACAGTTACACACAATTCGAAGTTCACGACTTAAATCATATAGTCTAATATTTACTATCATCATCATCGACATTAACAAACACACCTTATACAATCAATAGAACTCATGTAGTCATATCTGTACATCACATGGGATCAAACGATTGTAGAGTGTGCACTAGAGCAAGTAGGGGAGGGTGCTTCTTCGAGTCCTCGGGCTGATGTCGGTAGTTCTAGGAGTCTAGGGTTTTGGTTTTTGGTTGAGAGTTAATCAGGAACGTAATACGTACATCATATTGATAAGGGTTTAGAGCGGTCACGCCGAAATGGGCTTAAGCCCAAGCACTCGGGCTGCTATAATCTAACTTCTAAGTGTTAATCGTTCATGAGAGGTTGGGCCGAACCCACGCTTGGGCCGCCCATGTGTTTCGAGTTCAAGGAGAAGTGGGCCAAAAGTTGCATGAGCCAAGCCCATACCTTGTGCGATCGGTTGTGTGTTGTGCGGTTCAGTTATACGTTGTACAATCCACATATGTTACACGTATGTAAACAAAACACACTACAATCTCATAGCACTTAACACATAATAAAACATAACATTTAACCTAACATACCATTAAATCAAAGCATCACATAAGCACGTAACGTTATACAAGGTTGGTTCGAATTACGAGTTGTCACATTATCCCCATCTAAAAAGAAATTTCGTCCCGAAATTTGGTACGCACTCACTGAGGAAGCTAGGTAAGTTGTATCGTTCACTGGTTTTCCTGGGGTGTCACATCCTCCCCCCGTTGATCTGGAATTTCGTCCCGAAATTCCGAGGTAGTAGCTTCAGCCTCAGTAGTGGTTGCATTGGTTCCGAATAACTGGGGATACTTTTCTTTCATTTGGTCTTCGCGTTCCCAGGTGTACTCTGGGCCACGTCGGGAGTTCCAACGAACTCGAACAAGAGGGATTCTGTTGTGTTTGAGGACCTTAACATCCCGGTCCGTGATTTTAACTGGTTCCTCGACGAACTGCAACCGCTCGTCGATAGTGAGTTCTATGAAAGGAATGATAAGGGTCTCATCTGATAGGCACTTCTTCAGATTCGACACGTGAAAGACATTGTGAACTGCTCCGAGTTCAGCTGGTAGGTTCAATCGGTAGGCTACTGGGCCTATTCTTTCTATAATCTCGAATGGTCCGACATATCGCGGATTTAGTTTACCCCGTTTGCCAAAACGTACCACACCCTTCCAGGGTGAGACTTTAAGTAATACCCGGTCCCCGACCTGAAATTCCAATGGCTTTTTACGCTTATCCGCGTAGGCTTTCTGACGGTCGCGTGCTGCCGCCATGCGTTGTCGTATTTGTGCAATCTTTTCTGTGGCGTCCACTACAATCTCGGGACCCGTAATCTGACTATCCCCCACCTCTGCCCAACAGAGAGGTGACCGGCATTTACGCCCGTACAATGCCTCGAATGGAGCGGCTTGTATGATGGTGTGATAACTGTTATTGTATGAGAACTCCACCAAAGGGAGATGCTTTTCCCAGCTGTTGCCTAAATTAACGACACATGCCCGAAGCATGTCTCCTAGAGTTTGAATCGTGCGCTCAGACTGCCCATCCGTCTGAGGGTGATAAGTCGTGCTCATATCTAACCGAGAGCCAAAGGCCTTGTGCATTGCTTGCCATAGTTCAGATGTGAATCGTGCATTGCGATCCGAAATGATAGAGGAGGGCACCCCGTGCCTTGAGACTACTTCCTTCAAGTATATGTCTGCTAGTGTGGAAAACTTGTTCGTTTCTTTGATTGCCAGGAAATGGGCAGACTTGGTGAGTCGATCCACGATCACCCATATGGTATCATTCCCACGCTGGGATCTGGGTAGGCCTGTAACAAAATCCATGGAAATTTCTTCCCATTTCCATTGCGGTATCTTGGGCTGCTGAAGTAGGCCCGCTGGTTTTTGATATTCAACCTTGACTCTTGCACAGGTCAAGCACTTGCCGACGTAAGTAGCGATGTGAGCCTTCATACTAGGCCACCAATATGTAGTTTTGAGATCGTGGTACATTTTATCCGACCCTGGATGTACCGAGTAGCGAGACTTGTGTGCTTCGTCCATCACAAGCTCTCGTAAACCACCATAAAGTGGGACCCAAATACGCCCCGTTACATAGTAGGCGCCGTCTTCCTTTTGTTCCATTCGCTGCCTTGAGCCGCGTAAGGCTTCAGCTGTGACGTTTTCGGGCTTCAATGCTTCCACCTGAGCATCTCGTATCTGTGCAGGAAGACTAGACTGGATGGTGAGCTGTAAAGCTCGTACGCGTCTAGGTAGAGTGTCTTTTCGACTGAGAGCGTCAGCCACCACATTGGCCTTGCCTGGATGGTACTTGATGGCGCATTCGTAATCGTTGAGTAGTTCGACCCATCTTCGTTGACGCATGTTCAAATCCTTTTGCTTAAGGATATGCTCGAGACTCATGTGATCGGTGTAAATTGTGCACCTGGTACCGTACAGGTAGTGTCGCCATATCTTCAGCGCGACCACAACAGCTCCCAGTTCTAAGTCGTGCGTCGTGTAGTTCCGTTCATGAATCTTGAGTTTCCGCGAAGCGTAGGCAATAACTTTATCCCGCTGCATCAATACACAACCAAAACCCTGTATCGATGCGTCGCAATAGACCACAAAATCATCCGTGCCCTCTGGCAAAGAGAGGATAGGTGCGCTGCAAAGCCTATCCTTTAGGTACTGAAAAGCAGTTTCCTGGGAATCTCCCCAACGGTAGGTGACACCTTTCTGTGTCAGTAGCGTAAGCGGTTGAGCGATCTTGGAGAAGTCTTTAATGAATCGCCTGTAATACCCCGCCAAACCCAAGAACTGGCGTATTTCCGTTGGTGTACGCGGTGCAGGCCAGTTCTTGATCGAATCTACCTTAGATGGATCAACATGAATCCCATCCTTGTTCACCACATGGCCTAGAAAGTGGACTTCACGAAGCCAGAAGTCACACTTCGAAAACTTAGCGTACAGCTGCTCCTTTCGAAGGAGATCCAATATCAGTCGTAGGTGCTGCTCGTGCTCCCCCTGACTCTTGGAGTAAATCAGAATGTCGTCGATGAAAACAATGACGAACTTGTCTAGATAAGGTTTACACACCCTGTTCATAAGATCCATAAATACGGCAGGCGCGTTTGTTAACCCGAATGGCATGACAAGAAACTCGTAGTGGCCACAGCGAGTTCTGAATGCTGTCTTGGAGACGTCCTCATCCTGGACTCTCAGCTGATGATAACCAGACCTTAGATCAACCTTGAAGTAGTAACTCGACCTTTGCAACTGGTCGAATAAGTCGTCAATGCGTGGAAGAGGATAGCGGTTCTTCACTTTGACCTTGTTCGGTTCACGGTAATAAATTTCACATCCTGAAGGTGCCATCCTTCTTTTTCACCAATAATTGGTATCCAATAGTTCTTGTAGCTCCCCAAGGCGAAGAGGTAGGTCGGATAAATCCCTTATCCAAGATTTCTTGTAGCTGCGTCGATAGTTCTTCCGATTCTGGTGGAGCTAAGCGATACGGTGCTCGAGCTATGGGTGCTGCCCCTGGAGCGAGCTCGATTTGAAATTCGAGCTGACGATGAGGCGGTAGACCAGGTAAATCTTCAAGAAAACACCTGAGGAAAGTCGCGTACAACTGGATGATCTTCCAACTTCTTTTCTTTCGTTGATGCGTCAGTAACGAGTGCCAAAAATTGCGGTGTGACCCTTCCGTAAACATTTCTGAGCCTCCAAGAAAGGGGTGATGCTCACCACAGCACCACTCTTGTCGCCTTGAACTTCGAGAGGTTCCTGACTAGAGCGAGGAATACGAATGATCTTTTCTTTGCATAGGATTTCTGCTTGCTGTTGCTGCTGGAGATTCTGATTTGCAGGCCGTGGGCTCCTGAATCCTTAGTTTCATGGCCCATCTTGAGACACCTCTGGCAACGTCCCTCGTTGCACTAACCACCGTGGTGTCTGTTGCATTTGTTACACGTTGGGTGAATTCCCCGATATCCACCCTGCCCCTGACCACCAGAAGTTGGCTGACTCGGGCTCTGGTGATCGCTATTCTTGCGCTGTTGCTGTGCTTGAGACTGAACGGTAGCGGAACCCTTGCTGGAATACCCATCCCATTTCCGCTTGTTGCCACTAGGGGTAGCGGGAGTAGCAGAAGTGGTAGCGGTAGTAATAGCGCTGATACAACTAGGCAGTCTGTTCTGTTCCACTGCCCGATCCGTGAGGCGAGGAGCAAGACGCTGAATGTCTTGGATATTGTCGCGGTTAGCCGATGTAGCATGGCTCTGAATCTCTGAGGCTAGACCCTTGAGGTACAATTCGATACGCTTGCTTGGAGGGTCCACCATGGTTGGACACAGGATGGCCAGTTCGTTCGACTGTTTCGTATGAGCTTCAATTTCTGACCCCGTCATTTTCAAATGGTAAAGCTCCACTTCCAACTTGTGGATGTCATCACGCGTGCAGTATTCCCTTTTAATACGTTCTTTGTATTCGTTCCAGGGGGTGGCGTTAGCAGCTGCCAGCCCTAATATCTGAACATGCGCGTTCCACCAGGTTAGCGCGATTCCTTCCAACGTGCCAGTGGCGTACTTGACCCTGCGTGCCTCAGGGCATTCACACATCTCGAATACTGACTCGAGCTTCCCAACCCAATGGAGTAGTCCCACTTCTCCTTCTGTGCCACTGAATGTGCTTGGACGACGGTCCATGAAGTTCTTGAATGTGCAGACAGGTTGCTGTGCGCTCTGACCCGTTGCGCGAGAAAGATAGGTCAAGGTTAAGCGCGAGAGTTGGGTCACGAGAGTAGGATCTAACATCCTAGAATAGGTTTGGAATAGCAGGTTATACCTCCTGCTTGTGCGGCTGCAAGCGCCGCAGCAACTTGTTCGTTAGTGAGAGCCGTCAACTGGGCTTGAGTCATGTCAACACGTCCAGACATGATCGAGTAGTAAAGGTAGCATAAGTATGAATGGTTCGCGTGTAGGGCGATGACAGAAAAGCGTAAGCACGTAGGTATTCTCATGTAATAGTATCATGTGTATCTAAGTGTAATGCGAGCAAAGTTCTATACGTTTCTAGCAAGCAGGTAATAAACATAAACCTTATTACCTAGGATGTCGAGTCTTGCACGTGGAGCGAAGCGTCGTTGTGGATCGTTGAGAGCACTGTTCTGGTTATAGTCTGGTTTTAATAAAAACATTTTTCCCATATTAAAACCAAGTTCTCTATAACCAATGGCTTTGATACCAATCTGTCACACCCCCAAAATCCACCTGCGGAGTACCACCGCTTGGAGGCGTGACATGACCAGGATCAAGCCATCAATCATATTGAACATAGCATAATATAAATAAGATAGTTCGTAAAACCCAATTCAATATAATTGATGTTCAAAACCAAACATAGTATCAACAGCGGAAGCATAATAATGTAATCCCAAAGTAAATCATAAGTTTAATGGTTTAACATAATGTCCACGATCCGAATCCCACAACGACCCACTCCTCCTTGTGCAAGCTCCGTAAGTACCTAAGGTCCTGCAAGGCATGCAGCAGAGAGTCAACAACTAGTTGAGCGAGTTCACAGTTAACAGTTCAGTAATAGTATAGTGTGAGTATTAGTATGTTCGTTCGTTTATATCATGTATCATATTTCCATCGCGGCCTCCCAGGCAGGTGTGCGAAGATATTAGGGGATGTTCTTCCCAAGTGTTCTAGACTAGGTTAATTTGTATCGCGGCCTACCAGGCAGGTGTGCGAAGACGCTAGTAAGTTTAGTTCGCGGCCTTCCAAAGGCAGGTGTGCGAAGTCAGTCATAATATCGCGGCCAACCCTTGGCAGGTGTGCGAAGATCAGTTCAATAGGTGTTACTAGTCTAGTCGGTTCGTATTCGTTAGGTTCTACCATCTGAGTATACACAATAATCCATCAAATCCCATTCCCACCCGGGAACCCATGCCTTGGCTGTGTGAACTCACCTTGGTTTGCTCGGTATGCTAAGTGAGTGCCCACAGATAATTAATCACGTCCTAAATACGCACGTATGCATAATCAGTTTATATCCAAGTTGTTCACGTATAGGTATAATCAAAGAAATACTAGCATGTATCCATTATCATATAAATCATGCACATCACTTAACAGCAGTTAAATATTTCAGTTAACATTTATCAGAGTTAAATCAGATTACTGTGCAAAGTATTTCAATTTGGCGAAACACATAATTGACGGGACACATTCTGTTTCGCCAACTACCCTTGGCGAAACACCCCCTCTAATTCGCCAACATATCCTTGACAAAACACTTTTTGTTTCGTCAAGATCCCCTTTGGCTAAACACTTTCTTGTTTCGTCGAAACCATACTGATATAGAAAGTAACCGACACATCACAGTAACCTAGATACCCTAGTGGCCGACCCCTATCAACCACCGTTAACCCTCATTGGACCGCAAGAACCTTTCATCGGTTGAACCCTTACCCTCTTTTAACTTATATATATATTCACATATATAATTAAGTGTAAGGTGACATTTTTTATTTATTTATTTATTATTTCTTTTTTTTATTGGACCCAAGATGCATGAACAAGATCCCTCATTGGACCTCCATAACACATAACCGATTTAAACCCCCTCCCCTTTAACGTTTACAACCGACAATCCCACATGCCCCACTTTTGATGTGATGATGCACTATATTGATTGGACCACCATATGCTCCAACCGATTTAATTAACCAATGGCACACCAAACTTTAATCCATATTACTCATTACCTCATATGAATGATTACATGATACTGACAAAACCACATGCAATTTGATAAAACCTTTCTAACAAACCCTAAATGTGCCGACAACCCATAATGGTCACATGTGATGACCAGTTTATTCTATTGAACCGAGATGAATTAATCAAATGAGCTTTATGACAGTTACACACAATTCGAAGTTCATGACTTAAATCATACAGTCTAATAATTACTATCATCATCATCATCGACATTAACAAACACACCTTATACAATCAATAGAACTCATGTAGTCATATCCGTACATCACATGGGATCACACATAAAAAAAAACATACAAATCAAGACCGAAGCAAGTATGATGATACTAACCAAACGATTGTAGAGTGTGCACTAGAGCAAGTAGGGGAGGGTGCTTCTTCGAGTCCTCGGGCTGATGTCGGTAGTTCTAGGAGTCTAGGGTTAAGGTTTTTGGTTGAGAGTTAATCAGGAACGTAATACGTACATCATATTGATAAGGGTTTAGAGCGGTCACGCCGAAATGGGCTTAAGCCCAAGCACTCGGGCTGCTATAATCTAACTTCTAAGTGTTAATCGTTCATGAGAGGTTGGGCCGAACCCACGCTTGGGCCGCCCATGTGTTTCGAGTTCAAGGAGAAGTGGGCCAAAAGTTGCATGAGCCAAGCCCATACCTTGTGCGATCGGTTGTGTGTTGTGCGGTTCAGTTATACGTTGTACAATCCACATATGTTACACGTATGTAAACAAAACATACTACAATCTCATAGCACTTAACACATAATAAAACATAACATTTAACCTAACATACCATTAAATCAAAGCATCACATAAGCACGTAACGTTATACAAGGTAGGCTCGAATTACGAGTTGTCACACCGACCTTCGTCATCGTTGCTCGTTCTCTGTTGAAAACTTACTTGGTGCTTGAAATTTGTAAATCTTCGTCCAAATTATAAAACTTTTTTATTCTATAATTTATAAAAACTTAATAAACCATAAAAGTTTAATTATATTTTATCTTAGAAAGTAATTTTTTATATTAATTCTTAAAATTTATTATTATATATATATATATTGATTTCGAGTGATGATGAATAGTAACTTTATTTTTATAATAATATATAGTTTTTTATTATTTTATTCTTTAACATATTATAATAGTTTATTATTATATTTACTTTTAATAACATATTTTTTTAAACATATATTCCCTTTACTTTTTTTTCATAAATACTTTTTTTTCTTGTTTCTAAAAATATATTAATTTATCGATTAATTTGATACTTATTTAATAAGTTACGTTTATAACTTTTTTTCTAAAAACTTAAGTACGTAGTTGTGTTTGATTTCTTTCCCGGGCATTCCTTATTGTCACACCTTGCTAGTAGCGGTAGCGTATTGTGTATGACGTAAGAGAGGTAATCATTGCATCCAAATGTATAAACATAATAAACCACAACGATGCCATAGATATATTGTTTTCAAACAAAGTTTACAAGTTTCCAACATAGTTTTCTAGTTTCCACAACGTTCACAAACTTTGGCCATAACATAGTTATATTACACAACACAAAAGATAGTTTTTGACATAAAACATAGTGAGGTTTTGTCCCCTATATACCCATACGAAGTCGGGATATAAAAGACAAACCCTCCAAAAGCGGCTATGGTTGTCATTGACTTTCCCGTTCCGCGTAGTATATCACCAGCTCAAGACTTGTTTCCTGAAATACATGTAGTTTTAAAAAGTCAACAAAAGTTGAGCGAGTTCATGCAGTTATTGTTTTCATACAAAATCTTTGTATTCTTGTAGTGAAATCCCGGTATGTTAATAGCATTTATGGAGTTTAAGGATCCATCAGTGGGTAGCGAGCCCCCTGACATTATGTACCATAAGTACGTAACCAACCCGAGATAACTTTGACATTTCTGGGATCACAAAAGCACTCCAGGGTATACCAACCAGGAGTGGAGCGTGTCTCAAGCTCAATAGATTTACACCTTTTGCACCTTGGTCACTAAGTGATTAATGGTTACTATGTCATCATCCTACTTACGCACATTGATCGTGCAATCATCTAAACCCATAGCTAACATACCCGCAGTTTTAACATGTATTTCCCCTCGATTATTTTAAAAACAAAACATTGAAATCATTGAAAGGAGGTACATGAACTCACAATTTTGCGTTTCGTGTATTGTGATATCGTAGTGAGCGTCCATACGTGTGATTAACCTACACGTGTACTTACTTTATTAGACCCTAGGTCTTATCGGACCTCGTAAAAGTTGTTCATCTTGAATTCTTATTGTGCTTTCACTTGTCATTTTGGAACAACTTTGTATTTTAGAGTGTTCGTAGTTTGTTCGTTCACTTGTTATGTATACAGATTTCATAGCTGCATACATATATCTTATATGTATTGAATTATATGTGAACGGCTTCGCCCTGCACATGTCCTCGTGCTTCGCACGCGTGTCATTGGGCCGAACCTATGTCATTGGGACTAAACCCTGTCTTTGGGTTTATCCCACGTTTCTATGTCATTGGGCTTTAACCCACGTTTCTATAGTAATTTGGGTACTAGCCCATGAATTTTATCATTGGGCCCCAGCCCATGCATCTTAGCAATTTGGGCCTAGCCCAAATATTTTATCATTGGGCCCCAGCCCATGTAGCTTACCAATTTGGGCCTAGCCCAAATATTTTATCATTGGGCCCTAGCCCATGTATTTTAGTAATTTGGGCCTAGCCCAACTTGATTTTTAGGAGTCCATATATTTAACAATCTTGCATTTTGTAAAAAAAAAAATTACTAAATATGTTTTTTTTTTTATAATTTTCCTTCTTTTATTAAAGAATACTCAGAAATTTTGTATTTTTCTTTCAACTTTCCGGAATTGTTATCGATGATCTATATTCATATATTCGCCCGGTTGTCCAAAATATATTGTTAGACAAATCGTTGTGATTGCTTAATATATATTTCTTGTGAGTTCGCCTGTTGTCCGTTTTATTGATTCGTCCGTTTATTCGCTTATGGATATAATATGTTTAGGGTTTAATTATATCCGTTTTCGTTGCATTTCTTTGGAAACATGTATACGTATTTTTGTGTCTTTTTGTACTTGTTTCTTACAAATATTTCTTGGTATCATGGGTGTATTATTTTGATTACCCTAAATGTATCTAAGTACATACACATTGTTGGACCCAGTTTGGCCTTAACAACTTCTTTTCACGTAATATGGCAAGTGATTTCAGTAGATGTGAAAAAGATGTGCGGAAATGGAAATCAGACTTTCAGAAACAAGACCTATAGAATTATCAAGTTTATATCACTTTGAAACAAAATAGTTTACAAGGTGATTGTAAGATTATTATCTAATACAAATGAATCTTGAATTTTGTGGGTGAGAGGGCAATGGAGTTTTTGTAGTATGTATGAATACTAAGCTTCAAACTCAATTGTCTTCTGCTGGTTGAGCCTTCTATATATAGAAGGCTTGGTACATGAATAACAATAGTTTATTCATGTAATAAGTCCTGCAAAAAGTAGTAATTTGACATATTCGTTGAATCCAACGTTCAAGTTGCCTTTGTAATCATGATATCCAATAATGTCAAGTTGCTTCGGTCATTGTGGCAGGATAGAACTGATTTTTAGACAAGTGGGGTATTCATCAGAATTTCTGATAAACCACTTCATCAGAAATTCTGGTGAACAAATCCTCAGAAAGTCTGATAATTAGAATCGTCAGAAACTGATGATATTTCATCAAAAATATCATCAGATCCATCAGAAATAACCTTCTCTGATAATCTTCTTCAGCTCTTGATCAACTTATGATTCTTTGAAGTAGATGCTTTTCATTTCAGTTGTCCTATCTGATCTTCTTCTTCTTGTTGTGATCTTCAGGACTGTTGTCTTCTTCATAGATCCAGTTGAATCTGATTTTCTTCAATACTTACAAATAAAGTTTTCTAACAGTTTCCCCCTAAGTATTGTAAGAAAATGAACTATTTACATCAAACATAAAAAACTGTCAACTAATCCTTGAAAAGAAAAATCAAACAACTAAATTCAGAAACATAAAACATAATTAAACCAACCATTGTTCAAAACTGACAAAAATAAAATATTGTTCAAAAACAGGAATTTAATCTCATCAATTCATTAATTGATCTTCACTCCACTTCTGTATTTGTCCCTTGGTTTCAGCCTTTTCTTGTGATCAATTGCCTTTTGAGTTTCCTTGTACATTTCTTTGTACCATCCTCTTGATTCCATCCAGTTTTCAATGCAATCTTCAATTGTTTTTCTCAGCTGTTCATTGTTCTTTCCCTTCTTTTTGAGCTGCTCTTGTTCCTCATTTATGCAGTTCCTTATATATTTCAGAGTTTGATTTGAATACCTGCATATTTCACTGATTCTAAATAGAGCTTTCGCATCATGAGCATCTTTGAAGACTACACACATTTCTGGTTTGTCAAAGATTGCTCTAGTTCTCACCAGTTTAGAAGGAATTTCAGCTGGAATTGTGGTGTTGGGAGGAGGTATTAGCACCTTGTTGCTATACTCAAAATTGATACATAGATCAAAGTCTGCCAGCGCAGCCCTTTTGTATAACTTTGCTCCTGCACTTTTGAAGCTGTCAAGGGCTCTTCTGATCACAACTGAACTACTTTTCTCTCTATCAATGATATTCTTCATTTTGACTATGCCCATTGGGTGAATATCATCAGCCAGATTTGCATCAGTAACCTTTTGTTCACTGTTATCTTTTCTGATCAGGGTATACTTTTTTTGTCCTTCATTGCCTAAGATACCTCCTCCAGTGGTCAAAGTATCGATTCTTTCAATAGATATATTGGATTGGTCATGTGTTTGTGCAGAATTTCCCAGCCTCCATTGTTTCTGATTTCAACAATACCTTTACTCAATGGGGAGAGTGGCCTTTCTGGGTTGTCTTCTGGACCTTTCCAGTAGTAGTGCTTTAGATGTTCTTCAGGGTACATAATTGTGTGTAAATCACCTTTCAGCACTTCTATTTCTTTGATGTTTCCTTCTGAATCTTCTCTCATTACTCTTCTTGGCCTTTTTGAGGAGGTCACTTCATGTTCCATTCTTCTCTTCTCTTTTGTATCCATCTTTATGCTGAACTCTGTTTCTCCTGTGATGGCTGTAAAAGATGATTGAACTGGAACATGTTCTTTCTGTTGGACCCTTGAAGTATCTGGCTTTGGGACGTTTGGTGGAGGACCCATGAGTAACTTTTGTTTATCTGGAGGTGGACCCATGGGTTGCTTCTGTTTTTGAGCTGTTGGAGTTTCTGATCCTGTTGCTTGTCTTTCTTGTGGAATTGGGGCTTTCAGTTCATGAAGATCAGCTTTTGCCAGTCTGGCTACGTTATATCTATGGGAGATGATTTATATTGTATTATAGATTAAACATTATACAATCAACTATCTCTTATTAAGAGTCAAGTTATTCTACAAATGCTTCTAATCGTAAGAAGTGTAAGAAGGATTTATAGAGTGACAAGTGTCCAATAACCTAAAATTAAACCCACTACATCACCACCCAAAACCTAAACACCCACCCCCACCCCCACCCCACCCACCACCACCCAAAAACCTAAACCCCCCACCCCCCACCACCCAAAAACCTAAACCTCCCCCCCCCCCGCCAAAAACCTAAACACCCACCCCCACCCCCACCCCACCCCACCACCACCCAAAAACCTAAACCCCCCACCACCCAAAAACCTAAACCTCCATCCCCCAAAAACCTAACCCCCCCCCCCCCCCCCCGGCAAAGAAAAACAAAAAAAAAAAAAAAAAAAACTATACCTCACCAAAAAAACCCAAAAACCTAACCCCCCACCCCCCAAAAACCTAAAAAAAAACCTAACCCCCACTCCCCAAAAACCTAAAAAAAATCTAAAAAAAAACCAAACACCCACCCCCACCACCACCCGAAAATCTAAACCCCCATCCCCACCCTCTCGGCAAAAAAAAAAAAAAAAAATTGGGGGAGGGGAGGTGGGTGATGGGGGAGGGGGTGGGGGTGAGGGTTTAGGTTTTTGGTGGTGGTGGATGTTTAAGGTTTTTTTTTTTTTTTTTTTTTTTGTGTGTGTGTAGTGGGTTTTTTTAGGTTATTGGACACTTGTCACTTTATAAATCCTTCTTACACTTCTTACAATTAGGATCCTTTGTATTTAATCCTAATCCCTCTTATTAATATTATATGTTTATCTGTTACAGCATTGAGTCGATTTGTAAATTTAGAGGATCCACAATTTCACATTAAATCTCTTATCTTTATCTTTATATTTACAATTTAAGTAAGAATACATTTATTCAAAATGTTTTTAAAAAGTATAATCATTCAATTTGGAATAGCTAGCTAGCCCCCTATATATAATGGTAATAATGTATGTAAATTGGAGGTGGGTGTTGCATGTTTTGGGAGGGGAGGGTTATGGTTACAATAAATAAATAAACCTTGATGAATGGATCTGTTGAATCATCAAGAACTTGAATGACAATACGATCAGAAGGCCAAGAAAGACCACATGCTGCTCTAATGGAAAGCTTGTAAACCTGTAAAAAGAAAAAAAAAACGAAGAAGATATGATAGGATACGATACGATATGATACGATAGAAAAGGAGGAATCTATTATCTATTATATATAATAAATGAAAGTAATTTGGGCCACGTGTCACTTGATTAGGGCATCCTCAATCCCATTTTCCTGCCCAACAGTGTTCCGTCCGTTTATCTCACTCCTAAAAACCCTAATCTTCTAATTCTTCTTCCGTACTCTTCTCTTCTCCCTTATCTAGCGACTCAAGAAGACTAGATGCGATTCCTCTTTAGATCTGCGATTCCTCTTCTTCAGATCTATGATTCCTCTTTATAAAAAAAACCCTAAATCATTCTGTTGCCTCATTTTCTCCTTCAGGCTTTCTCTTTTCTCCAAACCGTAAAGATCCTTTCCTTCATCCAGTTCTTCCATCATCGATTCTTCTTTCTCACATTTATTCTCCATAAACCCTAAACTCACCAGAATTCTTTTTGCTCTTCATCTTGAAAGAAGGAGAGAAGATTCGAGAGATAGATCGAGAGATGGGGCGCCGGTTAAGGGTTCTGCGGTTTTTCTCTTACAAGATTCTTTCATCTTCTTCGTCGACAAGTTTCTTCCATTTGAGGTTTGATTTGTATGTTTATATATCTGTGTTGATTTCTTCTTATTTTCATACAAAGTTTCTAATTAAACCCTAATTTCTACTCCTAATCTCATCATATGGTTCCAAGGTTGTTGTTATCGAAGGTCATCAAAGTTCAGATCCGCTTACCTGCGGCTAGATTTCCGCCATGAACCGGTATGTTTGAATATGTTCAGAAACTAAGAGTTTTTTTCTTAACGGTGATGATATGAGTATAACATCTGTTGATTATTGATCTGTGAATATGTTCACCGATTATTCTTTTTGAAATTAGGATTTCATTTGCCTGAGATTTGAATCTTCCGATTGTTGAAGCCTTTGAAGCTGATCCTTTTAAATTTCTAGTTCCCGAGGTATGATCTGTTTGTAATAGCAGTGGTTCAGCATCTACAGTGGATTCAACATCTATAGTGGATTCAACATCAGGTGTTTGGTTAATTTTTGGTCAGGTTTCCTGTTCAGTTTTGATGTTCACTTATCTAATTTTCATTTTATTTTTAGGCTTCTATATGATTATGAGGTTGATTGATTGGTCACTTGCTATTGTTGTTTGATGTCGTTTGCTATTGTTGTCAAGTAAGGTAAAAATTGCCATTCTAATTACCTGAATATTGCGTATGATATCCTTTTAATTTTAATCGACCAACAAGTTTTTTGGTTTGTTTCTTTGTTCTTTGTTTATTTGTTAGATGTACACATTCTACGGAATGTAGTTAAGAGCCGCACATAAATCAGATAATTGTTATTCTTTTGCTAATTGTTAATACACTTTGTAGTCAGTTCTTCTTCTTCTTCGTTATTTCATATAATATAATGATTTGTTATACAACTACCTGATTTCATATTTCATTATGATTTGTATGCTTTTAGGGTTTGATTTTATATTAGTTATTACATTAATGGTGAGTACTCAAGAATATTGGATGGTTTAATTAGTTTTATTTTGGGTATTTTTGGATGATTTCATCCATTTCTTTAGATAGTTCATGATTGAAGATGCAGCTGAAGCTATCATTTGAGTGAAATGAATGTTGATTTATCAGAAGATGCAGTTGAAGGTATCTTAAATAAGGTAATAATTGCATTACATCCCTGTTGAAAATAGAATTGCTAAATTTAGGGAAAGTGAGGTTGAAAGATGATAACCCAACAGTGGAGATCTCATTCTACAGCTTCGATAAATTGAGCGACATTCTGTAACACCCCAAAAATATAAAACTTTATATTACAATTATAAATTTTAAATAAATGAGAATTTATCAACTAGGAATTTATAACCTAGTTAACTAACAAGCCTAAAAATAACTTACAATGGGGTTAAAACAACAAAACGTTATGTTAAAAAAATTGAGGGGCCAATACTGTCAAAAACTGAACTTAAATTATAAAAATAGTAAAAACAAAATCAAACCCCTCATTTGAGAGGTCTGATCGATCAGAACAACCACAGGGCGACACCCCCCCTCAAACCCTAATTCACAAGAAAAACCACAAATTGAAGGCCTAAATCAACTAGAAATCGAAATCTGAGCATAGAATCGTGATCACCTCGTCAAAGGGATCATAAGGTATGTCAAATTAGGTCATTTTGATTCAACCCAAATTCTTGCATATGATTGAAATTTGAATGTTGAGCTTAATTAGGTGATTATAAACATGAAATTGGGAGTGATATGGGGTTTGGGGACAAACCCTAGATGACTTCTTGTCAAATCTTTGCATGATGGTTGTATGGATCGAAATCACCATAGTGGGTGATTAATATGTTAGTAGAACTTGATAAACACTAGGATTAAGATTCTTGTCTAGTGTAAATTGAAATTTTGAGATAATCTCTAGAATTATTGATGTTAAAAATATGTGTATGTTGTCAAATTGAAGTTAATTTGGATGATAATTTCAAGTCATGAAATTGGTTTAGATCATGTAGAAATTTGACCCGCTAGGTGTTTGATGAAACGCCTAAATTAGGGTCAAAATATTAAAGGTTTGGTAAAACGCAGATTTGAATATGTTAAGAAAATGATGCGTTAAAACCATGGATGTAAAACAAGGCTTCCAAGGCCGAGTACTCCCCGAGTAGTCGCTCCAAGGTAGGTTGCCGAGGCGACTTTCTCTAACTCTGCCTAATTACTTGGAATCGATCAAACGCGGTCAAACTCGGCCAAAATCGGATCTAGTAGGTCAATTCGGGCCGAGTTTGACTTAAAAAATAATAAAACATAATTTATATGACTATCATATTAATTAATGAATATCATTTTCATGTATTTTGTTACAAATATTAGTAAATTTATGTTATTAGACATATATTTAATTTCCGAAAACTAATTTCTTTATAATTTAGCATGTCCAAGTACTCCCCGAGTACTCTCCGCCTATACCGTGTACTCTCAACTCCCCGGTCGACCGACTAGGGAGCGCCTAGCGACTTTTGCAACCATGGTTAAAACTTTAGAAAGAGTTCTAAACTTGTTAAGAATTGAACTCTTTAGGCAAGGAATCCGGAACGTCGAGCGGACACGCCGGAGGGGATACACGTGGAAAAGGAGTGCTCTAACGGTACGTGACTTTAGTCTCGTTAAATTGTGCATATTTGTTTGAGTTTAATGTTTAGATAGAATCGAAGCGTGAAGAATGCGTTTGATGCGTTCTAAAGTGGCGTAGTTCACTCGAACATCAAACGGGTCAATATAAAGACTTGGGATTGGGTTTGACTTGTTAATAAAGTGATGGTTTCACTAGATAGTCAAACAGGTTGAATAGATGTTATAAGAGGAATCACGACAATAGTGACCATGGTTGTTACTTGAACTAATATAGTTAAATTGATAAAGAACCGTTTGGTAGGCATCACATTGGAGGATTTCCATAAGATGAGCCAACGGGTCGAATAATGGTGTAAATTGTAGCGTTGGTGTCTAATTACTTAGCAAAAGCGACATCAAGCACAAGAGCATTAAGCCATGGAATTGGTAAGGGAATGCGAGTGGTGTTAAGCCCCGGATGTTGGGTGAAAACGCCTCAAAGTTGCTATTGTACGGTAGCAAAGTTGTGTAAATATAGTGGGTCGAATATCTAAATAGAGCTTTTAGTGACTAAGTCTGTAAACCAAATTTTCGGGATAAATTATGATAGACACGTCGGTAATTTAAATACGGTCGTGTAGGAAAAAGAATCACTAAAAACGGACTTACGGATCATAAGTTATGGCGATTGTAAGTTAGGATTGAATATACTTGGAGCTGGAAATGTACAGCACCAGCAAAGCAGACATTCTGTGAAAAACAGGGCTAGGCGTGACGCCTAGGCCCTTGGCGTCACGCGACGCCCCCTGATCCGAGAGAATTTTATTTTCTTGATTGTTTGACCCTTGGAACTTGTTTATACCCATTGTAGCTTCATCAAAACTAACATTTGTTGTGGTTTTGATCTTAGGTGATGTTGGAACTAACCGGAAGATGATCGAGCTAGTTTTTGAAGAACCGAACACTATTTACAAGCTTCCACAATGTTCTAAACTTTAATAGATTATGATTTTGGATTGTAAACAAATTGTTAAATAACTTTTGGGATGTTTTAACTTAGTCGTTAGTCGACTAAGGTTTTTGCTACTAATGAACTATATTTATGGAAATCTATGTTAACTAGGTATCTTTTATTTAAAATGGTATGAATTATTATTAAATTCAAGTAAATTAGACGGGTGTTACAAGTTGGTAATCAGAGCTTCAGGTTGTCAACAAAGTGTTCGGTTCAAGCTCGATCGATCGTCCGGTAAGAATTAACTTATTATGTTAACAAATTATGTCTTATGTAAGAATGAGAAAGGAATTGAAGTGCATGGGAAGAGCGTGTTAACACACTCAAACCCAGAAAGTGCACCAAATGTGAACGGTTAAAGCAAGTTGAGAACTTGGCTAAACCGAAACAAAAGAAGCAATGTTATAAATGAAACGTTTAACGTTTAAATGTAAACATTTCAGTTTTAAAGATGACGGATAAGGGAAATGACGAAGCGGTGCCAAGAGTCACCGAGCAAATGAGAGAAGTGATTGCCGAGGAAGTAGGAAAGGTAATCGAAAATAGCTTATCCGATTTTATTGATAAGATTCAGAATACGGTACTATCAGTTGTGGGGAGAATCAAGAAATTGGAAGATGATGCTAATGTAGCCAAGGAAAAAGCTGTAGAGCGCAAGGGTTGCTCGTACAAAGAGTTTATGGCATGTAAACCGCCACTCTATCACGGAGAGGTGGATCCGATAGTGTGCCAAAGATGGTTGAGTGATATTGAAGGGGTGTTCGAGAGAACCCACTGTGATACAAGTGACTTCGTAGCTTATGGCATGGGTCAGCTGAGAGGTCAAGCAAAAGACTGGTGGGATAATAAGAAAAAGGAAATCGGAAGTGAAGCGGCGAAAGAAATGACATGGGAGGAGTTTAAGGTACCATTCCTTAAACATCACAGTCCTAAAGCGGTTATCAATCGAATCAAAGAGGAGTTTATTCAGCTTAGAAAGAAAGGCGAATCTATTGATAAGATCACGGGGATCTTTCTTGATAAACTGAGGTTTTGCGATGAATTGGTGACCTCCGAAGAACAGAAGGTGTATTATTATTATTATAATATGCTAAGCGCAGAGTATCGGGAGTTCATGACTCCCTCAAAATATGAGACCCTTACTGAAATTATCAATACTGCTCGAGAAAGAGAAATAGAGCTAAAGAAACAAATTAAAAGGGGTGAAAGAAGGGCGCAAGAGGTTAATCCAAGCCCTACGAAAAAGCCACGCATGACTGACTCATCGAAGAAGCAAGAAGGAAAGAGCAGTACGCCAAGCTGTAAAGTATGCGGGAAAGGGCACAAGGGTGAGTGCCGGTTTAAGGACAAGCCGTGTCCTATTTGTGGGAAGACAGGGCACACGGCTGCGTTGTGCCCGGGGAAAGTGTCGGTGTGCTACAAATGTTATCAGCCGGGTTACAAGAAATCTGAGTGCCCGGAGTTGGTCGGAAAGAAGGATGATAAGAGTACGCACACAGGGGCACCAAAAGCAAAAGCAAGATCCTTCTAATTAACAGCAGTGGAGGCGAAAACGGAGCCCGATGTGGTCTCAGGTATATTTGCCATAAATTCAATTCCTGCACATGTGTTATTTAATACGGGTGCGAATAAATCCTTTATTTCACATAGACTTATTCGACATCCTTCCTTTGTACTAACGAAATTACCTATGCCATTAGAGGTAGAAATAGGTGATAACAAAAACTTCCTTGTGTGTGATATATGTCGAGATTGCAAGATAAGCATAGACGATGAGGAATATCCAAAAGACTTAATTCCTATGTCCATGGGAGAATTCCAAGTAGTGGTCGGGATGGATTGGCTATCCCGACATCATGCGAAAGTCATGTGTTTCCGTAAGGAGATAAAATTAACATCTCCAAGTAGGAAATCGGTTACCATACATGGCGAGAAAGAGGGTAAACCTGTTATGTGCTCAATGATAAAAGCTTACAAGCTCATGAGGCACGGTTGTAGGGCATTCATGATATACGCAAACGAACCAGACAAGGGATCACTAAGGATTGAAGACGTACCGGTGGTACGTGAATATGCCGACGTGTTTCCGGAAGACCTACCGGGAATACCGCCAGAACGGGAGGTAGAGTTCGGAATTGAATTGATTCCGGGCGCGAAACCCGTGGCCAAGGCGTCGTGCCGTACTGGCTCGCACCCTCAGAGTTGCAAGAATTAATGTCTCAAATTCAAGATCTCCTTGACAAAGGGTTTATTCGCCCAAGTGTGTCTCCGTGGGGCGCACCAGTGCTGTTTGTGAAGAAAAAGGATGGGAGTATGCGTATGTGTATCGATTACCGGGAGTTAAACAAACTCACGGTGAAGAATCGATATCCACTCCCAAGAATTGACGACTTATTTGACCAATTGCAAGGCGCAAGTTGGTTCTCCAAGATCGACCTTAGATCGGGATATCATCAGTTGAGAGTCAGGGAGGAAGATATACCGAAGACGGCTTTCCGTATGCGGTACGGACACTACGAATTCCTTGTGATGTCCTTTTAACCAATGCGCCCGCAGCTTTCATGGATCTCATGAACCGGATTTGCAAGTCTATGCTAGATAAGGCGGTGATAGTATTTATTGACGACATTCTAATATACTCAAAGGATGAAGCGGAACATGCAAGACATTTGCGTAAGGTATTGGAGACACTCAGAAAAGAAAGATTGTATGAAAAGTTTTCGAAATGTGCCTTTTGGTTACGAGAGGTGCAATTTCTCGGGCACGTCATTAATGCAAACGGGGTGTTAGTAGACCCGTCGAAAATAGAAGCCGTGGCGAGATGGAACCCACCGAAGAATCCTTCGAAAATCAGAAGCTTTTTGGGGCTTGCGGGTTATTACCGGAGATTCATACAAGATTTCTCCAAAATTGCTATGCCATTAACCAAGTTAACCCGTAAGGAAGAAAAGTTTATTTGGGGCGAGGATCAAGAAAGGGCGTTTCAAACGCTTAAGGAAAAACTGACTCAAGCACCGGTATTGTCATTACCGGATGGAACAGATGATATGGTAGTTTACTCGGATGCCTCGCATTCGGGGCTTGGTTGTGTTTTGATGCAACGAGGCAAGGTTATAGCCTATGCCTCAAGGCAGCTGAAGACTCATGAAAAGAAATATCCTACACATGAACTCGAGTTAGCGGCAGTGGTGTTCACCTTAAAAATATGGAGGCATTATTTGTATGGGGTAAAGTGCACTATCTTTACCGACCACAAAAGCTTGAAGTATTTCTTCGATCAGAAGGAATTAAATATGAGGCAGAGACGGTGGTTAGAGACTGTCAAGGACTTCGATTGTGATATACATTACCACCCCGGGAAGGCTAATGTGGTGGCGGACGCGTTGAGCCGAAAGACGGACTATACGCCTATTCGAGTCCGATCGATGCAACTAATTGTGACATCGGGATTGCTTGACCAAATCCGAAAATCTCAAATTGAAGCCATAAAGGAAGAGAATGTGAAAAAGGAAGAATAGTAGGGCAGTTAAAAGACTTGGAGGACGGTAACCATGGATTGAAAACTCGATTTGGGAGAATTTGGGTTCCAAATACATGTGGAGCCAAAGCACTTTTACTTGACGAGGCTCATAAATCTCATTATTCGATACATCCGGGGGCGACCAAGATGTATAATGATTTAAAGCAAAATTATTGGTGGCCCGGGATGAAGAGAGATATTGTAAAATATGTGGAGAAGTGTTTGACCTGTTTGCAAGTCAAGGCAGAGCACCAGCAACCATATGGTAAGCTACAACCATTGGACATCCCGGTATGGAAATGGGAACAAATTACAATGGACTTGTTGACCAAACTACCCAAAACCAGCCGTGGTTTTGATGCTATATGGGTGGTTGTGGATAGATTAACTAAAAGGGCACATTTCATTCCGATTCGTGAGACTTATACATCAGAAAAGATGTCAGAAGTGTATACCAATGAGATTGTGGCGCGTCACGGGGTACCAATATCCATTGTTTCCGACAGAGATACTCGGTTTACTTCGGATTTTTGGCGTGGTTTCCAAGAGCAAATGGGAACCAAGCTGTTCATTAGCACTGCTTACCATCCCCAAACGGATGGACAAAGTGAAAGAACAATACAAACGTTGGAAGATATGTTGCGTGCTTGCATTATCGACTTTGGGGGCAGTTGGGATGTCCATCTACCCTTGGTCGAATTCTCATGTAAAAATAGCTATCACGCGAGTATTAAAATGGCCCCATACGAGATGTTATATGGTAGAAAGTGCCGTACCCCAGTTTGTTGGGGAGAAGTTGGTCCTCGAGGGCTAGCTCAGACTGATATAATCCGAGCTACGAATCAGAAAATCGACTTGGTCCGCACTCACTTAAAAGCAGCTCAGGATCGACAAAAATCGTATGCGGATAAACGAAAGAGGCCAATAGAATTTCAAGTGGGCGATAAGGTAATGTTGAAAGTATCGCCGTGGAAGGAGATAATTCGGTTTAGAAAAAGAGGAAAATTGAGCCCATTCGAAATCGTGGAACGGGTTGGTAAGGTAGCATACCGTCTCGAGCTGCCAGAGGAGTTGAGTGGAATACATAGTACATTCCACGTGGTCACATCTCTGAAAATGTTTAGCAGACGAAACTACTCGTATCCACTACGATGATATCGAGGTGGATAACTGTCTTAACTATGCGGTGAAGCCAATTGCAATTTTAGATCGTAAAGTGAAGAGTTTGAGAAACAAAAAGATCAACCAAGTGAAGGTTAGGTGGGAACACAGAAAGGGTGCGGATACTACATGGGAATCCGAAGAAGAAATGCAACGGCTCTACCTTACATTATTTGGTACGTAACTCGGTTTCGGGGACGAAACCCTTTTAAGGGGGGTGGACTTGTAACACCTCGAAAATATAAAACTTTATATTACAATTATAAAGTTTAAATAAATGAGAATTTATCAACTAGGAATTTATAACCTAGTTAACTAACAAGTCTAAAAATAACTTACAATGGGGTTAAAACAACAAAACGTTATGTTAAATAAATTGAGGGGCCAATACTGTCAAAAACTGAACTTAAATTACAAAAATAGTAAAAACAAAATCAAACCCCTCATTTGAGAGGTCTGATCGATCAGAACAACCACAGGGCGACACCCCCACTCTCAAACCCTAATTCACAAGAAAAACCACAAATTGAAGGCCTAAATCAACTAGAAATCGAAATGTGAGCATAGAATCGTGATCACCTCATCAAAGGGATCATAAGCTATGTCAAATTAGGTCATTTTGATTCAACCCAAATTCTTGCATATGATTGAAATTTGAATGTTGAGCTTAATTAGGTGATTGTAAACATGAAATTAGGAGTGATATGGGGTTTGGGGACAAACCCTAGATGAATTCTTGTCAAATCTTTGCATGATGGTTGTATGGATCGAAATCACCATAGTGGGTGATTAATATGTTAGTAGAACTTGATAAACACTAGGATTAAGATTCTTGTCTAGTGTAAATTGAAATTTTGAGATAATCTCTAGAATTATTGATGTTAAAAATATGTGTATGTTGTCAAATTAAAGTTAATTTGGATGATAATTTCAAGTCATGAAATTGGTTTAGATCATGTAGAAATTTGACCCGCTAGGTGTTTGATGAAACACCTAAATTAGGGTCAAAATGTTAAAGGTTTGGTAAACGCAGATTTGAATATGTTAAGAAAAAGATGCGTTAAAAGTTTAGAAAGAGTTCTAAACTTGTTATGAATTGAACTCTTTAGGCAAGGAATCCGAAACGTCGAGCAGACACGCCGGAGGGGATACACGTGGAAAAGGAGTGCTCTAAAGGTACGTGACTTTAGTCTCGTTAAATTGTGCATATTTGTTTGAGTTTAATGTTTAGATAGAATCGAAGCATGAAGGATGCGTTTGATGCATTCTAAAGTGGCGTAGTTCACTCGAACATCAAACGGGTCAATATAAAGACTTGGGATTGGGTTTAACTTGTTAATAAAGTGATGGTTTCACTAGATAGTCAAACGGGTTGAATAGATGTTATAAGAGGAATCACGACAATAGTGACCATGATTGTTAATTGAACTAATATAGTTAAATTGATAAAGAACCGTTTGGTAGGCATCACATTGGAGGATTTCCATAAGATGAGCCAACGGGTCGAATAATGGTGTAAATTGTAGCGTTGGTGTCTAATTACTTAGCAAAAGCAACATCAAGCACAAGAGCATTAAGCCATGGAATTGGTAAGGGAATGCGAGTGGTGTTAAGCCCCGGATGTTGGGTGAAAACGCCTCAAAGTTGCTAGTGTACGGTAGCAAAGTTGTGTAAATATAGTGGGTCGAATATCTAAATAGAGCTTTTAGTGACTAAGTCCGTAAACCAAATTTTCGGGATAACAATTATGGTAGACACGTCGGTAATTTAAATACGGTCGTGTAGGAAAAAGAATCACTAAAAATGGACTTACGGATCATAAGTTATGGCGATTTTAAGTTAGGATTGAATATACTTGGAGCTGGGAATGTGCAGCACCAGCAAAGCAGACATTCTGTGAAAAACAGGGCTAGGCGTGACGCCTAGGCCCTTGGCGTCACGCGACGCCCCCTGATCCGAGAGAATTTTATTTTCTTGATTGTTTGACCCTTGGAACTTGTTTATACCCATTGTAGCTTCATCAAAACTAACATTTGTTGTGGTTTTGATCTTAGGTGATGTTGGAACTAACCGGAAGATGATCGAGCTAGCTTTTGAAGAACCGAACACTATTTACAAGCTTCCGCAATGTTCTAAACTTTAATAGATTATGATTTTGGATTGTAAACAAATTGTTAAATAACTTTTGGGATGTTTTAACTTAGTCGTTAGTCGACTAAGGTTTTTGCTACTAATGAACTATATTTATGGAAATCTATGTTAACTAGGTATCTTTTATTTAAAATGGTATGAATTATTATTAAATTCAAGTAAATTAGACGGGTGTTACACATTCTCATGTAATTCTTCCTAGATGCTTCCAATGAAGCAGCACTTTGGACATCTGTTGTCTTCAAACATCTATTATCTATTATCTATTCTATCTATTATATATAATAAATGAAAATTATTTAGGCCACGTGGACCAAATAACTTTCATTTATTATATATAATAGATAGAATAGAGAATAGATAATAGATAATAGATGTTTGAAGAACAACAGATGTCCAAAGTGCTGCTTCTTTGGAAGCATCCAGGAACTATTATTTGAGAATACCCTTGAATTTATCGAAGCTGTAGAATGAGATCCTCCACCGTTGGGTTATCATCTTTCAACCTCACTTTCCCTAAATTTATCAATTCTATTTTTCAACAGTGATGTAATGCAATTATTCCTCTCAATTAAATAGACCGACCCATGCTTCCTCTCAAAGGGTTATGGAATGGTTATAATAGCTGATCATGCTAAGCACTGTTATAACTAACCACTGCTCCTTATAAAGACTGATGGACTTAAAGGCTGATGGACTTAAAGACTGATGAGGCCCAACCACTGTTGAAGACAAATCCCTGTTAAAGACAAGCACTTATGTATCTCATCTCTGATTATTTGTTTCTTTGTTCTTTGATTATTTGTTAGATGTATAGATTCTACAGAATGTAGTTAAGAGCCGCACATAAATCTGACCAGTTATGGTTTCGGTAAGTATCGGTAAATTGTCTTTGATTTGTTATTGTTTATTCAGATGCTTGCATTATCTGATTACCAGTAGATTGATTTTGATATGTTTGTAGTTTTTGTTTTTCACAATATATTTTGTTGGTTTATTCACCCATGTTTCATTCATAGATCTCTATAATCCATATTTATGGTTTCAAATCTGTTTCCTGAGTTATTTATAGTTGTAGCGCACCAAATATTTGTTATTTGTATTGAGTTGGTATATTGGGATTAAATACTGAACTGGTGGAATTACAGCAAGTCCAGGTTATGCTTCAAGCTGTCTCGATCTCTTTGGAGCTGGATAGGTGGATTTCGGAGGTCTGAAAAACAGAATTGATAAATTTAGTGAAAATGGGGTTGAAAGATCATAACCCAATACTTGAGGATCTCATTCTACAGCTTTGATAAATTCAGGGTTATTTTCAAATAATGCTTCCTAGATGTTTGAAGACCGACAATTGTTTAAAGAAGCAGCCCTATGGACATTTGTTTGTCTTTGTCGTTCTTTAAACATCTAGCAACCATTATTTGAGAATACCCCTGAATTTATCGGAGCTGTAGAATGAGATCCTCCATTTTCTCTAAATTTATCAATTTTGTTTTTCAACAGGGATGTAATGCAATGACTCCTCTCAATTGAATAGACGGACACTTGCTTCCTCTCGAAGGGTTATGGAGTGGTTATAACTGGTGTTCATGCTAAGGACTGTTATAATTAAACACTGCTCCTTATAAACTGACGGACTTAAAGACTGATGAGGCCCATCCACTGTTGAAGACAAAGCCCTGTTAAAGACAAGCACTTATGTACCTAAAGCCTGATCAACGAAAGGAAAACCACTGCTCAGTAGCAGCAGTGGTTCAACATCTATAGCGGATTCAACTTTAGTATTTATGTATCAGTGTTTCTTATGTAACAATGTTTAGTGTAGCAGTGGTTTGCTATAGTTTATCTCTCGAGACAAACCCTATACAAACTGAAAGGTGAACCACTGCCCAACAACAACAATGGTTCAGCATCAACAGCAGATATTCTACCTTTGTTTATGTTAACAGTGTTTATATGTAACAATATTTATCACATCAGTGTTTTATACTCTGTTAGATGTCATATCATTGAGATGTTTATATGTAACAGTATTTATCACATCACCCCAACATGCTAACTGATTTGTACTATAAATTGAACAGTGGTTTGATCTTTATACTACTAAATAAAAATGAAGTACACTTGGATGATTATTAAGCTCCTCATTTTGATTGTTTGGGTATAGTATTCTTGAAATTGGTCTTTTTTTTTGCAAACAGATGTTTATGGGCCAACTTCTTTTTAAGGTCAAACATTTGTTTAAGCGTAAACATCTGTTTATGTCCAAATAGATGTTTAAGGTCAAATATCTGTTTAAGGTCAAATATCCTCAAAATAGTTAAAAATGATAGTTTTCATTAATCCTTAAAAGTCTGTTACAACCACTGTTTTGGTTCAAACAACTGATTGTTAAATGTTATTCACTGCTGAAAGACAACCTCTGTTTCTTCATTCTTCATGTTGAGCACTAACTGACCAAACATCTGTGTTTCAATCACTGTTGGCTATCCACTGATAGTTAAAAAATAGTCACTGCTCACATTTTTATTGTTGACATCCACTGATATTGACAATCATTGGTTTTCCTAAAAAAACATCTACTGCTCACATTTTTATTGTTGATGTGGTTAATTAATTATAGAATGAAATTATCAAATGAAAACTAGAATTACAATGAAATTACAATTTTACCTATTCGTTACAATTTTACCTACGAAATCCTAACAAGTGTTAACTCTAGCGTGTAATAGTTTATAAATATTTCATTAATTTCTATTTTTCTATGTAATAGTTTATTTTAATAATCTCAACATGCGTCTTAACATATTCTAAAATGTCAGTGTCAATAAAAACTCTCAACATCATCAAAGTAGCTAAAATATATCATCAAAAGACTTCTTTTATGCAGGACAGTTAAGTAGCTGAAATATATCATCAAAGATTCAATATCTCATTGTTTCACCATCATTCACAATCAGACATCACTCTGTGAAGGTTTGCTATGAAAAAGGTTTGATTTCCCTGTTTCATATTCTAACTAAGGGTCAACTGGTAGATGTGCTAACCTAAACATTAGACATATTTACCCCTGAAAAGTTGATCCCTAGGAATGATATGCTTCACATGGATAAACAAGCAAAACTTGTTTGAACATGAATTATAAGCATCAAAATGTTTTCAGGAAATCAAAAATCCATCCTTAAAAATAGTTAAAATGAAAATTTTTCATAAACCTTAAAAGTCTGTCCATAATCACTAATTTCGGTTCAAACATCTGTTCTGTTATATGTTATCCACTGCTGGTAGTCAACCTCTATTCTCTCACTTCATTGTTAATCACTGTTGTTCAAAATCAGTGTTTTAACCCACTAATGGCTATGCACTAATAGCTTAAAGTCAGTCACTGTTCTCATTTGTAATCGTTGCAAACCACTGATATTGTTCCATCAGTGGTTTCCTACCAACTGTCCTCCATTATCATCAGAGGTTGGCACGTGGACAGTACATTGCGGTCAGATCTTTTTGTAACCGCTGCCACGTCAGCATTCACTTTTCCCCCCTATAAAACCCTGATCAAAACCCCCAAACAAGGTTTTTACTGTCGAATCGAATTCAAAATTCCTTTCTCAAAGCAGTTATCATCCATTTCTCTCAAAATCACTCATCCTCTTCATCGTCTTCTTCCTCTCGCAATCATACTCAAATCACCATGTCTCTCCTACTCAAATCCCCACATAACTACTTGGGTCTACTTGAAAAACCCAGTCACACCGAAACCTTCAATTCCGTCATTGATGCTCTGTCGTCTTTAAAGTACAAAACTTTGTTGACTTGTGATGCTCCGGTTTACCTGGCAACTCAAAGATAATTTTGGAAAAATGCGACACTTGAATCTCAAGATAAAACGCCCATAGCCATCAATTCCTCGATAAAGGGTGTGCAAGTTAAAATCACACCACAAACTCTATCAGAAGTTTTTGAACTGGATGATCTTCAAGGTAAAACTTCTTTTCCTAAAATAAAGCATCAAACAGATTTTTTAGAAAGAGGGTATGCTGAGGAAATGAAAAAAAGACACTTTGCAAAAAGGCAGTTTTCCTCCTGCCACAAGGTTTTTGTTTCATACCCTCTTAATGTGTGTTTCTAATAAGACCACTGCTTTCAATGAAATTCCATTGAAGATCCAAGACCTGGGTTATGCTATCCTGCATGGGGAAAACTTTAACTACTCCCGGGAGATCTTTGATGACTTGGTAAAAAATGTTACAAAAAATCATTTTTACTATTTCCAAGGTTCTTAAGCTTTTATTTTCAATAGAAATTTGCAAAAGATAATGCTCATGTGCTTATCCAAGGTGAACCTTATCAAATAAATGGCCTTACACCTGAAACATTTACAAGGCTATCAAAAGTGTCCAAAACACAAGCAGAGGCTCCTGAGCAGACTTTAGCAGCTACCACTGCTCCTCAGGTACCTACTGCTGAGCCCACTGCTCAAGGTGATCACAACAGCAAAACAACTGCTGTGAAACCCACACCTATAACCACCAGAAAACCAAATCAGAAAAAATCACAAAAGACCCCCCAAACCCAAAACAAAGGCAACTCTGGAAGATGAGATCCTAGAGCAACTGCCAGTGACAACACAAAAGTCACCAGAAACCACTACTGCTACTTCCTCACAGCAGTTGGAAGAAAGATCTCAACCTGAACCTCAAACTCCTCCTGCTTCTTCTAAAAAAGAACAGGTTGTAAGAACAGGGACACCAAATTATGATGCTTTGGAATCACTTGATTCCATCATCCACAGCCCATCGGGGCAAATTCGCTTTCTAAACCCATCCTCACTTCTCAAATTCCCCCACAAACAAAACTTTTGTTGGATGCTCTTGATCTAGCCCAGACACAAACCAGTTCTTCTCAAACACCTGTTAATGAGAATATACCCCAACAAGTGACTAGGTCAGGTGTCTCAATCATTGCTAACCCACCAACAACTGAGGAGGTTACACTGCAGGAAGTACAAGTACTTCCTGTCAGTAGTTCAAGTGGAGGAGCTACTACAAGTGTTGAACCCACTGGTTTACACTTGGGCAGTAGTTTCGTCAGTCAGACTCCCTTGAAGGCAATTTCTTCACTGGGATCCATGGTGTTTCCAGCATTCACTGGTTCACTAAAACTGGTTACCCCTACAGGAGAAAGAAGTCCCTAGTACCAAGAAAAAGGGGCATCAGTGGATGACTTTTGGAATACATTCCCTAAGGTAACCACTGATACAACCATTGCCAGTGGGAAATCAGATGATCCCATTAAGTTGGATGATGGTTTAATGTACCGAGAATTGAAGGAGAGGGTAGACATACTATATACATCTGTTGCAGAAATCAAAGACATGCTACAACAGTTGTTAAAAGCACAAAAGGCATCACCCACTGCTACACTAGCTGCAACATCTGCTCCATCATCTGCTCCTACTCCCACTGAGTTTTGGAGTTTATTTCAACCTCTGCTTAAACAACAAAGGGAATATGCTTATCAGCAACATGAAATACAAGTTCAAAAGATCAGAAATATTATGGAAGCAAGGTTTAAAGATACCCAGGCAGATATCGAGGCAATCAAGGCCCATTTGCTAAACACCACTGGCACTGCTCCTCCCACAATAATATTTGTTGATAATCCTCCACCAGCTGATGCCAAAAAGGGGGAGAAAATGAAGCAGTTGAAGAAAAAGGGATATGAAGATGGTCTGTTCATTGCACCAGATAATTCAAGTATGCTTGCTGACATCCCTAAGCCAGATGGTACTAAAAAGGTTGATGTAACCACAAATGCCATTGCTGATGCAAAAGCAAGGGTAAAAAGGGATATGGAGGCAAAGGATAATGCAAGGTTTGAACAGGAGAAAAGAGTTTTTATGGAGAAGGATGAGCAGAGTGTTTCTGAGCCCAAGGATGGAGAAAATCCTGAGCCTAAAAGAAAACAGCCCACTAGAAAAGTGATGCAACCCAAATCCATACCATCCAGACCTACAAAACACACTCCCTAAACTTCCAAAAGCTCCACTTATCAACCTTCCAAACCAACAGATGTTAAAACACCTGTTGTACCAACAGCTATTGGTACTTTAGTGGTTTCAACATCTGTTACCCAAACAACTGCCACCACTACCACTTCAACACACACTACATCCACTGCCTTACCACCACCACCAAAAATCACATCACCACCAAAAACATCCTCATTACCACCAACACCTCCTGCCAAAAAGTAGAAGACATCAGATGACACATCATCTGTTGTAATGACAACAGTGGTTGAAATACAAGTTGTTTCAACAACTATTAGTCAGCCATCTACTAATCAAATCACCACCGCTCAACCCACCAAAACACCACCAACCTCTCCTAAACCCAAAAGGAGAAAGATGATACTCAATGATGACTTTTCACCACCTCCAACATCTTCACAACCATTGACACTTGTTACCATTCCAAACCCTGTTCCACTCTCTTTAGCACAAGCCTTTAATCCAAACACTGCCATTACTCCTGCAGGTGTCCAGTATCCATTAGATCTTCCAGCAGTTAGAGTGGAGATCAAATCCTTCTACTCTGAAGATGACCCTGCTAAAAGGAGTTTGCCATCTCTTCAAGGATATCCTAGGCCTAATAACATAGAAGAATATTTGAAGTTAAAGGCTCAACAAGCAGAGGATATCTCCAAAAGAAATACAGAAGGAAAATCTGACAAGGAGATTCAAAGATTCTATCAATACCTGCTCACTCAGGTCAGTACTTTGGAAAGGTTTTCAAAAAATCTCTGTTAGCAACTATCTAAAAGAGATGATGAAAGCATGAGAAAAGATTACATTGAACACATCATCGCTTTCAAGAAATACAAGGCAGAAAAGGCTCAATATAAAGAATGGACTATTAGTGAGCTCAAAGAGTAGTTAGAAAAAAAGATGAACAAAGACAAAGTGAAACACACTCCTCCTGTTTGGTCAAAGTACATGAAAAATGTACCAGATAAGGTGTTAAAGCTGAAGAGGATGAAAGAAGAACTCATTACTGCTGATTTTGGGTCAAGGAATCAGATGACAAGGTGGAAAGAAGATAAAGTGTTGGCATCTTACGAAAAGCTGGAAGAACTAAGAAAGAAAAACCCTAATGTTCCTCAAAAAGCATGTTTACCCTGAATCAGTGGTTCCAGCTAAGCCACAAAAGCTACAAATCAGGAGATCCACTGCTCCACCTGTTTCCATCCTTTATCAAAGAAGAAAACAAAAGCAGATGGATGCAAAAATAGAAGCAGATAAAGCAGCAGGGGTTTACCTTGTAAAAATAGGCCTTAAGCAGATGATAACAGAAAAGATTGAATTGACACAAACTACAAGTACTGCTCAACTAGTCATTACCAGGCCACCATCTCCAAACTCATCATCAATAAAACCTCTCCCAAGAAACCCACTGGATTCCAAAATACTAAAGTGGAAATCTGACAAACAGACCCATGTATTGACTTTGATCAAATCCAGTGGTGAAGTGAAGCAAATATGAAGGGAACAAGCACTGGGCTTGGGTGTTGAAGATCTGCAAGATCTCCTTGATCTTACACTGTGCAGGGATGAGGATGATACAGATTCGTTGGACTTTGAATTACAATTCAAAGGGCAAGTCAGGGAATTATTGATGAGACAATAAAGATACACAATAATGAAGGGTTTTGGCATCATCTGATCCAGGGGGAGATTGTTGGGATTGAACCCTACAGAGGAATAGTTGATTAAAGCCAAAACTGGATCAGAGCAGTGGATCCAGAATAAGCAGATATTTGTATTCAATCTTTCCCCTTGACAGTGGCTCCAAAATCTGATATACTCCAAGTACTGCCCTTCTCAACAACTGCTGATCCTGTAAACAACTGTTAAGTCAAAGCACTGATGAAGCATAAAGATTAAAGCTCAAACTATTGATGGGATCCAAGCACTGTTGAAGATCAAAGCACTGCCCATTCAAGGTCTGATCATCCTTTGAAGAAAGCACTGATGCTCAACATCAATGGTTAGATTACAACAGTGGAATGTAGAATCAGTGTTTATGTATCAGTGGTTAGAACATAATCAGTGTCTATAGTGTCAGTTGTTATAGATCAGTGGTTAGAGTTTGTTAGTTTGTTAGATGTCACTTTCATGGTGACGTCAGCTTAGATTCTTGCATGTAATTTTTTTAAGAAGTACAAGAATAAACATTTTTACAAAATCCCAAATCACCCGATCACGTAAGTGAATTTAAGTAAAAGTGGAAATGATGTTATTCATGTGGTCCTGTTGTGCTTTTGTTTGACCTCTAATATGGGTTTATGATCTAATCCGGTGATGTGAAGACATTGTTGTTGAATCCAATGAGATGCTTGATGTAATGAGGTCGTATTAATAACAAATAATAATTGATATAACTAAGTTTCCTGAGCCCGGGAAGCAATCCCGGGTAATAACCTAGTTAATAATAATAATAATAAGCAGATGGATGGACCTCTTTTTCGTTGAACATGGGAATCTGAACAAGAACAAGAACAAGAACAAGAGGGTAAGCAGAGTTACCCAACTCAACATCGTCTTTGAAGGACTCCCATTTGTAACAGTGCCTCTTTCCAAACAACTTGATGAAGATGATGACCAAGGCCATGTAAACCCTCTCTAAGAACAACATTATCGACATCCCCAGACATACGTATACGGGCGTACCCACCCTAAGTCACGGGTGGGCGGGCACACCCCATGAAAAAATATTTTTTAGTGTTATTTTTCCCTGGAAATCCTGACCGCACCCGTTGGAATTTTTCACCCGCACCCCTTGAAAATTTTCAACCGCCCCACTTAGAAAAAAATAATTATTAACCACTTATTCACTTAATTATTTAATCCAATCAAAGCCCAATCTGCAATCAATTTTTATTAACACAAGCCCAAACCCAATCTAAAGAAATTTGAACTAAATAGAATAACCCAAACCCATCCACCCATTCCATTTCCAAATCCCCCCCCCCAAAAAAAAAAAAAAAACTCTCAGCGACTTGACGCCACTACTCACGACCTGGTGGCTTTTTTTACCGGAAAAACCAAAATTCCGGTTGGACCGACCCATATTACGTCAGAATTCCAATATAGAACTAGTATAGTTTATTTATTTATTTATTTATTTTATTTTATGTGATGATTAGAAGAAGATATAGATGTGTAAGGGTTTAATCTTTTTTTTTTTTTTTTTGATTTTTTTGTTGTTCTAGACTTGTAGTTAAATGATTTTGTTGTTTTATTTATAGTTTTGTTTGTTTAAAGTATTAGTTACAAGTAATCAACATTTAATATTAGGGCTTGAATGTTTAAAAATATAATTGAAAGTTATGGACTATGGTTGAACATGATTGTTTATTTTGTTTAAGTGTTTAGTGTTGTTTTATGAACTTATGGAGCAAATTATATGAACCAATGGGGTGGTGGTCCATTGACATGGGATTAAAGAAATTAACCGTCCAAAAAAAGGAACAATGAGTAAGAATGTAATGAATTTATGACGTGTTTAGTATCTTTAGATGATATTTTGGATATATTTCAAAAAAATAAAAGAAAACCTGTAGGGCACAATTTTAAATACGTTTGTAATTTGTAATGACGTTTGACGTGTTTTTGATGATTTATAAATTTTAGCTTGATGTTCTTTTGTCTTGCATGATCCGACCCGACCCACTATGAACCGATATTTTTATACAGCTAGGGGCCTAAAATCTTTGAAAATATTCCGCACCCCAAAAAAAATTCCTGAGTCCACCACCGCATACGTACATCATCATTCTCAAAAATGGCACCACTAATGGCGCCTTCATTTGCCTCCAAATCACCATAACTACTTGCCCACCGCCAAACATTGATTCCATCTTGTTAATTTGCAGCAGCAGGAGGAGGAGATGTTATTGTGCTGACTTTACACCAAACCCATTCAATTCAATTTAAAATCAAACAACACTTGCACTTTAGTAATTAATCTAACAACAAAACACACACACACCATATATATATATATATATATATATATATATATATAGAATAAGGATCCGTTAGGAACCACCCTTTATTGCGAGAACTGCGAGAACCAGTGTGAACACATGGCAAAATTGTAATTATGTGATATTTATTATAAACACACGCCCCCTGTTTCACAACTCTGTTCACAGTTTTACTTATTAGGGTTTCATTCATGTTTCATTCATTGGTTTAGAATATGGTATACGTTTACGACAGCGGCCGACAGCGTTCAAGTAACTCACCGGAGTTCACGGCGGCGGCATCCGGTCACGGTGTTTCCAGCGGCATTCACAACGACGACCCACCATTTAAACCTTCTACTGGCATCCTCTGATTCGTCACTGGCATCCTCTGATTCAAACCTCCTACTGGCATCCTCTGATTCGTCACTGGCATCCTCTGATTCATCATGTGTCGATTCTCACACATATGATGTTTCTCCTCATACATTCAGGAGTGGACTTTAGGAGTCGCTTTTTTCTCTCAATTGAAAGTGCTGGACTGTTGGTCATCTAAATAAAAGGGGTTCAAACGTATTTCAGAAAAAATGATTATCATGAAGATATTTTGAGTGTCTCTGATTTCTCTCTCTAGAAAAATACCTAGGGTTTCATTTGTGTATCACTGATTCATCTTGAATCAGAGGTCTAGTGTGAGATTCGGTGTTCTAGTGAACGGATTATCGTGTTGATAATCCAGTAGGTTGAGAGTTTGAGAATTTGTCCGATTGTATCTTTGTCGATTCTCACACATATGATGTTCCTCCTCATACATTCTCTGATAATCCTCCTCATACATCTGATGCTGACATTATTGGTCCATCTGCTAATAATACAGTTGACAGTCACAATACACCTACAAATACAGAACATCAAGAGTTGCGGTTCATTCGATTCGTGACTAAAGGTATTATGTTGACTATAATGATGTATATACTTTGTAAATGATATTATATTAAATGATATGAACATGTGCATTATATTTACTCGAAATAATGTTTATTAAGTTATATGCACATGTGCATTACGTTGATTGTAAATGATATTGTATTAAATTATATGCACATGTGCATTATGTTGAAAATTAGACTATGTCGTTGATGTATGGATTCTGAACAATTGCCTTATGTATGATTATCAAATTATGTATAGAATGGCAGCAAACAAAGGGTCTTGGGTGGTGGACAATTACAACAAAAAAAGGGAGGTGACTGTGTGGGATTGGCAATGGAAGAACAAGCTGACAACCGAGGAGGCATGTGTGGAGTTTATGCAGCTTTTGGCGGTGCTGAGATACACCAGAATGAAGACGGGTCAAGATGGGTGGGGTTGGCACTCGGAAAAATAAGTCGACTTTCAACGTTAAAACCGTTAGAGAGGACTTATGTGTCACAAGTAGGGACCCGTCGAGTGGCTTTGTAATGACCTGGAACTGCTGGGCTACACCTAAAGCCAATATGTTAGCTCGGAAAGGCGTCGAAGGCAGGTTACCGACAAAGACGGAGCTGGAAAAAAGGGGATTCATACCAGCAACACATTGTGCACGGGTTGCGAATATGAGCAAGAAATTGTTGAACACATCCTCCTTATGTGTTTGATGTCGAAAACGCTATGGTGGATGGTCGGATCATGGTTGGGAGTAAAAGGTTTACATTCTTGCTCATCAGTGGCAGATATTCTTTCTTTTTCCTGGAAGCTGTATATTTCTAAGAAGAAGAAAAAGGCAGTCAACTGCACAGTGATGGCCACATTATTGGAACATATGGTCGATCAAAAATGAGAAGGTATTCAAAGTTGTGGAGTTTTCAAATGCTATAATACTGGAACAAGTCAATGAGTGTACTATGTTGTGGATGAACGTCATAGCCAAAATGGAGTATTTAATGGAGAATTTAGTGACTAAAGAGTGGTACACCAGTGGTGTGAATGTAATAGAAAATTAGGAGTTTATATCTTTATTGTAAACGTACTTATCTAGTTCCTGGATAGAGTTATGGTTTGAATATATGGCATCTTGTTATGTTAAATAAATGTCGTTATATATAATTACATTATGCACACGTGCATTATATTGACAATTACATTATGTATACATTTAATGACAATATGTTGTTGGACTCCCGATCCCCCTTGATGATGAACCTAATTCTTGTTTCGATGATTTTGATTCCAATGACACTGATGAACATGTTGAATGTTGATGATGATCCAGAAGACCCCCCCCCCCACACACACACATATATATATATATATATGAACATGAGCAATCTCTTAGACGGTCATCCAGGCGTCGTAAATCAACCGACCATCCTCTATTAGCCTATATATGATGTCAAACAATTTCTAAGCATTATTCGTCTTGTTTATGATTTTTTGTTTAAAATCATTTTGTGTACTATCTGTTTTCATATTCAAAGATTGTAATTACAATCATGATACTTTGTTATCAATTACTTATTAGACATAATCATATGTAATTTCATTATTGACCACCTAACATATACTACCAACATGGTTACTGTTTCGAACAATGCACATGTGCATACATGTTTATTGTTTCACTCCACATGGGCATTACCAACATTAAGACATTTTCTTGTGTTAAAACAATTAAATATAACACCCTCATCATAAGAATCACATAATCCGATCAACATCATTATTGCACATATGCACCACCAACATATACTATACCAAACAACATATTACATCCTAAATTAACAAATATAACCATCTGTAACGCATTATACAATTCCAATATGTATGCTATTTCAAACTATGCACACGTGCATTACCAACATTCCCTCTACCAAACAACATAATACACCATATATTAACAAACATGATCATTTGCCTCTTATACTGGCAATTTTGTTGCTATCTTCATCCTCATGTTCTTAAGTTGCAAGTCTTGAATTTCTTTATATTTGCTGAATACGCAATCAAACTTCTCACCACTTCCACTATACATTTTCATATTTCGCACAGCGAACACCCGTAAACTGTGAAGTAATAAAGGGATTTCGTTTACTTGTTCAATTTTTTCATCGTGATTTCGCTCACTTGTCCTTCTCTATATGCTTTTTTTTCTTCTTGTGCACCTACATGTGCAATATTTAATGTGTTTACATAAATGATATCATTTAACGTGAAAGTAATAAAGGGATGCACATGTGTATAAACTCCCAAACTGAATCATCGAATATTAATCAACCTTTTTTACCTCTTTGTTTAACCATTGCGTAATCATCTTCCATTGCATCCGACCATTTTTTGACCCTTCATCCCTTGATTTCAAAACGTAAGTTACCTTCTTAGAATTTTTCCGTTATCGATCTACAATAATAAACAAAACAAAAAAAACATAGGATTAACAAACATAGTCAAAATTTACATTGTTAACATAGTCTGGCAAACTATGCACATGTACAACAACATGAATGACCTTATTAACATATTCTGGTAAATTATGCACATGTGCCTAACTGCACGTTTGCATCAATATGACTGACCTAATTGAAATAATCTGGCAAAATATGCATTTGTGTATAACTATGCACATGTGCATTAACATGATTGAGCTTATCAACAGGTTTGCTTCGATAAAAAAGAATATACAAACAAAAGTTATTTTTTCGATTTTTTACCTCTTTGTTTAACTGCCGCGTAATCATCTTCCATTGCATGGCGCATAATCATCTTCCATTGCATCCGACATTTTTTTGACCCTTCATCCTTTGACTTCAAAACAAAAGTTACTTTCTTCGGATTTTTCCTATTGTTGACATACAATAATATACAAAAAAATAATAAAATAATAAAAAATAAGATCAATAAACATAATATATCAACAAATATGCATCACCGGCATATACTATACTAAACAAAATATGACATCCTAAATTAACAAATGTTACCATTTGTAATACATTATACAATGCCAATATGTATGTTTATATCAAACTTTGCACATGTGCAATACCAACATTACATCTACCAAACAACATACTACATCATATATTAACAGACATGATCACGTATTGCATTTCGACAAACTACCTACACATAACATTCGCTTTAGTTCACAACCTCACACCTTTTGCTCTTCTTTCCAATTTCTACGCATCTTCAAACACTCCTCATGATTCAATGCCTCTTCATCTATCATTTTCCGATAATTTTTCATCCGTCAACCTATTAATCAAATACGTCCTTGTTGTCAATCCATGAGCAGTTTCGAATAATTTTTTCTGCATACATTACATATATTACATCAATTATTTCATGTATGCACATGTGCAATAAACATATTACATACAATATGTACAATGCTTATGTTTTAAGGTAATAATGCATGTTTGCATATGCCGTAATACATTCATATTAACTTAATCTGACAAAATATGCATATGTGCATAACTATGCACATGTGCATTAACATGACTGACCTTATGAACAGGTTTGTTTCAATAAAAAAATGAACCCTTATCAAATCAAAATTCGTATTATCACCAATCATATTTAACATCAATTAGTAACAAAACTATTATGACAAACTATTTAACATCAAATGTTATTCATAGAAGCTAACCTCGAAACCAGAGGCGGTCGAACCAACCACTACAGCAAATCGAAAAACAACATCTCAACACAAGAACCTAAAGACCGAGAAAACGAGCAGCTACCTTATATCGAACCTACACCATTTTTCCCAACTCACGGACCTATTTTTGGACCGATTCTTATATCATAAAAAACCGATGGACTTAATATTACGGATAATCTCTCCGGGAACCTTTTATTGTTCCTGGCTAACCATATACACCAATTTGTCACGAACATAATGCCATGTAAAGGTTCTTTCACTTCTCTATCCAGATTTCAAACTCAGAGGCAATTACGATATCTTTAGCTGAAAACAGAATAAAAGGACTCACCTTGCACCACTGACTGATGTGATACCAGACAGTTTACGCTACCCTACACGAACAAAGAAGGTGTTCAGCTGTTTCTGTGACAACTGGCACAAAACCGGTAACTTCCGTACATTTTAATTATTATTTAATGACTGCAATTATGAGCTTAAATGTCAACATTGACTGATTAGAAGCTAAGCAAGTGAATTCATGCACGTTGTATACTACAAAATATTGCTTTATGCAAAAACGAGAGCGTTGCGTCAGAAATATTAGTAAACTCACCGGTAAGACACACTGTGTCAACGGAACTGCAGAAAGCAGTCAGACATTAGAATTGAGGCCTAGGTGTAGGTCCTACGACAAAGGTACATTAAAACCCAAGAGTACATATCAGGGTTTAATTTATGGTCGTTACGAAAGCTAAAACACGCACTAAAAGGCACCCGAAACACACTTTAAGTGCAGAACTAATTACGACAAAACTGCGAAACGAACGTTGGTGGCCGCCCGGATAATATTTAATCCCACAAATATTCTGTTATGATTAAAATTTTATTTTAATCAGGTTCGTGTTGAAAAATAAATTGAAACGCTTAAAAACGTTATTTTTCAAGTTTAAGCGCGTACCGTGAGTTCCTACGCGACACAGTGCTTACACTGCAAAACGCAGACAACGCAGAAAACCTAGGAATATGCTAGGAATATTCTAGGAATATACCAGGAATATGCTAGGAATATGCTAGGAATATTCCAGGAATATGCCAGGAATATGCTAGGAATATTCCAGGAATATGCTAGGAATATTACAGGAATATGCTAGGAATATGCTAGGAATATTCCAGGAATATGCCAGGAATATGCTAGGAATATGCTAGGAATATTCCAGGAATATGCCAGGAATATGCTAGGAATATTCCAGGAATATGCTAGGAATATTCCAAGAATATGCCAGGAATATGCTAGGAATATGCCATTTGGAATGTCTATAAATACCGTGAGATGGCACATATGAACTTTCACACTTCACAACACCAAACAACTCTCCTCTCTCCCTCTAGAAAGCTCACGGCCAAACATCCCTAATCACCCATCAATTTTTCGAGCCTTGTTCAAGCCATTCCAAGCATACCCAAGCATCAAGGATCACGTATTAGGAGGCTTGGTGCACTCGGAGCACGAAGGACCTTTTTCTCTAGCTTTTATCCACCACATTCGCGTCTAGATTCTTCCCTAGCCTCGAGCTAGTGGTGAGTTACTTAAAACACATTCTTGAACTAATCTAGAGTGGTTAATATGATAGATAACAGTTAAAACTTGGAATCTTGCAATTTGATACATTAAAGTCTACTAAAAGACACTTAAATGATGGATAAAAGCTCACATGATGTGTAAATGTTGTAGTATTTGATTTGTGGGATTATTTAGGCCCGATCTACGTTGTGGTAGCTCGGATCACCGTTTAACCCGACTTTGTTAAGATCATAGATCTTGACATAAGCTTGTTTCGGACGGTACAAGGGTTAAAAGGTGAAACTCTACCACACGAGAAACATGAACTTGTGTAAAAGTATTTTTACTTGTAAAATAGTGTTTAAAACTTGCCGATCTATGTATCTACAAGTGGTATTTTCAAAAGACCAAGCGTCAAAAGGAACCACATGTTCTAAACCGGATCTTACACAAACAAAAGTGATTTTTGTGAACAAACAAGTGTATGGACACTTGCGTAACAAAAGTTTTAACAAAGAAATAATTTTCGTAAAAACCGACTAGAAGTTGTGAAACTTTATATTCTTTGAAAATAAGGTTTTTAAGAAACTAAACTTATTTTTAAAGATAACAAGACTTACTAAATGTGCTAGTAAGTTACTACACAATTTTAGTAAATAACCAAGTTCATGAAATGGAGAAATTAGTGATATTCGTGGATGATTATTGTTGATAAGTGTTGTTGATGATTGTTGACGATTTAAAAGAAAATAAACACATGTTTTGAAAACATGGGAAACCTCCATTTTTAGGGGAAACTCTGCCAAAATTTTTATAAATTTTGATACTTAGAAAAATATAAGTTTTTGAGAAACTTATTCCCTAAAAATGTATTTAAGAGCATTACCAAGGTTTCCCTAATTTTTGGTGATAAGAAATGAGGATTTCTTCAAGAATAAAAATGGATATAAGTATGTATATTTTTGAGAGAAAAATATATATTATTTTATCACCAACTTCTGTGCTAAGTGTATATAGTATGTGTTATACGTGCTAGCGTATTAAGACGTAAAAATACACTAAATACTCATGAGGAGTATAAACATGAAAATACACATACAATATACAAGACACATAATTCGGGTGCAAAGTGCAAAACACAAGATACTTATATTACTTTGCGAAAAATAATATAAGTAAGATACTTAGTTAAAAAAAAAAATATGAAATATTTTTTTTTAACACGACAATACGAATACAAAAGTAAGTGACTGAACTTGTGCGACGCAAGTCTAGTGACTAACGTTAAGAAAACGCGTATAGGTTACGACGTTAAATAAGCAAACCCGGTGAAGTTTACGACGCACAGGAACGCAAAGTTGTGAGTTCATGCTCCCCCTTTTCTCTTAACTGTTTTCAGTTTTATAACTTCGGGGGTGAAATACATGTTACAGATATTTTTATGTTTAACAAATGGTATGATAATAAAAAGCACACTTGGTGAGAACGAGTACCAAGTGTGTAGCGATATAAGAATACAAGAAGCGCACTTGGTGAGAACGAGTACCAAGTGTGTTGTGAAATAAGAAAACGAGAAGCGCACTTGGTGAGAACGAGTACCAAGTGTGTTGTGAAATAGGAATATGAGAAGCGCGCTTGGTGAGAAACGAGTACCAAGTAGGATGCGCTATGAAAAATGATGCGAGGAATCGTGTCACGAATAGGGTACAGAAGCACCATTAATCAACAATATACCTAGACCGCAGAACAAAAGGTTAGATCTAACGGGTGCCGGGCAGCCACACTCTCGATGAGGGCGAGTATCGAGTAGTGCTTTTGTGTCTCAGAATATACCAATTAAATGCCTAAGGTTTGGTGACTTCCTATGTCGTGTCACATGTTAATGGCTTTGCAACCCATTAACAACCCTGATACCTACAGGAATACTTAATTTACATAAAAACTCATACCATTCTAAAACTTGATGAATACTTGAGTACGTGGGGTACTCAAGAAAAGCATGGATTATACTTGAGTACGTGGGGTACTCTAGAAGAATTTGAATCATACATGAGTACGTGGTGTACACATGAAACTGGATTTTATGAAAACTCGATTTATTCACAAAATATGTTTTCATACAAAGTATACAAAAGTGCAAAACAAAACGGCATGAATTTACACCAACATTATGTTGACGTTTTTCCAAAACTCACATGTATTTCAGGTAACTAGGATGGATGTGCGCGTGGTCTCTCTTATGCTCGTGGATGTCGCTTGTGTTTGTCTTTAAATAAAGTGTAAACCTTTTAAGACAATGTTTTATGTTAACTCGCGTTGTAAACGCTAACTTATGATTTCAAGTTATGGTATTTGAAGTTATTTTCATGAGCATGTAGTATGTTTACCTTTCGTATGCAATGAGAACCTTTCATGATCACACTTCGTGCTTCCGCCGCAGAAAGGGGTGTGACAGATTGGTATCAGAGCTGCGATTGTAGTGAACCAGGATTCCTTCTCGAGTCTAGTCTACAATCTCTAGGATCCTATCACGAAAATAATTTTCAAAGAGTTTTCATTGCATAAAACGTCCCGCGACATCCACTACCTGAAACTGACTACACGAGTCTAGAAAAGACACTACGAGACTTAGGGTGCACAGGAGTAGCACTTGTCTTAACTGAGAAATTACTTGCAAATTATGTGTGATAATTAGCATATACTAGATGTAGGATGTCACAGGTATACGTGACTTTACCTGCAACGATGGCCCATCTGAAGGAAGAGATACGAGGATGAAACGAACTGTGCGGACTGTGCAAGGAGTTACGTAATTATGGATGCATACATAATTATGGAATTCAGTGCACAGAAATCACAGCAAGTCTTGTCACGTATAGATTCCCTCAGTACAAGCCTACTAAGTACTCTGCTAGAGTAATAATTATTTGATGTTAATTATGTGGTATATACCTGTGAATATATACTACTACTGTCCAGTATGACGACGTCAAAACAAATGCCTAACCCTGCTGTGTTATGTTCTGTCAGAACATGGCACCCAGGAAAGCTGTGAATGCTCGCAATGACGATCAACCTCCTCCTCCCCCACTACCAAAAACTGCTGAAGAGCTGAACGCTCTACTGGAAGAGAGAATCTCTGCTGCTATCGCCCAGTACGAGGCGAACCGTACCCAAGACAGTGGAGGGCCAAGCAGTGCCAGGCGTAACGGACATGGAGATTCGTCCGGTGGAAACGCAGTTCAAGGTAACCTTAGAACAATTTACTAAGCATGAAGAAATTTATGAACGGTCTTTGTTTCATTATTTCTTCGATTGCTCATAAGTGAATTGGTTGGGTTAATTACAGGCTGCACCTTCAAGCAGTTCCTCGACTGCAAACCTATGAACTACGATGGCACTGGAGGAGCAGTAGCCTTTGTGCGTTGGACGGAAAAGACTGAAGCCACAATCCGCATGAGCAAGTGTACCGCAGATCAGCAAGTCACTTTTGCTACTGGGCTGTTTGTCGACGAAGCACTGACATGGTGGAATTTGCAAGTTCAAACGCTGGGCGATGAGGCTGCATACGGCATGACTTGGGATGAATTGAAGGAGAAGATGAGAGAGAAGTATTGCTCTCGTGCCGAACTCCAAAGGTTGGAGACAGAGTTCTGGCACTTGACTATGGTAGGAGCTGACATCACTGGGTATACTCGGAGGTTCCATGATTTGTCTAGGGTGATTCCTTACATGGTGACTCCCGAATTCAAGCGCGTTGAACGCTACATTTGGGGATTGGCCCCAGAATTTCGTGGCATGGTGACGTCGGCCAAACCACAAACAATCACTGAGGCTGTAACTCTGGCTGTCAGTCTTACTGAGGATTGTGTTCGTATGGAGAAGTTATCGTTGAACCCAACAGAGAAGACCGAGACACATGTTGAGTCGTCCGGTGACAAGAAGAGAAAGCATTCGACCCTGAATCAAGTAACTCGCAACAACAAGGGTTCCAACAAGAAACGTGACACCAACCCCTCTAAGGAGTCAAAGACTTCGGCCAAAGGATACCAAGGCACCATGCCTAAGTGCCAAAAATGCAAGTATCATCATGATGGAGCTTGTCGCATTCCAAGGTGCGACAAGTGTGGTAGATTGGGTCATCGAACAGAAGACTGTTGGAGTAAGGGAAAGAATCAAAATGGAAACGGTGCTGGTAACAGGAATGATAACGGGAAAGGGCGAAACCAAGGATGCTTCAAGTGTGGAAGCAACGATCATTTCATGAGAGACTGCCCAAAGAAAGACAATGCTCAGGCTCGAGCATTTGTGATTGGAGCAAGGGACGCACGCGAGGACCCTAACGTGGACGTTTCTAGTTAACAATCACTATGCATCCATATTATTTGACACTGGTGCCGACTATAGTTTCATGTCTGTGGAATTTAAACGTACGCTCGGAATAGAATCTAGTAGATTAGAAGTCCCATATTCCATAGAATTAGCCAATGGAAAACTTGTTGAATCGGGCGAAGTAGTTAGAGGGTGCACGCTAGAACTTGGTGAACGAAGCTTTAGCATCGACCTCTTACCTATTCAATTGGGTAGCTTCGATGTGGTAGTCGGAATGGACTGGCTGTCCAAGAACAAAGCTGAAGTTATTTGTCATGAGAAGATCATTCGCATCCCTTTGGCGAATGATGAAACTCTCATCGTGCATGGAGAAAAACGAGACGCGCCTCTTCGAATCATCAGTTGCATGAAGGCACAGAAGTGCTTAAGGAAAGGATGTGTTGCCTTCCTAGCACACGTTATAGATAAGAAGGCTGAGGAACCGAAACTCGAAGATATTCCTGTGGTGAAGGAATTTCCTGATGTGTTCCCTGAGGATCTGCCAGGACTACCTCCGCAACGACAAGTCGAATTCCGTATAGACTTGGTTCCGGGAGCTGCTCCTGTAGCCAAGGCACCGTATAGACTTGCGCCATCCGAAATGCAAGAACTATCTACACAACTCCAGGAGTTGTTGGATAAAGGATTCATAAGGCCAAGCTTCTCGCCATGGGGAGCTCCAGTTTTGTTCGTGAAGAAAAAGGATGGAACCATGCGGATGTGTATCGATTATAGGGAACTGAACAAACTAACGATCAAGAATCGGTACCCACTACCGAGGATTAACGACTTGTTTGACCAGTTACAAGGGTCAAGCTATTATTCCAAGATCGACCTTCGGTCTGGATACCACCAGCTGAGAATCCAAGAGGAGAGCGTACCAAAGACTGCATTCAGAACACGCTATGGGCATTACGAGTTTCTTGTGATGCCATTCGGGCTGACGAATGCACCAGCGGTCTTTATGGATCTGATGAACCGTGTATGCAAACCATATCTCGATAAATTTGTGATTGTATTTATCGATGATATCCTGATTTACTCTCGGACGAAAGAAGAGCACGAGCAACACCTCAGAACCATCTTGGAGCTACTGAAAAAGGAGAAACTTTATGCAAAGTTCTCAAAATGCGAATTCTGGATTCGCGAAGTACAATTTCTTGGTCACGTTGTGAATGAGAAGGGCATTCATGTAGACCCGTCCAAGATAGAAGCAATAAAGAATTGGGAAGCTCCCAAAACCCCAACTGAGGTTCGCCAATTTTTGGGCTTAGCGGGCTACTATCGGAGATTCATCGAGAATTTCTCCAAAATAGCTCAGCCGCTAACTGCCCTTACTCAGAAAGACAAGAAGTATGACTGGGGTGTTAAACAAGAGGAAGCTTTTCAGCTACTCAAAAACAAGCTATGCGATGCACCAATATTGTCACTGCCCGAAGGCACGGAAGACTTCGTGGTATACTGCGACGCCTCGCGACAAGGACTGGGATGCGTGCTCATGCAACGCCAAAAGGTCATCGCTTATGCTTCAAGGCAACTGAAGGTGCATGAAAGAAACTATACCACTCATGACCTGGAGCTGGGCGCAGTGGTATTCGCCTTGAAAATCTGGCGACACTATCTATATGGTACTCGATGCACAATCTTCACAGATCACAGAAGCCTGCAACACATATTTAATCAGAAGGAATTGAATATGCGCCAGCGGCGATGGGTCGAGCTGCTAAATGATTACGACTGTGAGATTAAGTACCACCCAGGAAAGGCAAACGTTGTAGCAGACGCATTAAGTCGAAAAGAAAGGGTTAAGACCCTAAGAGTTCGAGCGTTAGAAATGACCATTCGAACGAACTTCACTGCACGCATTCGTGATGCACAACAAGAAGCTCTTAAAGGAGAGAACCGTAAAGCTGAATACCTCCGAGGTGCATTGAAGTACATGGCACCAAATGAAGAGGGAGCCTTATACTTCAAGAAGCGTATTTGGGTTCCACTCTATGGTGGCATACGAGAAGTCATCCTTAATGAAGCCCACAAATCGAGATATTCGATCCACCCAGGATCGGACAAGATGTATCAAGACTTGAAAGAGTACTATTGGTGGCCGAGACTCAAAGGCGATGTTGCTGTCTATGTTGGAAAATGCCTAACCTGTGCTAAGGTTAAGGCCGAATATCAAAAACCGTCCGGCCTACTACAACAACCAGAGATTCCCGTGTGGAAGTGGGAACAAATCTCGATGGACTTCATAACGAAATTACCCAGGACCCCAAGGGGGCACGACATGATATGGGTAATAGTTGATCGGTTGACGAAATCTGCGCATTTCCTGCCAATCCGAGAGAAGGATAGCACTGGAAAGCTTGCAGAAATATACTTAAGAGAAATTGTGGCACGTCATGGAGTGCCTATCTCAATCATTTCAGACAGAGATGGACGCTTTGTCTCAAGAATCTGGCAATCATTTCAGGAAGCCTTTGGATCTCAGTTAGATCTAAGCACGGCATTCCATCCGCAAACAGACGGCCAGAGCGAACGGACTATACAAACGTTAGAAGATATGCTTCGCGCATGTGTCATGGATCTAGGCGGCAGCTGGGATACTCACCTACCCTTAGTTGAGTTTTCCTACAATAACAGTTATCATACAAGCATAAAGGCCGCGCCGTTCGAAGCTCTGTATGGCCGCAAGTGTCGATCGCCCTTATGTTGGGCAGATGCCGGAGATAAACGTATGGTTGGTCCTGAACTTGTTCAAGAGACAACCGACAAGATTGCGCAGATCCGAGAACGCATTAAGGCGGCTCGAGATCGACAAAAGAGCTACGCTGATCCGAAAAGAAAACCAGTAGAATTCGAGGTGGGAGACAAAGTGTTGTTAAAAGTCTCACCTTGGAAGGGCGTAGTCAGATTTGGAAAGCGTGGAAAGCTGAACCCACGATACATCGGACCATTCAGAATCTTGAGAAGAATTGGTACCGTGGCGTACAAGTTGGAGTTACCGGAAGAACTTAATGGAGTACATGATACGTTTCATGTATCCAACCTGAAGAAGAGTCCAACACAAGAAAACGTGATCATCCCGGTGGATGAAGTGCATATTGATGAAGCCCTCCGATTTACAGAACAACCCGTTGAGGTTACTGACTGGAAAGTCAACAAGACTAGGAGGAGCAGTGTGAAACTTGTCAAAGTACGTTGGAGCTCTAAGCACGGACCCGAGTATACATGGGAACGCGAAGACCAGTTCAAAGAAAAGTATCCCCACCTATTCAAGAAGACTCCTGCGAGAGTTAGTTCAACCTGAATTTCGGGACGAAATTCTTTTAACGGGGGGAGACTGTGACAACTGGCACAAAACCGGTAACTTCCGTACATTTTAATTATTATTTAATGACTGCAATTATGAGCTTAAATGTCAACATTGACTGATTAGAAGCTAAGCAAGTGAATTCATACACGTTGTATACTACAAAATATTGCTTTATGCAAAAACGAGAGCGTTGCGTCAGAAATATTAGTAAACTCACCGGTAAGACACACTGTGTCAACGGAACTGCAGAAAGCAGTCAGACATTAGAATTGAGGCCTAGGTGTAGGTCCTACGACAAAGGTACATTAAAACCCAAGAGTACATATCAGGGTTTAATTTATGGTCGTTACGAAAGCTAAAACACGCACTAAAAGGCACCCGAAACACACTTTAAGTGCAGAACTAATTACGACAAAACTGCGAAACGAACGTTGGTGGCCGCCCGGATAATATTTAATCCCACAAATATTCTGTTATGATTAAAATTTTATTTTAATCAGGTTCGTGTTGAAAAATAAATTGAAACGCTTAAAAACGTTATTTTTCAAGTTTAAGCGCGTACCGTGAGTTCCTACGCGACACAGTGCTTACACTGCAAAACGCAGACAACGCAGAAAACCTAGGAATATGCTAGGAATATTCTAGGAATATACCAGGAATATGCTAGGAATATGCTAGGAATATTCCAGGAATATGCCAGGAATATGCTAGGAATATTCCAGGAATATGCTAGGAATATTCCAGGAATATGCTAGGAATATGCTAGGAATATTCCAGGAATATGCCAGGAATATGCTAGGAATATGCTAGGAATATTCCAGGAATATGCCAGGAATATGCTAGGAATATTCCAGGAATATGCTAGGAATATTCCAAGAATATGCCAGGAATATGCTAGGAATATGCCATTTGGAATGTCTATAAATACCGTGAGATGGCACATATGAACTTTCACACTTCACAACACCAAACAACTCTCCTCTCTCCCTCTAGAAAGCTCACGGCCAAACATCCCTAATCACCCATCAATTTTTCGAGCCTTGTTCAAGCCATTCCAAGCATACCCAAGCATCAAGGATCACGTATTAGGAGGCTTGGTGCACTCGGAGCACGAAGGACCTTTTTCTCTAGCTTTTATCCACCACATTCGCGTCTAGATTCTTCCCTAGCCTCGAGCTAGTGGTGAGTTACTTAAAACACATTCTTGAACTAATCTAGAGTGGTTAATATGATAGATAACAGTTAAAACTTGGAATCTTGCAATTTGATACATTAAAGTCTACTAAAAGACACTTAAATGATGGATAAAAGCTCACATGATGTGTAAATGTTGTAGTATTTGATTTGTGGGATTATTTAGGCCCGATCTACGTTGTGGTAGCTCGGATCACCGTTTAACCCGACTTTGTTAAGATCATAGATCTTGACATAAGCTTGTTTCGGACGGTACAAGGGTTAAAAGGTGAAACTCTACCACACGAGAAACATGAACTTGTGTAAAAGTATTTTTACTTGTAAAATAGTGTTTAAAACTTGCCGATCTATGTATCTACAAGTGGTATTTTCAAAAGACCAAGCGTCAAAAGGAACCACATGTTCTAAACCGGATCTTACACAAACAAAAGTGATTTTTGTGAACAAACAAGTGTATGGACACTTGCGTAACAAAAGTTTTAACAAAGAAATAATTTTCGTAAAAACCGACTAGAAGTTGTGAAACTTTATATTCTTTGAAAATAAGGTTTTTAAGAAACTAAACTTATTTTTAAAGATAACAAGACTTACTAAATGTGCTAGTAAGTTACTACACAATTTTAGTAAATAACCAAGTTCATGAAATGGAGAAATTAGTGATATTCGTGGATGATTATTGTTGATAAGTGTTGTTGATGATTGTTGACGATTTAAAAGAAAATAAACACATGTTTTGAAAACATGGGAAACCTCCATTTTTAGGGGAAACTCTGCCAAAATTTTTATAAATTTTGATACTTAGAAAAATATAAGTTTTTGAGAAACTTATTCCCTAAAAATGTATTTAAGAGCATTACCAAGGTTTCCCTAATTTTTGGTGATAAGAAATGAGGATTTCTTCAAGAATAAAAATGGATATAAGTATGTATATTTTTGAGAGAAAAATATATATTATTTTATCACCAACTTCTGTGCTAAGTGTATATAGTATGTGTTATACGTGCTAGCGTATTAAGACGTAAAAATACACTAAATACTCATGAGGAGTATAAACATGAAAATACACATACAATATACAAGACACATAATTCGGGTGCAAAGTGCAAAACACAAGATACTTATATTAATTTGCGAAAAATAATATAAGTAAGATACTTAGTTAAAAAAAAAAATATGAAATATTTTTTTTAACACGACAATACGAATACAAAAGTAAGTGACTGAACTTGTGCGACGCAAGTCTAGTGACTAACGTTAAGAAAACGCGTATAGGTTACGACGTTAAATAAGCAAACCCGGTGAAGTTTACGACGCACAGGAACGCAAAGTTGTGAGTTCATGCTCCCCCTTTTCTCTTAACTGTTTTCAGTTTTATAACTTCGGGGGTGAAATACATGTTACAGATATTTTTATGTTTAACAAATGGTATGATAATAAAAAGCACACTTGGTGAGAACGAGTACCAAGTGTGTAGCGATATAAGAATACAAGAAGCGCACTTGGTGAGAACGAGTACCAAGTGTGTTGTGAAATAAGAAAACGAGAAGCGCACTTGGTGAGAACGAGTACCAAGTGTGTTGTGAAATAGGAATATGAGAAGCGCGCTTGGTGAGAAACGAGTACCAAGTAGGATGCGCTATGAAAAATGATGCGAGGAATCGTGTCACGAATAGGGTACAGAAGCACCATTAATCAACAATATACCTAGACCGCAGAACAAAAGGTTAGATCTAACGGGTGCCGGGCAGCCACACTCTCGATGAGGGCGAGTATCGAGTAGTGCTTTTGTGTCTCAGAATATACCAATTAAATGCCTAAGGTTTGGTGACTTCCTATGTCGTGTCACATGTTAATGGCTTTGCAACCCATTAACAACCCTGATACCTACAGGAATACTTAATTTACATAAAAACTCATACCATTCTAAAACTTGATGAATACTTGAGTACGTGGGGTACTCAAGAAAAGCATGGATTATACTTGAGTACGTGGGGTACTCTAGAAGAATTTGAATCATACATGAGTACGTGGTGTACACATGAAACTGGATTTTATGAAAACTCGATTTATTCACAAAATATGTTTTCATACAAAGTATACAAAAGTGCAAAACAAAACGGCATGAATTCACACCAACATTATGTTGACGTTTTTCCAAAACTCACATGTATTTCAGGTAACTAGGATGGATGTGCGCGTGGTCTCTCTTATGCTCGTGGATGTCGCTTGTGTTTGTCTTTAAATAAAGTGTAAACCTTTTAAGACAATGTTTTATGTTAACTCGCGTTGTAAACGCTAACTTATGATTTCAAGTTATGGTATTTGAAGTTATTTTCATGAGCATGTAGTATGTTTACCTTTCGTATGCAATGAGAACCTTTCATGATCACACTTCGTGCTTCCGCCGCAGAAAGGGGTGTGACAGTTTCATCGCCATCTTCACACAGACAACATTTCACGTCTCCGCCCAACAGTTCCGATCCCAGAGTGAAGTCAGCGTGGGATACGATCTAAAACCGCCCTCCAAACAAAATATTTCATTTTTTGGGACCCATTTCGACCATTTCACAACGTGCCTGCTACTGAAATCGAAGCCGCTATACAGGAAGTTCTTGACAGCATTGACTGGAAAATCAGATTCATTACCTCCCAACCATTCCCAACCATCTTTGCCATTGGACAAAGTGACATTATCGAGGAGCCCGATCAACTCCTGCCATTACAGCAATTATTCGGCAGAGCTTGGGTTTCTCGACAAATTCCAAACCCCCATAAAGTTTATATTATCCTGATTGTACTGGTCCGCCACCAGTTGTCGTTTCTCTTGTTCCGTTCTAAATATATTTGGGAAACAAGTTTTGTGCATAATTATGCACATCTGCATTAACATGACTGGCCTTGTTAGCATATTATGGCAAACTATGCACATGTACATCAACATGAATGAATGACCTTATTAACATATTCTATCAAATTATGCACATGTGCATAACTGTATATCACCCAATGCTACCTTATTATCATATTCAACCATGAGTTACAGGTTCATATAACTTCATAATATAATTCATTACATAATAATATAACTACATAACTGTATGTCATAACAAAACACAACACCAAAATAACAATACATACAAATTATATATCATTTATGAATAAATAATTGAGATTAGTATTCAAATTAGTGTGCATATTAACAAACTATGACAATTTATGCATACGTGCATAACTATATAAAACACAAAATCACCTTATTATATTGATTTATTAAGTGAATCCTATTAAAATTTTTGTACACGTTAACATACTATTACGTTTTATGCACATGTGCATAACTATGTATCACACACCTCATTGTCTTATTCAGTGTAATCGTAATTTGTCAAACTTTGCACATGTGCATAACTGTATAGAACATAAAATTAGTTTATTCATGTTCCGTATAAACCTATTATGTATAAGCCTGTTATGTCGTGTTAATGCACATGTGCATTAACTGTATATATCATAAAATTATCTTATTATCCTGTTTCGTATAAGCCTATTCTGCCTTTTCTGTATAAGTCTATTCTGTTGTGTGAATGCACATGTGCATTAACACCACATAACTTGTTGACAGTCATAATTCAGTACTAAAACCCTATCACTTACCAAATCAACTTCCGTGTTGCCAATCATATCCAACATTATGCATATAACATCATTATTTAATAAAAAAAATACATAAAACAACACATCAGAATCATATTACACATATTTCATCACAACATTAGCCCTTCTGTTCACTCAAAAATCTGCATTAACTGTATATATATCATAAAATTATCTTATTATCCTGTTTCGTATAAGCTTGTTCTGCTTTTTCTGTATAAGCCTATTCTGTGGTGTTAATGCACATGTGCATTAACACCACATAACTTGTCGACAGTCATAATTCAGTACTAAAACCCTATCAGTTACCAAATCAACTTCCGTGTTGCCAATCATGTCCAACATTATGCATATAACAGCATTATTTAATAAAAAAATACAGAAAACAAAACATCAGAATCACATTACACATAGTTCATCACAACATTAGCCCTTCTGTTTACTCAAAAATCATATATATACCATGATTTTCAATAATTCATTTATGAAACAACTGTTTAAATGTAATAACCACATAATAACATGTCTGAGTCGACTGTTGATAGTTGTTTTATCATATACGAGTACAAAACAAGGTGTATGAACTTACAATTTCACGGAACAGTGCAACAGAGGATCGATAGTCCGTTGGATGACTTGTGTTCTTCCGATTATCCCTATCTGTGCACTACGATCGTTTTGCCCTAATTTAGACTGGAATACAAATGTGCAACCGGTGATTATGTTGTTAATGCACTGATATATACTAATTTTGATGACGAATACATGATGAATTATAAGATCGAGATGATGAATTTTGGGGGATTTGGAGTGTGACGTGAACTGAGCTGATGAATTGTGTAGAGATTGGATCTGAGATGAAGAATGGATGTGAACTGAATATAAATGATAGTTTAATCTGATGTTTGAAGTCCAGGAGGAGAGGCAGCTGATTTAATTTTTATTATGTATTTACAATAATGCCATGTGTTCACATTGGTTCTCGCGGTTCTCGCAATAAAGGTGGTTCTCGCATGAACCCTGCCATATATATATATATATATATATATATATATATATATATATATATATATATATATATATATATATATATATAGGGGGTTTAAATGAGAACGCTAAATATCGCGAGAACCGTGAGAACGAATGAAAAAACCACGAGAACTTGGTCAAAAACAATTCAAATTCAAAATTTCTTTTTACACTTATCATTATTTTTCGAATACAATGTTAGAAATTTAATTTACACGTTTAAATTTACGTGAATTCGTAAATAAAGAAAATTTACACATGTGTAAGTTTGCCGTTTACACATGTGTAAATCTGTTATATTTACACATGTGTAAAAAATCTAAAAAGAGTGATTTTGAAAGGAGAAATGAATTATTTGATGTTGTAAATTCTTTTTTTGTGGTTGTATCTAAATTACAATGAGGTTTGTATTAAAAAAATTGGTTTTGATTGTTTTTTTCATTCGATCTCACGGTTCTCGCAATATTTAGCGTTCTCAAGATAACCCTCCCCTATATATATATATATATATATATATATATATATATGTATATATACATATATATATATATATATACATATGTATATATATATATATATATAGGGTAAGGTTCATGTGAGAACCACGAAAACCAATGTGAACACAACCTAAAATAGCTAAAAAACCTAAAAAAAACCCAACCCCCCCCCCCACCCAGGCTAAAATGGTAAAAACTAAACCCCCAAAAAACCTAAAAAAATCTAAACAATTTTTTTTTAATATTTTTTATGTTAAAATCGCTACTTTTAGTAACCAAAAAATTATTTTTTTTTTCAAAAAAAAATTAAAAATTTTTTTTTGCTACTAAAAGTAGCGACTTTTTTATAAAAAATATTCAAAAAAAAGTTTGTGTGTTTTTTTACCTATTTTTAGTCATTTTTGGTTGTGTTCACATTGGTTCTCGCGGTTCTCGCAATAAAGGGTGGTTCCTAATGGATCTTTGTCCTATATATATATATATATATATATATATATATATATATAGAGAGAGAGAGAGAGAGAGAGAGAAAGTATAATGTACTTCACGCCTTAACGTACATTAACGTGCTTCACAAAATATATAACATGCGTAATTATTTTTTGACCAAAATAACGTGCGTGATTTTGGATCCCATGCGTGATTCTGTGGTCCCATGCGTGATTCTGTGGTCCCATGCGTGATTATGTGGTCCAATGCGTGATTATATGTTCCATGCGTGATTATACCCCTGATCCAACGGTTACCATTGTCTCCTACGTGAAGTATGATAAGCCGTGAAGTATGTTAACCTTTCTTTCTCTCTCTCTCTCGCTCTCTCTCTCTCTCTTTATATATATATATATATGTATATATATGTATATGTATATATATATATATATATATATATATATATATATAGTGTCAGGTTCATTGGGGAACACTAAAAAAGTGGGGAACAGTGGGGAACCGACTCAAACGAACTCTGATTGGACTCATTCCAGCGGCGTTGGAACCGTCTCGTCGAACCCTAACTAGGATCTCTTAACCCTAAACCCTAAATCATAACCACTAAACCCTAAATATATTAGGGTTTGGCTTGTAGGGTTTAGCTACCCCTGATCCAACGGTTACCATTGTCTCCTACGTGAAGTATGATAAGCCGTGAAGTATGTTAACCTTTCTCTCTCTCTCTCTCTCTCTCTTTATATATATATATATATATATATATATATATAGTGTGAGGTTCATTGGGGAACACTAAAAAAGTGGGGAACAGTGGGAAACCGACTCAAACGAACTCCGATTGGACTCATTCCAGCGGCGTTGGAACCGTCTCGTCGAACCCTAACTAGGATCTCTTAACTCTAAACCCTAAATCATAACCCCTAAACCCTAAATATATTAGGGTTTGGCTTGTAGGGTTTAGCTTTAGGGTTTAGCCTTAGGGTTTAGCCTTAGGGTTTAGCTTTAGGGTTTAGAGTTTAGCTTTAGGGTTTAGGGTTTAGCTTTAGGTTTAGCCTTTAGGGTTTAGCTTTTAGGGTTTATAGTTTAGATTTTACGGTTTAGCTTAGGTTTTAGCCTTATTTTTCAGCTTTAGGGTTTAGAGTTTAGGAGTTAGGATTTAGGGTTTAGGGTTAAGAGATCTTAGTTAGGGTTCGACGAGCCGGTTGCAACGCCGCTGGAATGAGTCCAATATGAGTTCGTTTGAGCCGGTTCTCTGCTGTTCCCCACTTTTTTAGTGTTCCTCAATGAACCTTCCCCTATATATATAGGACAAAGATCCTTCCTCAATTACCTTAATAAACCATAAAAGTTTAATTATATTTTATCTTAGAAAGTAATTTTTTATATTAGTTCTTAAAATTTATTATTATATATATATATTGATTTCGAGTGATGATGAATAGTAACTTTATTTTTATAATAATATATAGTTTTTTATTATTTTATTCTTTAACATATTATAATAGTTTATTATTATATTTACTTTTAATAACATATTTTTTAAACATATATTTCCTTTACTTTTTTTTTTCATAAATACTTTTTTTCTTGTTTCTAAAAATATATTAATTTATCGATTAATTTGATACTTATTTAATAAGTTACGTTTATAACTTTTTTTCTAAAAACTTAAGTACGTAGTTGTGCTTATTAGTATAGTGTATATATATAGGGTCACGATTTAGAGAAAACAGTGGAAAGTGTGAGAATGGAGAGAACGTTTATGGATCGTCAGATCAAAACAATCCATGGACTAGATTGCGCGGTGGCGTTTTCGTAAATAACATCAATTTTATTATGTGGGACGCGCTTCATTAAGGGTAAAAGGGTCTTTTACTGCTCAAATTCAAAACGCCATCAAATGATAACATGCCATTCAAAAAAATAAAACGCCATTAAAAACAAAACGCTAAAAATTAGTGATAAAACGCGTTGGATATTACAGGAAGAGGAAACAACAGAGTAATTGAATTTCAGTTATTAACATTTATTAGAAGAAATTCCCTCCTAAATTACGCGCCAAAAACATCATTATATAAACGACGTAAACACATCGCTTCCATAATCACTTCAATCTATCAATTTCTGCAAAAAAACATATTTAACCAAAAACGCCAATTTAAACAAAATGCCAAAAATGGAAACAATCGTTTGGTGGAGATACACTCTGGCAATCAGGCGATTCGTCCTGCGTTTTGACAACAGAAGAAGGGTGTATGTTAGGACAATCAAGGCAATTCTGAAGATGGAAGAAGAGGTACAGAGGGGTATCCTATCCCTTGGCATCACTCTGGACAACGAATGCCATGAAACACATATGCTTATGAAAGCATTAACAAGGAAATTTGGACCAATCAAAGCAGATGTAAAGCCGGACCCTGTCATGACATCATGGCGTTTTGATGATGAAATAGACATGCTGACCGTTATATACGGCAGCGGAGAGCAGGAAGAATACTGGCTTGAAAACATCATGACAAAGCAGGGGCTTGGTTTCATGGAAGAATTGCATAACGCCACTTGTTTGAAGACAGAAATGGACTCAAAATTGGAGTTAATGCAAAACATGTTCAAGTGGAGGCTTCAGAATCTTCAGGAACAAAAAGCTGATGAAGGTGAAGGTGATGACATGGATGAAGATCAAGATGAAGACTCTAAGGAAGAAGATGACGCAAGTGAGGGATACTTTTCGGATAAATTACCTTCTGACGAAAGGTTTTGATTTTTTTTCTTTTTTTTTCTTCTGTGTAATCTTCTTTTTTTTAAAGATAATTAAATGATATATTTCTCTATATATTTGCAAAACGCCAAAAAAAAATACTAAAAACGGTTATTGCTTACAAAACGCCAGAAATAACAAAAAATATTTTTTCCTACTTAATATTTTATTTTCTCCGTTATTGTATTTTGTCATCTTGGTCTGCATAACACCATTTAGAAAACGCCAAACTTAGAAGATGAGACGTCTATCACCTATAAACTGATAAAGCTGATCAAAACAGTAAATACAAAAACAGTAACTGAAAAGACGGTTACTTTATTACTGTCATCTATTAGAATAAAAAAATCCCGCCTAAACTACGCGCCAAAAAACTCCTATAAGAGAGGGGTCTATACACAATGAATTGATCACACCCAAAAAAACAAACGCCATATCCTCTAGAAACCACTCACTTTAAAACGCCAAAAAATGTTAGTTAAAATAACCACAGATGTCAAAACTTTCAATGAATGGATTCTTCTTCTGAGGGGGTTATCTTAATAATATTTTGCTGAATGAGATGGACAAATATTCAAGTAAAAAAGACTGATAACAGTGATATGCCATCATGTGAGCTTTGTTCTTTATATCGGCATGGAATAAAGGGATCAACACAAGTGTAAAATGTTATTTTGGACTCCATTATTATAAATAGTATCAAGCAAGAGTTAATCTTCAATGACATGCCACCAAACAAGAATATCACACCAAAACACAGGATGCCACTAAGCAGCCTCGTCTAAAAAAGACGGGGTTTATGTAGGAAAGTTGGCATCTAGCTAAGGTATTCAAAAAGGTTCAAAACGCCAAAACAAATTTAAGAAGAAAGAGGCTGATGACAGTGAAGATCCGGAAGAGAAATTACATTACCATTCATTAATTTTTTTATTTTCATTTTATATTGTTTTGTTATCAAGTTATATGTTGTTTTGTAATCTAATTCTCTACAAATAAAATACATTATTATATAAAATGCCAAAAACTACAAACACTAAAACGCTAGTAGTATGAAAACTGTGAGAACGGGTGCTGGCAAAGCACCTTGTCAAATGTATTAAACGCCAAAAAATTCAATAAACGGCAAACAAACATTTGGTCTTATTGTAATCTTATGAAAATAGTAATGACTCGTAGTGAATTATTATACAAAACACCACAAAACGCCAAAAAATTTGACTAGAAAACGCTATAACGCCAAAAAATTATCTATGTGACACAAAAACAATTAATTCAACGCCTAAAAGTTTAATAAATACAATTAACGCCAAAAAAATCTTAGACGCCAGAAAATGTTATAGCGCATTGGGAAAATAAAAGAAGATTGAAAAGACAAAAAAACCTCTCGGACCCTGATCATGTCCCGAGACACGTGTTTATCCAGAATGCGTTCTCACCGTTCTCACACTTTTGAGCGTTTTCTCCTGATCCCGTTTCTCTATATATATATATATATATATATATATATATATATATATATATATATATATATATATATATATATATATATATATATATATATATATATATATATATATATATATATATATATATATATATATATAGAGGCCGGTTAACGTACAAGAGCCGTTATCCTACATTACGTACGCGATCATCCACGATCTGGTGCGAATTCACTCTTCAACATGCGATTTGTACTGAAAATAACAACATGCGAAATTGTCCAAAAAACCAACATGCGAATTCATCAAACTTCACCAACATGCGATTTCGTTTTTCTTTATGTACATGCGATTTCAGGGTTTTTTGAACCATGCGATTTTCATTTTTGGTATCATAACGTGCGATTTTGACATCACGTACGTAGCGTACGTTAAGGCATATTGTAATACTTTTTATATATGTATATATATAAGACGAGCTGGATTTACGAACCAGATAACGTTATAAAAAAACGGACGGACCAGATAACGACTTTGATCCCAACCATGATTGTTGTTGTTCTCCAGATGGACTGCATTTGTTGCTTATCTCAAGAGTCCGACCTTCGTCATCGTTGCTCGTTCTCTGTTGAAAACTTACTTGGTGCTTGAAATTTGTAAATCTTCGTCCAAATTATAAAACTTTTTTATTCTATAATTTATAAAAACTTAATAAACCATAAAAGTTTAATTATATTTTATCTTAGAAAGTAATTTTTTATATTAATTCTTAAAATTTATTATTATATATATATATTGATTTCGAGTGATGATGAATAGTAACTTTATTTTTATAATAATATATAGTTTTTTATTATTTTATTCTTTAACATATTATAATAGTTTATTATTATATTTACTTTTAATAACATATTTTTTTAAACATATATTCCCTTTACTTTTTTTCATAAATACTTTTTTTCTTGTTTCTAAAAATATATTAATTTATCGATTAATTTGATACTTATTTAATAAGTTACGTTTATAACTTTTTTTCTAAAAACTTAAGTACGTAGTTGTGTTTGATTTCTTTCCCGGGCATTCCTTATTGTCACACCCTGCTAGTAGCGGAAGTGTATTGTGTATGACGTAAGAGAGGTAATCATTGCATCCAAATGTATAAACATAATAAACCACAACGATGCCATAGATATATTGTTTTCAAACAAAGTTTACAAGTTTCCAACATAGTTTTCTAGTTTCCACAACGTTCACAAACGTTGGCCATAACATAGTTATATTACACAAAACAAAAGATAGTTTTTGACATAAAACATAGTGAGGTTTTGTCCCCTATATACCCATACGAAGTCGGGATATAAAAGACAAACCCTCCAAAAGCGGCTATGGTTGTCATTGACTTTCCCGTTCCGCGTAGTATATCACCAGCTCAAGACTTGTTTCCTGAAATACATGTAGTTTTAAAAAGTCAACAAAAGTTGAGCGAGTTCATGCAGTTATTGTTTTCATACAAAATCTTTGTATTCTTGTAGTGAAATCCCGGTATGTTAATAGCATTTATGGAGTTTAAGGATCCATTAGTGGGTAGCGAGCCCCCTGACATTATGTACCATAAGTACGTAACCAACCCGAGATAACTTTGACATTTCTGGGATCACAAAAGCACTCCAGGGTATACCCACCAGGAGTGGAGCGTGTCTCAAGCTCAATAGATTTACACCTTTTGCACCTTGGTCACTAAGTGATTAATGGTTACTATGTCATCATCCTACTTACGCACATTGATCGTGCAATCATCTAAACCCATAGCTAACATACCCGTAGTTTTAACATGTATTTCCCCTCGATTATTTTAAAAACAAAACATTGAAATCATTGAAAGGAGGTACATGAACTCACAATTTTGCGTTCCATGTATTGTGATATCGTAGTGAGCGTCCATACGTGTGATTAACCTACACGTGTACTAACTTTATTAGACCCTAGGTCTTATCGGACCTCGTAAAAGTTGTTCATCTTGAATTCTTATTGTGTTTTCACTTGTCATTTTGGAACAACATTGTATTTTAGAGTGTTCGTAGTTTGTTCGTTCACTTGTTATGTATACAGATTTCATAGCTGCATACATATATCTTATATGTATTGAATTATATGTGAACGGCTTCGCCCTGCACATGTCCTCGTGCTTCGCACGCGTGTCATTGGGCCGAACCTATGTCATTGGGACTAAACCCTGTCTTTGGGTTTATCCCACGTTTCTATGTCATTGGGCTTTAACCCACGTTTCTATAGTAATTTGGGTACTAGCCCATGAATTTTATCATTGGGCCCTAGCCCATGCATCTTAGCAATTTGGGCCTAGCCCAAATATTTTATCATTGGGCCCCAGCCCATGTAGCTTACCAATTTGGGCCTAGCCCAAATATTTTATCATTGGGCCCTAGCCCATGTATTTTAGTAATTTGGGCCTAGCCCAACTTGATTTTTAGGAGTCCATATATTTAACAATCTTGCATTTTGTAAAAAAAAATTACTAAATATGTTTTTTTTTATAATTTTCCTTCTTTTATTAAAGAATACTCAGAAATTTTGTATTTTTCTTTCAACTTTCCGGAATTGTTATCGATGATCTATATTCATATATTCGCCCGGTTGTCCAAAATATATTGTTAGACAAGTCGTTGTGATTGCTTAATATATATTTCTTGTGAGTTCGCCTGTTGTCCTTTTTATTGATTTGTCCGTTTATTCGCTTATGGATATAATATGTTTAGGGTTTAATTATATCCGTTTTCGTTGCATTTCTTTGGAAACATGTATACGTATTTTTGTGTCTTTTTGTACTTGTTTCTTACAAATATTTCTTGGTATCATGGGTGTATTATTTTGATTACCCTAAATGTATCTAAGTACATATACATTGTTGGACCCAGTTTGGCCTTAACAACTTCTTTTCACGTAATATGGCAAGTGATTTCAGTAGATGTGAAAAAGATGTGCGGAAATGGAAATCAGACTTTTAGAAACAAGACCTACAGAATTATCAAGTTTATATCACTTTGAAACAAAATAGTTTACAAGGTGATTGTAAGATTATTATCTAATACAAATGAATCTTGAATTTTGTGGGTGAGAGGGCAATGGAGTTTTTGTAGTATGTATGAATACTAAGCTTCAAACTCAATTGTCTTCTGCTGGTTGAGCCTTCTATTTATAGAAGGCTTGGTACATGAATAACAATAGTTTATTCATGCAATAAGTCCTGCAAAAAGTAGCAATTTGACATATTCGTTGAATCCAACGTTCAAGTTGCCTTTGTAATCATGATATCCAATAATGTCAAGTTGCTTCGGTCATTGTGGCAGGATAGAACTGATTTTTAGACAAGTGGGGTATTCATCAGAATTTCTGATAAACCACTTCATCAGAAATTCTGGTGAACAAATCCTCAGAAAGTCTGATAATTAGAATCGTCAGAAACTGATGATATTTCATCAAAAATATCATCAGATCCATCAGAAATAACCTTCTCTGATAATCTTCTTCAGCTCTTGATCAACTTATGATTCTTTGAAGTAGATGCTTTTCATTTCAGTTGTCCTATCTGATCTACTTCTTCTTGTTGTGATCTTCAGGACTGTTGTCTTCTTCATAGATCCAGTTGAATCTGATTTTCTTCAATACTTACAAATAAAGTTTCCTAACAGTTTCCCCCCTAAGTATTGTAAGAAAATGAACTATTTACATCAAACATAAAAAACTTTCAACTAATCATTGAAAAGAAAAATCAAACAACTAAATTCAGAAACATAAAACATAATTAAACCAACCATTGTTCAAAACTGACAAAAATAAAATATTGTTCAAAAACAGAAATTTAATCTCATCAATTCATTAATTGATCTTCACTCCACTTCTGTATTTGTCCCTGGTTTCAGCCTTTTCTTGTGATCAATTGCCTTTTGAGTTTCCTTGTACATTTCTTTGTACCATCCTCTTGATTCCATCCAGTTTTCAATGCAATCTTCAATTGTTTTTCTCAGTTGTTCATTGTTCTTTCCCTTCTTTTTGAGCTGCTCTTGTTCCTCATTTATGCAGTTCCTTATATATTTCAGAGTTTGATTTGAATACCTGCATATTTCACTGATTCTAAATAGAGCTTTCTCATCATGAGCATCTTTGAAGACTACACACATTTCTGGTTTGTCAAAGATTGCTCTAGTTCTCACCAGTTTAGAAGGAATTTCAGTTGGAATTGTGGTGTTGGGAGGAGGTATTAGCACCTTGTTGCTATACTCAAAATTGATACATAGATCAAAGTCTGCCAGCGCAGCCCTTTTGTATAACTTTGCTCCTGCACTTTTGAAGCTGTCAAGGGCTCTTCTGATCACAACTGAACTACTTTTCTCTCTATCAATGATATTCTTCATTTTGACTATGCCCATTGGGTGAATATCATCAGCCAGATTTGCATCAGTAACCTTTTGTTCACTGTTATCTTTTCTGATCAGGGTATACTTTTTTTGTCCTTCATTGCCTAAGATACCTCCTCCAGTGGTCAAAGTATCGATTCTTTCAATAGATATATTGGATTGGTCATGTGTTTGTGCAGAATTTCCCAGCCTCCATTGTTTCTGATTTCAACAATACCTTTACTCAATGGGGAGAGTGGCCTTTCTGGGTTGTCTTCTGGACCTTTCCAGTAGTAGTGCTTTAGATGTTCTTCAGGGTACATAATTGTGTGTAAATCACCTTTCAGCACTTCTATTTCTTTGATGTTTCCTTCTGAATCTTCTCTCATTACTCTTCTTGGCCTTTTTGAGGAGGTCACTTCATGTTCCATTCTTCTCTTCTCTTTTGTATCCATCTTTATGCTGAACTCTGTTTCTCCTGTGATGGATGTAAAAGATGATTGAACTGGAACATGTTCTTTCCGTTGGACCCTTGAAGTATCTGGCTTTGGGACGTTTGGTGGAGGTCCCATGAGTAACTTTTGTTTATCTGGAGGTGGACCCATGGGTTGCTTCTGTTTTTGAGCTGTTGGAGTTTCTGATCCTGTTGCTTGTCTTTCTTGTGGAATTGGGGCTTTCAGTTCATGAAGATCAGCTTTTGCCAGTCTGGCTACATTATACTGCAACCTCTTTACTAACAAATGAATATTAGCAAGAGTTTGAGTATTTGTTTCTTCTTGTTTCTTCATTCTCTAAAATTCCAGGTTTTCTTGATTTTTCTGTGCAGTCAATTCTACCATCAGCTTCTCAAAAGCCTCAGCCATGCTGCTGTTGTTGGCCCTGAGGAACTGTATTTCTTCAAGAATTCTTCCTGAACTTGAGTTTTCTCCTGTAGTTGCAGCCTCAGCCATATTTTTCTTGATATCTTGCGGTTCTTTGAGAGCTTTCTTGAATTCTGATGAGCTCTCTCTGTTTTCTGATGACTCTTGCCGTTTGTTGAGGGCTGTCGTGTTGTCTTCTGTCTGCTTCTGCACAACTTTTACAGTTTCTGATAAAACTTTGATATCTGACTTTTGATTTCTGATTTCTTCCAGTATCAGATCAAGTTTTCCTTCTGTGGTTGTTTTCTCAGTAGCAGTTGTATCTTCAAGTTCCTTGTGAAGTTGTTCAGAGGACATAGATTGATGTCCTTGGTAAATAGGAGAAACAACAGATGTTCCTCCTCTAACACCAGCAGAAAACACATTCTCTGTTGTTCTAAGGTTAAGAGGATTGGAATATTCCATATTCTCTGTACCCTCACCAGAAAATTGAAACACATTCAAGTTCTGGTTTTCCTCATATCCTTGAACCTTTTCAGGTTCTCCATGAGTTGTTGAGAAACTTTTAACTTTCTCATCCAGGTTTCCTTGATCAGTAGACTGATCTCCACCTGTTGTCACCACATTTTCCTCCTCAGAATCTGATTCAGAAAATGGGTCTTTGGTTCCACTCACATCTTGTCTTACAGTAACAGTGCCTCTATGTAAAATTTCATAAATTCCTTGAATTGAATCATCAGAATCACTCTCAGAATTATGAAAAATAAGTTTAGAGTGTTGTGCACCTATTTCTCCCATATGTGAGATTTCAGCATGATGTTCTTCTGCCACAGGACTCATGTTCACATCTTCATCAGCTGGGTGAGGATCTGATTCACCCTGCTGCTCCATTCTTGGTGTGCTTGACTCTTGTGCATCATGCTCCATGGGGGACACACTTTCAAAAACTTCTTTGTTTTCTGGATTTTTGCTTAACATCTTCAGGTATTCTACTCTGTATGGTGAATCTTGTGGTATCAGATACATCATTCTTTCTGACAGAGCAGGCATATCATAATCTGACTTCCAAGACCCTACAGCAGTCCAAGGTCTCATGATTTCTGTTTTCCACATATTTTCTGATGCTGGAATTTCTAGGTTCCTTTCAGAAAATGCAACAGAAATTATGATTGACATAAATCTGGGAAAGGGTAGATGTGAATCTATCCTTCCAGTGTGAGTCAGAATTGATCTTCTGATCAGATTAAATATTTCTGTTCCAAAATCAATGTTCAACCCATTAATGAGACTGAACATGATTGTTAGAATATTCATATTTATCTGATTTGTACCTCCAATTTTTGATGACAAACACTTGTTCAGAATTTCCATTAACACTTGCCAGAAGGCAGGTAGCTTGTTCCTCTTGAATTCATTGATTTTTGAAATCTTTGTCTTGTAACCCATTACAGCATCAAGTAGTGAAAACATATCTTCTTTTTCTGGTGCTTCTTCATAGCTTTGGCTTAAGGGTAATTCCAAACATTCCCTTATTTTCTCTGGTGAGATTGTAATGAAAATATGTCCCCACACATGTGCTGTTAGCTCAATCTGATTTGAGACTTTGAGAATTTTTACAACTTGTTGTAAGAGTTTTTCTAGTACCTCTCTGGTCTTTGTGAGAGCTTGAGATATCGGGCTTCTGATCAGAAATTCAATGAGAATTTGACACTTTATATCATATTCTTCAATATTGTCATTCATCACTTCATTGTTGCTCTTTAATGGAAGAAATTCAGCTTCGGTGATGAAAGGAACAGAGTGTTCGATTGGTGGTATGTTGATGTTGATAACTGCCATTGAGAATTTGGGTTTTTGTTTCGGAAAAGGGTTTTAGGGTTTTGAGTTTGAAGGTTGAAGATGGAAGTCTCTGTTTTTGAATGAGATATTTATAGTGAATAGAGACAAAGATCTTTGAGTGTTTTTGTGGGTTGTTTGTATTCAAGGTGGTTAATGACAACTTAATGATGTTTTAATCTGTTTAGAAAACAACCGTTTTTGAAAAACCTTTGGTTTATCTCTAATTTAATATAAATCCTTTTAAAGAAAATCAGAGATTCCAAGGATTTAGCAGATAAACACTAATGTCCAACTTGCACCTTTTCTCCATGTGGGACCCCTTTTATTTCAAAAAGGTCCAACAGAAACCTTTTCTGAGATTGTGTATCTTCCCAAGTTTTCCCCTTGATGATATATATCAGAAAATCTTTGAGTAAAACTTTTGAGAGTTGGATTTTCTTTAGATATCATCATAATGCATTTGATTCATTTATAGAGATTGAATCAGCATTTTTTTTAGATGAGAGGGAATAAGTAGAGTTCCAAGATTTTTACTTACATTGCAGTTCTGAACTCCACACCTTTGTTCTGATTTTCAGGAAGTGTTTGTCATACAGCTTGTTCCAGTCCTCGGAAAAAAATCTTTTGAAAGAAACTTATTTCAAAAATTTAGATGGTCATAAGTTTCTTTGAATCCGGTTAAAGGTAATATTTTCTGATGTTTCTTTCTGTTGATTTGTCAGACTTCCTGGTTGTCAAGAGATTTTTCTGATAAAAATTTGATTTTCTGATATATTATCAGATTTTCTGGTTATTTTGAGAATTTTCTGGTGGATGAACGGATTCTGATGGCTTAATGGGTTTTCTGAAAAATTACCAGATTTTCTGATTGATCATTAGATTTTCTGAGTTTCACTAAATCCTATCAGATTTCATTTGAATTTCACCAGATTTTCCTCGTTTTTATCAGACATGTTGTTTTAGTTCCCCCTAGATCTATTGACATGTTTTTGTTGTTTTTTTTAGTTAAAAAAAAGAATTAAGGCAAACTTAATATATATATATATATATATATATATATATATATATATATAAACATATAACACAAAAAAACAAGTAAACAACAACTACTCCTCCTCCTCCTCCAGCACGTTGTTCATGCACTTCACATATAACCAGAGATTGGTTATTCGTCCAGTGTGATTCGTTGATGGAACCGGGGTAGGATCACTTATGTTTTCTTGAAGTGCCAGCTCAGCCCTTGGATACCAGCTCCTCACTCCTCCGAAGTCCAGCTGACGGTCATGAATGTTTGCTTCTAAGTCTCTCATGAGAAACTTAGAGTAGTTGTAAGGTTTTTCCTATACAACAGCATGAATCACCTCCATCATCCTATGGGACAGCTCGTTGAAGTGTCCAATCTTCTTAGAGAAGCAGACACTTAGCAGAGTCACCAAATACTGGAAAGGTGGTATAAAACCAGATTTGCTAACCTGCCTTGACACGTTGTTTGAATGATAACCTATTTCTGTCAAGGTCAGTTGCACATCTGCCTTATCCAGGTAGGTGTTTTCTTGAACAACACCTAATCGGAGGACATCTCTGTGTGTCTCCTCCTTTAGGGTGATTTTTACCCCCATAACCTTGCTATCAATCCACATGGAAGTGCCACTTAAGATGATTTGAGCATTCCACCAGAATTCTTGAAGAAGTTCTGGATGAATAGTGACATGTGTTGATACAGCAAAGCCCAAGGGACTTCGCATGATCATATTATACACATACCTGCAGTCCTCCCATCCAGGTCCTTCCAAGTTAGATCTTAATCTAAGATTATGATGTCTGTGAAGAGGGAGAGGGAATTGTCTAACTTTCATTGATTTTGGGCGACCCATTTTAAAATAAGAAATTTCTGATGAAGAGCTTTTGAAGAGATGATTTTGTTGTGAAGAAAGTCCTTTTCAGGTTGTTAATATTTATAGATGAAAGTGATAGTTCCTCATAAATGATATTAAAAGCAAAAGGTTTTCATTTTCATCTCTTCAATTAAGACGATATCTGTTGCAGTGAATATGACAGTCTACTAAGCCCCATGTGTGAGTAAGCATTTAATAGCTAGGCGGCTACTTTCATAGCTCCTAATTATTTTAGTGCCTACGTGTCTCTTAAACTTCTTATGAAAAAATGACGTTGCATGCATTGGTAGTGTAAGAATAATTCAATTTTCTGCAAAAATTTTCTTGTGACGGTTGATTTTTCTCTGCTGTATTGAATTTTATCTTAATGCATGTTACTTTTTCCCCTTTTTGTTTTTTTAATTAAATATAAGAAAAAAAAAATACAAAAACAGATTATGCACAATTATAAATTTATACATATGGGATATGCATGAAGATGGAGAGATTTTTGATGATCAGTGATCATTTTGATGTTTAAACAAAGTTTCTGATGTTGTATCAGAATTTCTGATGATTTCATCAGATTTTCTAATACTTCTTCAGATTTTCTTATAAATCATCACGTTTATTGATGATTTATCAGACTTTCTGATGTTCCATCAGATTGATGGATTTCTTTATCAGAACCCTGTTTAATTAATCTTTGATTATCAGAATTTTGATGACCATCAATCTGGTTTTCAATTTGTGTCTTTTTGTTTTCTAAAAAATTTTCATCTTTTATATTAACCATGCCAAGTTTGCTAATCAAAAAATTGTGTCTTTTTTTCATCAAGAGGTTTTGTAAAGATATCAACAATTTGGTTTTCAGTTGGAACAAAATAGATTTCTATGTTACCTTTCTCCACATGATCTTTTATGAAGTGATATCTGACATCTATGTGTTTGGTTCTTGAATGATGAACTGGATTTTCTGTTATTGCAATTGCACTCTTTGAATCACATAGGATTGGTATTTTTGTCAGATTTACTCCATAATCTCTCAGTTGAGTTTGCATCCACAGCACTTGTGAACAGCAACTTGCTGCTGCTACATATTCTGATTCTGCTGTTGATGTGGCAACACAGTTTTGCTTCTTGCTTATCACACCCCCAAAATCCACCTGCGGAGTATCACCGCTTGGGAGCGTGACTGACCAGGATCAAGCCACCAATCATATTGAACATAGTATATAATAATCAAAGTAGTTTGTAAAACCCAATTCAATACAATTGATGTTCAAACCAAACATAGTTTAAGTAGCGGAAGCATGTAAGTAAACCCAACATAAGCGATAATGTATAAAATGTCATAAATGTTTAATTAAGCATTCAAGATCCTTGCCGCACAACGACCTGCTCCTCCTTGTGCAAGCTCCATGTATCTAACGACCTGCAAGGCATGTAACAGAGGATCAACAACTAGTTGAGCGAGTTCACAGTTAACAGTTTAGTAATAGTATAGTGTGAGTAGTAGTATGTTCGTTCGTTATGCCATGTATCGTATTAGTTTCCATCGCGGCCTCCCAGGCAGGTATGCGAAGATATTAGGGGATGTTCATCCCGAGTATTCTAGACTAGGTTTATCTGTATCGCGGCCTACCAGGCAGGTGTGCGAAGATTAGTAAATTGCAGTTCGCGGCCTTCCAAAGGCAGGTGTGCGAAGATTAGTAAATTGCAGTTCGCGGCCTTCCAAATGCAGGTGTGCGAAGTCAGTCATAATATCGCGGCCAACCCTTGGCAGGTGTGCGAAGATCAGTTCAACAAGTGTTACTAGTCTAGTCGTAGTTCTATCAGCGGAGTATGTACAATAGTTCATCAAATCCCATTCCCACCCGGGAACCCCATGCCTTGGCTGTGTGAACTCACCTTGGTTTGCTCGGTATGCTATGCTCTAGGGTTTATCAAATTGTCTAAGTCCGTTACACACGACCTAGGACATGTTGCACATGATACGATGTAAGTGTTTGCATCAAATTAGGGTTTGTAGGTCACTGATATTCAAGCAATTGTGTTTAGTGTGCGTATTGTGTACCGGAAGATATCACATAGGATGTTCACGTATGCAGGATCATACAGTTGCATTCAACTTCATACAATTATACGCATATAGAATCATACATCATGTAATCAGTTCATCGTATTCACATAATTCACGCGTCGCGTCTTTGATTACACAGTTTAATCTAACGTAACATGTTATCATCGTTAATAAGCTTAACAGGTTTAGTAGAGTTTACGGCTTAAACAAGTGCATACACATCTTTACAGCTTGAACACTATATAACATACATCTCAGGGCCTCATATTAATACACACAAAATCAGACAGGGCCTTGCCCTTCCTAAAACTCAGACAAGTGTGTGGGGGGGGGGGGGTTTCCCCTGTTTGAAAGTCGGATAGTACATGAGAAATAAGTCACAAAACTCGGACAATCACCCACCCCCTTATGAAACTCGGACCAATGTGTTGGGGGGGTTAAAGCTCGGACAGTGGGGCAAGGTTTAAAGGTCGGACCATGAGAGGGGGACATGAAACTCGGACCACCATTTACAATGTAAAACTCGGACCATTGTGTTGTGTATCCAAAAAGATCGGACAACATTCATTGAAATAAATTCGGACATCACATTTGAATAAAGTTCGGACTCCCACTTCATTGCTTAAAGATCGGATAAAGCTTTTTATAAACCAAACTTCGGACCCCCAAAGCTTTTTAAAAGCTCGGACTAGTATCCCTATATAACTTCGGACAAGAACAAGGGTCCAAAACTCGGACCATATGACAAGCCTTAAAGCTCGGACAAGCATAAACAATATGCTTATATTGTTTCGAAGATCGGACATCATGTGGTTAACAAAACTCGGACCATAAGGGTCTTACACAAAGCTCAGACAACATAACAAGTGAAAACTCGGACCCTTTGCATTATTACAAAAAAACTCGGATCCTTTTGATGTTTTATATAAAACTCGGACTGCAACATATCATTTAAAACTCAGACTATTGATCACTAATAAGTTCGGGTAACATTTCATGGATTAAAACTCAGACAATTCAATCTAAAACTCTGACCTAACTACGGACTAACAACATGCGTGATTTCCCAGACAATTCACAGAATCACAACAGTTACACATCAATATTCATGCGATCAAAAACCCTAATTACATTATATCAGTCTAGCATCAATCCAACTATCAAAACAATCGTGTATTCTAAAAACACCAGGCAATCGATTAAATGACTATCCAATACCATTAGCATCATAATCAGAATCTAATCAATGATCACAGTAAGTATCATATGAAGAACTAGGGTTTTCAAATATTACAAGATTCAAGAATTTATAATAATCAAGCAATCGATTAGGGTTTACAAGGATTACAATAATCAAATAACAATTACCTTGAATGATTCTAGAGAAAGAGAGGAATCAAGAGTGATGAATATCTTGCCAATGATGATGGTGATGATGATTGCTAGGAGATTAGAGAATGAAGTACGTGCTTTTGGTTTTGTGTAAATGATTAGTGAACAAGAGATTAGGGTTAAGTATAGCTTAAGTTTCACTAATAGCTCTCTACACCCTTGATTAATATATTTTACAATAGTACACCATCTCAAACAATTTCATAGTTTCACCACCAAGTTTACATATTTGACAAGTTTATTACAATTAACACATACCCATGCACAATCACACAATACACTTCATTGTATCAAAACGTATACAATTCCTACATGAACGTGCAACAAATGCGAAATAGGAATCTTGGAAATTCGAGTTGTCACATTGCTTGCCCAAAATACCAATTTTTCTCCCAAGATTTGACAAGCACCAGATGTGCTTTTTCTGTCAATTTTGCACCCTGCATAATCTGCATCTGTATATGCAATTAATTCAAGGTTTGTATCCTTTGGATACTAGAGACCAAGTTCTAATGTGCCTTTTAGATATTTGAAAACCCTTTTTACAGCTTTTAGGTGGGATTCTTTAGGATCACATTGATATCTGGCCAGAAAGCATGTTGCAAACATAATATCTGGTCTGCTTGCAGTTAAATATAGCAATGGTCCTATCATCCTCCTATAGGTTTTAATATCTACACTTATTCCATCTTTATCAGAATCTAATTTGTTCCCTGTTGCCATGGGAGTTTTTGAAACAAAGCAGTTCTCAAGTGAGTATTTTTGTGGAATTGTTTTCACATATTTTGATTGACTCAAAAATATTCCATCAATTCTTTGTTTAACTTGTAACCCTAAGAAAAAGGTTAACTCACCCATCATACTCATTTCAAAGTGGCTGGTCATCAACTTTTGAAACTTTTTACAAAATTTTTCATTTGTTGATCCAAATATAATGTCATCAACATGTATCTGGACCAACAAAGTATGACCTTTATGTGTTTTGAGGAAGAGTGTGGTGTCAATAGTACCTTTAGTAAACCTAGAATTAAGTAAGAAATTTGATAGTGTTTCATACCAGGCTCTAGGAGCTTGCTTCAACCCATACAAGGCTTTGTTTAATCTGTAAACATGATTTTGAAATTTTGGATCAACAAAGCCTTCTGGTTGCTGCACATAAACTTCTTCCTCAATTTTACCATTTAGGAAAGCTGATTTTACATCCATGTGATAAACTTTGAAATCCTTGGATGCAGCATAAGCAAGAAAAATTCTTACAGCTTCTAATCTAGCTACTGGTGCAAAAGTTTCATCATAATCAATACCTTCTTGTTGACAATAACATTTGGCCACTAACCTTGCTTTGTTCCTGGTGATTATACCATTCTCATCAGATTTATTCCTGAATACCCATTTTGAGCCTATGATAGATTTGTCCTTAGGCTTGGGTACCAGATCCCATACCTTGCTCTTTTCAAACTGATCAAGCTCTTCTTGCATAGCTTGAATCCAGTCTGAGTTCTTCAGAGCTTCTTTGATAGACTTGGGTTCTATCTTGTGCAGTTGCAGATCTTGTTCTCACACCATCTGCTGGATTGCCAATGATGTCAGAATGAACATGTCCTTTGATCCATCTTAACTTGTTGTGAAAAGTTGTTGGTTCTGATGGATTTGAAGTTTCCCCCTGAACAGTTCCTTCAGTTGTGTGTAGTGTACCAGAATTTTGATTTTCTGATATACTATTCACTTGTTCTGCAGGGTTAGTGCATGAAATATCTGTTGATTTGTATGTGAGAGAATTATCATGTTCTAAGAAATCTTCAGTTATCATTTCAAAGAGATGTTCATAATTTTCTTGTTTGTCAGAAAAATTTATTTCTTTCATGTATTCATCAGAAACCTCTGTCTCCGATGAGTCATCAAATGAAACATACAAACTTTCTCCGATTGTCCTTGTGTTAAGAATAAAAATTCTATAAGCTTTTGAGGACAAAGAATAACCAAGAAAAATATCTTTTTCTGCTTTTCTGTTAAATTTTTCAAGGCTTTCAAAATCACTAAAAAGAAAACATCTACAACTAAATGTATGTAAAAATTTTACACTTGGAATCCTTCCATTGATAATGTTGTAAGGTGTCTTGTTTAGCCTTCTGTTGATTAGGGTTCTGTTTGAGTAAAACATGCATTTGCTATTGCTTCTGCCCAAAAATGAGTGGGCATTTTAGCATAAGCAAGCATTGATCTGGCAGCTTCTACTAAGGTTCTATTCTTCCTTTCAACAACCCCATTCTGTTGAGGTGTTCTGGGAGCAGAAAAATCATGAGAGATTCCTTTACTTACAAGAAAGCTCTCAATTTTTGAATTTTTAAACTCTGTCCCATTGTTTGATCTGATCCTTCTGACTGTTAGTTTTAACAGATTTTCAATTTTCTTGATAAATTTAATGATCAGATCAGGTGTTTCGCTTTTCTTTCTTAAAAATTTAACCCATATATATCTGGAAAAATTATCAACTATTACTAGTATGTATTTCTTTCCTGAAAAACTTTCTGTACTTATGGGTCCACACAAATCCATGTGTAAAAGTTCCAAATTTTGTGTAATAGAAGACTCAGAAATTGATTTGTGTGAGCTTCTTTTGGATTTTCCCATCTCACAAGCATCACAAATTTTATCCTTCTTTGAGGATATAAAAGGTAATCCTTTTACCATGCCCTTGCTTGCTAATTTGCTTAGGTTTTTGAAATTTAAGTGGGCTAATCTTTTATGCCATAACCAACTACTACCCTTGTTGATTTTTGAAAATAAACATAATTTTGGATGTTCATTTTCTTCTTTGAAATCAAAATAGTAAATTGATTGCCTTATTCTTTTTCCACTTAAATAAATTTTATAATCATCCATCCCTATTAACAAGCATTTTTCTCGTAAAAAGGTTACCTGAAAACCTTTGTCACAGAATTGACCACAGCTTAGCAGATTGTATTTTAAGCCTTCAACATAGGCTACTTTCTCTATGGTCAAACATCCATACCTTATGCATCCATATCCCATGATCCTCCCTTTCACTCCATTTCCAAAATTTACCATTTTACCCAGCTTTGAAACAAAGTTGCTAAGTAACCTCCTATCCCCAGTCATGTGCTTGGAGCTTCCTGAATTGCAGTACCAGATATGCTGCACATGATGGTCCTTAAATGGAATGATTAGAGGGTTTTTGGTACCCAGGCTTGCTTGGGTACTCTTTCTGATGAGATTTTAAATGAATTATTTTCACTTGTTATCCTTTCATCAGAAATTCTATTATATGTTGAGCCATAAACAGATTTTATATTTTTCTTTTGGAGATGGTGTTGAACAAGCTTCAGTATGTCAACACACATACAAGTTTTATCAGAATTTTCTGATATTCTTTCTTGTAATGGAATGAGTGGATAATTTTGAAAAGATGAGTGACATGCTTCTGGAGTCTTTAAAGATCCCTGTTTGCATTCACTTCTTTTTTTGTTTGAAGTTGGGTTTTTCAAAAGAGTATTCAGAACAGGTTGACTTGCAAGATTCAGAATCAGATTCTGATGAAAATTTATCAGAAATCTGGTGAGTTGCTTTTACAAAGACAGTGGGTTTAGTTTCTCTTGTTTTTACATATCCTAAACCCTCTCCTTTGTTCTTTGGTGTGGACTCAATGAAGTTTATGAATTCTTTGGCTTGTTGAAAATCTCTTACATTAATTTCTTTATCATTGATTTTCTTGTAAAGATCTTTTCTTTCATTTTCATAGAACTCAATTTTAGCTCTTTGATCTAAACTTTCTTCTATTAGTAATTGACTTTCAAGAATGATTTTGTTCATGGTCCTTTGCAACTCATCAGATTTTTTACTATCTGATTGATGTTTATCTTGCAGATTTAGAAAATCTTACATGAGCTCATTTAGCTTGTGTTCAAGATCAAGATTGTCTAAATTTACCTGTTGTCCTGAAGTTTCTGGTATGTCATCAGAAAGTGCCATGAGGCAGAAATTGGCCATTTCTTCTTCTTCTTCATCAGAAGAATCATCAGATAGCCATGTATCTGTCCCTGCAATTAAGCTGACTTGCTGCTGCTGCTGCTTCTTAGCTTCTTCCAGCTTCTTCTCATAATAAGCAACATCTTTCAGCTTCTTAGTCTTGCATTCTGATGCATAGTGACCTCTTTGCTTGCACTTGTAACACACAACTTCAGCCTTCCCTTTATCCTTAGATCTACCTTCTTCCTTAGATCTTCCATCCATCCTCCCTCTGTCACTTCTCTGGTATCTCTAGCATCCTCCCCTCAACCCTTGCTCAAATGTTTTGGTGAGCAGTGCTATTGCTTCAGCAAAAGCTGAAAAATCTGATGAAGTATCAGAAATTTCAAAATTTTGGCTGTTTGATGGTTGTGGATCATTGGTAGGTGGTATTCTTTGTGAGTTTGAGATAAGAGCTAAAGATCCCCCTCTTTGAATGTTTTCTTCAAATATTTCTTCCTCTCTGGGGATCAAGATGTTGTATAAGTCATGAAGACTCATATTTCCTAGTTCTAAGGTTGAGGACAAAGTCATGGTTAGACTTCTCCATTCTCTAGGTAAAGCATCAAGAAATTTTATGTTTCTTTCATCATTTGATTTTGTTATACCAAACTTCTTTAGTTCGTTTAAAAGTTTTGAAAATCTTGATATGTATCATTTAATCTTTCATTGGGTAAACTTTTAAACCTCTCATATGAGGAAACATTGTTTGTTCTCTTATTTCTTCTCATCCTTTCTCCTCCTTCACAAAGATTTTCCAACTGATCCCATATTTCCTTAGCTGATGCACATGCATCAACTTGTGAAAATATGTCATTGGGATGGCCATTATTAAGAGTGACTTTGCCCTTTCATCCCCAGCCACCAGATCCTTGTCTTTCACGCTCCAGTTTATTTCACTTTTGGGAGCACGGGAGGCAGGGATTCCTGGTGATTGGTCAGTTGCTGGAATAGCTGGTATTTCAGTCATTGGTATATGTGGACCCCTTTCAATGGATTGAAACAGAGCTCAGTCATGACCATTGAGGAAATTGACCATCCTGATTTTTCATTGGGGGTATTCCTCTCTGACCAGAGTCGGAGGTTTAGACATAGAACCAATATTAAAAGCATTATTCCAGGATTGAAAGCTGGCCATATTTAGAGAAAAGAAGATGAGCGATTGATCGTTTGAAAATAGTTTATTCAATCTGCTCTGATACCAATTGTTGGACCCAGTTTGGCCTTAACAACTTCTTTTCATGTAATATGGCAAGTGATTTCAGAAGATATGAAAAAGATGTGCGGAAATGGAAATCAGACTTTCAGAAACAAGACCTACATAATTATCAAGTTTATATCACTTTGAAACAAAATAGTTTACAAGGTGATTGTAAGATTATTATCTAATACAAATGAATCTTGAATTTTGTGGGTGAGAGGACAATGGAGTTTTTGTAGTATGTATGAATGCAATAAGTCCTGCAAAAAGTAGCAATTTGACATATTCATTGAATCCAACATTCAAGTTGCCTTTGTAATCATGATATCCAATAATGCCAAGTTGCTTCGGTCATTGTGGAAGGATAGAACTGATTTTTAGACAAGTGGGTATTCATCAGAATTTCTGATAAACCACTTCATCAAAAATTCTGGTGAACAAATCATCAGAAAGTCTGATGATCAGAATCGTCAGAAACTGATGATATCCATCAGAAATGACCTTCTCTGATAATCTTCTTCAGCTCTTGATCAACTTGTGATTCTTTGAAGTAGATGCTTTTCATTTCAGTTGTCCTATCTGATCTTCTTCTTGTTGTGATCTACAGGATTGTTGTCTTCTTCATAGATCCAATTGAATCTGATTTTCTTCAATACTTACAAATAAAGTTTCCTAACACACATAGCACAAAATACATACACTTGATGACTTTCCAAAATATATAATTTTTGTCAAAAATTATACTTTACATGGTTATTATTTTTACCCATCTATTTTTGTAGAAATATATTTTCAAGTTCATAAGAACTCTTGAGTATTTAGGACTTAGCCATTTTCATCAAAGCTTCCATAATGACGTTTAAGACCACTAATCGTGTCTAACTTTGTTAGTCACCCTTTATCCCCATTTTTAATCGCGATTAGATTTTTAGAAAAATTCGCCATAGTTTCCCCTAAAATTATGGCGTTCCCACGTTATAAAAACGTATTTAAACCATAATCAATTTTCCAAATCACCACTAATTCATCAAGTATCACCAAAATCATATTTACCACATGTAATTACATATTCCTTAAAAGATTTCTCCTGAGCATTATTTAACTCTCAAGACTATAAAGTTAACTACTTTTCAAGTATATTAGCAATTTTTCAAGACTTTTAAACCACACTTTTTATGGATGTTTTCATATAAACTTGTTCTAAATAAAACCAAGTTATTGGTGTTTTTAACAAGTCTTAATCATGATCATTTCATGTCTTATCTTTCAAAAATCACTAATCAAAGTTCATACACATAATACTCATATAATCTCTGAAGTTGATGATCTTGTAAGATCTAAACATATAAATGTTTAAATCACATTTTTAGGTGTATCATGGCTAGATTAACACTAATCTAAAATACTACATAAAACAAGTCACGAGATCATCATAAATATAAACATTAAACCACCAATCTTAACAAAACTAATATAATGAACATGATTTCATCAACTAGATACACTAATCTTGTCACACCCCGACCGCGTGTAACATGCAACAGTGGCGGAAAACGTCGGGGAGTGTTGAGGACAGAATTAATTGTTTCATAACCATCGCATACAAGTTGTATTTTATTTATAAACAAGAGTGCTACATCGTTCCAAAACAAGAAATACAAAGTTCATAACATATTTAAACTAGCCTATCTTCATTTTTAGGCTCTAAGGCACAGGTCCGCCCTAGTATCGTGATCATCATCTTCTGGAACAGCTCCTGAAAACACATGTGAAAGTAGGTACGTCAGCATAAAAATGCCTGTGAGATACATAGGTTTTGTGAAAATAGGTTTCATGACTTGTGTTTAAAGAAATGTTTTAATAATAGTCAGTCATGAACCTTGTAAATTGTCTTGTTTTGTAAACCATTTGAAAAACGATAATATCAGATGATAGGTATAGATAAACGTAAGGTTAAATGAATAACCTAGTAAAATGAGTTGAATAAGATAAGTTGTTTGTGAAAATAATGTCTTGTGAAGAATATGATATTTGTGTAAAATGTAATGTGTCTAAACTGAAATGACTTAGATAACGCCCCGATATGTAATATTATACAAACATTTATATATAGGAAGTACCAGCGGCGTATCCACCATGTTTGTATCATATTACATATGCCACGTTACTCAAATCATTTACCCAAACCAATCCACCATGTAAATTGTTCATGTATAAACCAAATGTCAAGTGTTATTGTGTAAACCATGTCAAATGTTTATGTTCAATATAAATCATGTAATGTGTATCCCAAAATGTATCATGTATGGTAAGCGAAATGTATCAACTTAAACCATATGTATAATGCACAAAACAAGTCGTTGAAGTAAAACGTGGTTTAAATCAACGTTATGTTTTGTGGAAAAAATGCATGCTCTATTGATATTAACATTTATGCGGTATTGTAAACTATGCATACATCCAAGCCTTGAGACTGCGGCGATAAACCCTTAAACAAATTAAAGGTTTATCTAAGTTATGTATATCGAATTCGGTCATTCCTTCCAATCCTATCAAACCCAGGATTTCAGAAACGGGAGTTGTCAGTTCCTATGGTACCATTACCTACTAACGAACGGCGTAGCTAATGTTAATGAATGTATTGTTCCATGTTAAACAAACCAAATGTCATAACAAAATGAAGGCGTGTGATGTAAACAATTGTACTAAGCATGCTAAGTAAACATACGAAGCAGAAGTGCTCATGTAAATCAATGTGCCCATATGCTGAGTAAACATATGCAGCAGAAATGTTCATGTAAATCAATGTGCCCATATGCTGAGTAAACATATGCAGCAGAAATGTTCATGTAAATCAATGTGCCCATATGCTGAGTAAACATATGCAGCAGAAATGTTCATGTAAATCAATGTGTCCATATGCTGAGTAAACATATGAAACAGAAATGTAATGTAAATCAATGTACTAAGTACGCACACAATGGGCATACATAGCATGAAATATAATGAAATCATGTACTATAATGTACTAATGAGCATAGCAGATATACGATGTGAAAACATGGAAAGCATGAAAGTAACAGATAGGCACATGTGTTTCACCCCAAAACAGTTTGGAAAACAGTAAAAGAGGGGTTCTAAGTACTCACCTGAGATTGCTTTGGAGTTCTTGTGTAATAACCAAACAATGCTAGGTCACGGAATATCAAACGACACCTAATAGGTAGCTATGTTAATATACCGGACCTAAAATCAGAGGAACGGATAGTATGCGGGTTCGTAAACCAAACGAGTATGGGGACTCGTGTAATATGGTTTAACAAAGCCTACATACTAAAATGAAACTTAACCTAGGTGCTTGCGACCCATCACGACCCGCTTAGGTAGCTTATGCTACCTTACGCGTCGTTCGCGTAGAACGCGTCTGGAACGCCTAACATCGTGACCACAAGGTATAACCTCGGAAGGTTATAGCTATGGTCACCTAATGTGTTTGGTCGGATCCTAATGATCGACCAAATGGGTCGGGTTCGAAAGTATAAGCGATGGTTTAGATCGCTTACCTTACGACCCTATATAAGCACTAAACTAAAAGTGATGAGCTAAGCATGTTAGAACATGCTTAACTAAGTTTAGAAAACAGGTTTGGCATCAAAGCAAACGGCTTTGATGCTCACGAGTAGTTTGGTTACAAAATATGTAAGAATGCACATTTTGGCCGAAACTACGACTCGTCACTGAGCCTAGATAACGTGGTAATCAGTAGGTATAGTCACTACGGACTATAGCCATCGTGATCACACTTACCTTATGAAGTTCCATGAACTTCGGGCTGACCATAGGCTGGTCAATGCAGAAAGTCAACAAAACGTTGACTTTCGGACTCGAAAAGCGAATAAAAGAATGAAAGAAGACTTACGGAGGGTCCCCGAATGCTAATCTAGATCAAAGAGCTCAGGTATGAAGCAATGGCATCAACTTAGAGCATTTTGATCAGATTGTGTGGGTTTTTGGCAACAAGGGGGGGGGGTATTTATAGGAAAAGTAGAACCGTTAGGATCGTTTCTCGAATATCGTGCCACGATCTTGTGCGTACACTTGTCAAAATATTGTGGTAAGTCAGAACTTGGCCCTTGGCTCTTGATTGGGTGAAAAGGCATTGCCCCTTGATTGAATGAAAAGCCAACTGCATTGAATGCAAGCATTGAATCTGGTCTGATAGTCCCACGCGGCCCGCCTCAATATGCAGGCCAAACTCACGCGGGCCGCCTGGCCCCGTCTGATCTGCACATATTTTCAGAATTGGCAGTTTTGGTCCCTGTTGCGTATTTAAGCCATTTACGACAATTCTAAGGCCCGTAAAGCCATCTTTAAGGCCCTAAAATGATGCCTAAATATTGTGGACATGAAACATGCTCAAAAATGTTCCGGATGTTGGTTCGTTTGGCCGTACGATCGCGATGTTCGCTTAATTACGACGGAATGCGCATAAGCGCGAAAGACGATCCAAATGACGCGACGAATGGATTTTTCTCATGCCAAACACTAAGGCATAATATTAGGATGTTTACATAAATTTTTGGATGTCCGGATGTATTCAGAACGTAAGTTATGCGCAAAAGTGCAAACTTGTGCACTTTTTGACACTTTTAGCCCCTGAATGATCCAAAAGTTTGTTTTAGCATACCAAACCCCTCAAAGCCTATTTCTAAGCTATGTAAAGGATATTTATGGTATGTTTAACTTATGGACATGTTTCGGAATGTTCGTTACAGTTCAAATTGGCATACTTTCGCAGTTTGTCAATTTTAGTCCCTGTAAGCGAATTAACTTATTTTTGCTATACCAAAGCCTTCAAAACTTATTTCTAAGTTATGTAAAGGTTATTTAAGGTATGTTGAGTATATGTTGATGTTCCAGAGTATTTGTCGCATTAAACTGAGTACGTTTAAGTACCAGTTAGCGTATAACTCTCTAGAAAGCGATGTAGAGTTTGAAATTGAACAAAAGTCAAAACATGAAAAATGTAAAACACAACCAAACAAACATTGGGATCAAATAACATTGTTTTATTGATAACTGAACTGTTCACAATGATTACAAGCACAAATGTTACAAATCTACTCAAATAACCACATAATAAGTTTCGATTAGTAGATTATTAAGTTTGAGATTAGGGTTATTGATTATGTTTTTCTTGATTTTCAAGATAATCAACTTGTACTTCTTAAATCTATACATGATAAGAAACTTAAATATGGTTAGAAGAAGCTTACAACTTTGCACAAGGTGATTAAGAAGTGATTAAGGCTCAAAAGAACTCCCTAATGCTTCTCCATGCTTAATCCATGCATTAATGACATTAAAGTGCATTGAAAGTGAGTAATTTATGGGGTTTAATGGTGATTTATGGTGGGTTTAATGTGGGTTACACGAGCCGTGAATAAGGAGGCACAAGGGGAAGGTTTTTGTGTTTTGAACTTGTGTGAGAATGACGTGATAAATGATGATGGAATGTAGATGTTATAATTCCTATCTTTTCAAGTTTTATCACCATACTTTTCCATACATGTTCCATACATAAAATCTCTAGTTTTTCAACAAAATCAAGTGGGTGGGACCCACATTGTTGACCAAAATTCAAGATGGGGGGGGGGGTAAAGTGTAACTTTTTTTATAAAAAGTGTTAAAATGTAGATATTTTAGTAACTAACCAAAGTACGGTGATTAGGGTTTAATTACATCATTAAGGGGTAATTAGGGATTCGGATTGTTAATTGACCTTAACTACTTCACTAAACTAGTAGAAATTGTATTTTGATACTTCAGATGCTTTCTGTTTGGTCGTCGGCTAGTTTACGGCACTTTTGCGCTGCACCGACGAAGTTTTGTCGCAAGTTGTTGTTCCACTAAACATGAAGTGACTCCGAGTCCCAAAATAAGCTTAACTAGTTAGCCATGTCCTCCGTTTAGTTCTTTTGGCATCGAAAATATTATTTATAAGCTTGTCGATTCAAAAAACGGACAAGTTGTGGGGGTTGCAACGTAGCGCCGAAAGCTTATGTTTCGGACACCCCAGTAATATCCTCATATTGTTTTCATGTATTTGTTATCATTTGTCATAGTTCCGAAGCCTCAGAAATGCTAAATTATAGATTCGGACGAGTTAAAATTGTCATATTTTTGCGAGATGGACGTTTTAGTGATCAGGGCGTTGTACCGGAAAGTCTTATATTTTTGCAAGATATGTTTTCATATTAGCGTTTTCTTATGTTTATGGACTCAGTCATATTGTTCGTTTTTCATTGTTTCATTTTGTTTTCACGGTTTGCTGGCATGAATAGTGTAATTGTGAATGGTGTGTGCAACACTTTCTACCAACACTTTTAGGACATTGGTTGATTGGTTTCGAAATACGACGAAAACCAACATATGTTTTAACATTGTTTTCTTGTCCTAACACTGTTATCTAATAAACGACACAGTTACGTAATTAAATTATGCTAAATGCATGAGATTATGTAAATAAACATAGTGATTAGATTGTACGGAATCACCGGTTATTTGCCATTTGTCACAGTTATAAGTTTTGTTAAAACGAGGTTATACTCAAAATAAAGTATTTATTTGGTACCATAAAACGGTACGATGATAAACTAAATCATTCTAATGGTTTGACTTTCTAAACAACATGTTTTATTTTCAAATCATGTTTGTTTTACATTATTGTTTGCTCGGTTTCGCCGCAACGCGCGATATAAAAAAACTAGTTAAAATTAAGAGTGGTTGTTTGATTTAATTATTAAATACTATATATAATAAATTAAATGAAAACACTGGATTGATATTGTTTCCTTTGCAAATGACTAAATTATATATACAATCTTTCAGACCGTCACCCACCACAAAACAAACCCCCAAGTCTTCAATCCCAACCCACATTGCCCATTTGTTCCCAAAGGCATCATCAGGGTTTCCTGTTATAGAAGCGGATATCTGAGAGGCATAGCTAACTCTCGGTCTCACACATACTTTCCTCTAAACGCCTATATAAAGTATAAAATTCTCTTTCTCCTCTCATCAAATTTAACATATATGGGTAAAAGGTATCTTAGATTGGGATTTTTTCTGACCTTGATGCATATTTTATATCTATTCTCTCATTCTCTCTCTGCATCACCATGTAAAAATTTCCGTTCACTTGACTGCTTTTAGGGTGGCTACTAGGATAGATTTGGCTCGTAGTCAACCGAATGGGGTGGGCGATAGTGGTTCAGACAATATACAACAATGGATTGAGTTTCCGACTAAGATTTTCATCTGGTACGTCATCAAACTCATGGTTCTCTTACAAAGATCGTCTTCCTACTACAGTTTTGTTCCATACATAGGTGAAGCGTACTTAAGTTTGTCACGCGTCAGCCCCTCTAAACAATAAAAAAGTGTAGTTGCATATCCTCGAGAAGTAGACAGTGAAGAAATAGAAAACATGGATCGTATTTGTAGTTTGTAAGCAGGGGCATATTTGTAATTATGTCGGTGCACTGTTGCACCGACCATTGTTTTTAAGATGTTATATAATTACTTATATGGTACACATGTGACAACTATCAAATTTCCATGTATCCGTACAATAATTAAACAGTAATTTGTAGCTTAATGACTGTGCTTGATCTAAATTAATGACATGAATGCTTTCTGATTATTGTCATATACATACAAGTGCATCCCATATTGCATGATATCACATCATTAATGCATGCAACACTTTATGATTCAAATGATGCACGAAACAAAGTTAGCACAGTTATCAGACAAACTAGAAGTACTGACGGGAGTTCATATTCAGACAGACATGATGTTAAGACACAGAATGAGCCATAAACCAAGAGTTAAACTATTATAGTGTGTAGGAAAGTAAGGATCATAAAACTGCCTTCCTAGTGATAGTTTAAGTGCTAGAAAGTGCCTAAAAGTTACACAAACTGTAGAATTCAGCAATTTTTAGCAAAATTCAGCATTCTAACACTAAAATAATATGCAGAATTATGGTTAAATGGTCCAGAATACCTTCCTAGGTGTAGGGAATCAAAACCGTCACAAAAGGGAATATAAAGCACAATAAACTGCGTAATTTAGCACCTTAACGAACCGGTAACCAACCGAACAACCGGACACTACCCGAAACACCAAATTTCCACTAGAAGCACTGTTTTATCATTTCCGAGCTAGTTATGGTCACCGAACATCATAACACACCTTATAATTGCACAACACCTAAAAACACTAAACTTACACTTAGATTCTAACTAAATCTTTCAACTAACTAGCTGAAACCCAACCCTATACCCCCCCTGGCGACGGTCACCATGTGTGGCCCACCCATGGATTTTCTTTAATTGTTTAATAGATCATGTTTAAACCTTTAGGAGCATATTATACAAAGGTCATTAGAATGTTGGAAGATCTTGATTTAAACCACAAGTAGCAACACATAACTTCATTTCACAAGTTGAAACTCACCTTCATCTCTCTCCCTCTCTTCTCCTTGGGTACGACCGTGAGCCACCACACCACCACCACCATTTTCATCTCAACTTCATACAATCCAAGGTGATTCCAAGGTGCTAGGAGCAAGATTAAGGAGCTTGGTGCCATTGGAAGTTGAAGGACCTTTCTCAAGAGCTATTAACCACCTAGTTTATCACCTTCATCATCTTTGGTTTCTTCCCTAGCCTTGTGCTAGTAGTAAGACTCTTGTAACCTTATTTTACTTCTCATTATGTTGGTTAAAAGAATATGTAAGATGTTAAACATGAAGATCATGAAAGAATAAGAAGATAATGTTTAACATAAAGCTCTCTAACATAAGAATATATGTTGTTTAAGTGTATGTGTGAATCTTGATTGTTGATTACTTGTGTTTATGATGTTAAACATCGTAAGAAGCTTGCTAGATTGTGATTAAACATATGACCTAGCAAGTGAGAGGATGATCTTGTCAAAAATCAAGATGATCATCCTTTATGTTTCTCATGAACTTGAAAATGAAGATGATTTTGTGTATGATGATGATGAATACCTGTTATTAGTCTTGTACATGGATGATTTCAAAGGTGATTTTATCAAGAAACAAAGTTTATTTACAAGATTTACATAACCATGATTTTCAAAGAAACTAATCATATATTTAGTGTTAAATCAAGACTAGAACCATGTTTGTAACAAGAAAAATACAAAAGAACTATTTGTAAGAAAAATCATTTTATAAGTTGTGAAAGACTAAACTCTTCAAGAATGAGATTTACAAACCAATAACCATGCTTTAAAGGTTAACTAAGTCTACTAATTAACATGGTAAGTTACTACAAGTTTTTACAAAATTTCAAGTTCATGAAGTAGTGTAAATTGCATGATTTTGGCTCATGGTAAGTATTGGTTGAATTGTTATTGATTGGTGATGATTTTAAAAGAAAATGATATGCTTTGAAAGCATGGAAACCTCCATTTTTAAGGGAAAACTATGGCAAAATTTTTGTAGAATTTAAACACTTAGAAAAATATTTTTAAACAAGTGTTTGTAAGTAAATTTTAACCATGATTTTTCATATAAAATTTGCCATAATTTTTGTTACAAAAATTACAAATATTGGAGGTTGTTTTTAACAAATAAAAATGACTAAGTATATATTTAGGAACATATATATTTAGATGTCACAATTTGTGTGATTACTTGTACATTATGTGTATTAGTTATATTATTTTAGGACTTGAAATAATATGACTTACCAAAATACCAAGAATTATAATACAAAATGCTACCAAAATTCAAAGAAAACGAATATATAATTTATACCAAAAATTGGACAAACCGAACAAGGAATATGAATTACATATATATATATATATATATATATATATATATATATATATATATATATATATATATATATATATATATATATATATATTTCGGAATTAAGTTCATATATATTTTGACAAATAAGTTAAACGATATTTTGGAAACTAAAGAAATGGAAATTATAATTTCGACAAGTGTTACAAAAATATATCATATTTTTGTCAAGTAGAAAATACATTATTTTTGGATAAAGAAAAGATGTATATATTTTCTTGAATTATTAGAAGATATATTATTTTGAAGAAAATATATATTTTTCTTAAACAAGTTTAGAATATATTATTTTTGGATGAAAATGGATTTATAAATATTTTCTAAGCTAATCTTGAAAATATATTATTCTGAGGTTTATTTGAAAATATAATTATTTTTACCAAGGAAGAGTTATAGATAATTTCCTATAAAAGTTTTCTTAAAATATATATTTTAAGAATATATATTGGTGATTTTTATTGGCTAAAAATAATATTCTGGAAATTTAAATATAAAAATTAAGTATAAGAATACTTAATAAATACAATAAAAATACGTATTCTCGTACGTATAAATACACACCAGAATACGCCACCAATACTTGGCAAAATACACAAGTCCAAAAATACAAGTATAAGTATACCCATCCTTGGGGAAAATATTCATGGAAGGATTTCAAAACAAATAAGTTAAAATATATTATTTTAACTAATATTCCAATAAATAATAAATATAATTTAAGTTAAAATATTTTTATTTTAACAAATAATTATATACTTTGGAATAATATTTATTACACCAAAACAAAACTCAAAGAATGATAAGTCATAACAAACAAAACTAAAAGTCGTGGCACGACTTATAACAACCCTCCTAAATTTTTCGACACCCTAAAAATATTTAGAATGCCCTAATATGTCCTAAAATACACCCCGTATACGAAAACGGGCCCCGAATACCTTCATTTTTATTAAAATTAAATAAAATAAAGATTTAAGAGTCGCTCGTGGTTCGCGAAGACCCCTTAGGAAGCTTACGTGGGCCGCGACAGATGGGAGATCAGGCCGCACCCTAAGGCGCCACGTATCACGACGCGTGTGGGGGTTACTTGTCAACTCAGCAAAGCTACGACCTAGTCTACAAGTGTCACACCCTAACCGATGGCGGAATCATCGGGGCATGGCACTGAGCGAAACAGATTGTTCAGAAGTTTCCATAACAACTATCTATATAATCCAGTTAAAGATACGTCCCATACCGTATCCCGAATAAACAAATACATTATTACAGATAACGTCCAAACAAGTAGTTCTGTTCCGACAACTCAGATTTAAGTTATTACAAAACATAAATATTGTTCAAATGCTCCTAATGACCCAACATGACAAGATCTACAGACAACTATGCCCTAGTTTGCTTGTTCCTGACAGACAACTATTTGTTGGGGGCCTCTAAAGCTTTATTCTAGCTTCACTTCCCTAGCAAGCAAATATCTTAAACACCTGTCACATACGTTAAAATAAAGTCAATACATAAAATGTAAAGGTGAGCATACAAGTTTAATAATAGCATATAGAGTTCGAATAGTTTACACATAACCAGCACGTACACAGAGGGAAATGATGCATGTTAATTATCGACATGGACCTATCGATACCAACGACTGCGGGTTGACTGTCCGAGACAGTTCGCAATACATGATTACCACCGTAATCCATGCAAGTAATTGTCCTTAACAACCCCCGTGAGAAACGGGTGCTGAGTCCAAACTATAGTACTACGTTGCTAAGGCAGGTAGACAGCATTCCACGTGTAAACATAACAACAAGCATACATTTAGTCACGTAATACATGCAATCGGTTAGCGTTCAAATAGTTTGAATAGTGTGTTCGATTGTGATTTCGATAAGTAACATATGTAACACCCAAAAGTGCTAAAGCAAAAAGGGATTCGAGTATACTCACAGTGATTGATTATGGATTGAAGGGAGCGCTGAGAGTAGGGTTAGCCTGAATAGTTCGATAGCATAATAATGAGTAATGCGGAAATGTAAACAAATGTGAATGGATCGAATAGCCTGGTCGATCGAACATCAGGTTCGATCGAACGGGCTGTTCGTTCGGTTAACAGTCCTGTTCGATCGGCCGGTAGGCTCGATCGGCTGGGCCATTCGAGTGGATTGTTTCTTCCTCTGATGTGTTTGCGTATGATGGTTTGAGCTTTTGAAGTTTTCGTTGTAGTATTTGAGAACACTGAAGTTTTCTGACCTTGATGCATATTTTATATCTATTCTCTCATTCTCTCTCTGCATCACCATGTAAAAATTTTCGTTCACTTGACTGCTTTAAGGGTGGCTACTAGGATAGATTTGGCTCGTAGTTAACCAAATGGGGTGGGCGATAGTGGTTCAGACAATATACAACAATGGATTGAGTTTCCGACTAAGATTTTCATCTGGTACGTCATCAAACTCATGGTTCCCTTACAAAGATCGTCTTCCTACTACAGTTTTGTTCCATACATAGGTGAAGCGTACTTAAGTTTGTCACGCGTCAGCCCCTCTAAACAATAAAAAAGTGTAGTTGCATATCCTCGAGAAGTAGACAGTGAAGAAATAGAAAACATGGATCGTATTTGTAGTTTGTAAGCAGGGGCATATTTGTAATTATGTCGGTGCACTGTTGCACCGACCATTGTTTTTAAGATGTTATATAATTACTTATATGGTACACATGTGACAACTATCAAATTTCCATGTATCCGTACAATAATTAAACAGTAATTTGTAGCTTAATGACTGTGCTTGATCTAAATTAATGACATGAATGCTTTCTGATTATTGTCATATACATACAAGTGCATCCCATATTGCATGATATCACATCATTAATGCATGCAACACTTTATGATTCAAATGATGCACGAAACAAAGTTAGCACAGTTATCAGACAAACTAGAAGTACTGACGGGAGTTCATATTCAGACAGACATGATGTTAAGACACAGAATGAGCCAGAAACCAAGAGTTAAACTATTATAGTGTGTAGGAAAGTAAGGATCATAAAACTGCCTTCCTAGTGATAGTTTAAGTGTTGGAAAGTGCCTAAAACTTACACAAACTGTAGAATTCAGCAATTTTCAGCAAAATTCAGCATTCTAACACTAAAATAATATGCAGAATTATGGTTAAATGGTCCAGAATACCTTCCTAGGTGTCGGGAATCAAAACCCTCACAAAAGGGAACATAAAGCACAATAAACTGCGTAATTTAGCACCTTAACGAACCGGTAACCAACCGAACAACCGGACACTACCCGAAACACCAAATTTCCACTAGAAGCACTGTTTTATCATTTCCGAGCTAGTTATGGTCACCAAACATCAGAACACACCTTATAATTGCACAACACCTAAAACCACTAAACTTACACTTAGATTCTAACTAAATCTTTCAACTAACTAGCTGAAACCCAACCCTATACCCCCCCTGGCAACGGTCACCATGGGTGGCCCACCCATGGATTTTCTTTAATTGTTTAATAGATCATGTTTAAACCTTTTGGAGCATATTATACAAAGGTCATTAGAATGTTGGAAGATCTTGATTTAAACCACAAGTAGCAACACATAACTTCATTTCACAAGTTCAAACTCACCTTCATCTCTCTCCCTCTCTTCTCCTTGGCTACGACCGTGAGCCACCACACCACCACCACCATTTTCATCTCAACTTCATAAAATCCAAGGTGATTCCAAGGTGCTAGGAGCAAGATTAAGGAGCTTGGTGCCATTGGAAGTTGAAGGACCTTTCTCAAGAGCTATTAACCACCTAGTTTATCACCTTCATCATCTTTGGTTTCTTCCCTAGCCTTGTGCTAGTAGTAAGACTCTTGTAACCTTATTTTACTTCTCATTATGTTGGTTAAAAGAATATGTAAGATGTTAAACATAAAGATCATCGAAGAATAAGAAGATAATCTTTAACATAAAGCTCTCTAACATAAGAATATATGTTGTTTAAGTGTATGTGTGAATCTTGATTGTTGATTACTTGTGTTTATGATGTTAAACATCATAAGAAGCTTGCTAGATTGTGATTAAACATATGATCTAGCAAGTGAGAGGATGATCTTGTCAAAAATCAAGATGATCATCCTTTATGTTTCTCATGAACTTGAAAATGAAGATGATTTTGTGTATGATGATGATGAATACATGTTATTAGTCTTGTACATGGATGATTTCAAAGGTGATTTTATCAAGAAACAAAGTTTATTTACAAGATTTACATAACCATGATTTTCAAAGAAACTAATCATATATTTAGTGTTAAATCAAGACTAGAACCATGTTTGTAACAAGAAAAATACAAAAGAGCTATTTTTAGAAAAAATCATTTTATAAGTTGTGAAAAACTAAACTCTTCAAGAATGAGATTTACAAACCAATAACCATGCTTTAAAGGTTAACTAAGTCTACTAATTAACATGGTAAGTTACTACAAGTTTTTACAAAATTTCAAGTTCATGAAGTAGTGTAAATTGCATGATTTTGGCTCATGGTAAGTATTGGTTGAATTGTTATTGATTGGTGATGATTTTAAAAGAAAATGACATGCTTTGAAAGCATGGAAACCTCCATTTTTAAGGGAAAACTATGGCAAAATTTTTGTAGAATTTAAACACTTAGAAAAATATTTTTGAACAAGTGTTTATAAGTAAATTTTTAACCATGATTTTTCATATAAAATTTGCCATAATTTTTGTTATAAAAATTACAAATATTGGGGGTTGTTTTTAACAAATAAAAATGACTAAGTATATATTTAGGAAAATATATATTTAGATGTCACAATTTGTGTGATTACTTGTACATTATGTGTATTAGTTATATTATTTTAGGACTTGAAATAATATAACTTAGCAAAATACCAAGAATTATAATACAAAATGCTACCAAAATTCCAAGAAAATGAATATATAATTTATACCAAAAAATTGGACAAACCAAACAAGGAATTTGAATTACATATATATATATATATGTATATATTCCAGAATTAAGTTCATATATATTTTGACAAATAAGTTAAACGATATTTTGGAAACTAAGGAAATGGAAAATTATAATTTCTACCAGTGTTACAAAAATATATCATATTTTTGTCAAGTAGAAAATACATTATTTTTGGATAAAGAAAAGATGTATATATTTTCTTGAATTATTAGAAGATATATTATTTTGAAGAAAATATATATTTTCTTAAACAAGTTTAGAATATATTATTTTTGGGTGAAAATGGATTTATAAATATTTTCTACGCTAATCTTGAAAATATATTATTTTGAGGTTTATATGAAAATATAATTATTTTTGCCAAGTAAGAGTTATAGATAATTTCCTATAAAAGTTTTCTTAAAATATATATTTTATGAATATATATTGGTGATTTTTATTGGCTAAAAATAATATTCTGGAAATTTAAATATAAAAATTAAGTATAAGAAACTTTAATAAATACAATAAAAATACGTATTCTCGTACATATAAATACACACCAGAATACGCCACCAATACTTGGCAAAATACACAAGTCCAAAAATACAAGTATAAGTATACCCATCTTTGGGGAAAATATTCATGGAAGGATTTCAAAACAAATAAGTTAAGATATATTATTTTAACTAATATTCCAATAAATAATAAATATAATTTAAGTTAAAATATCTTTATTTTAACAAATAATTATATACTTTGGAATAATATTTATTACACCAAAACAAAACTCAAAGAATGATAAGTCATAACAAACAAAACTAAAAGTCGTCGCACGACTTATAATAACCCTCCTAAATTTTTCGACACCCTAAAAATATTTAGAATGCCCTAATATGTCCTAAAATACACCCCGTATACGAAAACGGGGCCCGAATACCTTCATTTTTATTAAAATTAAATAAAATAAAGATTTAAGAGTCGCTCGCGGGCCGCGAAGACCCCTTAGGAAGCTTACGTGGGCCGCGACAGATGGGAGATCAGGCCGCACCCTAAGGCGCCACGTGTCACGACGCGTGTGGGGGTTACTTGTCAACTCAGCAAAGCTACGACCTAGTCTACAAGTGTCACACCCTAACCGATGGCGGAATCATCGTGGCATGGCACTGAGCGAAACAGATTGTTCAGAAGTTTCCATAACAACTATCTATATAATCCAGTTAAAGATACGTCCCATACCGTATCCCGAATAAACAAATACATTGTAATATACGAAAATTCTAAAACTCTAAAATAATAAATTTTTGAATTAAGATGTCGGATCTTAAATGAGTACAATTGATTAACTGATTACCGTTACATTCCTCACGATATTTTCTAGTAAACAGTAGTTAATGATATTGTATTTTTATATACATATTTATTTTAATAATTATAACATCTCTTTTGTTATCATATATATGGTAAATTGCCTAAGATTGTAAGGTTAGAATTGTAAATTCATATCAAATCTGTTCATCTTCTCTATTTAAAGAAAACGCTTGTTCTTAACCTAGGAACCACAATGAAACCCTCGCCGCATCCTCGTTCGTAACCGGCGACAATTGCACTTTTGCTTCACAATCATCAATTGTATTGACTGTGCTTGAATCGAACTCCCACACCTCTGATCTGTTCTGAACCTCCGCCGGGTTGATCGAATCGCACATCATTGTCGTGTCTTCATCTTGTTTTGGTGTGAACCAGCAACCGCCATCGCATTCCGCCATAACCACCACTACTTAATCGTTCTCTAGTCTCACCACGTGTCGCCAGTTGTTGTGGCCGTCGTCATTAGCGTTAGATCAGATTGCTGGTCGCAAGCCGTTGCCTACCGCTGCCGCGGTTCAGGTCACCACTACAGCACACCGCCGTAACGCCACCATGTGCCTCCATGAAGCAAAGATCGCCGCCGGTTTGAATCGTGATTACGAGAAGGTGTGCAACCAGCCATTCATTCGATTATTTGGGTAAGAATTTCGATCATCCGCTAGTCATTATCGAGTTCCATAATTTTGCTTTTATAATTTCGACTTGTTCCGGCGACTAAGACTAGCAATCAGAAAATAAAAAATAAATAAATAAATAAAATAAACTAATGCTTCGATAGTACAAGAGGTCTACTCCTTAACCATTTTTGGTTCTAATATGCTTGTTGGGTTTAGTTCATTTGTTTCTACATGCACTTTAAATTGATTTCAATGAGCCATTAACATACTTAGTTTTGACTAATGGCATATAAGTGATTATGTTGTATATATACTCACATATATATGTAAATACATTTTACCAATCCTTATTGTATTGCTCTGGTTCAATAAAGTATCTAGTAATTATATACAACCAAATGCTTAGACATTATTTTGTACCATCCTTTAAAATATCTAGTCTAGTTAGCAAACAACTAAAATATATGTTGTAGAAGTTGTTATATGTATGTGGGACAATAGTTATTCTTGTAAGAAAATATTTTGTGATCAAAGAATTCGAAGGATACAGAAAATACATATTTTAAAATACAAAAGTCTCTGTCGCCGGAACATTAATCAATCAATCAATAAAAAAAAACGTAGCATAAGCTAAGTCTTTTGAGATAATTAAAATGTAGGAGTTAGTACGACTTGAGGACGACCCGAGTTGGTTTTGCTTTGCCGAAATAAGGTACGGATCCGTGACCTTTACATCGTAGTATAACTTTATTTATTTTTTTCGTTACTCGTTGGTACGGATTCTTTGGTCGTGCTATCATAGTACTTTTTTTCTATGTCCGTTACCTTGTAGTACGGATTTTTGTCTCTGTCTTAAAGTGTTATTTTCATGATTCGATACCTATATTCGTTTGAAATGTGATACCTTATAGGAGTCGGTTTGGTTGTTTGTTTATTAATTGTGTTGTAGCATGTCATACCTCAGACTTGTATCATGGTTGCATGTTCCTTTTAGTATTATTTTCAGTTGCCTGTAAATAATTTATAAGGCCTTAGTACTTGTACTCTGTCACCCAAGTATGTCTGGCTTGTCGTTTGGGCGTCAACGACATGGCACTTATCGTGACAGTGCGTAATCAAAGTTCACGGCGTCTCTAGCTTGTGCTTGTGTAGCACCTTGGCCACTAGAGGCGTATAGATCGATCTTAGCTCTGAGTTTGAGTTTGTTTGTCTGGAGATGGATTAATGGGTGAACGCCACACTTACCATCTCATAGGTGCATGGACTAGCTAGCTGTGTACCAGTCTGTTCTGTTTACGGCTTTGGGTGCTTCTGTGTTACACGACTTAGTTTGTTGATATATCTGTCGTGTAAGTTAGTATATGTTTTGGTATGTAAATGTGTTCAGTATCAGTTCTGATATGTGTACGCATATGGTTATGTTTCCGATCAGTATTGGGTTAAGTATGCTTCTGACTATGTTCAGTGTCCGGTCTGTTATGTATTAGTTATGTCTGTTTCGACTCGGTATCTATACCGGTTTGTATCAGTTTCATCTAAATCAGTCTTGATTTCGATTTAGATTCGGTGTTATACGTTTAGTTTGTATCCGTCAGTACATGTATTCAGTATTTGATTCAGTGTCTGTTCTATTCTTGCTATTGGATCTGTCTTTATTTCGTGTCGAGTCTCTCAATCGGTTTAAGAAATTTCGTAAGGATTACACTATTCTACTTTTAAAGTCAAGTTATCTAGATTATTTTGGTTATTAAATATGAATATACAAAGCTATAAAAATAGTTATTTTAATTAAATGATAACTTATGGAATTTTTTATTAATTAAAAGATATGAATTTGAATCTATACGTGTATTTAAAGATAATAGTTCGACAATTCTTTTCTTTTAAAGACCGTGGGATTTTAAATGGTATTTAAAATGTTTTGGCGTAGCTACTTGTTTTGTTTCTGTTTCCCATGTCGTTTTACGGAATGGTCGAAAATGTTTCATTCAGAAATCCAGATTATTTAAATTATCCTATTTTAGAGTATAACTTTTCAAAGTTAGAAAACTAGTTCTTTTTGTCCAATGATGATTTGTTATGAAATAAGATAAACTATTTTATGTTGATGAAGTTCCAACGTTCAATATAAGAAAATAACTTTGTCAAGTATCTTGTTCTAAAATAATAGCATTATTAAACTTCAAACTATCCGATAATCATTAGTTTTTGATTTGTTCAAACGGTTAATTGAAAAATGATATGTTAGCAATTTTTCTTTTTATACGAATACTTGATTATTTAAATGATGTTTTAAAATAAGTCCGTTTATACAAGATAAAATGTTTTTGACATCATGGTCAACGTTGTATCCGTTTCTAGTTTCTACACCGGTTTTGTGTAGGGTTCTGTAACAGTTATGTATATGTCAACCTCTTGTATCCGTATCAGTTTCCGTTACAGTTTCAGATTGGTTAGTGTATCAGTTTTTGTATCAGTCCTATCCTGCATCCATTTCAGTACTCGTGTCAGTAAGCGTCTCAGTTTTGTCATGTTGTATTTTGCTTTCACTGATATGCCTTTACTTGTACTGTTGATTTCTCTGTTACTGAGCAATTTTTGGCTCAGCCGTATTTTTCTTTTTGTGTTTTTCCGTTTTGTTTTACAGGTAATATGGGATGATCTGGGATTTCAGTGAGGAGCGTTAGGAAGTTACTGGCAACGATTATTATTTCAGTAATGTAATAAATGTGATTAGGAACTTTTATTTAATGTTATGGACTAGTTTTTAGCTCTGATACCATCATGTCATGATATGGGTCCTTTATGCATCTCTTAGAACACAGTAACCTCCCCTTAATCAAACTTCCTTCTTTCTGGTTGAGAACTTCATTTAGTGTTATATTTGTGCACCTCTGTTTTGCCCATTAATTGCTAAAGCTCGAATTTTGACCAAACGAGGTGTCATCTACCTTGTTTCTTGTTTGCTCGAATTTTATCTCGGCCTTAGTAGTCTTATGTTTTTGTGAGTCCGAATCTGATTCTTGGTACACCTCCATATTAGCTAAATTCTTTAGACCTTAGCCGCTTTAGAGTATTGAGGTCCAAATATCCAATCAAAATGAGGCACAACCACTAAGATTAGTAATATACTTATTAGAGATTTCTAAAATTCCATACTAGATGATTTTGGAAGTATTGTATCTGAAACTATTATGTTTGCTCCGTATTTGTTATGTCTTAAATTTGTTCGCCGCATATACTTAGTAATTTCGAGGACGAAATTTTTTTTAGTAGGGCAGAATTGTAATATACGAAAATTCTAAAACTCTAAAATAATAAATTTTTGAATTAAGATGTCGGATCTTAAATGAGTACAATTGATTAACTGATTACCGTTACATTCCTCACGATATTTTCTAGTAAACAGTAGTTAATGATATTGTATTTTTATATATATATTTATTTTAATAATTATAACATCTCTTTTGTTATCATATATATGGTAAATTGCCTAAGATTGTAAGGTTAGAATTGTAAATTCATATCAAATCTGTTCATCTTCTCTATTTAAAGAAAACGCTTGTTCTTAACCTAGGAACCACAATGAAACCCTCGCCGCATCCTCGTTCGTAACCGGCGACAATTGCACTTTTGCTTCACAATCATCAATTGTATTGACTGTGCTTGAATCGAACTCCCACACCTCTGATCTGTTCTGAACCTCCGCCGGGTTGATCGAATCGCACATCATTGTCGTGTCTTCATCTTGTTTTGGTGTGAACCAGCAACCGCCATCGCATTCCGCCATAACCACCACTACTTAATCGTTCTCTAGTCTCACCACGTGTCGCCAGTTGTTGTGGCCGTCGTCATTAGCGTTAGATCAGATTGCTGGTCGCAAGCCGTTGCCTACCGCTGCCGCGGTTCAGGTCACCACTACAGCACACCGCCGTAACGCCACCATGTGCCGCCATGAAGCAAAGATCGCCGCCGGTTTGAATCGTGATTACGAGCAGGTGTGCAACCAGCCATTCATTCGATTATTTGGGTAAGAATTTCGATCATCCGCTAGTCATTATCGAGTTCCATAATTTTGCTTTTATAATTTCGACTTGTTCCGGCGACTAAGACTAGCAATCAGAAAATAAAAAATAAATAAATAAATAAAATAAACTAATGCTTCGATAGTACAAGAGGTCTACTCCTTAACCATTTTTGGTTCTAATATGCTTGTTGGGTTTAGTTCATTTGTTTCTACATGCACTTTAAATTGATTTCAATGAGCCATTAACATACTTAGTTTTGACTAATGGCATATAAGTGATTATGTTGTATATATACTCACATATATATGTAAATACATTTTACCAATCCTTATTGTATTGCTCTGGTTCAATAAAGTATCTAGTAATTATATACAACCAAATGCTTAGACATTATTTTGTACCATCCTTTAAAATATCTAGTCTAGTTAGCAAACAACTAAAATATATGTTGTAGAAGTTGTTATATGTATGTGGGACAATAGTTATTCTTGTAAGAAAATATTTTGTGATCAAAGAATTCGAAGGATACAGAAAATACATATTTTAAAATACAAAAGTCTCTGTCGCCGGAACATTAATCAATCAATCAATAAAAAAAACGTAGCATAAGCTAAGTCTTTTGAGATAATTAAAATGTAGGAGTTAGTACGACTTGAGGACGACCCGAGTTGGTTTTGCTTTGCCGAAATAAGGTACGGATCCGTGACCTTTACATCGTAGTATAACTTTATTTATTTTTTTCGTTACTCGTTGGTACGGATTCTTTGGTCGTGCTATCATAGTACTTTTTTTCTATGTCCGTTACCTTGTAGTACGGATTTTTGTCTCTGTCTTAAAGTGTTATTTTCATGATTCGATACCTATATTCGTTTGAAATGTGATACCTTATAGGAGTCGGTTTGGTTGTTTGTTTATTAATTGTGTTGTAGCATGTCATACCTCAGACTTGTATCATGGTTGCATGTTCCTTTTAGTATTATTTTCAGTTGCCTGTAAATAATTTATAAGGCCTTAGTACTTGTACTCTGTCACCCAAGTATGTCTGGCTTGTCGTTTGGGCGTCAACGACATGGCACTTATCGTGACAGTGCGTAATCAAAGTTCACGGCGTCTCTAGCTTGTGCTTGTGTAGCACCTTGGCCACTAGAGGCGTATAGATCGATCTTAGCTCTGAGTTTGAGTTTGTTTGTCTGGAGATGGATTAATGGGTGAACGCCACACTTACCATCTCATAGGTGCATGGACTAGCTAGCTGTGTACCAGTCTGTTCTGTTTACGGCTTTGGGTGCTTCTGTGTTACACGACTTAGTTTGTTGATATATCTGTCGTGTAAGTTAGTATATGTTTTGGTATGTAAATGTGTTCAGTATCAGTTCTGATATGTGTACGCATATGGTTATGTTTCCGATCAGTATTGGGTTAAGTATGCTTCTGACTATGTTCAGTGTCCGGTCTGTTATGTATTAGTTATGTCTGTTTCGACTCGGTATCTATACCAGTTTGTATCAGTTTCATCTAAATCAGTCTTGATTTCGATTTAGATTCGGTGTTATACATTTAGTTTGTATCCGTCAGTACATGTATTCAGTATTTGATTCAGTGTCTGTTCTATTCTTGCTATTGGATCTGTCTTTATTTCGTGTCGAGTCTCTCAATCGGTTTAAGAAATTTCGTAAGGATTACACTATTCTACTTTTAAAGTCAAGTTATCTAGATTATTTTGGTTATTAAATATGAACTAGTGGGGAGCCCGCGCGTTGCAGCGGAGTCAACAATACAGACGGGAATATAAAGCAAACCTTAAAACGATATTCAGTTGTGAACAGACCCAACCCGAAAAGACCAAGACCGAGCCAGTTACCTAACAAGTATAACTAACGGGTCGAGACAGAAATCAAACAAACGGCTTTAAGCCAAGATAGTGACCATGGATAACAGAATAGTTGCATCAGAAGATGTACTCTGGCAAAACCAAAGGAAATCTAGCAATTTCAACCTCAAAGGGGCTTCGTTGTGGATCCGCCAATCTGCAAACAGATTACACACATTTTACAAATTTATCTAATACAAATGCTAAAAAAAGATATGATGAGCATAGCACGACACGCCTGCCCGGGATAAACATGTAAGAACCCTCTATCGATGCAGGTGAAGCCGTAGAAGTTATGCAGCATTCGTAAACAAACTCTTTCTCCCCCAATCATAACAAGGGAAACTGTAGATAAACAGACAAAGAAACAATCTGTAAGTGGCTTCCAGTTGCATAACCTAACTTTATTTTGTTGAAAATTATAACGCAAGATTATTTATTTGCCCACCGAATTGATATAGAATAATATGCGCCATTATATGGTATACCTGGCCTATCACAGCTTCACCATTGAAGTCTCCCAGAACATTATCATTAAATTTGATAATCCACTGTCTCCGGTACAGCTGGCACGAATCAAAGGACATACCATGGACAAAACATCCTCCAGGTTCGTTGAGACCCTATTTAGTGACACTCTCCAGTCCAGGAAATTAACCTTAATAGGCGTCAAGTTGTTACAACAAAACCCGTTCCCAGGTCCAAGAACCTAGCCTGATGCAGATGATTCCTGAAACTTCGAACAGTGAACATACCTGATGTATCGAAAGCCCACTTCCAGCAATCAACCCCCACACCCACACTTGCAGACTTTCAAGTACACTCCAACAAAAGCCCCTAAAAGGCTAGAACAAAAAATCATTTTTGACTAAATAACACTCGATTAGAAACGCTCTGAGCTGCCACCAAAGTGGTTAAATCTGTGAGTTTTTGTCATTTTCAAAAATTCATTGATAAATTAATATTAAATGATGACAAATAATATTTATCAAAATATTAATTCTCCATGGCTGCAGCCCTAAAAACCAAGGCGCAAAGCGCTAGGCGTGAGCTTCACGTAAACGAGGCGTTTGGTACTAAAAATCTCTATATTTAATTTTAGAGAATATTTTCTACGTTATTAATCTTTAAACAAAAAAAATAAGATAAAAAAAACTATAATTCAATTCTAGAAGCTTTATGTTTTTATAGAACCAAAAATAAGCTATATATAGAACTAATAAACCTCAAAGAACCAAAATATTGATAAACTATTATATTTTAAATTAAATTTTTAGAACCTTGAATAAACTAAACTTGTTGTTTTAAATCTCTATTACTTGCAGCAAAGAGTCAATGTTGTAGAGTTGTGCAGTGTGCACTGTACAGTGCAGAAAAATCTGCATAAAAGTGTTTTATGTTTCACATTGACTGTTGGGTGTGGGCGTGGGTTTTGGGTGTTTTGGCCGTTTAAAGCCGGGGGCTCCACCCTGGGTTGGCGTTTTGATCAGCGTTGGCCGCTTGGCGTGGAGATTCTGCCTGCGGGGGGGGGGGGGGGGGGGGGGTTGACATGGCAGGCTGTGGTTGGCTGGTCGTTATAGTTGGATTATTGGGTTAGATTGACCTACAAACCAATTGTCAATCTCTTAAAGACTTTTAATAAATAATTAATGTGATAGACAATTTTGCGTCTTTTTTCTAGTTTGTAATCTCTTTGGTGCTTATTAAATGGCTGTTTTTGTTAGAAATTTGACTGCGAATATATCTTATGTTAAAACAAAAAGCCATGTATTTTAGAAAAAAGGCCAAGAAATTATATCTTACTTCTAATGATGATAGTTCTTGTGCTTGATTCTTTGACATATGGATTCTACGTGACTGAATTTGTGTTTGGACTCTAACCAACAGCTGCATCTGCTTCATGGCAGTCACCATTAGTCGCTTCACATTTTTACTTGTTAATACTCTTTGAAGCCTCACAAAGCCTGCACAACCATCATTTTAATGCTGCAACTATATATTAACCCAGTAGGTATCTTCAAAATTTCAGAATCTTTGCACAAACCGTATCGTCTTATTGTAAACGCCTCCTAGTTCATACGAACCGTATCATCTTAATGTAAGAGGTGTGAAATTCGTATTTGGTTCTTTCAAGAAAGGACCAGGGAGCTTGACATGGGTACCTATTCCAAACAAACAAACATCAAAACCCTCCCTCTTCAGCAAAATGTGTTGTTAAAGGCGAAAGGCGAAGAAAAACCGCACGTCCAAGGCAAGCAAGACGCAATAGTAAAATAAATAAAAAAATGCAAGGTGCTTGGCTAGAAATGCAAGATATATCATTCTCTATATGCCTTTTTTAAATGTTAGTTTCAACTATTCCAAACAAAATTTACTGTTTGCCAAAAATAAGTTTATACATAAGCTGCATTGAGTACATATAGAGCATAAACATGATAAAAAATTTTACCAAGCACAAATTAAACATAAAATAAAGATAAACAACTGAACAAGCATATGGATTTGCTGTAACTACCAATTGAGAATGTATGTAATTAGAAGCATTCACATGACAATGAGATTCCACAAGTGGTGTATATGAAATTAAGAGTAACTATGCTCACCTCTAGTTCTCCAATATCCTGATCAGTAACCTCCCCATCTGGAACTTCTCAAAGAGAAACTCAATCAACATTCCAAACTGCATTATTTATTTACACATGCTTCTTAATTAGTTCCCAAGATTTATAATAATAAAAAAAAATCACTAAAGAAGCATGTGCCTGAGTGCCCCAATCCCCAACATGGTTTCTGCGAAGCACATCAACTTTAGAATACTCAAGCATACGGGCTATCGTGTCTCCAATGATAGTTGACCTCAAATGACCTACATGCATTTCCTTTGCAATGTTGGGTGATGAAAAGTCAACTATCGCCCTTTTGACAGAGAGCCTTGGTGCCCATGTGTCAATGCCATCTGTTATAGCATATTCTGGATTCTCTGCAGGAAACAAAATTTTAATGTTAAGTAGAAATTTTCAAATATAAATATAATAATAATAATTAAATACCTTGGCTATCCATTGTGTTGATAACTTAACGTTTATAAAGCCAGGACCAGCTATGGAGCATGATTCTATCATGTCAGATGTTGGAAGATTCAGCATTATGGCCTAAAGAAAACTCTGTAAGAACCCTAATTCTTCAAATGTGTACTCTATAATACTTCAAAATTAATATAGAATCAACACCGACAGATCAAACCTCCACAAAATCACAGTTCAAAAATGTGCCAGCGACACCGCCACCAAGGGTTCCCGAATGAAATTTGGCAACCACGGACAAAAACTACATTGATCAATTTAACAAGGTTTAGATTGTCTTACCAGGTTGCAAGCTTGATCGATTTAAGAGGATGATGGTGCCATTCAACCCTCGGTTAATCCATCACCTGATCTTTAACCACCACCAGATCAGCCCAACGACCAGTCTTTTCGGATGATCGACCACCATCCAAGTATCGGGCGCTGCCATCAGAAATCCGAGCTTCAATCCGCCGTCGTCAGCGATGTCGCTGTGGCCGGAGAGCCTTGGGCCTTCTCCCCCCTCTCTGTATTCTTCTCTTTCTCTCCCTCATCGAATTAATTTCATCTATAATTGTTTCGACCCTTTCATTTGCTATATTCACTCCGGGTTTGATTGTGAGAGTCTGTTGGGTTTCTTTCCAGGGCAGTGAAGGAAAGAAATTTGGGTGTGTGAGTGTGATGGGTCGGTCGAATTACTATTACACCCTCCATGTGTCTTAAAATTTCATCTTCATTCCAGTTTTACCCTCACAAAACAAGCATTGTTTAGTTGTACATATTGCATAAAATGATGGACGCCATGTAAAATTACATGTGTGTACATCACTTCTCCTTTTTATAATAGTATAGATATACAAAGCTATAAAAATAGTTATTTTAATTAAATGATAACTTATGGAATTTTTTATTAATTAAAAGATATGAATTTGAATCTATACGTGTATTTAAAGATAATAGTTCGACAATTCTTTTCTTTTAAAGACCATGGGATTTTAAATGGTATTTAAAATGTTTTGGCGTAGCTACTTGTTTTGTTTCTGTTTCCCATGTCGTTTTACGGAATGGTCGAAAATGTTTCATTCAGAAATCCAGATTATTTAAATTATCCTATTTTAGAGTATAACTTTTCAAAGTTAGAAAACTAGTTCTTTTTGTCCAATGATGATTTGTTATGAAATAAGATAAACTATTTTATGTTGATGAAGTTCCAACGTTCAATATAAGAAAATAACTTTGTCAAGTATCTTGTTCTAAAATAATAGCATTATTAAACTTCAAACTATCCGATAATCATTAGTTTTTGATTTGTTCAAACGGTTAATTGAAAAATGATATGTTAGCAATTTTTCTTTTTATACGAATACTTGATTATTTAAATGATGTTTTAAAATAAGTCCGTTTATACAAGATAAAATGTTTTTGACATCATGGTCAACGTTGTATCCGTTTCTAGTTTCTACACCGGTTTTGTGTAGGGTTCTGTAACAGTTATGTATATGTCAACCTCTTGTATCCGTATCAGTTTCCGTTATAGTTTCAGATTGGTTAGTGTATCAGTTTTTGTATCAGTCCTATCCTGCATCCATTTCAGTACTCGTGTCAGTAAGCGTCTCAGTTTTGTCATGTTGTATTTTGCTTTCACTGATATGCCTTTACTTGTACTGTTGATTTCTCTGTTACTGAGCAATTTTTGGCTCAGCCGTATTTTTCTTTTTGTGTTTTTCCGTTTTGTTTTACAGGTAATATGGGATGATCTGGGATTTCAGTGAGGAGCGTTAGGAAGTTACTGGCAACGATTATTATTTCAGTAATGTAATAAATGTGATTAGGAACTTTTATTTAATGTTATGGACTAGTTTTTAGTTTTGATACCTGTAAGAGTGACACATCAGCCCTAGCGGGGTTGGGGTGTTACATACATTATTACAGATAACGTCCAAACAAGTAGTTCTGTTCCGACAACTCAGATTTAAGTTATTACAAAACATAAATATTGTTCAAATGCTCCTAAAGGCCCAGCCTGACAAGATCTACAGACAACTATACCCTAGTTGCTCGTTCCTGACAGACAACTATTTGTTGGGGGCCTCTAAAGCTTTATTCTAGCTTCACTTCCCTAGCAAGCAAATATCTTAAACACCTGTCACATACGTTAAAATAAAGTCAATACATAAAATGTAAAGATGAGCATACAAGTTTAATAATAGCATATAGAGTTCGAATAGTTTACGCATAACCAGCACGTACACAGAGGGAAATGATGCATGTTAATTATCGACATGGACCTATCGATACCAACGACTGCGGGTTGACTGTCCGAGACAGTTCGCAATACATGATTACCACCGTAATCCATGCAAGTAATTGTCCTTAACAACCCCCGTGAGAAACGGGTGCTGAGTCCAAACTATAGTACTACGTTGCTAAGGCAGGTAGACAGCATTCCACGTGTAAACATAACAACAAGCATACATTTAGTCACGTAATACATGCAATCGGTTAGCGTTCAAATAGTTTGAATAGTGTGTTCGATTGTGATTTCGATAAGTAACGTATGTAACACCCAAAAGTGCTAAAGCAAAAAGGGATTCGAGTATACTCACAGTGATTGATTATGGATTGAAGGGAGCGCTGAGAGTAGGGTTAGCCTGAATAGTTCGATAGCATAATAATGAGTAACGCGGAAATGTAAACAAGTGTGAATGGATCGAATAGCCTGGTCGATCGAACAGCAGGTTCGATCGAACGGGCTGTTCGTTCGGTTAACAGTCCTGTTCGATCGGCCGGTAGGCTCGATCGGCTGGGCCATTCGAGTGGATTGTTTCTTCCTCTGATGTGTTTGTGTATGATGGTTTGAGATTTTGAAGTTTTCTTTGTAGTATTTGAGAACACTGAAGTGTTCTTACCTTTAGGGTCGATCGATCGAACGGCCTGTTCGATTAGCCGGCCTAACCGATCGGTTATACACTTCGATAGTGGTTCCTCAGTTGGATGTTGCTCGATCGAGTGGAAGGCTCGATCGGGTGGCACCCCATACTACGAACGAATTGTAAAATCGATTAAGTGTTGAAGCATAGTAGCTCATGATCCGAAGAGTAATCTTTACCAATCGAGTAGCATATTCGATCGAACACCACTTCGTCAATATCATACTTCATGAAGCTTTGAAAAGTGTGGGACCATGTGCTAGCCGATCGGTGATTCCTGTTCGATCAGGAACCCCTTTTCGAGTATTTCGCGACGGTTTTCGATATTTCGATTTCGATGGACGATGATACGAATACGATGGAGTTCCTAGTCAAATTGCTTTCAGTCCCAACTACTATATCTAACCTACAATCATCTGAAATTTGCGTTTCGATGTCGGTTCCGATTGAGTTTGATTGCTTTTCGAGTTTCGATTGATTCGATTGAATACCACACAAAACATAAAGTAAACACGCACAAGTAACACATAAGGCACACGCACACGTAGGTATTACCACACCAGTTTCGCATAGTTCGAGTCTCGAGTTCGATTAATGAGTCGATTAACTTGATTATTGATTGATTAACTTTATCGCATTGTTACTTCCTACTATTCACAGTCGTAAATCGGTCGCATTGATTAAACATTCGATCATTTTATTTAGACGACACTTACTCCACATAATACAAAAAGTAAAAAGTAACATTAACAACCAAAGAAGTCAAAGTTGACTTGGACTTTGACTTTGACCTTGACATTCGAAAACACGGGGTGTTACGACAAGCCCTCGCGGGCCGCGTAGACTTGGGCTTTGTCCTATGCGGGGCGCGACAAAATCAGAATCAGGCCCTATATATAGAGGGCATCGGCTTCAGTCACACACCGCACACAACTTTCTTTCTCTCTCGAAAATTTACATATTATAAGCTATTCTCGGGCATAATATCCCCTAAATAACAAAGTTCTGCCTCGTTGTAAGTATCATAACCCCAGTTATGTATTAGATACGTTGCCCGATTGATCCAGGGTTTCGTAACGGCTGTCGAGGTTCTGCCCGACGTAGTCATTGGAATGCCGTCTCGGGGAGGGTATTACTAATGTAAAAATTGGGTTATTATACTAACATGTGTGCATTTGTGTAATTTATAGATAATCACCAGGAAACCCTAAAGGAAAACCTAAGACAGCAATGTGAGTAATCTCCCTTTTGTAAACTGTTTTTACAAAACCTTAAATATTTTACAATGTGATTAAGCAGTGATTGAGTCTTTGTAATTCTTCAATTACTGCCGGTATGTTGGGGTTTTGTATACAAAATGTGGAACACGTTACCATTGGACAAAGAGTTAGCCAATGTGTAATATGACCCACCAGTCAGGATTGACAATACTGAATGAGTAATTGTGTAGATGTAAACATTGTAATCGCTCTCAATACTGTTAATTGATAAAACTCTTCTTGATTAAACTGAGATTCACTCACCAGTATTTCCCACTAACTAAATGTTTTTAAACGTGATGCGCGTAAAATGCAACATATAAATTACATCAAATGTGGCATAAAACTAACCCTTTTTTAGTACTAATGTTGGAAAAAGTGTGTTTTTGTCTTCCTTTTGTATTTTCAGGATTAAATGAGCTCAAATAAACAAAAGAAGCAAAAAGGCAGCTAAATCTAACATAAATACAAGAAAAGGAATAAACGTGGCATGCCCGACCCCCCGACAACATCTTACCAAGAAAAAACAAGAGAATAGAAGGCTGAACACGCCCCGTGCTCAATGCGCACGGGGGCGTGCCCAAGTGTCTGCAGAAAAGACAAAGTTATAGAAGCTTCTATCACCTACCACGGGGGTGTGCCCAGCGGACACGGGGCCGTGGTCAACTCTAAGATTCGCAGAATCTAGAAAAATCTTGATAGTACAGATACGCTTCTGCACACGGGGTCGTGCCCAGCGGACACGGGGGCGTGGTCAACAAATGCAGACAAACTGCATTTAATGAAGAAAGAGAAGATGGGTGGACATGGGGCCGTGCCCGGACTTCTGTGCAGGCTATAAATAGGGGTGCTTGGCTCATTTGCAAACCATCCCTTGGCAAACCACCTCTCTCACACTTCACCCACCAACCACCACCATCACAACCCACATCCACCACCATTATCCATCATCCATCATAGAGTGTGTGAGTAGTCTCGGGATCCAAGATTGATCGTAAGAGTTCTTGACAATCAAAGGCCATGTTTGCCTAAGTCTCTTCCATCACTTGGTGAAGACAAGTGTCTAGTGTAATACTTTTTATTTTTAATCTTTTCGCACTTTTTATTTGGTTATGTATTAATGACTTTAATAACTAGTTTCTTATGTTGAAGGTGAATCTTCCTTATCATTTGTCCGTGGTGTCTTGGCGTTATTTTATTGTCTATATAAAATAAAAGATTTTCACCATTCATATCTCCACTGTCTATATGGAGATATGTTGGCTACCTGGTCGGGGGTTAAGGGAATGGTTCGATAAGAGTCTTGCCTTGTTCAGTGTATAGATCCTGTAAGGACCTGGGTCAACTTTAGTAGGACCTCCTTCAATACCCACTGGTATTGGATGGCGGGGTTTCGAACTACTTGATCCCCTCATATGTAAACCACTATTAAAACATTAACCCGACAATTTAGGACTGTATCCCTTCTGACTCAGACTACTTAGCCGATGTAACGTCACCTTCAAAAGAGGGGCCTACCACATTACGCATTAATAACTTAATTAATTATCTTTCAATAATCCAACCCTTTAGGATTGTATCCCTGCTGACTCAAACTACTGGGTTGAGGGTAACGTCACCTTCAAAAGAGGGGCCTAGTACTATAACTAAGATTATCTCTTAAAAAGTGCAAAAGTGCGGAAATAATCAAAGGTTACGCTAAACACGAGTTGGATCCAAGTGATTCATCTTGTCTATCTGTTTTATTTTATTTTTATTTTTAGCATTTTTAGTTTTTATTTCTAGTTTAAAACATTTTTCTAAACTTTTGATTTGATTAGACGTTAAGGATAAACCGGTACTAAAAGCTCTTGTGTCCTTGGACGACCTCGGTATCTTACCAACACTATACTACGCTCACGATGGGTGCACTTGCCCATATGTGTGTTTGGTGTTAGTAAAATATCGTGTTTTATAAATTTAAAACTTGACTAACGTGTAAAAAGGGCTAAAAATATACATAAAAACCTATAACACCACACGCGCATCAAGTTTTTGGCGCCATTGTCGGGGAAACAAGGATTTTAAGAAAGCTTAAAATCGACGGCCTAATCAGTTTTTCAATTTTTTTTAAACGCGCGCACAATTTTTCTGCATTTTAGTTAGTTTTGCATTTACAGTAAATTGAACACGGGCCGTGTTCGCTGAACACGGAGCCGTGCTGCATATTTTTCATAAAAACACCCAGATACAGAGTCTGAACATGGGGTCGTGCTCACTGAACACACCCCCGTGTTGCACAAAACCAGTAACTTTAATTCAAATGCCCAGATACAGACTCTGAACACGGGCCGTGCTCACTGAACATGGGGCCGTGTCCAGCCTCTGTTTCGATTTTTATTTTTATTTTTATTTTTATTTTTATTTTTATTTTTATTTTCTGGTCTCAAGACTCCATTGTGGTCTGTTGAGTGATTCTTATGGATCAATACTCAGGAGATTACAACTACACCTATGAGGAGGATGATTATAGGGAAGACTATTGCACCATTTGTGGTGACCCGCACTCGGTTCAATATTGTGACTTATTTCAACCGTCCACTTCATACACCTACTATGAGGAGCCCATGTACGAGCCATCAACTTCATACACATCCTATGAAGACCAAAGGTATGAACCTTCTCCCTCATACTCATATTTTGATGAACCAAGGTATGAGCCTTCACACTCATACTTTGAGGAACCAAGATATGAGCCACCACCTTCATACACTTATTATGAGGAACCATGGCGTGAACAACCCACCTCATATGAGTATTATGAAGAACAAAGTTACGACCCTTATCCATCATATACTTACAATGAAGAACAATGGTGTGAACCATCTACTTCCTATGAGTATTATGAGGAACAAAGAATCGAACATCCGTATTCAAGCTTTGAGGATCCTGATCCTTACTCTATCACCGACATAACCGATAAGATAATAGAACACATTAAAACTATCGAACGTTGCATAAAATAATCTCGCGCAAGGGAAGAGGAGTCCCGCACAAGAGAATAGTTAACTTGTAATAAAGAAGAGATAGTTGAAAATGTAAAAATGGAAGAACAAATAAGTGAAAAACCAACACATGAGTTAAACAACGAAAAAGGTGAGTCCGATAACTTTAAAATTCAAGAGTCTAATTTTGAAGAAATTAATCTCTTGTCACCTTCTTTCGAAAATCATTGTTTAGTATCCACTCATGCTAAATTTTTAAAAGAGTTAAACAATAACACTAAAATTGACGAAATAGTAAGCATTAAGTTAACAAATGATCAAACTGCTCTAATAAAAGAAGACCCATTTGAAATCAACATTACACCGGTTCCATGTTTTTTTCAAAACTCCTTTATTAGTAATGTTACAATTGATAAAGATCTTTGTGTTAATGTAATGCCAAACTACATTTTCGAAAAATTAAGTATTATTGATTTTTCTCCACTTCAAATACCCATTTTTCTATCTAATCGGAAAATAATAAAGTCAATAGGGGTAGTTGAGGATGTCTTGGTTCAAACAAATCAAATGGTAATCCCAACCGACTTTGTCATCCTTGATGACGCTCCTCTAGTGTTGGGACGGCCTTTTGTAAAAGCCCACGAAGCTTTGAAAAATCGGAAGCACAACAATCTATCTATTCAATTAGGGGCATTTAAAAAGAGTGTCGATCTTGAGCGTTCAATGAAATATCCATTCGGCAATAATGACCCCCTAATTGAACATGAAGATGAACTACCTGATACAAGTGAAAAGATTGACCACTTTGTTGAAGAAGAGGTCGCCATAGAACAAACTTTTAAAGTTCTTGATCAAAATGAGCAACCAAATAAGGAGTCTCCTAAAGACCCACCTCTTGAGCTCAAAGAACTTCCAAAAGGTTTGGAATATGCTTTTCTAGACAAAGATGGTAAATTACCTGTAATTATTTCATCTAAATTATCTAGCTTAGAAAAAGAAAAATTAATCAAGCTTTTGAAAAAACACAAAAATGCGATCGCTTGGAAGCTTGTAGATATTAAAGGAATAAGTCCTTCCATGTGCACGCACAAAATTTTAATGAATGATGAATATAAATCGGTAATACAACCACAACGTAGAGTAAATCCAAATGTACAAGAGGTGGTTAAAAACGAAGTCATCAAATTACTTGACGTCAGACTTATTTACCCTATCTCCGATAGTCCTTGGGTAAGTCCCGTCCAAGTAGTTCCAAAGAAAGGAGGTATGACGGTAATAACTAACGAGAAAAATGAATTGATACCAATGAGAACCGTCACAGGATGGAGGGTATGTATAGATTATAGGCGATTAAATGAAGCAACAAGGAAAGATCACTTTCCTTTGCCCTTCATTGATCAAATGTTAGAAAGATTATCCGGTCTAAATTTTACTGTTTCTTGGATGGTTTTTAAGGTTACTTTCAAATCCCGATAGCACCCGAAGACCAAGAAATGACAACATTTACATGTCCCTATGGAACTTTTGCTTATCTACACATGCCATTCGGTCTATGCAATGCCCCCGCAACCTTCCAACGTTGCATGGTGGCCATCTTCCATGACATGATAGAAAAGACAATGGAAGTCTTCATGGACGACTTTTCAATCTTTGGGGATTCATACGACCAATGCCTCGATAACCTTGAACGAATGCTATCCCGATGTGAGGAAACTAACCTCGCCCTTAACTGGGAAAAATGGCATTTCATGGTAACGGAGGGAATAGTACTCGGTCACAAAATCTCAAGCGAAGGAATGGAGGTTGATCGAGCCAAAATAGACACTATTTCTCGATTACCGCCCCATCCTCCGTCAGAGCAATCAGAAGTTTCTTAGGGCATGCCGGATTCTATAGACGATTTATCAAGGACTTTTCTAAAATCACAAGACCTCTAACAAAATTACTTGAAAAAGATGCCCCTTTCATCTTTGATAAGGATTGCAATCAAGCGTTTCTAACACTAAAAGAAATGCTAGTCAATGCACCTATCATGATAGTGCCTGATTGGAAATTACCTTTCGAAATCATGTGTGATGCAAGTGACTTTGCAGTTGGAGCTGTCTTGGGACAAAGAAAAGAAAAGCATTTTCACCCAATTTGTTACGCTAGTAAAACACTTAACGATGCACAAGAAAATTACACAACAACAGAAAAAGAATTACTGGCCGTGGTATTTGCTTTTGATAAATTTCGTTCTTATCTTGTTCTTTCTAAAACAATAGTCTATACAGATCATGCAGCCATTCGATATCTCTTCAAGAAACAGGATGCTAAACCGCGTTTGATTCGGTGGATTCTACTCCTCCAAGAATTTGATATTGAAATCAAGGACAAAAGAGGAGCATAAAACACCGCAGCAGATCATCTTTCGCGCTTGGAAGACCCAACTTTCGAGGCAACCAGGGACGAGCAAATAAACGAACAATTTCCAATGGAGTCCCTGGAAATGGTGGAATACCGAGAAGAGCCATGGTATGCCGACTATGCTAACTACCTAGCTAGTGGTATAGTCACAATAGGATGGCCACATCATCAACGAAAGAAATTCTTTGCCGATGTGAAGCATTATTTTTGGGAGGATCCTTATCTTTTCAAAATGTGTGCTGATCAACTCATCCGCCGATGCGTACATGGTAGTGAAGCAAGAAGAATTCTCCGCCATTGTCATGGAGGTCCATATGGAGGACATCATGGTGCCGCTAGTACCGCACGAAAGGTATTTGATTCAGGATTTTATTGGCCAAGCATTTACAAAGATGCCCAAAGCCTTGTCAAGACATGTGACGCTCGCCAAAGATCAGGTAATATTTCTTCCAAAAACGAAATGCCACAAAATGCCACAAAATGGCATTCTTGTTTGTGAAATCTTTGATGTGTGGGGACTCGACTTTATAGGACCCTTCCCACCGTCAAAAGGAAACAAATATATACTTGTGGCAGTCGATTACTTATCTAAATGGGCCGAGGCCGAGGCACTTCCAACAAATGATGGAAGAGTCGTGGTAAGATTTCTGAACAAATTATTCTCTCATTTTGGAACACCTAAAGCATTAATAAGTGATAGAGGTACCCATTTTTGTAACCATCAACTTGAAATTTTTTTAACAAGATATGGGGTCTATCACCGGGTCTCAACAGCTTATCACCCTCAAACAAACGGACAAGCCGAAGTGACTAATAGAGGTTTAAAACGAATACTCGAAAAAACAGTAGGGTTAAATAAGAAGGAATGGACCGATAAATTAGATGGTGCTTTATGGGCTTTTCGAACTGCTTATAAAACAACAATAGGTACAACCCCATATAAGCTCGTCTATGGAAAAAGCTGTCATTTGCCAGTAGAAATTGCACACAAAGCCTACTGGGGCAATTAAAAATGTAAATTTAGATTTAGAATTTGCCAGTAAAAATCGATTTTGTCAATTAAATGAATTAGACAAACTAAGGAATTATGCATACTCTAACTCCGAAATTTATAAGGAAAGAATGAAAAATTTGCATGATAAACACATTAAACCTAATGAATTTCGAGTAGGAGATCAAGTTCTATTGTTTAATTCACGACTTCGATTATTTCCTGGTAAATTAAAATCTAGGTGGTCAGGACCTTTTTCCATCACCCATATTTTCCCTCACGGTACAGTCGAAATTAAATCTCGGAATGGAATTCCATTCAAAGTCAATGGCCAACGGCTGAAGCGCTATCAAGGATTCATTGAGGATGAGGAGGAAGAAATCTCGCTTCAAACGGTCGAGGAATAAAAGCATCAATGTGGCACCTAAGCAAAATCCGCAACAATCTTGATTTATCACTTCACCCTTTTGTGCTTACTTGTCAAATTTCGGGATGAAATTTCTTTCAAGTTGGGGATGATGTGACAACCCGAGTTTCCAAGGTTAGTTTTGTAATCTTGATTCATCGTTATTCTTCTTTCACATTTTGCTACAGTTAATCATTTAACGTAAACGCGTCGGGTTATGCTCAAGTGCGTTATTGGGCCACCTTTGCATTTGGGCCGTCCTTGGTACTTCATGCCTTTGGGCCAAAATACTTGGGCCGTCTATAGCCGTCTACGTCATGAGAATGTTTAACATAGACATACTACAATAGGGCCGGTCATCATCATATGTTGAGGCCTACATCAAGCAATTGGCCCAAAAGGTATTCCTATTTGCTATTGTGATCCACAATTCGGTACAAGCCCACAAGGAAATCCGATAAGCCCTTGATGTGTTTATATCTTTAGACGTATTCATGAAAGTATACGTTCACATAACTTGCACACAATAAAACAAAACTGTATTCTTCCAAGTTTGTGTACGGCAGGAGAAACCCCCTCCCTCTCGGTCGAAGTGCTTCTGTTAGGGATCACCTCTTGCGCCATGTTTCGTTTATCGTCTGGTTAGTATAGCCTCTCGATTTCTCTATGTGTGTATATTTGGTGTTGATTGTTTGTGTGGAATAATTGTATATCTTGAGTAGTAGAATAACACTCATCGATAAAGAATTAGATTTGGGTTTGAGTCTTGGTTTTGTTATAGATTTTTTTACAGAGTTGCATGATAGTAAAGCCCTTAAAGAATTCATGTTTGTGTGTTAATTCTTAATTGTTTGACCTTGTTTATGTGTGATCTTAGTTAACATAAAATGTACACGTATGCTCTATAAAAAGCATGATGATGGTAAATAATGATTGTGATATAAGGCTACACTATGATTTCATAAATTCTAAAGGGGTTTGACTGATTGTAGGATAGGCACGTGGTTAAGGTATCATGGGTGGTGATGATTAACTGTGGGAATAATCATGTCGGTCGGTTCACTGTGAACGAGTATTATGATTATAAAACTAATAAAGAAATGGGGATTCACTGAAGTTATGTTATAGGAATAGGGGTCATAACCTACGAAGTTGTAACTGGTTCGATTGTGATCTTGTGAGTGGTTGTTATATTAGCGTTAAAGGTGAATTAATTGCTGATTGTCTGCTATTGAACATAGTGTATGGATCAAGTGTTAATAGAATGTGCAAACTGTTGCAATTCGTTTGTAAATCATATGGGGCCGAGGGCTTTTGCGGGGCCATTTATTCACTGCGAATATGGCTGGGCTGCATGACCACGGGTCACCAGCTCAGCCCACATCAATGTGTATCAGAATTGTTTTTTTTTTGGGGGGCCGTTATGATCTGTGGATTTGGTGGGTTAGTTGAAGTTGTGGATTACGAACAAGTTGGGCCATTAACATATTTGGTTTACGGGCCCAACCTGTCACGAAATCATATATACACGGGCCTTAGGCGATGAATGGGCCGCGGTTGTAAGCTGGGCTGCAGAATGGACTTGGTTATTATAGTTGGACCGGGTAAAATGGGTGAGTAACAATTGGGCTACATGTTAACTGACCTGGGTCCTATTCTCTTGTGATTGGCAAACTAGTTATATGTGATAAAATAAAACATGCATGTACGGCCCTAACTTGCAATGTGAATCTGTGTCGGTATGAATTTTTGCTACAACTTGTGTAATAGAACAAACTATGCTTGCTATGACGTACATGGTGATTATATGTTGGTTGTTTATTGTTTGAGCAATACGTGCGATTAAATACGTGAACTATTTGAATATGAAAGCTGTGGTTTATGGGCAAGTAGAACTGACTGTTATCGGTAACTCCTTTAGGACGTACTTGATCAACTGGTAGACTCGTAGATAATCTTACCGAGCAAACTAAAGTGAGTTCACTACTTTTGAGCGTGCGTCCCGGTGGTTGGGACAGTCAGTGGGTATCCCGGGGAGGGATAAGTCTTTTGGGTAAAACTGGTATATTGAATAATATTCTCTTTCTATCACTCTTAAGTCCCATCTTTTGTTACCGGGGAGGTAACGGGGTATTAGTTGGTAGCGCTACTTAGGTTTGGCACCCTCACACCGTACCGGGGAGGACGGTTGTGAACTAATGACCCAGTCGCGCCTAATGTTTTGATAGGAGCACTGGGGAACGGGCAAAACATACATCAGGAGCCGTCTTGTACAGTATCAAGATACAATCAATATTACTTTTGTATTTGTTAATGAACTGGAATAAACACTTGGTAACAAACGTTTTCATAAACTGTGAACTCGCCAGCTTTGTCTGACACACTTGTTGCATGCTCGCAGGTCGTTAGGTACCTTGGATTTGGAAACTTGCTGTCTGGAGGAGCAGGAGTGGTCATGTGTCAACTGAAGGGACTCATGTGATTATCTGTTACTATTACACTTTGGTTTTGAACAATTTAACTATGGATTATTATTTGCTTCCGCTGAACATGTTGGTTTACATTTAAACTCGTGATTGGTGTTTTCATTAATACTTAAGGATTTTATTTTGAAACTCGTATTGGTTCAATGTAATTAGTGGCTCATTGTTGGTACGTCACACACCTAACAGGGACACTCCCTAGGTGGTATTTTGGGGGTGTGACAATCAACATCATACCTGGTAAGTTACGAACAAGCGGGTTAACATCTAAATCGGTAAGTCTTCTAACCGAGTTTTTGGGAAACAAGGGCACTCACACGAGCACTTAAAAAAAATTTACTTTTTCCCGCCCACGGGGCCGTGTCCGCGCAACTGTCGGGATAAAACCCCCTTTTCAACTCAGTTTTTTCATTCCACACGCCTCGTTTCCCCGAAAACTCTCTGGTTCAGGCGATTTTTCTACAAGATTTCGACGTCTCCTCTACTTCTAACAACATCAAGGTATGATCCTATCATCATTAGTAGTTAGATTAAGCACTTGCATGTAGTTTAACATCAAAAATTTGGGGAAAAGTCTAGGGTTCTTGAACTTCATCCGGATCGAACCTCAAATTTTTGTTTAGATCTGTTAGCATTAGTTTAGATACATGTTATAGGAAGTAAATCAACTTGTATTGTCCGTAGATTTGCCCGATTTCTCACAAAAACCCCCAAACCCTTGTTTTTTAACCAAAAAAAGATAAAATTGAAAGGGTAAACGGTTTGTTTTGGGAAAAACGGCACTTGGGGTTTCATTTTCAAGGAAAACCGCCCCTACTGGACCAAAAATTTTCAATTTTTCGGGACCGGGTCGAAAAATGGGATTTTTGGGAAACAGATGTCTGGACACGGGGTTGTGCTCGCTAAGCACGGGGGCGTGTCCAACCAATTTTAGACCAACTCGGGGTGTGTCCGCTGAACACGGGGCCGAAAATGTTTTTAAACTCTTCTTGATTAAACATTGTAATCGCTCTCAATATTGTTAATTGATAAAACTCTTCTTGATTAAACTGGGATTCACTCGGTAGTATTTCCCACTGACAAAATGTTTTTAAACGCGTTTCAGGTAACAAATGTGAAAGCCAACTAGAAGCCAGCTGGACAGCACTGAAGGCTTGGAAAAGTGGCTATAAAAGTTACCTAAATAAAGAAGATTTTTATTTCAATAAAATGGGGTTTACCCATATAAATCAGTTTGTAATGAAAACTTGGGTTTTATCCCAATATACTTATTTATATAAAATATGGTGTTTTACTCTGGTAAAATATTTCCTAACTACGGTCCTGATGTAATTTCCGCTGCCAAATTGAGAAACACCGATACCACCAATACTGATTCTCGCGGCCGCCCGTTCCCAGGACAGATATGGGGCGGGGGTTGCGACAGAAGGTGGTATCAGAGCTAAGCCACTGATTCAGCCACAGAAGTGTTCTGCTGACACCAATATATTATTCAAAATGTTAGGAAATAAATTACGGAACTACGTGCATATTTGTGTTTTATTGTTGTGTATTATTTGACTATTTGTTAGTTTACAGTATGAGCGATCAAGGACCTTCCGACGCCTACCGTCAGTTGTCCAGCTCAGCTAGGAGCGAAGGCACCTCTTCACAGCCTGCCCTTTCAGGGTATTCAGCTAACAATGAAGATGGGATATTCGTGTTTAAGGCTCAGTCTGAAGAGCAATTCCCTCCTAAAAAGAGAGGACGATTCAGTAGGGGAGCACATGAACGTAGGAAAAGAATGAAAAAGTTACAACAACAGCGAGCCCTAGCAGCCGCTAAAAGAGAGACAGATGCCCACACACAGGATATGCTCAATAGGAGTCTAGCAAACTTTCATATCCTAGCAACCACAGGTGCCGACCATAACCTGGAACAATTGATAGCACCCCAACCATTACCACTGTTTCCCACCCAGCCAATGGAAATAGAAAACAACCCAGAAAATCAAATCCAAATGCATGATTTTAACCCAGAAGAGATACCTAGAATACCAGCACCCAATCCCTTAGACCCAAACTACGACCCGTGGTTAGACGACAATAGGGATTACCAGCAACGTTACCCAATACCAGAAGATGAACCCATGCCAAATCTAGCAGCCTACCTAGGTTTGGACCCTCTAGATCCCTTCTATGATAGCGATCAATACATTGGAGAAATACTAGAGAATCCATACCCGTACCAGGAACCATGCCCCAGTACCCAAACCCAGTCCCATCACCTGCACCCCCAATGAGTGCAGAAAATGTGCAAGAACTCTGAACCTTCGGAGAGGAGATTTTAGAAAGTAGCGAGAGGATGAGGCAGGACGAAGAGCGACTCGTCTGGAAGTATGACGAGCGCAATATGGAGTTCTGGATGAACCCATATCAATAATGGTGGTAGTAGTAATAATATATATATATACACACACATAATATGTGTGTATGTTTGAAAAAAGAAATCTAGACAATAGTTATGGATGCATATTAGTATTGTAATTTTAAATTTCAGTACCGGTTTGTATTAGACGCATATTATATATAAGAAAGAGTAAGTCGCAATGTTTGACGTTTTTTATCAACATGCGTGTTGTGTGATTGGTTGTATTACATATTATCTGGTGATATTAATAATTGGCAAATGTTTAAAATTCAGATGGACAACAAAGCGAACCAGGAAAACCAGAATGATAATAACCAGAACGACAATAACCCGAATAATGATAATCCGAAATTGATAAAAATGGAAACCAAGTGGATAACAGTGCCATCCAACACATAGTGGCACAAGGGATAATAGATGCAATGCCATTTATTATTAAAACAGTTAGGGAAGCGGATAATAAAAGTAATCATAGAAAGTAAACGACCAACTGAACCTGAGCACAGCGTAAACAATGGCCCCGTACTTAAAGTGTCCATTCCCAAAAGAAGAAGAACCATATCTTATGGTTGTTCTTATAAGGAATTCTGGTCTTGTAAACCAATGGAATTCTCGGGCAATGAAGGGGCCGTTGCAGCTCTACGCTGGATAGAAAAGATTGAGGCTGTCTTAAAAATAAGCAAGTGTGCGGCAGAGGATAAGATAATGTTTGCTTCCAATCTATTTAAGAACTCAGCCTTAGAATGGTGGAACACTATCCTCCAGTCTAGGGGAAGTGATAGGGTTTACAGATAGCGAATAAGTTCCTAAACCTTAGGATGACTGGAGTTGATAGTAAGGGTTATACTATGTTATTCTTTGAATATGCTAGAATAGTGCCAACCCTTGCATCACCTGAACCAGTATTAATCTCCCGTTACATCTGGGGATTAATCAGTGAGATTTGACATGTAGTCAAGGCAGCTAGACCTCAAACTATAGAAGAAGCTGTAGAACTAGCAAATACCTTGACAGATGAATTAGTGCGTACACGGGAAGAGGATCAAAGGAAGAACCTAGCTCAAAGGCTTACCCAAGAATTTCGCTCTGGAAATTCCAACCGTGGGAAAAATGTAGGTTCTATCTCTGCACCTTATTGCAAGTATTGCAAAAGGAATCATTCTGGAAGATGCTCCATCTACTGTAACTTTTGCAAAATATCTGGACACAAGGAAGAAGACTACAGGAAGAAACCTAACCACATGATATGCTACAACTGCGGAGAACAAGGCCACACCAAGCCAAACTTTCTGAAACTAGCTCCAGCCATGAACAATAAGACTACTAAAAATGCTAGAGCATTTGTTCTGATGGCAGAAGAAGGTAACCTGATTCCGGACGTGATAACCGGTACGTTTTTAGTCAATGAAAGTATTATTTGACTCTGGTGCCAACCAAAGTTTTATTAATACTTCATTTTGCAAACTTCTCAACCAACCATTAATTAAACTCCCATAAGAATGTCTAGTAGAGACACCAAATGGGGAAACCGTTAAGATTTCTGAAATCTTGCAGGGAGCAAGAATAGAATTTTTTAATCAAAAGTTTATTGCAAACCTTTATCCAATGAATCTGGCAGGATTTGATGTTGTATTAGGAATGGATTGGTTAGTAACCAATAAAGTCAGTATTTTATGTGATCAAAAGTCAATCCAAGTAAATTCACCAAAGGGTGAAAAGATCACAATTAAAGGAGATAAACCATCTAGATCCACAAAATTCATCTCTGTGATGAAAACAACAAGTTATATAAGAAAAGGATCTTTAGTGTATTTGATTTCTATAATCACTAACACTAAAGGAAAAGAACTGAAAGATATTCCAGTAGTGTCTCAGTTTCCAGATGTATTTCCAGAAGAATTACCAGGACTACCTTCGGACAGGGAAGTCGAATTCAGAATCCATCTGCTACTAAGGACAACACCGATTGCCAAAGCACTTTACCATTTGGCACCCGCAGAAATGCAGGAACTAAAGAAACAATTAGACGAATTGTTGGAGAAGGATTCATACAGCCAAGTTCATCGCCATGGGGAGCACCGATTTTATTTATTAAAAAGAAAGATGGATCGATGCGTATGTGCATTGATTACCGTGAATTGAACAAGGTCACGATTAAAAATCGGTATCCATTACCAAGAATCGATGATCTGTTTGATCAATTACAAGGAGCTCGATTTTTCTCTAAAATCGATTTACGCTTAGGATATCATCAATTAAAGGTACAGGAAGAGGACATTCCTAAGACCGCATTTAGAACAAGGTATGGCCATTATGAATTTACTGTCATGCCAAAACAAGAAAAGGTAATGATACAATCTGGGTGATTGTAGATAGGCTAACTAAGTCAGCTCATTTTCTACCAATGAAGGAAACTTTCAGTATGGAACAGTTAGCTAAGTTGTATGTAAATGAAACAGTTTCATTACATGGAATTCCTTTATCAATTGTTTCTGATAGAGATAGTCGTTTTACCTCCCATTTTTGGGTAAGTTTCCAAAAGGCAATGGGAACCAAGTTGAATCTAAGCACCGCCTATCATCCTCAAACAGATGGACAAATCGAAAGGACAATTCAGACAATGGAAGACATGCTTAGAGCTTGTGTAATTGATTTCGGAGGTAATTGGGACGATCACTTACCATTAATAGAATTTTCTTATAATAACAGTTATCACACAAGTATCAATGACGCACCATTCGAAGCACTTTATGGACAAAAGTGTCGAACCCCAGTCTGTTGGGTAGAAATTGGGGAAAAGCAACTATCAGGACCTGAGATAGTACAAGAGACAACCGACAAAATCATTCAAGTCAAGGAACGACTAAAAGCAGCACGTGACCGATAAAAGAGTTATGCTAATAACAGACGAAAGCCATTAGAATTTCAGGTAGGAGACAAAGTGTTATTGAAAGTTTCTCCTTGGAAAGGAGTGGTAAGATTCATCAAAACGGGAAAGCTAAGCCCCAGGTATTGTAACAACTCTCATTAAAATTAATAATTAGAATGGTAATTAGCTATTAAGAAAACCCTAATTGAGATACCCAAGTAATTCTGCACTAACCCTAAAATTTTCGTAACAATCAGAATCAGGATCAGGGCCCCTAAAACTCAGGGGGGGTAAAACCCTATTCGGTAAAATCTAAACAGTTTGCTGTCAAAAACTTAAAATTACACGAAACCAACTCAGCCATGCTACTGAAACACGAAGCAAACCTAGGGTAGACTAGGGCCTGTCGCGCCACGCGACAGGAACAGGAGGACCCCTCGCGTGGCGCGAGGGGGGTGATTTTCTACCTATAAATAGTCGGCTGTGGGACTAGAAATTCTGCGTTGATTCGACGTTTAAATTCCAAATTCACTTCGAGTTATGATAGAAATAGTCTGAAAACACACACTAATATCGAATCGCTGCCGCAGAACAGGGTAATTACTCGATCGCTATTACAATTCAGTTTCTGGGATCAATATACCCAAAGAATGTCTAAGTGCCGCCCACATTGGGCTATGCTTTGTCGTTGTCGATAATTCGATAATGAGTTGAAGCATTGTACTTTGTCGTTGTCGATAATTCGATAATGAGTTGAAGTACTATACTTTGTTGTTTGTCATTTTGATAAATGAGTTGAAGTATTGCACTTGGTCATTCATTACGAGTATTTGATCTCGGGAAATTATCGTAAACTGCTGTATTGATCACTAACTCTGTTTTGTGTGCATTATTGTGAAATTAGGTTAACAGGGATAAAATCATATTCTGTCAGTACTAAATCTGCAATGTGAGTCATTCTCTTTTTATCAATCGTTTTACAATACTCCAAACCAAATTTTTTTTTAAAGTTATAATTACAGTGATTAAGTTTATGTAATCACCAAATTACAGCCGGTATGTGGGGTATTGTGCACAGTATTATTATTGTTTTAATCACATTAGGTGGGCGAGCCTAAAAGAAAGTGATATACGTCACTCATTGGGCCAGCCAATGGTGATATGACCACAGTCACAGACTGGTCTGTGACAAATACCTATTCTTGAAATATTGGTTGATAATAAACATATGTAAAAACTCTTAATACTGTGAATTATAACAAATGTGTCATTTTCAGTAAAATGAATGATTCACTCAGTATTTCCCCGCTGACAAAATCTTTTTCAAACATGTTTCAGGAGATCTGCTGTAAATCAGGAAAAGTACTAAGGAGCATTTCAAGCTTAAAATAGTGGCTCAATATAAAATAAATAAAGATGTTTTAAAATAAGAATTTATCACTAAACTTATGTATTGTAAATTATCGGGGTTTTATCCCGAATTGTGAAATAAAAATAATCGGGAAAAAATTAGCTTTACAACGATCCTGATGTTCAAAATGTTCCGCTGCGAAACTCAATTAAACAAATATCACGGGGTTTCTGTCCCGCGGCTCCGGAAACAGGTCAAACTAGGTCGGGGGCCGTGACAGAAACAAGGTGGTATCAGAGCCACTGAGTTAAGCTAATTAAGTATTTAACCGATACTTAATTTTTCCTGATTACTATTATGTGATTATGTGATTATGTGCTTTTAACTGATTATTTGTTAGTTACAGTATGGGTAAACAAAAGTTGCAAGATATCTATCTTAAATTAGATAGATCAATTTACGAGAAAGGAAGTTCGTCTAAAACTAAAATTCCAAAGCTCCCTACGATTCCTGAGGAAGGAATGTTTGTGCAAAAAGCGAACTATGAAAATCCGCTTTCTCCTAGAAAAAGAAGTATGATTATTAAGAAAAGTAAGGAGCAAATCAGAGAAAGGAAAATTAAAAAGGAAACCCAGGATTTAATTGACAAATCACCTTGTGAAGATAAACTCGATGAAAAATGGGCAAATTTATATATGCTAGCCACTGTGGCAGAACATGCAAATCTCTAAAAACCCTAAATTTAGCAAGCAGTACTTCCCAATAAGTAAATAAATAAAAGTTAGTAAAATAAAATTTGAGTGTGTTTTCCTGTATTTTGTACAAATAGTGTGCAATAAAACTTTCATGTTATTTGTTAAACTTTGTTCCAAAGTTTTAACTTGATATTTTATGCATTTTGCATATATGCTACACAGCATGAACGAGATATCTGAAGCTTTTCAGAACCTCAATCTGTACCCAGTGAACATAGAAGTTTCTCATGAATTCACGGGATATCTTGCTGATGTGGACCAACCTGTAAAACTCCCTACTCCACCAGTGACCAAACCAAAAAGGAGGCCAAAGAAAAATTATGTATGGGGAAGCCGTATACGTAAGAGAAAGACAGTTACAAAAACCCCTAAAACTAGTAAACCTTTAGACAAAGGAAAAGCGATTGTAATCCAGGAAAACCCTAATCCACAAGAACAAGAAACTGAAGCTAATAATGAGGTTAGGCAAATGGAGGAGCAGTTTGATCAGTATTCTCAGGAAATAGAAATAGAAATAGGGCAAGGTTCTAACCCAACCCAGGTAGAAGTTGGAGAAAGTTCTAATCAAACCAAAAGAGTTACTTTTCAGGATCAGATAGATATTTTACTAGAAAAATGTGAGACTATGCAACCTGCCAGTCCGGGTATTTTCACTTATCCTATCGAAAACCCAATTCCTATGAATTTTGCACCAACCATCACTGAACCAATAGTCCATAACCAACCTGTAGAAATGGAAGAATGGTGGACCAACGATTGGCAATTTCAAAATATTGTCAATAACGCTTACTCATTTCTTCCACAGTTCGACCCAGAACCCCTACCCAATCCACCAATGAGCAATGAGAATTTGGCTGAACTTCGCCATTTCGGTGAAGAGTTGATGGATGCAGGGAATAGAATTAGGGAAATAGGGGGACAGATTGCCTGGAAATATGACGAGAGGGAATTACGTTTCTAGAATAACAACTAGGAGGATGGGAAAGTTATCTTTCTATAATAGTAAAAGTAAATAGTGAAACCAGTTGTAACATAATGAATAAAACGTTGTAGAATATCAGTGTGTATTGATGCATACTATACTGATATAAAATGCAATCGAGAAATCGATAATTTTGGATTGATGTGTTATAACTTGTTTAATGATTTGTATAAATTGTTAATTGCTAATTGTTCATAATAACTTATCATCAGATGGCAAATAACGATAACGAACCAGTAAATGAAGTTAATCAATCGGAGGAACACCCAGAAGATCAATATATGACCAAACAAGATATTGAAAATATGGTTGCCCAAGGAATAGCCAATGCAATTCCAATGTTCGTTGCTGCTATGAAAAATCCAACCGATCCACAACATATCATACCTAGCAAACATACTATCGAAGATAATTTCAGTAATAGTATAAACGGGGGCAATGATCATATAAATCATGACAATGAATCTCAGCACACGCAGCACCCTAAGAAACGAAAGGCTGCAACACCTGGTTGCACTTTCAAAGAATTTCTTGCTTGTAAACCCGCTGAATTTGCAGGCAACGAAGGAGCAACTGCAACACTGCGATGGTTAGAGAAAACCGAAGCAGTAATTGCAATAAGTAAATGTGCTGACGAAGATCAAGTTATGTATGCCTCAAACCTGTTTAAGGAAGGAGCACTAGAATGGTACGTGGAACACAGTGCTGCAGGCAAAAGGAAGACGAGTGGCTTATTCTATGACCTGGGAAGAATTTAAGAATCTTGTCGAAAGAAAATTCTGTCCTGAATATGAAAAGGAACAAATGGCAAATAAATTCCTAAATCATCGAATGACCGGAGTAGATTGTCGTGGTTATACTTCGACATTCTTCGAATATGCGAGAGTGGTGCCTAACCTGGCTTCGCCAGAACCGGTACTCATTTCTCGATATATTTGGGGATTAATTAGCGAAATTCGCAATATCGTTAAAGCTGCGAGACCTCGCACTATTGACGATGCCGTAGAATTAGCTAATACTTTAACCGATGAACTAATCCGTACAAGAGATGAAGATAGGAAGAAAGAATTGGCTCAGAAAATTACCCAAGGATTTAGGGTAGGTAATAGTAGTAATTTCAAGAAAAGATGAACAGGGCAATCTTCAAATGTGCCATTATGCAAATTTTGCAAAAAGAGACATTTTGGAAAATGTAATAGAATTTGCAATTTTTGCAAAACAACCGGACATCAGGAAGAAAACTGCAGAAAGAAAACCATAATTTGTTATAATTGTGGAGAAGCTGGACATATCAAACCAGAGTGTCCTAAGTTAATCAACCCAGCAGACAACAAACCCAAGGCAGCTGAAGGAACTACTAAGAAGAATGTTAGAGCATTTCAGCTGACTACTCAAGAAGCAGAACTCATTCTGGATGTGATCGCCGGTACGTTTTTAGTCCACAACGTTTATGCAAAAGTATTATTTGACTCTGGTGCGAACCAAAGTTTAATAAATACTTCATTTTGTCAAGCTCTTAAGTTACCATTAACTACAGTTAGGCAGATCTTTACAGTCGAAACTGCAGATGGGAATTCCATAGAAATTAATCAGGTTTTGCAAAAAGTAGAAATAGAACTTTCAGGTCATAAGTTTGTTGCAAACCTATTGCCTATGAAATTAGCTGAGTTTGATGTTGTGTTAGGAATGGACTGGTTAATAGCCAACCATGCTCAAATCATATGTGATAGAAATTCTATAGAAATTCAAGCACCTACTGGAGAGGTAATTAAGATTTCAGGAGATAAACCTCGGAAACCATTGAAGTTCATATCAGTAATGAAAGTTGCTAATTATGAACGGAACCAAGGAATAGTATATATGATTTCCGTAATCATTTGTACTAAAGGCAAAGAACTCAAGAAAATTCCTGTAGTCTCAGAATACCCAGATGTATTTCCAGAAGATTTACCTGGATTACCACCAGACAGAGAGGTAGAATTTAGGATTCATCTAATTCCAGGAACTACACCGATAGCCAAGGCACCCTATCGATTAGCTCCTACCGAAATGCTAGAATTAAAGAAGCAATTAGATGAATTACTAAGTAAAGGATTTATACAACCTAGTTCATCCCCTTGGGGTGCACCAGTGTTGTTTGTGAAGAAGAAAGATGGATCAATGAGAATGTGTATTGATTATAGAGAGTTGAATAAGGTCACAATTAAGAATCGGTACCCATTACCTAGGATTGATGATCTTTTCGATCAATTACAAGGAGCTAGGTATTTCTCTAAGATAGACTTAAGATCTGGATACCATCAATTGAAAGTTCAAGAAGAAGACATACCTAAAACTGCTTTCAGAACTAGGTATGGTCATTATGAGTTTACAGTCATGCCCTTCGGATTAACCAATGCCCCAGCTGCATTCATGGACATGATGAACAGAATCTGTAAACCATATTTGGATAAATTTGTGATCGTGTTTATTGACGATATACTTATTTATTCCAAAAGTCAAGCTGAGCATTGTCAGCATTTACATGCACTCTTAACTTTGTTAAGAAAAGAAAAATTGTACGCTAAATTCTCAAAATGTGAATTTTGGTTACAAGAAGTGCAATTCTTAGGCCATATGGTGAATCATGAAGGTATTCACGTAGATCCTGCTACTGCAATGGAAATTAGAAGTTTTATAGGTTTAGCTGGTTATTATAGACGATTTATTAAGGATTTCTCCAAGATAGCTGTACCATTAACTAAGCTAACCTGTAAAGCCACTAAGTTTGAATGGGGGCCAAAGCAAGAAGAAGCCTTTAGAATCTTAAAGCAGAAATTAACCAATGCGCCAATTTTAGCCTTACCAGAAGGAACGGAAGATTTTGAAGTATACTGTGATGCTTCAAAATTAGGATATGGATGTGTATTGATGCAACGCAAGAAGGTAATTGCGTATGCCTCTAGACAATTGAAAAAGCACGAAGAAAACTATACGACTCATGATTTAGAACTAAGAGCCATAGTTTTTGCCCTTAAGATTTGGAGACATTATCTGTATGGAAGTAAGTTTACTGTTTATACAGACCACAAGAGTTTAAGGTATATATTCGGACAAAAAGAGTTAAACATGAGGCAAAGAAGATGGATGGAAGTCCTGAGTGATTACGACTGTGATATTCAATATCACGAAGGAAAAGCCAACGTAGTAGCAGATGCCTTAAGTCGTAAGTATCATGAAAAACAAAGGCGAGTCCGTGCTCTTAGAATAAATCTACAAGTAGATTTACGGGAACAAGTGAAAGAAATCCAGAAAACGGCAATCAAGGACGATGCCGAAGGAATGAAAGGTTACCTAAAAGAATTAGAACAAGGAAATGATGGAATTTGGAAATTTCATCAAAGCAGAATTTGGGTACCTAAACAAGGAGATTTAAGATCGAAAATCTTAGAAGAGCTCATAAATCTAGGTATACTGTACACCCAGGAAACAATAAGATGTACCAAGATTTAAGGAAAAATTTCTGGTGGATAGGAATGAAAAAGGACATAGCTGAATATGTATCTAAGTGTTTAACTTGTTCACAAGTTAAAGCAGAACACCAGAAACCCTCAGGTTTACTGCAACAATTAGAAATGCCGGTATGGAAATGGGAACTTATAACAGTGGACTTTGTTACTAAGTTGCCCAAAACCAGAAAAGGTAATGATGCTATTTGGGTAATCGTGGACCGATTAACCAAATCCGCTCATTTTCTACCAATAAAAGAAACCCTTAGCATGGAAAGATTAGCCAAGCTGTATGTGGATGAGATAGTATCCTTACATGGAGTCCCGCTCTCCATTGTATCGGATAGAGATAGTCGTTATACCTCCCGATTTTGGACAAGTTTCCAAGAATCAATGGGAACCCGACTTAATCTAAGTATCGCATATCATCCACAGACAGACGGACAAAGTGAAAGGACAATCCAAACTCTGGAAGACATGCTCCGAGCATGTGTAATTGACTTTGGAGGTAATTGGGATAACCATTTACCATTAATTGAATTCTCCTATAACAATAGTTATCATTCAAGTATCGAAGCTGCACCATTCGAAGCACTGTACGGACGTAAGTGCAGAACTCCAGTATGTTGGGCAGAAATCGGAGAAAGTCAATTATCAGGTCCTGAGATTGTACAAGAAACTACTGACAAGATAACTCAGATCAAGGAAAGACTGAAAACAGCAAGAGATCGCCAGAAGAGTTATGCAGACAATCGTCGCAAACCGCTTGAATTCCAAATAGGAGACAAGGTACTTTTAAAAGTATCTCCTTGGAAAGGTGTTGTAAGATTCGGTAAGAAAGGGAAACTGAGTCCCCGATATGTTGGACCATTTCCAGTAATTCAACGAATCGGGCCAGTTGCTTATCGCTTACAGCTGCCAGAAGAACTAGCTGGAGTACATGATGTATTTCATGTATCCAATCTCAAGAAATGTTTATCAGATGAATCTCTGGTAGTACCTCTTCAATACATAGAGGTAAATGAGAAGCTGAAATTCATAGAAAAACCTTTACAAATAGAAGACAGGAAAATCAAGTTTCTCAAACACAAACGACTCGTATTGGTGAAAGTCAAATGGAATTCCAAGAGAGGACCAGAATATACTTGGGAATTAGAGTCAGAAATGAAGCGCAAGTATCCTCATCTATTCCAGTGAATCTCGAAGACGAGATTTTTCCTAAGGTGGGGAGGATGTAACAACTCTCATTAAAATTAATAATTAGAATGGTAATTAGCTATTAAGAAAACCCTAATTGAGATACCCAAGTAATTCTGCACTAACCCTAAAATTTTCGTAACAATCAGAATCAGGATCAGGCCCCCTAAAACTCAGGGGGGGTAAAACCCTATTCGGTAAAATCTAAACAGTTTGCTGTCAAAAACTTAAAATTACACGAAACCAACTCAGCCATGCTACTGAAACACGAAGCAAACCTAGGGTAGACTAGGGCCTGTCGCGCCACGCGACAGGAACAGGAGGACCCCTCGCATGGCGCGAGGGGGGTGATTTTCTACCTATAAATAGTCGGCTGTGGGACTAGAAATTCTGCGTTGATTCGACGTTTAAATTCCAAATTCACTTCGAGTTATGATAGAAATAGTCTGAAAACACACACTAATATCGAATCGCTGCCGCAGAACAGGGTAATTACTCGATCGCTATTACGATTCAGTTTCCGGGATCAATATACCCAAAGAATGTCTAAGTGCCGCCCACATTGGGCTATGCTTTGTCGTTGTCGATAATTCGATAATGAGTTGAAGCATTGTACTTTGTCGTTGTCGATAATTCGATAATGAGTTGAAGTACTATACTTTGTCGTTTGTCATTTTGATAAATGAGTTGAAGTATTGCACTTGGTCATTCATTACGAGTATTTGATCTCGGGAAATTATCGTAAACTGCTGTATTGATCACTAACTCTGTTTTGTGTGCATTATTGTGAAATTAGGTTAACAGGGATAAAATCATATTCTGTCAGTACTAAATCTGCAATGTGAGTCATTCTCTTTTTATCAATCGTTTTACAATACTCCAAACCAAATTTTTTTTAAAGTTATAATTACAGTGATTAAGTTTATGTAATCACCAAATTACAGCCGGTATGTGGGGTATTGTGCACAGTATTATTATTGTTTTAATCACATTAGGTGGGCGAGCCTAAAAGAAAGTGATATACGTCACTCATTGGGCCAGCCAATGGTGATATGACCACAGTCACAGAGCTGGTCTGTGACAAATACCTATTCTTGAAATATTGGTTGATAATAAACATATGTAAAAACTCTTAATACTGTGAATTATAACAAATGTGTCATTTTCAGTAAAATGAATGATTCACTCAGTATTTCCCCGCTGACAAAATCTTTTTCAAACATGTTTCAGGAGATCTGCTGTAAATCAGGAAAAGTACTAAGGAGCATTTCAAGCTTAAAATAGTGGCTCAATATAAAATAAATAAAGATGTTTTAAAATAAGAATTTATCACTAAACTTATGTATTGTAAATTATCGGGGTTTTATCCCGAATTGTGAAATAAAAATAGTCGGGAAAAATTTAGCTTTACAACGATCCTGATGTTCAAAATGTTCCGCTGCGAAACTCAATTAAACAAATATCACGGGGTTTCTGTCCCGCGGCTCCGGAAACAGGTCAAACTAGGTCGGGGGCCGTGACAGGTATGTTGGACCTTTTTAAGAAAACAGGACCTGTAGCCTATCAACTACAACTGCCCGAGGAAATGGCAGGAATACAAGATGTATTTCATGTATCTAATCTCAAGAAATGCTTAGTTGATGAATCCCTGATGGTACGTCTTAAGGATATCGAGGTAAATGAGCAATTAAAATTTGTAGAAAGATGATGCGTGTGTGGTGGTATATATTTTTATGTATATTTTTAGCCCTTTTTAACACATTAGTCAAGTTTTAAATTTATAAAACATGATATTTACTAACACCAAACACACATATGGACAAGTGCACCCATTGTGAGCATAGTATAGTGTTGGTAAGATACCGAGGTCGTCCAAGGACACAAGAGCTTTTAATACCGGTTTATCCTCAACGTCTAATCAAATCGAAAGTTTAGAAAAAGGTTTTAAACTAGAAAATAAAAACTAAAAATGCTGAAAACAAAAATAAAAAATGAAAACAGATAGACAAGATGAATCACTTGGATCCGACTCGCCTTTACTGTAACCTTTGATTATTTCCGCACTTTTACACTTTTTATGAGATTATCTTAGTTATAGTAGTAGGCTCCTCTTTTGAAGGTGATGCTACCCTCAACCCAGTAGTTTGAGTCAGCAAGGATACAATCCTAAAGGGTTGGATTATTGAAAGATAATTAATTAAGTTATTAATGCGTAATGTGGTAGGCCCCTCGTTTGAAGGTGACGTTACCCTCGGCTAAGTAGTTTGAGTCAGCAGAGATACAATCCTAAATAGTCGGGTTAATGTTTTAATAGTAGTTTACATATGGGGGGTCAAGGAGTTTGGACCCTCGCCATCCAATACCAGTGGGTATTGAAGGAGGTCCTACTAAAGTTGACCCAGGTCCTTGAAGGATCTATACACTGAACACACTGAACAAGGCAAGACTCTTACCAAACCATTCCCTTAACCCCCGACCAGGTAGCCAATATATCTCCATATAGACCGTGGAGATATGAATGGTGAAAATCTTTTATTTTATATAGACAGTAAAATAATGCCAAGACACCATGGACAAATGATAAGGAAGATTCACCTTCAACATAAGAAACTAGTTATTAAAGTCATTAATACATAACCAAATAAAAAGTGCGAAAATATTAAAAATAAAAGGTATTACACTAAATGCTTGTCTTCACCAAGTGATGTAAGAGACTTAGGCAAACATGGCCTTTGATTGTCAAGAACTCTTACGATCAATCTTGGATCCCGAGACTACTCACACACTCTATGATGGATGATGGATGATCGATGATGGTGGTGGATGTGGGTTGTGATGGTGGTGGTGGGTGGGTGAAGTGTGAGATAGGTGGTTTGCCAAGGGATGAATTGCAAGTGAGCCAAGCACTCCTATTTATAGCCTGCACAGAAGCCCGAACACAGCCCCGTGTCCATTGGGCACGGCCCCGTGTCCATCCCTCTTCTCTTTCTTCATTAAATGCAGTTTGTCTGCATTAGTTGACCACGCCCCCGTGTCCGCTGGGCACGACCCCGTGTGCAGAAGCGTATCTGTACTATCAAGATTTGCTTGGATTCTGCGAATCTTAGAGTTGACCACGGCCCCATGTCCGCTGGACACGCCCACGTGGTGGGTGATAGAAGCTTCTACAACTTTGTCTTTTCTGCAGACACTTGGGCACGCCCCCGTGCTCATTGAGCACGGGGCGTGTTCAACCTTCTGTTCTCTTGTTTTTGCTTGGGAGGATGCTCTCGAGGGGTCGGGCATGCCACGTTTATTCCTTTTCGTGTATTTATGTTAGATTTAGCTGCCTTTTTGCTTCTTTTGTTCATTTGAGCTCATTTAATCCTGAAAATACAAAAGGAAGACAAAAACACACTTTTTCCAACATTAGTACTAAAAAAGGGTTAGTTTTATGCCTCATTTGATGTAATTTATATGTTACATTTTACACACATCAAATACCCCCACACTTGAATCTTTGCTTGTCCTCAAGCAAAACTCTTTATAATGTGGCTTTACACTCCCAAATGGAATGGGTAGAAGAGAAGGTTTTTGGGCTTGTCATAGAGTGTCGGGATTCCAAGATTCTTTATTAGGTTTTATTTTTATTTATTTACACTCCTATTCGTCATTATTTATTTAGAACATTACATAAGATAAATTACTTATTAGGGCATAACATGTGTTTTTAAAATTCCATTTATATACAAGTTCACATACCTCACGGGGAATCACTTAACACTCGGCCGAAGATGTATTTTTCTGAAACACTCGAGAGCGGCATGGAACTTACTTCTACCATATGCTTGCCAATCTATCAATCCTCCTCCTTTTTAACTATACACCTTTGTAAATATCAAGAGGACTTTTTGGGGGAAGGGTTAGGCTTGGGTTAAAGGTAGGTGGTTGGGTTAGTGGTTAGTAAAAAAGGGTGAAAGGCGTAAAAAGCGTCGGTTTTCGTAAAACATTTTGTTTTTGTGATTTTTTATTCTAATAAAGCATTATTCAAACAAGCCTTCTTTTGATGAGCTTTGTTTGTTTATTGCTAACTACATTTTTCTTTTTTTTCTATAACTTTTTTTAAGGAAGTCACAAGAAAACCGAGCTTTGTTACTAAAATAAAGGGTTTTAAATGAAAAAGGGTTTTGGTGGGTAAAAAATGTGTTTGTTTTAGGTTAAGAAATGAAAAGGTTTAGGCTTAAAGGGGTTAACTAGGGGGATTTTGGGTAGGTGGTAAAAAAAAAAAGAAAAATAATGGTGTTGAAATAAAAAGGTTTAGTCCTAATGCCTCCATCATTTACTTACTTGGGTTTAAGTTGGTAAGGACCGGGAATGTATTGTCATGGCAAGTTCTAGAGTCGTAAGAGCCAAGCGGCTATTCACACAAGAAAGGAAAAATGAGGATTTAGTTTAAAGATGTGTATTTTTATGCTCAATAAAGGCTCAAAACTCACTTTTTGTGGAAATGGGTTTTTATGTGATCAAGTATATATAATCAAATTTTAACTAGATTTGTCATACCGTTTCATAATTTTCTTATATTAGCTCTTTTTATCACGACGCTATCGGCTGTAAATTTGTAAAAAATATAACCTTTTTAGAACTTTTAATTCCCAAATTAAACCAAGACAAGTAAAAAAAAATGAAAAGATTTTTTTTTTTGAAAAAATTTGGGGTGTTTAGCGGTTCCAATAGAGTTTTGTGTAAGCCTTGTAATTAGGACTTGCAAAATTCAAGGTTTTAGCATCCCCCCACACTTAAATTACACATTGCCATCAATGTGTCCCAAAAATAAGTTTTTAGGTTGATTGAATGTGTAAAAGTGTGTTTAAAAACAAATTTTTATGTTATTGGGCATCTGGACACGGGCCTGTGGTGTCCAGGCACGACCCCGTGTTCAGGTTGCCAGTAACAGAAATTATTAAAAAGAAACAGAAGCCTGGGCACGGGGGCGTGCTTAGCGAACACGCTCCGTGTCCAGTTACCTGAACTGGGCGATTTTCTGCAGATGGTTCAGCACGGGTCCGTGTTGGCTGGACACGACCCGTGCCGAACTTGCTGTAATGAAGAAAATTTTGTGGGAGGCTCTGTTTTTGTGCATGGGGTGCTGGTTTAAGTTTCCCTTGGTATCCTTCACCATCCTGAGTGTGTTTTATTCCTGAAAATTTAAACTAAACTAGAAAACATAAAAAAAAATAATCTAAACTAAACTAAGGATAGTTCCGCGGAATGCCTACGTGGTGCGCTACATTTATAAGGGTCCTTGGCTAGACCCAAAGCCAGTCATATGTTACCCAGGTGGGATGTTTTGCATCCCATCTTGCACCGTCAGAGAGCATCATCCAAACTTGAGTCTATGACCTTCATGTAATTGACCGGGTCATCGTCCTCTACTCTCTTTCCAACTCCGAACTTCATTTCCTTGTCTCCAACCCTTAATGTTAGTGTTCCACCATTCATGTCTACGACTGCGTGGGCCGTAGCTAGGAATGGCCTCCCTGAGATAAGTGGTACTTCGGTATCTTCCTCCATATCTAGTATGACAAAGTCGGCTGGGAAGACAAATTCGCCGACTTTGACCAACAGATTTCCTGCGACACCTTGTGGATATTTGACGGGCCTATCGTCGAGTTGTATGCTCATTTTTGTAGGGCTTGTTTTCCCTAGGCCGAGTCGGTCGAACATTGATGCGGGCATGAGGTTGATGCTAGCCCCGAGGTCGGCTAGTGCATTGCGAATGGTAGATTCCCCAATCGAACAAGGGATTGTGAAGCTTCCAGGGTCAATCTTCTTTTGCGGGAGTTTGTTGAGTAGCAAGGCGGAGCATTCTTCGCTTAAATTAACTAATTGCAATGATTCAATTTTCCTTTTGTGAGTTAGGAAGTCCCTCATAAATTTTGAATATTTAGGCATTTGGGTTAGGACTTCAATAAATGGAATATTAACATGCAATTGTTTTAGCAAAATTTCGAACTTGGTGAATTGCTCATTGGTCTTTTGGCGAATTAACCGATCGGGGTACGGAACCGGAGGATTCTTGGTGGGCTCTTGATTTGGTGGGGGAGCCGTCTCTTGTTGGGGCGTTGGTGGAGTTGTGGTTTGGCTAGATCGGCTCTTTTCAGTTGGAGGTAATGGAGCCTCCTCGGGACCCACGGTACGGTTTCTAAATATGATGAGATGTACTTGCGCCTTTGGGTTGGTTTCGGTATTAGTTGGTAACGCGCCTTGTGCTCTCTTGGAGATATTTTGAGCTAGTTGATTTAATTGTTTTTCAATGTTTTGAATACTAGCTTGTTGATTTCTAAAATTCGATTCCAGTTGTTGAAATCGATCCGAGTTTTTCTTTTCGGTGTCGGAGATGAGGCGAGATACGGTATCTTCAAGCCTTTCTCGTCCCCCTTGTTGTTGAGAGAAATTTTGTGACTCGTTTCTTGGTTGTTGAAATTTTGTTCGTTGGTTTAGATTTTGTTGGTTACTACTATTGTCGGGTTCTCTCCAACCAAGGTTAGGGTGGTTACGCCATCCTTGGTTGTAGGTACCCGTTGCAGGACCCGACGGCCTAGGTTTATTATCAGTGTAGTTTACCGATTTTGTTTGATTATCCGTTTCTTTCATACAACTCCAATTTTCATGTGGCCCACCACACCCCTCGCAAGCCATAACCGAAGCCATTTTTGCTATTTCTAACTTTTTGATTTTTCAAGAAAGGGCTTCGATTTGGGCTTGCAAGGAAGTTCTCTCATCAACCTTGTGGGCGCCCGGGGCAATAGATTTCGTGCCCCGAGGAGTGTGCCATTGAAAATTGGTTTGATCAATTTCCTCAATTTGATTATAAATTTCATTTGGGCGGCGATTACCTAAAAGTCCCCCGGAGCTAGAGTCGAGTGTTTGTCTTGTGTGTGGCAACAACCCATTATAGAAAGTGGATACTTGTTTCCATACCGCAAGACCGTGATGAGGACACTTTCTTAGTAGCTCCTTGAACCTTTCCCAAGTTTCATATAAGGATTCCTCGTCCTCTTGTGAATATGTGTTAATTTCAGTCATTAATTTAGCTGTTTTAGCAGGAGGGAAATACTTATATAGAAACTTTTAGGCTAGTTCATCCCAGGTGTTTACCGAGCCAACTGGGAGGGTATTTAGCCAAGCCTTAGCTCGGTACTTTAGTGAAAATGGAAACATTCGAAGGCGGATGGTGGCGTTTGATGCTCCATTGATCAGAAAAGTATCACATATTTCCAAGAAGTTAGTAATATGTAAATGGGGATCTTCGTCCGTAAGCCCATGGAAGGTTGCGGAGTTTTGAAGCATTTGTATCAAATGCGGCAGAAGTTCGAAGTTCTTGGCTTCGACATTCGGTGCATTCGTTGGTCCGCCATTAGAAGTGGGTCCCCCGAAACTTTCTCTTGGTTTTTAGCTTTAATTCTTTTTCTTAGAAAGCGTTCGGGTTCATCTAGAGGTTCTTTTATGTCTCTACTAGAACTAGAGCTCATACACTGCGTGGAAAGTTCAGATGTGGCGCCTGGGTTCCAAGTCCTGCAATAAAAACAAAAAAGAACGTTGGTCAAAAGTTTCACCACGGCCCCGTGCTCAGATGAACACGGCCCGTGGTCGGAGATACAGTGATTGTTTTCCGGATCCATGTTACTGGGGAGCTCGGCACGGCCCCGTGTTGCACCGACACGGCCCCGTGCTCAACTCTCTGTAACTTGGAAATTAAAAACTGCCAGTAACAATGCTAGGCACAGCTCGTGTCCGACCAGGCATGGCCCGTGCTGAGCTCTGCAGAAACTGAAAATTTATAAAAATCCTAAAAAAACAGAAAAATAAGAAAAAACGATTAGGCCATTGATTCCTAACTTTCTTAAAATCCTTGTGTCCCCGACAACGGCGCCAAAAACTTTATGCGTGTGTGGTGGTATATATTTTTATGTATATTTTTAGCCCTTTTTAACACATTAGTCGAGTTTTAAATTCATAAAACACGATATTTACTAACACCAAACACACATATGGGCAAGTGCACCCATCGTGAGCGTAGTATAGTGTTGGTAAGATATCGAGGTCGTCCAAGGACACAAGAGCTTTTAATACCGGTTTATCCTCAACGTCTAATCAAATCAAAAGTTTAGAAAAAGGTTTTAAACTAGAAAATAAAAACTAAAAATGCTGAAAATAAAAAAAAATGCAAACAGATAGACAAGATGAATCACTTGGATCCGACTCGCCTTTAGTGTAACCTTTGATTATTTCTGCACTTTTGCACTTTTTAAGAGATTATCTTAGTTATAGTAGTAGGCCCCTCTTTTGAAGGTGACGTTACCCTCAACCCAGTAGTTTGAGTCAGCAAGGATACAATCCTAAAGGGTTGGATTATTGAAAGATAATTAATTAAGTTATTAATGCGTAATATGGTAGGCCCCTCTTTTGAAGGTGACGTTACCCTCGGCTAAGTAGTTTGAGTCAGCAGGGATACAATCCTAAATAGTTGGGTTAATGTTTTAATAGTAGTTTACATATGAGGGGGTCAAGGAGTTTGGACCCCCGACATCCAATACCAGTGGGTATTGAAGGAGGTCCTACTAAACTTGACCCAGGTCCTTGCAGGATCTATACACTAAAGGCAAGACTCTTACCAAACCATTCCCTTAACCCCCGACCAGGTAGCCAACGTATCTCCATATAGACCGTGGAGATATGAATGGTGAAAATCTTTTATTTTATATAGACAGTAAAATAATGCCAAGACACCACGGACAAATGATAAGGAAGATTGACCTTCAACATAAGAAACTAGTTATTAAAGTCATTAATACATAACCTAATAAAAAGTGAGAAAAGATTAAAAATAAAAAGTATTACACTAAATGCTTGTCTTCAGCAAGTGATGTAAGAGACTTAGGCAAACATGGCCTTTGATTGTCAAGAACTCTTACGATCAATCTTGGATCCCAAGACTACTCACACACTCTATGATGGATGATGGATGATGGTGGTGGATGTGGGTTGCGATGGTGGTGGTGGGTGGGTGAAGTGTGAGAGACGTGGTTTGCCTAGGGATGAGTTGCAAGTGAGCCAAGCACTCCTATTTATAGCCTGCACAGAATCCCGGACACGACCCCGTGTCCATCCATCTTCTCTTTCTTCATTAAATGCAGTTTGTCTGCATTAGTTGACCATGCCCTCGTGTCCGCTGGGCACGACCCCGTGTGCAGAAGCGTATCTGTACTATCAAGATTTTCTTGGATTCTACGAATCTTAGAGTTGACCACGGCCCCGTGTCCGCTGGGCACGCCCCCGTGGTGGATGATAGAAGCTTCTATAACTTTGTCTTTTCTGCAGACACTTGGGCACGCCCCCGCGCTCATTGATTACGGGGCGTGTTCAGCCCTCTGTTCTCTTGTTTTTGCTTGGGAGGATGCTGTCAAAGGGTCGGGCATGCCACGTTTATTCCTTTTCTTGTATTTATGTTAGATTTAGCTGCCTTTTTGCTTCTTTTGTTCATTTGAGCTCATTTAATCCTGAAAATACAAAAGGAAGACAAAAGCACACTTTTTCCAACATTAGTACTAAAAAAGGGTTAGTTTTATGCCTCATTTGATGTAATTTATATGTTGTGTTTTACACACATCAAAAGACCTCTACAGATTGAAGACATGAAAGTTAAGAAACTCAAGCACAAGAGATTAGTTTTGGTCAAAGTAAAATGGGATTCCAAAAGAGGAGTAGAGTACACATGGGAGCTTGAATCAGAAATGCAAAGGAAATATCCACAGTTATTCCAATAGATCTCAAGGACGAGTTCTAAAACAAGGTGGGGAGGATATAACAACCCTCCTAAATTTTTCGACACCCTAAAAATATTTAGAATGCCCTAATATGTCCTAAAATACACCTTGTATATGAAAACGGGCCCCGAATACCTTCATTTTTATTAAAATTAAATAAAATAAAGATTTAAGGGTCGCTCGCGGGCCGCGAAGACCCCTTAGGAAGCTTACGTGGGCCGCGACAGATGGGAGATCAGGCCGCACCCTAGGGCGCCACGTGTCACGACGCGTCTGGGGGCTCCTGGTCAACTTAGCAAAGCTACGACCTAGTCTACAAGCCCTCGCGGGCCCGTAGCCTTTGGCTACGTCTTACGCGGGGCGCGACAAAACTAGAATCAGGCCCTATATATAGAGGGCATCGGCTTTAGTCACAAACCGCACACAACTTTCTTTCTCCCTCAAAAATTTACATAGTATAAGCTATTCTCAAGCATAATACCCCCTAAATAACGAAGTTCTGCCTCGTTGTAAGTATCATAACCCCGGGTACGTATTAGATACGCTGCCCGATTAATCCAGGGTTCCGTAACGGCTGTTGAGGTTCTGCCCGACGTAGTCGTTGGAATGTCGTCTCGGGGAGGGTATTACTAATGTAAATATTGGGATATTATACTAACACGTGTGTATTTGTGTAATTTATAGATAATCACCAGGAAACCCTAAAGGAAAACCTAAGACAGCAATGTGAGTAATCTCCTTTTTGTAAACTGTTTTTACAAAAGCTTAAATATTTTACAATGTGATTAAGCAGTGATTGAGTCTTTGTAATTCTTCAATTACTGCCGGTATGTTGGGGTTTTGTATACAAAATGTGGAACACGTTACCATTCGACAAAGTGTTAGCCAATGTGTAATATGACCCACCAGTCAGGATTGACAACACTGAATGAGTAATTGTGTAGATGTAAACATTGTAATCGCTCTTGTGACAACCCGAGTTTTCGAGGTCTTTATCCGATTTAACTGATTATGTTGTATGCTATCTCTTATATGTTATCTGTTTACATGATGTATCGATGATTGCTTGTGATCCGATCTAAATGTGTTAACTATATTGTTGATATGATATGTCTGTGTTAACAATGATGTGATGCATGACTTCGAATGGTTTGATAATAGATGGCAGCAAATGTTTGTAAATATAATGTATGCGGATGTCAATAAGGCTGAATTAAAAGTGCACGTGATGTTGCGGGTTAGTTGTAGTCATCGGTTGTTGTAGACCTTGTAATCATTGAGTGTTTTGGTGGCCCATGTGTTTGTGTGTGTTGTGATCTTGATCAAATCAAACATGTGAATATTAATAAAGTTGTCAGAAACAAACAATATGATGAGAATTAAAATTGAGTATGATAAACTAACATGAGTAATTGTTTTATCTGACATATATCTCGAGAATTGAAGTGATAGGCACAATTAAATTATTTGTTTTATTAGCCTCAACCTAGTAATACTTTGGTTTATATCAGACTTCACATGGTTCAAGTTGAGGTCCAATAAGGTTTCGATTTCAAGTTTATGACAAGAAAACTTGTGGTCCGAGTTTCAAAGGTTATGTTAGTCCGAGTTTGTGTTTAATGGATGATATCCGATTTTTTTTTAATTGATGCCATCCGAGTTTTATGCTTGTTGAGGGAGTCTGACTTTTGTTTAAGGGACAAGGGGTGTCCGAGTTTTAAGAGTGGGACTCTTGCCCGACTTTGTTGCTTGTTTAAGGGGTCCGAATTTTGGGCCTTGGAGCCTCTAGTCCGACTTTTAAACACGGAAGCCCCCCCACCTTTGTCCGAGTTTTAATGCCTAAATCATGTCCGACTTTTGTTACATGTGGGGTCCGAACTTTGTATATATCAAGGGGGTCCGACTATTAGCTCATGAATGAAGTCTGAGTTTCATTGTTAAGTGGTTATGGTCCGAAATTCTCACAATACTTAAGCGTCCGAATTTGTTAACTTAATGTTCTAGTCCGAGCTTCAATTACTTGGTGATCTAGTCTGAGTTTATTATTTGATGTGGATCAACTTTATACCTATTAAGTCTAATAACTCAGTTAAACATGTCGACTTGTTAAGTATGTAGAGTGTATATATATATATATATATATATCTTTCAAGCTTGTAACTTTGTCGAGTTATCAACACTGTTAGAACATGAATTGTATGCATACGAATAACTGTTGTGTAATGCATGACATTAACAACCAAACGCACCTTGTGGTATTAATTGCATGTGAAACTTTGCCAACATATACTGATTGAGAATACGTGCATAACTATAGGATTTGACTGATTACTTGTGAGCGCATAACTTAGCATACCGAGCAAACCAAGGTGAGTTCACACAGCCAAGGCATGGGTTCCCAGGGTGGGAATGGGTTGGATTATTTATTTGTGATTACCTAGCACATGGAACTTAGTTATATGATCCTCGGGTGAGGAATGGTTATTGATAAGATACAACTAGACTAATGGTACTAAATTGAACTGATCTTCGCACACACGCCAGGGTTGGCCGCGATATTATGACTAATCTTCGCACACATGCCTAGGAAGGCCGCGAACTATACTCTAAAACTTCGCATACATGCAAGGGTGGCCGCGATACAAATATACCTAGTCTAGAATACTTGAGAACTTTCCTTAATCTTCGCATACATGCCTAGAGGGCCGCGATACGAACTAATACGATACATGACTTAATGAATGAACACAAGGCTTACTATACTATTACAATTACTGAACTATAAACTGTGAACTCGCTCAACTAGTTGTTGATCCTCTGTTACATGCCTTGCAGGTCGTTAGATACATGGAGCTTGCACAGGGAGGAGCTGGTCGTTGTGGGCTTGGATCGTGATTGTCTTGTTAAACACTTATGACATTTGATACTTTATTATGATGGGTTTTATTTATACGCTTCCGCTAAACAGTGATAACTTACTTATGTTTTGGAACACCTTTCATATGGATTTGGTTTGGTTTAATGGCAATTACTTTTACTATATATATTGTTCTATATGATTGGTGGCTTGATCCTGGTCAGTCACGCTCCCAAGCGGTGACACTCCGCAGGTGGATTTTGGGGATGTGACAGATTGGTATCAGAGCCATTGGTTATAGGAACTTGGTTTTAATATGGGGAAAACGTTTTTATTAAAACCAGACTATAACCAGAACAGTGCTCTCAACGATCCACAACGACGCTTCGCTCCACGTGCAAGACTCAACATCCTAGGTAATAAGGTTTACGTTTATTGCCTACATGCTAGAACTGCATAGAGCTTTGCTCGTAGTATGCTTAAATTACATTGCTCACTATTTGTTATTGCTTGAGAACACCTATGTGCTTACACTCTTCTGTCATCGCACTACTCACGAACCATTCTCACTTACACTACTTTTACTATGAAGATCATGTCTGGACGTGTGAACATGACTCAAGACCAGTTGACGGCACTTATCAATGAACGAGTAGCTGCGGCACTTGCAGCTGCAAATGCAGGAGGTATACCCTGCAGTCGTAACCCATCCTAGGATCTTTAGATCCTACATTCCTAAATCAACTCTTATGTTTAACCTCATTCTGTTCTTACACATTAGGTCAACACGTTCAGCAGCCTGTATGTACTTTCAAGAACTTCATGGACTGTCGTCCAAGCACATTCAGTGGCACTGAGGGGGCAGTGGGACTCCTCCATTGGTTTGAGAAGCTTGAGTCAGTATTTGAAATGTGTGAATGCCCTGAGGCTCGCAGGGTCAAGTACGCCACTGGTACTTTGGAAGGAATCGCGTTAACTTGGTGGAACGCGCAAGTGCAGATCTTAGGGTTGGCAGCTGCTAACGCCACCCCTTGGAATGATTTCAAGGAACTGATTAAACGTGAATACTGCACACGGGAAGACATCCACAAGTTGGAAGATGAGTTTTACCATTTGAAAATGACTGGGTCAGAAATCGAAGCTTATACTAAACGGTCGAACGAGCTGGCCGTGCTGTGTCCAACTATGGTGGACCCTCCAATCAAGCGCATTGAGTTGTATCTCAAGGGGTTAGCGCCAGAGATCCAGAGCCATGTGACATCGGCTAATCTTGACAACATCCAGGCTATTCAACGCCTTGCTCATCGTATTACGGATCAGGCAGTGGAACAGAACAAGCTGCCAAAACGCATCAGTGCTACCACTACTGCTGTTACTACTTCTGCTACTCCCAGTGACAACAAAAGAAAATGGGATGTGGATTCCAGCAAGGGATCAGCTTCAGTTCAGTCACATGTACAGCAGCGAAAGACTGACAGTTATCAGAGTCCCAGTCAGCACTCTTCAGGCAATCAGGGGCAGGGTGGATATCGGGGAATTCACCCACTATGTAACAGGTGCAACAGACACCACATTGGACGGTGTCGCAAGGAGCGTTGTCAGAGATGTCTCAAGATAGGGCATGAAGCTAAAGACTGCAGAAGTTCGCGACCTGCAAATCAGAATCAGCAACACCCACCACCAGCTCCACATAACCAGCATCAGCAGCAACAACAGCGGGGCAATAGGGGATATTTTCAGTGTGGGGCTGAAGGTCATTTCAAGCGCGATTGCCCCCAGTTGAACCAGAACCAGAATCGCAACAATAACAACAATCAGGGAAATGGCAACAACAACAACAATGGTGGGAACAACAACGACAATGAAGCAAGGGGTCGTGCATTTGTGTTGGGGCAGGGTGATGCCAGAAATGATCCCAACGTAGTCATGGGTAAGTTTCTTCTTGGTGACTTTTATGTTACAGTATTATTTGATTCGGGTGCGGATACAAGTTACGTGTCTTTGAAAGTTAGCCAAATGTTAAAACGTGCACCAACTCCCCTAAACACCAAACATGTCGTAGAGTTAGCTAATGGTAAAAGTCTAGAAGCAACACAAATAGTTCAGGGTTGTAATCTTATCCTCGCTGGTCAAGCTTTCTCTATCGACCTCATTCCTATAGTTCTGGGTAGTTTCGACATCGTCATTGGCATAGATTGGTTATCCAAGCAGCAGGCAGAGATCCTTTGTAAGGAAAAGATCATTCGTATTCCTCGTTCGGGTAAAGAACCTCTCGAAGTTCAAGGCGACAAGAGTGGTGCTGTGGTTGGCATCATCTCTTTCCTGAAGACCTAGAAATGTTTACGAAAGGGTCATACTGCCATTTTGGCATTAGTTACTGATGCAGCGACGAAAGAGAAAAGAATAGAGGATATTCCAGTTGTACGCGAATTTCCTCAAGTGTTTCCAGAAGATTTACCTGGTCTACCGCCTCATCGTCAGGTCGAATTCCAAGTCGAGCTAGCTCTAGGAGCAGCACCTATAGCTCGCGCACCGTATCGTTTAGCTCCAACTGAACTGGAAGAACTGTCTAAGCAACTACAAGAGCTCTTGGATAAGGGCTTCATTCGTCCAAGCTCTTCGCCTTGGGGAGCTCCAGTACTATTCGTGAAAAAGAAGGATGGCACTTTCAGGATGTGCATAGACTACCGTGAGCTGAACAAGGTCACAGTGAAGAACCGCTATCCTCTTCCTCGTATTGATGACTTATTTGACCAGTTGCAAGGGTCGAGCTACTACTCCAAGATTGATCTAAGGTCTGGTTATCATCAGCTGAGAGTCCGGGATGAGGACGTCTCCAAGACAGCATTCAGAACTCGCTACGGCCATTACGAGTTCCTAGTCATGCCATTTGGGCTTACGAACGCACCTGCAGTTTTCATGGATCTTATGAACAGGGTGTGCAAACCCTATCTAGATAAGTTCGTCATCGTCTTCATCGACGACATTCTGATCTACTCCAAGAGTCAGGAGGAACACGAACAGCACTTACGTCTTATCTTGGAACTTCTTCGAAAGGAACAACTGTACGCCAAGTTTTCAAAATGCGACTTCTGGCTTCGTGAAGTCCACTTTCTAGGCCATGTGGTGAACAAGGATGGGATTCATGTCGATCCATCCAAGATAGATTCGATCAGGAACTGGCCTACACCGCGTACACCAACGGAAATACGCCAATTCTTGGGCTTGGCGGGTTACTACAGACGGTTTATCAAAGACTTCTCGAAGATCGCACAGCCGCTTACACTACTGACACAGAAGGGTGTCACCTACCGTTGGGGAGATTCCCAGGAAATCGCTTTTCAGTACTTAAAGGATAGACTATGCAGCGCACCTATCCTCTCTTTACCAGAGGGCACAGATGATTTTGTAGTATATTGTGACGCATCGATACAGGGGCTTGGTTGTGTATTGATGCAGCGGGATAAAGTTATTGCATACGCTTCGCGGCAAATTAAAGTTCATGAACGGAATTACACGACTCATGATTTAGAGCTGGGGGTTGTTGTTTTCGCGCTCAAGATATGGCGACACTACCTCTACGGTACCAAGTGCACTATTTACACCGATCACAGGAGTCTCGAGCATATCTTCAAGCAGAAGGAATTGAACATGCATCAACGACGATGGGTCGAGTTACTTAATGATTACGAATGCGCCATCAAGTACCATCCAGGCAAGGCCAATGTGGTGGCTGACGCTCTCAGTCGAAAGGACACGCTACCTAGGCGTGTGCGACCTTGCAGCTCACTATTCAGTCTGATCTTCCTGCACAGATACGAGATGCTCAGGTGGAAGCATTGAAACCAGAAAACGTCAGGGCTGAAGCCTTACGCGGCTCAAGGCAACGATTAGAACAAAAGGGAGATGGCGCTTACTATGTAACAGGGCGTATTTGGGTACCACTATACGGCGGTTAACGAGAACTTGTGATGGATGAAGCTCACAAGTCTTGCTACTCGGTACATCCAGGTTCGGATAAAATGTATCACGACATCAGAACTACATATTGGTGGCCTAGCATGAAAGCCTACATCGCGACTTACGTTGGCAAGTGTTTGACATGTGCAAAATTCAAAGTGGAGTATCAGAAACCATCGGGCCTTCTTCAGCAACCCAAGATACCGCAATGGAAATGGGAAGAAATTTCCATGGATTTTGTTACAGGCCTACCCAGATCCCAGCGTGGGAATGATACCATATGGGTGATCGTGGCTCGACTCACCAAGTCTGCACACTTCCTGGCTATAAAGGAAACGGATAAGTTCTCCACTCTCGCAGACGTTTACCTTAAAGAAGTTGTTTCGAGGCACGGGTTGCCCACCTCCATTATTTCGGATCGGGATGCACGATTCACGTCAGAGCTATGGCAAGCGATGCACAAATCTTTTGGCTCACGATTAGACATGAGCACAGCATATCATCCTCAGACGGATGGGCAGTCTGAGCGAACGATCCAGACTCTTGAAGACATGCTTCGGGCATGTGTTATTGATTTCGGCAACGGCTGGGAAAAGCATCTCCCTTTGGTGGAGTTTTCGTATAATAACAGTTATCACACCAGCATACAAGCCGCTCCATTCGAGGCATTGTACGGACGTAAATGCCGGTCACCTCTCTGTTGGGCAGAGGTGGGGGATAGTCAGATCACGGGTCCAGAGATTGTAGTGGACGCCACGGAAAAGATTGTACAGATACGACAACGCATGGCGGCAGCACGCGACCGTCAGAAAGCCTACGCGGACAAGCGTAGGAAGCCTTTGGAATTTCAGGTCGGGGACCGGGTTTTACTTAAAGTCTCACCCTGGAAGGGTGTGGTTCGTTTTGGCAAAAGGGGCAAACTAAATCCGCGGTATGTCGGACCGTTCGAGATCATTGAGAAAATAGGCAAAGTGGCCTACAAGCTAAACCTACCAGCTCAACTCGGTGCAGTTCACAATGTATTTCACGTGTCGAATCTGAAGAAGTGCTTGTCAGATGAGACCCTCATAGTTCCTTTTAAGGAACTCACTATCGACGAGCGGTTGCAGTTCGTCGAGGAGCTAGTTGAAATCACGGACCGGGATGTTAATGTCCTCAAACACAAGAGAATCCCTCTTGTCCGAGTTCGTTGGAACTCCAAACGTGGCCCAGAGTACACCTGGGAACGCGAAGACCAGATGACAGAAAAGTACCCCCAGTTATTCGAAACCAATGCAACCACTACTGAGACTGAAGCTACTACTGCGGAATTTCGGGACGAAATTCCAAATCAACGGGGGGATGATGTGACACCCCAGGAAAATCAGTAAATGATACAACTTACCTAGCTTCCTCAGTAACCGCATGCTAAATTTCGGGACGAAATTTCTTTCAAGTTGGGGATAATGTGACAACCCGAGTTTTCAAGGTCTTTATCCGATTTAACTGATTATGTTGTATGCTATCTCTTATATGTTATCTGTTTACATGATGTATCGATGATTGCTTGTGATCCGATCTAAATGTGTTAACTATATTGTTGATATGATATGTCTGTGTTAACAATGATGTGATGCATGACTTCGAATGGTTTGATAATAGATGGCAGCAAATGTTTGCAAATATAATGTATGCGGATGTCAATAAGGGTGAATTAAAAGTGCACGTGATGTTGCGGGTTAGTTGTAGTCATCGGTTGTTGTAGACTTTGTAATCATTGAGTGTTTTGGTGGCCCATGTGTTTGTGTGTGTTGTGATCTTGATCAAATCAAACATGTGAATATTAATAAAGTTGTCAGAAACAAACAATACGATGAGAATTAAAATTGAGTATGATAAAGTAACATGAGTAATTGTTTTATCTGACATATATCTCGAGAATTGAAGTGATAGGCACAATTAAATTATTTGTTTTATTAGCCTCAACCTAGTAATACTTTGGTTTGTATCAGACTTCACGTGGTTCAAGTTGAGGTCCAATAAGGTTTCGATTTCAAGTTTATGACAAGAAAACTTGTGGTCCGAGTTTCAAAGGTTATGTTAGTCCGAGTTTGTGTTTAATGGATGATATCCGATTTTTTTTAATTGATGCCATCCGAGTTTTATGCTTGTTGAGGGAGTCTGACTTTTGTTTAAGGGACAAGGGGTGTCCGAGTTTTAAGAGTGGGACTCTTGCCTGACTTTGTTGCTTGTTTAAGGGGTCCGAATTTTGGGCCTTGGAGCCTCTAGTCCGACTTTTAAACAGGGAAGCCCCCCACCTTTGTCCGAGTTTTAATGCCTAAATCATGTCCGACTTTTGTTACATGTGGGGTCCGAACTTTGTATGTATCAAGGGGGTCCGACTATTAGCTCATGAATGAAGTCTGAGTTTCATTGTTAAGTGGTTATGGTCTGAAATTTGCACAATACTTAAGTGTCCGAATTTGTTAACTTAATGTTCTAGTCCGAGCTTCAATTACTTGGTGATCTAGTCTGAGTTTATTATTTGATGTGGATCAACTTTATACCTATTAAGTCTAATAACTCAGTTAAACATGTCGACTTGTTAAGTATGTAGAGTGTGAATATATATATATATATATATATATATATATATATATATACATATATATATATATATATGTATATATATATATATATATGTATATATATATATATATATATATATATATATATATATCTCTTTCAAGCTTGTAACTTTGTCGAGTTATCATGTAGAGTGTGAATATATATATATATATATATATATATACATATATATATATATATATATGTACATATATATATATATATATGTATATATATATATATATATATGTATATATATATATATATATATATATATATATATCTCTTTCAAGCTTGTAACTTTGTCGAGTTATCAACACTGTTAAAACATGTATTGAATAACTGTTGTGTAATGCATAACGTTAACAACCAAACGCACCTTGTGGTATTAATTGCATGTGAAACTTTGCCAACATATACTGATTGAGAATACGTGCATAACTATAGGATTTGACTGATTACTTGTGAGCGCATAACTTAGCATACCGAGCAAACCAAGGTGAGTTCACACAGCCAAGGCATGGGTTCCCAGGGTGGGAATGGGTTGGATTATTTATTTGTGATTACCTAGCACATGGAACTTAGTTATATGATCCTCGGGTGAGGAAGGGTTATTGATAAGATACAACTAGACTAATGGTAGTAAATTCAACTGATCTTCGCACACATGCCAGGGTTGGCCGCGATATTATGACTAATCTTCGCACACATGCCTAGGAAGGCCGCGAACTATACTCTAAAACTTCGCATACATGCCAGGGTGGCCGCGATACAAATATACCTAGTCTAGAATACATGAGAACTTTCCTTAATCTTCGCATACATGCCTAGAGGGCCGCGATACGAACTAATACGATACATGACTTAATGAACGAACACAAGGCTTACTATACTATTACAATTACTGAACTATAAACTGTGAACTCGCTCAACTAGTTGTTGATCCTCTGTTACATGCCTTGCAGGTCGTTAGATACATGGAGCTTGCACAGGGAGGAGCTGGTCGTTGTGGGCTTGGATCGTGATTGTCTTGTTAAACACTTATGACATTTGATACTTTATTATGATGGGTTTTATTTATACGCTTCCGCTAAACAGTGATAACTTACTTATGTTTTGGAACCCCTTTCATATGGATTTGGTTTGGTTTAATGGCAATTACTTTTACTATATATATATTGTTCTATATAATTGGTGGCTTGATCCTGGTCAGTCACGCTCCCAAGCGGTGACACTCCGCAGGTGGATTTTGGGGGTGTGACAGCTCTCAATACTGTTAATTGATAAAACTCTTCTTGATTAAACTGGGATTCACTCACCCGTATTTCCCACTGACAAAATGTTTTTAAACGCGTTTCAGGTAACAAAATGTGAAAGCCAACTAGAAGCCAGCTGGACAACACTGAAGGCTTGGAAAAGTGGCTATAAAAGTTACCTAAATAAAGAAGATGTTTTATTTCAATAAAATGGGGTTTACCCATATAAATTAGTTTGTAATGAAAACTTGGGTTTTATCTCAATATACTTATTTATATAAAATATGGTGTTTTACTCTAATAAAATATTTCCTAACTACGGTCCTGATGTAATTTCCGCTGCCAAATTGATAAACACCGATACCACCAATACTGATTCTCGCGGTCGCCCGCTCCTGGGACAGATAGGGGGCGGGGGTTGCGACACGACCCATCCGTCTAATAGAACATAGCACGTGTGTAACGACTCCATGACCGGATCTTTGAGTTATACCAGTTTGCAGGACATAAGATAGTGAGTTCATGTCCCCCTCTTCTTTTAACTGTTTTCAGTTTTATAACTTCGAAGGGTGAAATACATGTTACAAATGTTTCGATGATTACAAATGGTATGGTTAGCTAAGGAATGAACTGTTAGATTATGTGAATGGGTAGGCGTTAACTTAAGACCATTAATCCTTGTATAAGGACTGAGGGGCATGAGTGATAGATCTATTGGATGTTATGAGCCCCACCCATGAGCCCGCAGGTTGGACCATGTGGTGACTATGTCGTTCCCGCCGGATGGCCCGATACGAAATACGCATAAAGGGTTGAGCCTTCCTACACCGTTGCACACATGTTAATGTATTAGCTACACATTAATTGATCTTTTCATAGACGCTTTCATACCGGTTTACAAAGACATACATATAATTGATTACCAGGTTTCGTGCACACCTACAAACACATGAACTCGCTCAACTTTTGTTGATGTTTTCAGACTACATGTATTTCAGGAAATTGATAATGGATTTGGCAGGCGTTCAAGGTTTCCAAGATGTGTCCACAATAAATGATGTCATCCAGTATTGGAGGGTTTGAATCGTGTATTTTATCTTTGATAGGCTACATGGTTCAAAGCCTTGTTTTATTAGTAAGTCCATTATGGAACTTGAAAACACTTGGTTGGTTGGTATTTTAGACTCGAAGTCTTGGTTGGTTTGTATTTTAAACTCGAAGTCTTGGTTGGTGTTAAACAATGTAGTTTGTGATATTTTGAATCATATTTATGGATGAACATCGTGGTTTTAATCATTTAGTTGTTTGGTATAATTGAATGCAATGATATTAAGCAAGTCACACATAATACGCTTCCGCAAAATTCAGGGTGTGACAACACACACTAGGGCTATGTGTAAGGCGTAAGGAGGCGCTGACGTGGACAAGCGGGGTCGCAGGGAACATCACGGTGCCACTTGTAACAACCCGACTTCTGAACTCAAAGTACAAGTCAAAGTCAAAGAAAGAAAAGATTGCTAATCAAATCTGACATTTCTTACTTAATTATGGCTTGTACTCTTCGACTCGATAGTCGATGTACTTTAGTTTACGGTGTTTTAATTTACGATTTGTATGATGTGAAGTAACAATGCGATAAACGCAATTAAACGCTATCTACTTAACACTATCTCATCTCTATCGCATCGCAACTCGAATTGCATTGATTAGTTATCATTCTATGTGTGTGTGTTACTATGTGTTACTTGTGCAAGTTTATATATGTTAAAGGTGATGATTCGAAAACGCAATCGCCACTCTATCGCAACACAATCTCATCGCGAACTGGAAACGCCTTTTTATGTCTTTTAGGAGTTATGTTATTTCTGTTAACTAATGTGTAAAACTATCACAATCGCTTACTCGCAATTCGATTAAACGCAACGCACGCTTAACGCACGAAACGAAAATCGAAAACTAACTTGCACGCGCCGTCCGATCGAACGACCGTTTGATCGAATGGTGATCCGACCGGATGACCATCCCATCGGATGGCCATCCGATCGAACAGTCGTCTGACCCATTAACTCGCACCGCCTTTCTCCTTTCCACCTATAAATACCCCTCCTGTCACATCAATATTCACTTGATGTGACAGCTCCCTCCGACCCAGTGCATTCTCAGCCACTTTTCTCTCGATTCCCCATGATTCTTGTAAGTTTTCTTCCTAAATCTTCTACTTCCTTGATCTATACACACTTTCACATCATGTTCTCCATCAAATCACAACTTCTTACTGTGAAATCACTGGATTTGGATTGTTTTAAGGTGACGTCATCATGAGGTTCATATGAACACCGAAGTATGATCTCATCTCACCAAGAACAATTCAGATCTAAAGGATTTCTACAATGTTTAAACACTGATTTCACCTAAATCTAAACGTTTTCTAATTGATTTCCACTTTTCTTCAACATTCTTAATTTTTACTCAAAACCGTTAGAATCTGTACTCGTTTAGGCTCTCTACTCATTCTCCAGTGCAGAACCGGCCTGAGAATGGATTACTATCGACGAGACGACCGATTCACGCGTTGAACATGAAACACCTTCAAGAACAGTTGGTTCGGATCGAACGGGGTGATTCCCATCCGTTCAGACGGGTTGGACTTAAAGGGATTTCCGTTGTTTAGTAGGTTGTCACACCGTCTCTGCCAGGCCATAACTTTTAAAACTTACAGATTTTATAAATATCCAAACGAACTGGTCACTCAAACGAATAGCCATTCGATCGAAGGGCTATTCGATCAGGTGATTGGTAATTTCAACACTTAAACAATTTTCAAAACTTCAAAGAATATCAGTTTCCAAACAAATCACCATCCGATTGAACGGCCATCCGTCTGGATGACCATCCAACCGGATGGGTGGACATATAATGATATTTCTCACTTTTCAAAATGCTACAATGAAAACTTCAAAGTTCAACCAATTCACAAACACATTCATTCAGTCGAACGACCCTCCGACCGGATCACTGTTCGACACTCGTCCCACTCAACGCACTGTGTAACACGCTGTTCAACGCTTACATTATCGTTCTGTAATCAGGCTAACTCACCAGCGCTCCCTTCAATCCAAGCTTGTGTTATTTATTTAACACGAACTGTGAGTATACTCGATCCCTTTTTGCTTAACACATTTTTGGGTGTTATATATGTTACCTATATCAAATCACATTGACACACAACGCAAACACTTTTTATACGCTAACCGCTCTGCATATTATACGTGTTATTCGATGAATGCTTGTATGTTATGTTTACACATTGATTGTTGCCTGACACCTTAGCAACGATAGTACTATAGTTTGGACTCAGCACCTGTCGTGGACATGGGTTGTTAAGGGTATTTCTTCACATGTCACAGTGGTAATATGTGTTGCGCATTCTACAACTCGCAGTCATGTCTGTGCATATTTCCTTTCAATAGCTTACATGCTTCACATTTCTACGTGTTACATGCTGGTTATGCATAAACCGCTTTTCGCTACTATTATGCTATTAAACTTGTATGCTCACCTTTACACTATGTATATTGACCTATTTTAACGTATGTGATAGGTGTTTAGGATGCTTTTACTTGCTGGATATCATGGAATCAAGCTAGGGGAGTCTAGAAACAAACTAAATAAATTTGAGTTGTCGGAACAATGTTATTGTCTTTGAGAACTGTGTCTGCAATAACTGTTTTACTTTATATGTTATGGTATGGGACATGACGTTAAATATTTGGTAATTATAGTTGTTATGGATCCTCCAGGACAATCTGTTTCGCTCAGTGCCTCACCCCTATGTTTCCGCCATCGGTTGGGGTGTGACAGATTGGTATCAGAGCCATAACTATAGGGAATTAGGCATGACTCGACCTAGTCCGGGTCGATGTCTTAGAAATGACCTTGTCTATAGTCTAAGTACCTAAAGACCGCCTTGTGCAACCCGGTAGGGGTTCTGCACGAGCCTATTTCTGTCATACTTTTTCGAACTTATTCTTGCGCGAACACTGCATACTACAGCTTCGTGCAGGATCGACCTTTCGTAAGGCTAGCAACACCCACGATTTTTCAAAAATGAATGAGTGATTTGATCGAGATTAGGTGTGAAAACCGCAAACTCTCGATTAAATCGCTTGCTCGACGCGCTTATTTACTATAAACACGAGAATTTGCATTGAGTCAGGAGTGAAATCCGTATCTCGACAAGATTCTCCACCTCTATCTCGTGATTCTATCGCACAAACAAGAATGCAGTCATTAAGTTAGGGGTGAAACCTGAATCTTGACGATTTGTTCCGCTCTCTATTTTGGTTTTACAAAACTCTCACCAAAGTCTCGATGGATTTCAACGACTCAATTCACGTATTAACCGAAAGGATACGTGCCATTCACCATAAGTCAGTGAGAGAGCACAGTCTATTAGGCCAAAACATGTACTCGAAGTCCTTGAGAATAGTCGAATCACTTTGGGTAGTCGACGTCTACCACCCAAGACAATCTATTTTCGATCGCTGATTTTATGTATTATGTGTTTCGATTCTGAGCTCACAACCGCTGACTCTGTGAATCATCGCTCATGTGTGTGTTTTTCACGTGTTTCGTGTGGTTTTATATGTTTATTTTGTTAGGGTTTTGAGATAAAGAGTGTTGTGCTCTATACTGATGGTTTCGATTTAACGCTTCTTGCCCTGCAAAACACACACAACACACAACAAACGCTAACAAATCGCATGCTATGTTACTCGCTTACGCTATACCATTCGCTGTGTTACTCGCTTATGCTACTCGCTGCTCTCGAACTCGCTTCGCGAACTTGAATGGTAGGTGAATATGTGCAATATATGTAGGTGAATACGTGCATAATATAGTTGATTGTGTGTTTCTGTGTTTATGTGCTTATGTGTTTACGTGCCTATGTGGATTATTAACCTACGTGCTTATGTGCCTATGTGTGAACGTGTTCCTGTGATTTATATAAAGTAGCTTTGGGTGATATGATAGACTATAACTTAATTGCGTCTGAGTCCTATGACGATGTCTGTTGCAGACAATGTCGTCGTTTGGATCTCATACTTCTCGCGCTACCCGCCGTAATCACGCTGACAATCGCATCGCCTCACAGTCGCCAAGGAAATGGCCAAGGTCATTCCACAAATCGTCAGCAAAATTAATGAAATTGGTAGCAAGTCCTCTGAGGAATCTAGGACCGACTCTCCTCGAGCTACTTTTAGCTTCAAGCAGTTTAAGGCCTACGGCCCCAAAGACTTCACTGGTGAAGACGGGCCCAGCGCCATGTTTCAATGGTTCGACTCAATTGAAGTCACTCTTCGCCAAAGCGGTTGTCCCGATAACCTCCGCACTGTCAACGCAACTGGCGTTTTCCAGTCCAGGGCTCTGGATTGGTGGACTATCGAAAGGAACAGGCGAGGGAAGGACGCAACCTTTGGGCTTACTTGGGAGGAATTGAAGGAAATCATGATGAAAGAATTATGTCCCCCACATGAGCTTCAGAAGATGGAGGACGAGTTTTGGAACATCAAGCAAGAGGGTGGCAACAATGCCAGACTAACTGCCCGCTTTAAGTAGCTAAGCATCATCTGCCCCGGCCAAGTCTCAACTCCTGACATCACAATCAAGAAATACATCCGCGCTTTACCTGATTATGTTGCTGATTTCATGCACGCCACCAAGAGGACTACCATCGAAGAGACTTATCTACTCGTTGTAGAAATCAATGACAAGCGAGTTAGGGATGGTTACTTCAAGAATACCACCAAAAGTCTCCATCAGGTCACCGCTACTCCTGCTCCCGAAACCGCCGCACCTCAAGCATCCAAGTCTTCACGCCGCAAGTGCAAGAACAACAACAACAAGAACTGTGCCATCACCTCCGCTCCACTCAATGTTGTCCCTGCTCAACCCTAGAACCAGAACCGCCAAGTAGCAGCACCCGTGACCAATGCACCTCCTGCGAAGCGTGCATACACTGGTCCTCACCCACTGTGCCCTACTTGTACTTACCATCATCCTGTTGGGATCACTTGTCGATTTTGTGTTCACTGCAACCTTTACGGCCACTTTACTGCCAACTGCCGTACTGGTCCCCGCCAAGCTCAAGCTCAGGTTCAAGCTCCTGCACTGCCAACTCCTCTTCCCACTCCACAGGGTCAACAAGCAGCTCCTGCTCACGCAAGATCCTGCTTCACATGTGGTGATCCTAACCACTTTGCAAATATCTGCCCGAACCGAGTGGTGAAGCAAGAGCCACAGCAGCAACCAGCGCAGCAACAACATCAATAGTAGCAGCCTCAACATCAACAGCAGCAGCCTTAGCAGCAACAGGAGACAGCTCAACAAGCAGCCCGTGGACGTGTATTCAACATCAATGTCCACCAGGCGCAAACGGACAACAACGTGGTTAATGGTACGTTTCTTGTCAACGGTATATATGCTTCGTGTTTATTTGATACTGGAGCCGATAAATGTTTTGTATCGTTAGAATTCGATAAGCTCCTAAAACGTAAACCCGCTAATCTCCCTACAACGTCCGACGTAGAAGTTGCCACTGGAAGAACCGTCACCGTTAATTTTGTTCTCCGTGATTGTACGCTTGAACTCGACAATCACGTCTTCCCTATGGACTTTCTTCGCGAAAATCGTGCTGAAGTTGTTCGCTTTGATAAAATGATTCGTTTCTCGCTCGCTAATGGTGATCAACACTGTGTCTCTGGTGAAGTCTCATCGAAGGATCTCAAACTCATGTCGTGCATACAAGCGAGCAAGTATCTCCGAAAGGAATACAAGGCTTTCTTGGCGCACATCGTAGTAGCGAAGGGAAAGGTAAAGAAGGCAATGGATAAGGTGCCTGTGGTTCGTGATTTTCCTGTTTTCTTTCCTGACGATTTACCTGGTTTACCCGCGAGTCGTGATATTGATTTCCGTATCGACCTCATCCCTGGAGCCAACCCTGTTGCTAAAGCTCCCTTTCACCTCGCTCCGTCTGAGATGCACGAACTCTCGAGTCAACTCTAGGAATTGCTTGACAAAGGCTTCATTCTCCCTAGCACCTCTCCTTGGGGCGCACCTGTCCTTTTCGTCAAGAAGAAGGACAGATCGTTCTGGATGTGCATCGATTATAGGGAATTGAATAAGCTAACTATCAAGAATCGCTATCCCCTACCCCGAAACAACGATTTGTTTGATCAATTGCAAGGTGCTACATGTTTCTCGAAGATCGATTTACGCTCAGGTTACCATCAGTTACGAATCCTGGATGAAGATATCCCTAAAACCGTTTTCCGAACCCGATACGGCCATTATGAATTCGTCGTAATGCCCTTTGGTCTAACCAACGCACCCGCGGTTTTCTTGGATTTGATGAATCGCGTGTGTAAACCCTTTCTCGACCGCTTCGTCATCGTATTTATCGATGATATCCTTATCTATTCGAAATCGAAAGCCGAACATGCGCAACATCTACGTTTGGTTCTCGAATTACTCCAAGGGAATTGACTCTATGCAAAGTTCTCCAAGTGTGAATTTTGGCTAGAGGAGGTTCAATTCAAGGTCACATCGTCAACATCAAGGTATACACGTCGACCCCGCGAAGATTGAAGCTGTTAAGAGTCGGGTTATGTCACGGCCCTCAGCCCCGGTTTGACCCGGTTTAAGAGCCGCGAGACAGGAATCCCGTGGTATCTAATTTAGGTGACAGCGGAAGTCTTTACTACAGGATCTTTTAATACTATAAATGCCCGTTTAATATATCACATAAAGTTTTAGGGAAAAAATCCCATAATTTACAATAAGATGATTTCACAGGGAAATCTTTATTTCTCAAAACATGTTTCTTTATTTATTCACATTGAGCCACTTTTCTGAGCTTGTAGTGCTTCACGACACTTTTCTTGGATCACAACAGATCACCTGAAACATGTTTGAAAAAGGTTTTGTCAGCGGGGAAATACTAAGTGAATCATTCATTTTACTAAAAACATTACGTTTATTATAATTTACAGTATTAAGAGCGATTACAATGTTTCTGATATCAAACCAACTACCCACGGTACTTTACCACTCGACCCGTTGGCCCACTGTCCAATGGTGTCTGTGATTATGGTCATATCACCCAATGGCTGCCCCAATGGTGAAGATTATCAAGTAATGTATACAAAACCCCACATACCGGTTGTAATTTGGTGATTACAAAGACTTAATCCCTGTAATTATAACTTTGAAAATAACTTGGAGTTTTGTAAAACAGTTGATAAAAAGAGAATGACTCACATTGCAGATTTAACGAGCAAAGTATAAGCCTACTGATTAGCCTCAATTAACCTAATTTAACACAATGCACACACAAACGGGTTAGTAACTAATACAGCAGTTACGACAATTCACGAGATTAAACCCTCACAACGATTAATACAGTGCAATACTGAATAATTCAACGGATTCACGACGAATAACAGAGCATAGTCCGAATTCGAACAGCACTCAAATATTCAAGTCGAAATCACGACGAATAATCAAAGTATAAGCTCAATTTGAGCAGCACTCAAACAATCGTTGGATAGTTATAATCGATCGGACGTTGAATCGTAATAGCGATGGAGTTATTACCCTGATTGCGGCAGCACTTCGTGAATCGTGTGTGTTTTGGAACTGATTCTACTATATCTCAGTGTATACAACGAATTTCTTCGTCGAAACAATAGCAGCATGCAAGTGCCAATGTCGGCTATTTATAGTAATTTTTGGGACATGCTTACGGACCGTAAGCCATACCCCTTACGGTCCGTAAGGGATGCAGTCTATTTATAGGGTAGCCAGGTTCGGGACTAGCTATGCTGAGTTGACAGTTTTCAATTTTTAAAATTTGACAACGAGATTTATTGATAATCGTTACTAGGGTTTAACCCCCCATGAGTTTTAGGGGCCCTGATCCTGATTCCGATTGTTCTGGAAATTTTAGGGTTTATGCAGAATTACTTGGGTGTCTTAATTAGGGTTTCCTTAATCGACAATTATCATCCTAAGTATTAAATTTTTTTTTTAGTGAGAGTTGTTACATCCTCCCCACCTTAAGAAAAATTTCGTCCTCGAGATTTTCTGGAATAAATGAGGATATTTGCGCTTCACTTCTGATTCTAGTTCCCAAGTGTATTCTGGTCCTCTCTTTGAATTTCATTTGACCTTGACCAGCACTAGTCGTTTGTGCTTGAGGAATTTGACTTTTCTATCTTCGATCTCTAGTGGTTTTTCTACGAATTTCAGCTTTTCGTTTACCTCTACATCTTGAAGAGGTACTACCAGGGATTCGTCTGATAAACATTTCTTAAAATTGGATACATGAAATACGTCATGTACTCCAGCTAGTTCTTCTGGTAGCTGTAGACGAGAAGCAACTGGTCCTATTCGTTGGATTACTGGAAATGGTACGACATACCTTGGACTCAGTTTTCCTTTCTTACCGAATCGTACTACTCCTTTCCAAGGAGAAACTTTTAAGAGTACTTTGTCTCCGACTTGAAATTCTAACGGCTTGCGGCGATTGTCTGCAAAGCTCTTCTGACGATCTCGAGCCGTTTTTAGCCTTTCCTTGATCTGAGTTATCTTGTCAGTAGTTTCTTGTACAATCTCAGGACCTGATAATTGACTTTCTCCTATTTCTGCCCAACAAACTGGAGTTCTGCACTTGCGTCCGTACTGTGCTTCGAATGGAGCAGTTTCAATGCTTGAATGATAACTATTGTTATAGGAGAATTCAATTAAGGGTAAGTGGCTATCCCAATTACCACCAAAATCAATTACACATGCTCGGAGCATGTCTTCCAGGGTTTGTATCGTCCTTTCACTTTGTCCGTCTGTTTGTGGATGATATGCAGTGCTCAGATTTAGTTGGGTTCCCATTGCTTTCTGGAAACTAGTCCAGAAATGGGAAGTGAAACGACTATCCCTATCTGATACAATGGAGAGTGGAACTCCATGTAAGGATACCACTTCATCTACGTACAACTTGGCCAATCTTTCCATGCTAAAGGTTTCTTTCATGGGTAAGAAATGAGTTGATTTGGTTAATCGGTCCACAATTACCCAAATCGCATCATTACCTTTTCTGGTTTTGGGTAACTTAGTAACAAAATGTCACACCCCCAAAATCCACATGTGGAGTACCACCGCTTGGAGGCGTGACATGACCAGGATCAAGCCACCAATCATATTGAACATGTAAGTAAGTAGTAATAGTTATCCATCAATACGAAAGGTGTTTATCAAACCAACATAATCAAGTGTAGCGGAAGCATTAACGTAAAAACCCAAACACAGTATTAAGTGTGTAATGTCATAAACGTTTAATAAGCATTCACGATCCATTGCCCACAACGGCCTGCTCCTCCTTGTGCAAGCTCCATAAGTACCTAAGGTCCTACAAGGCATGCAGCAGAGAGTCAACAACTAGTTGAGCGAGTTCACAGTTAACAGTTCAGTAATAGTATAGTGTGAGTAGTAGTATGTTCGTTCGTTAGGTCATATATCGTATCAGTTTCCATCGCGGCCTCCCAGGCAGGTATGCGAAGATATTAGGGGATGTTCTTCCCAAGTATTCTAGACTAGGTTTATTTGTATCGCGGCCCCCCCCTAGGCAGGTGTGCGAAGATTAGTAAATTTAGTTCGCGGCCTTCCTAAGGCAGGTATGCGAAGTCAGTCATAATATCGCGGCCAACCCTTGGCAGGTGTGCGAAGATCAGTTCAATAGTTGTTACTAGTCTAGTCGTATCTTGTCGTTAGATTCTATCATCCGAGTATATACAATAAGTCATTCAATCCCATTCCCACCCGGGAACCCATGCCTTGGCTGTGTGAACTCACCTTGGGTTTGCTCGGTATGCTAAGTATGTGCTCGAAGTAAATCAATCACGTCCTAAATACGTACGTATGCATAATCAGTTTATATCCAAGTTGTTCACGTATAGGTATAATCACAGAAGTACTAGTATGTAACCGTTATCAAATAAGTCATGCTCATCACTTAACAACAGTTATTTAATACAGTTAACTTCTAACAGAGTCTAACTAAGTTACTGTGCAGTTATCCAAGCTGACGAATCACAGGTTGGCGAAACACAATGTGTTTCGTCAACTACCCTTTTGACGAAACAAGATTCTGTTTCGTTGACAACCCTTGGCGAATCACTTCCTCTATTTCGTCAAACCCCCTTGGCGAATCAAATCCAGTTTCGTCAAACATTCTAATTCGTCAAGGCAGCAGTTACGTCAACACAAGTCAGTTACGGATTTAATCACAGAAACCCTAACTATCTAAAACAGCCGTCAAGAACATCCATCATGATCATCATTAATCAGTAATCATACACAAATCGTTCAACATATAACCACTTAATCATCATGTTACGATTCGTTATTCGTTTCTATCCCGAACCCTAGTTTTATAATTTAACAGAGTACGTTATCCGGTTCACATATGCTAGCCGATTCCATACACATCAATGACTAATGATTTAATCCACACTTGTTTACAAGATATCCCTAATACATCATGCAAACAATCCGAACAAAACATGATAGCCGATCAATACCATTCATAACCGATTCACAAAAACGTCATCAATCATACACACTTTATCATTGTCAACAATAACATGAACACACAAAACGATTTACGGACTAATCACACTAACCGGAATAGATGAAAGCAAGAACGGAATTGATCTAGAGGGCTTCAAGGTTGCCGTCACACAGAGAAAGCTCTAGGGTTTTCTTGTTTTGCCAAAACGTATCAAACATAGGTCTGGGTGTGTGTATATACGTGTTTTACCTTACTGGGCCGAACTGGGCCTTGGCGAAACTGATGGGCCGGCGAAACAGGTTTTGTTTCGTCGAGATTGATGTTGACGAAACTGATTTCCTGTTTCGTCGAGATTGGGTTGACGAATCTAGTTCTGTTTCGTCGGGCACTATGTGGTTTAATCAGTTTAAGTCTAAGCGTTTCATAATAATTCTCACATTATGACTGTGACAACCCTCACTAAACCAGGTATCCGTACGATTTAATTGATAATTAATTGCTGCCTAATTACTGTGCTTACTTGAAATTACTGATGAACTGCTACTTGACTGTTGATACTTATACATATCTGCGTCATACTTTATTTACTGTCACTACATTATTTACATACTGAACTCTAGTGACAAACATGATGCACAAAAGCACAGTAGCACTATGAACGGATAACCTATTGAACATGCTGATAAAGCCAGCATCAGGCAGATAATGCCTCTAAGGCCTGTATGAGCCAGAAATATTTTACTACACCCATAGTGAGTGTAGGGATACAAAGGTTGTAGAACTGCGTCTCTAGGAATAAGATATAATGACTGGATGTGCCTAAAACGTACTCTAAGCACCAAACACAGCACTTTAATTAACATATCAGCTTCTGGCTAACTAGTAAAGTGCTAAAACATGAGGAAAATATTCCTGACACTTTGGGGAATAAGTTGTGTCACTAAAAATGGTATTTACGACACTTAAAAGCTTATTTAAGCACTTTAACGGATTACTATCCGACCGAACAACCGGACTTTACCCGGAACATAAAAATATTGACAGTAACATTATTGGTCTTTTTCTGAGCTAGTTAGGGTCCCTGAATACCCTAACACCCGCTATAGAGCACATCACACCACTAACCGAGTTAATCACTTAACTAACTTATCTAACCAAACTAAACCCTAACTAAACTTGTTGGAATCAAACCAAGAACCCCCCCCCCCCCCCCCATCCTAACCGTCCCAACTAAAAGGGGACATACTTGGTACTAAATGGATTATTTTAATGTAATATGTTGGATATCTAAACTACACTAGAGCCATTGGATAATTATCTTTAGAATTGTCTATAAGAAGGAGCCATGACACAAGAGATTGTTCACATCACTAAACCATTCAAACTCTCTCTCTTTCCTTCTCTACACCCCACGGCCGAACACCCTCTTGAACACACCACCATTTTCGGCTCTTGACTTCCACATTCCAAGGTTGTTCAAGTGTTACGGGTCACGCATTAGGAGTCTTGGAGCAAACGGAAGGCGAAGGATCTCTCCATCTTGCTTTTATCCACCTCTTCTTCGCATAGATTCTTCCCTAGCCTCGAGCTAGAGGTATAACACTTAAAACTCATACTCGATCTAATCTAAGGTGGTTAATACGATATGTAACGGTTAAAATGCGGAAACTTGCGTTTTGAAGCATAAAAGTCTACTAAAACATGAATATTGTTGGTTAATAGCACATAAGTTGTGTAAAAGTTGTAGTAATTGAAATTTGTGGTTATCTAGACCCGATCTATGTTGTGGTAGCTCGGATCACCATTTAACCCGATTTGGTTAAGATCATGGATCTTGACATAAGCTTGTTTTGAATGAGACAAGGGTTAAAAGGTGAAACTCTACCACACGAGAAACATGGACTTGTGTAAAAGTATTTTTACTCGTAAAATAGTGTTTGAAACTAGCGGATCTACGCATGTACAAATGGTATTTTCAAAGAACCACATATCAAAGAAACTATGTTTTCTAAAAGACGGATATTACACTAACAAGTATGATTTTTATAAACCACAAGTGTGTAAACACTTGTGAAATGAAAAGTTTCGACAAAATAACAGTTTTTGTGAAAGGTGACGGGAAGTTGTAAAGATAGATTTTCTCTAAAAACGAGATTTTTACGAGACCGAATTACTTGATAAAAAGATTCACAAAATGTAATGGGATTTACACTGTAAAGTTTAGAAAAACTACAAGTTCATGTGATTATGCGATTTACATCCTTGTCGACTAGTTTGATGTGTCGGAAATTGTTGATTGAATAAAGAAGTTGTTGAAATGATTTTGTAAAAGAAAATGATACGCTTGAAAGCGCGGCCACCTCCAGTTACAGAGGAAACTCTGGCGAAATTTTTCTAAAACCTAACACTTAGAATTATTTACAAGTGTTAGAATTATTTTTGACATGTTTTCAAAATATATTTCGCCACGACTTTATTTACAAATATTCGGAGGTGGGATTTTCACAAAACTAAACGTGATAAATATATATTTGGTAAATATATTTTTCACAACACTGTTTATGATTATTTTGTAAAAAATACACAAATATTATTTTTAGAGTAAAAATAATATTTACGAACGTTGACGAATCCAAAACAATACAAACGCTTTCACGATAAACATATAAGTTACAACGGTAATTATTATTACCACACGATTGCTAAAACGTAACTTACGCATTATACGGAAATAATTATGAACGTATATTTTATCAACGTATTATTTTTGGGGAAATATTATGTGAAATGAAAATATAATATTTTTGAGAAAAATATTTATATTTTGGAATTAGAAATAAAAATGTATTAAGTGAGACTTAATGTTATAATTCGAACGCACATGTATTAAATCCCCCGTCCTTGGGAAGGAGGTTAACTACCAAGTATATACGAAAAGTAAACACGGAATAGTTGTCTAACTATTTCCCAAAAACTTAAACTATAAAGCTAAGGCACGGCCGTCCGTCTAATAGAATTAGCACATGTAGGTCGTTGCACAGCTGCCTGATTTGGAGTGCTTGGTAGAGACGCACCGACAGTGAGTTCATGTCCCCCTTTTCTCTTAACTGTTTTCAGTTTTCTAAACTGCGGGGGTGAAATACATGTTACTATGAATACGAGTACTTTTTACATGGTATGGTTAGCGTAAGGAGGGTTACTACTTAGATCATGTGAGTGGGTAGGCGGGAACTGGAGGCCATTAATCCTCATTGTAGGACCGAGGGACGTAAGCGGTAGATCTATCTGGGTGTAGCGAGCCCAACCCCAGGTCCAGCATAACGGACCTCGGGGTGACTTTGTGACCCGACGCAAAATCGCAAGGTTTGAGTCTTCCTACTTGCACTTCACACATATCAATAGACTTGCAAACCATTGGTGATCTCTTTTTCCTTATTTGCTACATACCAGGGTTTTGATAAATACAAAGGTTTATTTACTCACTAACACATGAACTCGCTCAACATTATTGTTGATCTTTCAACTTACATGTATTTCAGGGAATTAAAGATCTGGCACGGTATGGCACGTTTTCCCGCTGCACTGGTTTCCGAGGTCATCCGGGGTTTAGGGAATGTGACTCTTTCCTGGACAAGTCACAGTCCTTAAACTGTGTTTATGTTATGTTTAAGTTGTAATGTTTGTTGAACAAGGTTATGGTTGTTAGGGCGTGTTCCCGTTAAAACAATGGTACTGTATTTGGTTTTAAAACTTAATGGATGATTCTTGCATGTTTTTAACTCATATAGCTTTGTTATGATTAAGCTATGGTATTAAGAAGTCACACCAAATTAACCACGTTTCCGCAAAGCCATGGTGTGACAGCTTGGTATCAGAGCTCTGATCATAGCGAACTAGGATTCCTTCTCGAGTCTAGACTATGATCACTAGGGCTCTCACGAAAACATTTTTACTGCATACCACTAAAGTCCAGATCCAAAACCTTTTTATAAACAAATGTTGAGCACATTTTATTTATTATTTTTAGGCTCAGTCTGGGAGGCTGAGGCTCGGTCTGGGAGGCCGAGGCTCGATCTAATAGATCGAGGTAGTTGTCTAGTGGGACTAGGGAGTCAGTCTGGGAGGCTGGGAGAATTGGCTAGTGGGACTAGGGAGTCAGTCTGGGAGGCTGGGAGAATTGGCTAGTGGGACTAGGGAGTCAGTCTGGGAGGCTGGGAGAATTGGCTAGTGGGACGAGGAAGAGCAGTCTGGGAGGCTGGGAGGCTAGTGGGACTAGGAGGTTTATGTGATATCTTACTTGGTAACTTATGTGATTACTTGATTGTGTGACTGATTATTTGTGCATATTTATGTTTATGATACAGACTCATGGACTCGCCCGGTACAGGCGACTCGGACACCACTGGACCCCTACCTGTAGTATCTGATGACCTCCCATCCTCGGAGCACGAGGTACACACTTCTGACTACACCAGCACTGACGATGACGATTTCCAGCCCTTCGCACTACCCGAGGGTGCTGATGAGCCTGCAGATGGCCCTCCTGCTGAGTACCTACCTCTAGTAGTGATTCCGGCTCCTATACCTTTAGCCGTTTATCCAGCATATGACTTACTTCTTGACGCCGAGGCTGACGGTGATATTGATCTATTTGAGGATGAGCCTATCGAGGATGAGATCCCGGACGCAGCCCTTCTTCCCGCTGGCGACCTTCTGATGATCGCTGGTGCTCCTGCCGAGGACTCACCCGCACATTCACCGGTCCCAGACTCCTTTGAGTCTGTGGCATCCGCACCTTCTCACAAGGTGAGCGCACAGCACTTTGCACACGACTCGGATCCGGACCAGGCATCCTCTGCTGCACCTATTCCGAGCTTTGGGTTTGATCATGATGATATAGAGGATTCTGATCCCATCTTTCCTCCGGGATTCGACCCGGATCATGATATAGAGTTCATACCGATGGATCAGCCCATGGAGGATCCAGCTGACCCAGACGATCCTATTGACCCCGAGTTCGATTTCGAGATGGCTTTTGATGACCATGAGCCTGCCTTGGCTCCTGAGCAGGCAGCTGCTCTAGATCCTATGCCTGAGCATGACCCCGTACATGCGGGCATCCCTGTTGAGCCTGTTCTAGCTGACCCGCCTGTCGATGATCATCTGGAGGGTGATCATGTTATTGCTGTCGATCCACCTCTTATTGCTGATATACCTGTTGACCATCCTGTCGATCACATTGCACCTGTTCACCCTTTTGTTGCTCCCCCACTTGATCCAGTTCCACTTGAGCCTGAGCATGCACTGTTTGCAGACCACATGGATCCACCGGATGAGCATGCACAGCACGGTTGGATACCTGCTGATGAGGATGTTCCACCTTTGCCCCCTCAGATCCCTGTTACACGACATGTTGATTTTTCTTTTCAGGTTCCTCAGTTTGTACCTCCAGCGAGGCCTGGAGAGGGTTCTTCAGCCCATCCTTTTGGGCACGTACCGATGTCTATCCCCTTCATGCCCCAGATGTCATCTGTTCCACCCTCTGCTTCACCATTTCATGTGGCACCGTTTGACCCCACCAGTGAGCCTTTGCTCTGGTCCTCACTGCCCGTCATGCCACCGACTGATCCATACCATCCGTTCCATGTGGGACACACTATTGAGGACGTTTTGATGTCTTTCGTTTTTCAGCACGGGTCACACACGCAGCGTATCCAGGAGCTTGAGAGAGCTCAGCTGCCACCATGTTCGTGCCATGGTCAGACACACTCTCCTCTACAGCCATTTCGATCATTACCCCCAGATTATGCTGCCCGCCTCTTTACACTGAAGCAGCAGGTTGCTTCTATCATTCGTACTCAGCGAGCTATGGAGGAGGACTGGCTCCAGTTACGTCGCTTGATTTACACTCACTTTCCCCCTCCTCCACCGCCATCTGTATAGAGCTCATCAGTACTGTTAGGGTAGACGTTGGTGAGAGGACCGCGATTGCTTTTGACTGCACAGCATTTTTGGAGACTACATGATGATACTGACTTTTTTTGACACGTATTTGATGTATTTGACACTAACTTGATATAGTTTTTAGACAGGGGTGATGTAGCCCCTAATTGATTGATGATTGTATGACACAGCGATGTACTGATACACTTACTATGTGGTCTCGATATATGGCAATCGCAGTATTCTCATCATATTTGATTCGCTTGATTGCTTATTTTTATGACATGGGATGTTGTGTGTATAATATTTGTGACATGGGATGTTGTGTGATTGGTATTTGTGATATATTGATAACATGAGATGTTATGTGCTATTACTATTACTATATACGTACGCTTTACCATGGCCTGACCGACGTAAACACATCTTTAGAAGATGCCGCCAAGACGTCAACAACAGCAAATGCCTACCACTCAGGCCGAACTACAGCAAGTCATTGCTGCTGCTATTGCTCAATATGCTGCCTCTCAAGGAGGAATGAGTGGAAGTAACTCTGGCAACACCGGCAACAACAACAATCCACCTCATGGGTGCACCTACAAACAGTTCTTGGACTGCAAGCCCGTAAACTTTGATGGCACAGGAGGTGTTGTTGCTTTTGTCCGCTGGGCTGAGAAAACAGAATCCGTTCTTCGCATGAGCAAATGCGCATTGGATCAGCAAGTCACTTATATCTCTGGGCTATTTTTGGATGGAGCCCTATCCTGGTGGAACTTGCAAGTACAGACACTTGGCGAAGCTGCTGCCTACGCGCTGACCTGGACCGAACTGAAAGAACTCATGCGCAAAAAGTACTGTTCTCGCGCTGAAATCCAGAGATTGGAGACCGAGTTCTGGCATCTGAAAATGGAAGGTTCAAAGATAGCTGAGTATGTTCAGAGGTTCCACGACTTGTCGCATGTGGTACCCTACATGGTCACTCCTGAGTTCAAAAGAATTGAACGTTTCATTTGGGGATTGGCTCCTCAAATCATAAGCATGGTGACCTCCTCCAAACCTGCGACTATCACTGAAGCCATTGATTTGAGCGTGGCTCTCACCGAGGAGGCAATTCGTTTGAACAAGTTAGATGAAGGTGAGCCAAAGAAGAAAGAGACTCATGTGGAGTCATCAGGGGGAAACAAGCGGAAGTTTTCAAACTTCAAGCAGGGCACCGGGGTGGTAGTTAAGAAAGGGGAATCGAGTGTGTCAGTTCAGGATACAACTGGTGGTAGGAGGAAAGGTAAGGGATATATGGGTGCGCATCCTAAGTGTAACTCTTGCCAACGCCATCACTCTGGCCGATGCGGGCCAAAAGTTTGTGAATCATGTGGGAAGACTGGTCATTCGAAGGATTCTTGTTGGGCTAGTGTTGGCCGGGGAGGCCAAGGAGGATTTGGGAATAGAAGTAATCGTGGTGGTATTGGGAATCGGCCACAAGGAAACAATGGAGGTGATGGGAATCGGGTCAATAATGCTAACCAAGCGGGCGCCATAAATCGTAACCAGAGAAACAATCAAGTTGGAAACGATGGTGGAAATGGGCAGAGGCCCGGATGTTTCAACTGCGGCGACACTGGGCACTACAAAAGGAATTGCCCAGAATTAAACCAAGCCCGCGGAAGGGTTTTCAACATAGAAGCAAGGGAAGCGCGCCAGGATCCCAATGTTGTCACTGGTACGTTTCCTATAAACCAACGCTATGCATCCGTTTTATTTGATACTGGCGCCGATTATAGCTTCGTGTCGTTAGAATTTAAGAATATGCTTGGTTTAGCCGCTAGTAAGTTAGATATTCCGTACTCGATCGAATTGGCAAATGGGAAGTTAGTAGAAGCTAATGAGGTGATTCGAGGTTGCGTAATCGAATTGGGAGAGCGTGAGTTCGCTCTAGATCTACTACCAGTCCAGTTGGGAAGTTTCAACGTGGTAGTAGGAATGGATTGGTTATCGAGTAACAAGGCCGAGATAGTTTGTCACGAGAAGGTCGTTCGTATCCCAACCGATGATGGTGAGACCATTGTTGTTCACGGAGAGAAGCGTGAGACGCCGTTGAGGATTATTAGCTGCCTGAAAGCAAGAAAGTGTTTGCAGAAAGGATGTGTTGCTTTTCTGGCACACATTGTAGATAAGAAAGCTGAAGAACCGAAGATCGAAGACATCCCTGTCGTGAGGGAGTACCCAGAAGTCTTCCCAGAAGATTTGCCTGGCTTGCCGCCTCAAAGGCAAGTGGAGTTCCGCATTGACTTAGTTCCAGGCGCCGCGCCTGTGGCTAAGGCACCTTACAGACTTGCTCCGTCTGAAATGCAGGAACTGTCGACACAACTTCAAGAGTTGTTAGACAAGGGATTTATCCGACCGAGCTTCTCGCATTGGGGAGCTCCAGTTTTGTTTGTCAAGAAGAAGGACGGTAGTTTCCGTATGTGTATTGACTACAGAGAGTTGAACAAGCTGACGATCAAAAATAGGTATCCTCTGCCAAGGATTGATGATCTGTTCGACCAACTTCAAGGTTCAAGCTTCTATTCGAAGATCGATTTGCGATCTGGTTACCATCAGTTAAGGATACAAGAGGAGAGTATCCCAAAGACAGCCTTCAGAACTCGTTATGGGCACTACGAGTTTCTGGTTATGCCGTTTGGTCTAACAAACGCACCTGCGGTGTTCATGGACTTGATGAATCGAGTTTGTAAGCCGTATTTGGATAAGTTCGTGATTGTATTCATCGATGATATTTTGATTTACTCAAAGACGAAGGCTGAGCACAAGCAGCATTTAAGAGCCATTCTGGAGCTGATAAAGAAGGAACAGTTGTACGCCAAATTCTCTAAGTGTGAGTTTTGGCTACGAGAAGTGCAATTCCATGGACACGTGGTGAATGGAGATGGAATCCACGTGGATCCAACCAAGATCGAGGCGATCAAGGATTGGGAAACGCCAAAGACGCCAACCGAGATTCGGCAATTCTTGGGTTTGGCTGGCTATTACCGAAGATTCATTGAGAATTTTTCAAAGATCGCTCAACCATTGACGCTCCTCATGCAGAAGGATAAGAAGTTTAATTGGGGAATCAAACAGGAGGAAGCATTCCAGATATTGAAATATAAGCTTTGCAACGCGCCAATCTTAGCCCTGCCGGAAGGTACAGATGATTTTGTGGTATACTGCGACGCTTCGCGTCAAGGATTGGGTTGTGTGTTGATGCAACGCCAAAAGGTTATTGCCTACGCGTCACGCCAGCTGAAGGTACATGAAAAGAACTATACCACACATGATTTGGAACTAGGCGCAGTGGTTTTTGCTTTAAAGATCTGGAGGCACTACCTTTATGGTACGAAGTGTACGATCTTCACAGATCACAAGAGCCTCCAACACATATTCAACCAGAAGGAGTTGAATATGAGGCAAAGACGATGGGTAGAGTTGTTGAACGACTACGACTGCGAGATAAGGTATCATCCAGGGAAGGCGAATGTGGTCGCCGATGCCCTAAGTCGAAAAGAGAGGATCAAGCCCATAAGGGTTAGGGCTTTGGAAATGGTTGTTCGAACCGATTTTCCTCTGCGCATTCGTGCCGCGCAGAAAGAAGCTCTCAAGGAGAGAAACCTTGAAGAAGAGTATCTCCGTGGGATGGAGAAGTTATTGGTACCAAACAACGAAGGAACGTTGTGTTTTGAGAAAAGGATTTGGGTTCCTTTGTTTGGAGGTTTAAGGAAGGTTATTTTCGATGAAGCTCACAAGTCACGGTACTCTATCCACCCTGGAGCGGATAAGATGTACCAGGATCTTAAAGATTATTATTGGTGGCCTAGGATGAAGGCGATGTGGCTGTTTATGTGAGCAAATGTTTAACTTGCGCTAAGGTCAAAGCGGAATACCAGAAGCCTTCAGGACTTCTGCAACAACCAGAGATTCCCAAGTGGAAGTGGGAACAAATCTCCATGGATTTTATTACGAAATTGCCAAGAACGCCAAGAGAGATTGGGTGACACTATCTCCATGGATTTTATTACAAATCTCCATGACACTATCTGGGTGATAGTGGATCGATTAACGAAGTCAGCACACTTCTTGCCTATCCGAGAAAAGGAAAATACAAGCAAATTGGCTGAAATTTACATGAGAGAGATTGTTACACGCCATGGAGTACCTCTCTCGATTATCTCTGATAGAGACGGAAGGTTCATGTCAAGGATATGGCAATCCTTCCAAGAAGCCTTTGGCTCGAAGTTGAATATGAGCACCGCGTTTCACCCGCAGACCGACGGTCAAAGCGAGCGGTGTGACACCCCAGAAAAACCAGTGAACGGTGCAGTTCGCCTAGCTTCCTCAGTGAGTGCATACCAAATTTCGGGACGAAATTTCCAATTAGTTGGGGATAATGTGACAACTCGTATTTCGGACCTATTTTGTGTAACGTTTATGACACGACTTTATGAACATGAATGATTCTGTGAATGCGAACCGTATTTATTGAATGTTACATTGTGATATGCTTGTGTATTAATTATATGTTCATATGTTTGGACCTTAGATTATTTCGGCCACACTTATTACACTCCCCTTCGGCCCACGCACACACATTAGTTGTTCTAGGCCAAGTTGCACGAGCCGAAGCCCAAACCAAACACAATTGCACACCGAATTCATGCTTGGGCCGGGCAAAGCCCAAGTGGATCAACTGTTGGATATGTGTGTTACGTTTGGGCCTAGAAGGTATAGACACATAGTTATGTGTAATATTAAACAAATCACTTGAATGGGTCTGAGCCCACTTCCGTCAATTTAATGCAACCGACCCACTTGTTTTGAAATTGGTATTATAGTTAAGATACGTAATCTCTATGCACTTATCACAAAATCATAATCACAACAACCCTAAGCTAAAGTCTCTCTCTCTCCCTCTCGTTCGCAAACCAAAGGCAGCCGAGCAACAGCTTTGAATCGGATCACCTTCTTTTAATTGGTTAGTGTTAATTGTGATTTTGTGATTAACTCTAATGATGACAAATTGTTTGTAAGATAAATTGTTAATCGGCCGAATGATATTGCTTTGATAAATTGTTTGAATGATTCTTGTTAAATGTTTCTGATTCATAATCGGCTGCCATGTTATAGATCGGGATTGTGTATGGTAACATTAGATTTCATGATTGAATCGGCTGCCATGTTTTGTTTATAGATCGTTATATGATGTTTTTGAGTCGGCTGGACATGTTGTCATCGGTCATGTAGTTGGGTTGTTATTAATAATGTTTGATGATGATGTCTTGGTGATCGGCCACATGTTTATGAAATCGGTAATTGTGCATGATACATGTTAGTGCAATTTGCTCATGATGTTAATATTATGTGTCGATTCAACGGTATGATTGTTGATTTGATTGTGCTGAATGATTCGGGTATTGATAATCGGCCGAACATAGACATTAATTGGCTGTATTGGATTGATGTTTGGGCTGGGTAAATTGTTGGGCCGCTCGGGTAGTATGAGGCTCTAAATTGTCACGTGTTATTGGTTTGGTATGTTGGGCCGGGCAGCCCAGTCCGATTAAACCCACAACCGGATCCGGGCTGCACAAGTGGTTGTGTTTTATAAATGGGCCGGTAGTCTTATTGGGCTGTCATATGTTACCTTTTGGGCCGGGCAGGCCCAAAGACCACTCAAACATAAGAAGTTGTTATTTGTTTAGTTGGGCCGAATATTAGTGGATCAAAATGAGTATTTTTGGGCCGAGAGTTTCATGATTGGACTCTTTTAATGATGGGCTTACTTATGTTAATTGGGCCAATGTGTTTGAATTATTATGTTGGAATTGTAATATGTTTGGGCCGTTTAACGTTGAATCACGTATGCTATGTCTTAGTTGTTTACGTGCATACGTGCTTGCTTTGATTGATTATGTGCACTACTTGAACACCGAACCTAACTTGTATAATACCATAATAGGACGAGATTGACCATTACTTGTTACCTGTTCACTTGTGTATCTACCGAGCAACCCAAGGTGAGTTCACACAGCCAAGGCATGGGATTCCCGGGTTGGGAATTGGGTTGGATATGTTATTGAAAAGGTGTTACTTGTACTTACGCATATACCAGACTATAGACCATCGTCCTCAGGTTAGTCAGGACACGTTGCGTAAAGCCTACGCAACCCAGATTATTTGCCATATGTCTCCCGGGACGGGAGGACACGTTACGTAAAGCCTACGTAACCCAATACCATTCACTGGCTTCCAGATCGGAAGGCCACGCTGCGTAAAGCCTACGTAGCCCTCACGCGTACCATGTCCTCGGGGAAGGGCACGTCACGTAAAGCCTACGTGACCCTGTACGTTTTCCTGTTCTCGGTAAAGAAGAACACATGGTCGGAAGTTAGTCTAGTAAGTACCGTTAATGAGAAACCCTCATTAGCCAGGATAAACATGGGAAGCCCCCACTAGTTAACTCACGTCCTATGATTATGAACTTATCTTCTGTGAACTCGCTCAACTAGTTTGTTGATTATTTGCTGCATGCCTTGCAGGACCTTAGGTACTTTATGGAGCTTGCACAAGGAAGGAGCAGGTCGTTGTGGACAGATGGATCATGAACGTTATTAAACTTATAACTTACTTGGGTTTACTTTATAATGCTTCCGCTATTTAAACAGTATTTGGTTTTTGAACATCAATTATGTCTTTGATTGTTATGAAATGCTATGTTTGATATAATTGGTGGTTTGATCCTGGTCGGTCACGCTCCCAAGCGGTGATACTCCGCGTGTGGATTTTGGGGGTGTGACAGATTGGTATCAGAGCCATTGGTTATAGAGAACTAGGTTTTAATATGGGAAAACGTTTTTATTAAAACCAGACTATAACCAGAACAGTGCTCTCAAACGATCCACAACGACGCTTCGCTCCACGTGCAAGACTCGACATCCTAGGTAATAAGGGTTATGTTATGTTTATTGCCTGTTTGCTAGAACTGCTTAGAACTTTGCTCGCATTACGCTTAGATACACATGCCTTTGTTATATGAGAACACCTATGTGCCTATACTTTTCTGTCACCGCCCTATTCGCGAACCATTCTTACTTACGCTACCTTTTTACAATGAAGATCATGTCTGGACGAGTTACCATGACACAAGCCCAGCTAGAGGCTCTCATTGCTACGGCAGTTGCAGCCGCTCAAGCAGGTAGTATATCCTGCAGTATAGACTCATACTAGGATCCCTAGATCCTACGTTAATTCTCGTAATTAACCTTGTCCTATTCGTACACAATAGGTCAACCCGCTCAGCAACAACCTGTGTGTACCTTCAAGAATTTCATGGACTGTCGTCCAAATTCCTTCAGTGGCACGGAGGGAGCAGTTGGACTCCTCCATTGGTTTGAAAAGCTAGAATCGGTATTCGAAATGTGCGAGTGCCCTGAGGATCGCAAGGTCAAGTTTGCTACTGGCACCCTGGAGGGAATAGCACTGACTTGGTGGAACGCCCAAGTCCAAATCTTAGGGTTGGCAGCTGCTAACGCCACCCCATGGAACGACTTCAAGGAACTCATCAAGCGTGAGTACTGCACTCGCGAGGATATTCATAAGTTGGAGGATGAGCTCTATAATCTGAAGATGGTGGGATCGGAAATCGAAGCGTATACTAAACGGTCGAATGAGCTGGCCGTTCTGTGCCCTACTATGGTGGACCCTCCATACAAGCGCATTGAGTTGTATCTCAAGGGATTGGCGCCAGAAATTCAGAGCCACGTGACGTCGGCTAACCTTGAAAACATTCAGGAAATCCAGCGTCTCGCTCATCGCATCACCGACCAGGCAGTGGACCAGAACAGACTGCCTAAGCGTGTCAACGCTACTGCTTCAGTCACTACTTCAGCTGCTCCTGCTACTTCTAGTGATGGCAAAAGAAAATGGGATGGAGATTCTAGCAGGGGTTCAGCGACCGTTCAGCCACAAGCTCAGCAGCAGAAGGTCGACCACCATCAGAGTCCCAGTCAGCAATCCTCTGGTAGTCACAGGCAGAAGAGATATCAGGGAAGTCAGCCTAAGTGTTACAATTGCCACAGACATCACAATGGCCCATGCAACAAGGGTCGTTGTCAAAGGTGTCTCAAGATGGGACACGAGGCTAAGGATTGTAGGAGCCCTCGTCCTGCGAACCAGGACCAGCAACCTCAGTTACCAGCTCCTCAGAACCAGAACCAGAATCAGCAGCAGCAGCAGCCACAGCGTGGAAACCGGGGATGTTTCCAGTGTGGGGCTGAAGGTCATTACAAACGCGATTGCCCTCAGTTGAACCAGAATCAGAACCACAACAATAACCAGGGCAACGGGAACAACAACAACAACAATGGCAACGAGGCAAGGGGTCGAGCCTTCGTGTTAGGACAAGGAGACGCACCGAACGATATTTGAACTTATGACTTGTTTTGGGTTTTCCTTTATGTTACTCAAACAAAGTTTGGTTTTAACATCAATCGTATTGGGTTTATGAATTATTTTAACTACTGTACTTAATGTTTGATATGATGGATGGTTTGATAATATTGATCGCGCCAATCGTATTTAAGGACTTTATGAACAGAGTGTGTAAACCCTACCTAGACGAGTTCGTCATAGTACTCGAGAAGTCCACTTTCGAGAAGTCCACTTTCCAGACGAGTTTACGCAGGGACTTCTCCAAGATTACTCAGCCGCTTACGCTACTGACACAGAAGGGTGTCGTTTATCGATGGGGAGAGCCCCAGGAGACTGCTTTCCAAGTACCTAAAGGATAGGCTTTGCAGCGCGCCTATTCTCTCACTGCCAGAGGGCACGGATGACTTCGTGGTATATTGCGACGCGTCAATACAGGGTCTGGGTTGTGTATTGATGCAGCGAGATAAAGTGATTGCCTACGCCTCTCGTCAGCTCAAGGTTCATGAGCGCAACTACACGACGCACGATTTAGAGCTGGGAGCTGTTGTTTTCGCGCTTAAGATATGGCGACACTACCTGTACGGTACCAAGTGCACGATTTACACCGATCACAGGAGTCTCGAGCATATCCTTGAGCAGGAAGATTTGAATATGCGTCAACGACGATGGGTCGAGCTACTTAATGATTATGAATGCACTATCAAGTACCATCCAGGCAAAGCCAATGTTGTGGCTGACGCCCTCAGTCGAAAAGACACTTTACCGAAGCGCGTGCGAGCGCTCCAGCTTACTATTCAGTCTAGTCTTCCTTCACAGATACGAGCTGCTCAGATGGAAGCTCTGAAACCCGAAAACGTCACAGCTGAAGCCTTACGCGGCTCACGACAACAAATGGAACTAAAGGAAGACGGCGCCTACTATGTAACGGGGCGTATTTGGGTCCCATTTTATGGCGGTCTACGCGAACTTGTGATGGACGAAGCTCACAAGTCTCGCTACTCGGTACATCCAGGGTCGGATAAAATGTACCACGACATCAAGACAACATACTGGTGGCCAAGTCTGAAAGCTCATATCGCGACTTATGTCGGCAAGTGCCTGACCTGTGCAAGGGTCAAAGTCGAATATCAGAAACCAGCTGGTCTACTTCAGCAGCCTAGTATACCTCAATGGAAATGGGAAGAGGTTTCCATGGATTTCGTTACGGGCTTACCAAGGTCTCAGCGTGGGAACGATACGATATGGGTGATCGTGGATCGACTCACCAAGTCTGCACACTTCCTGCCGATTAAGGAAACGGACAAGTTCTCCACACTTGCAGACGTCTATCTTAAAGAAGTTGTTTCGAGGCACGGAGTGCCCATCTCTATCATTTCGGATCGCGATGCACGATTCACATCGGAATTATGGAGAGCGATGCACAAATCATTCGGCTCACAGTTAGACATGAGCACAGCTTATCACCCTCAGACGGACGGGCAGTCTGAGCGAACAATCCAAACTCTCGAAGACATGCTTAGAGCATGCGTCATTGATTTCGGCAACGGCTGGGAAAAGCATCTCCCTTTGGTGGAGTTCTCTTACAATAATAGTTATCACACTAGCATCCAAGCCGCTCCATTCGAGGCATTGTACGGGCGTAAATGCCGGTCACCTCTCTGTTGGGCAGAGGTGGGGGATAGTCAGATCACGGGTCCAGAGATTGTAGTGGACGCCACAGAAAAGATTGCACAGATACGACAACGCATGGCGGCAGCACGCGACCGTCAGAAAGCCTACGCGGACAAGCGTAGAAGGCCATTGGAATTTGAGGTCGGGGACCGGGTGCTATTGAAAGTCTCACCCTGGAAGGGTGTGGTACGTTTTGGCAAACGGGGCAAACTGAATCCGCGATACGTCGGACCATTCGAAATTATAGAAAGAATAGGCCCAGTAGCCTACAGATTGAACTTACCAGCTGAACTCGGGGCAGTTCACAATGTTGTTCATGTATCGAACTTAAAGAAGTGCTTATCTGATGAAAACCTCATCATTCCTTTTAAGGAACTTACTATCGACGAGCAGTTGCAGTTTGTCGAGGAACCAGTAGAAATCACGGACCGGGATGTAAAGGTCCTCAAACACAAGAGAATCCCTCTTGTTCGAGTTCGTTGGAACTCCAAACGTGGTCCAGAGTATACTTGGGAACGCGAAGACAGGATGATAGAAAAGTACCCCCAGTTATTCGGGAACCAGGCAACCACTACTGAGGCTGAAGCTACTACTTCGGAATTTCGGGACGAAATTCCAGATCAACGGGGGGAGAATGTGACACCCCAGAAAAACCAGTGAACGGTGCAGTTCGCCTAGCTTCCTCAGTGAGTGCATACCAAATTTCGGGACGAAATTTCCAATTAGTTGGGGATAATGTGACAACTCGTATTTCGGACCTATTTTGTGTAACGTTTATGACACGACTTTATGAACATGAATGATTCTGTGAATGCGAACCGTATTTATTGAATGTTACATTGTGATATGCTTGTGTATTAATTATATGTTCATATGTTTGGACCTTAGATTATTTCGGCCACACTTATTACACTCCCCTTCGGCCCACGCACACACATTAGTTGTTCTAGGCCAAGTTGCACGAGCCGAAGCCCAAACCAAACACAATTGCACACCGAATTCATGCTTGGGCCGGGCAAAGCCCAAGTGGATCAACTGTTGGATATGTGTGTTACGTTTGGGCCTAGAAGGTATAGACACATAGTTATGTGTAATATTAAACAAATCACTTGAATGGGTCTGAGCCCACTTCCGTCAATTTAATGCAACCGACCCACTTGTTTTGAAATTGGTATTATAGTTAAGATACGTAATCTCTATGCACTTATCACAAAATCATAATCACAACAACCCTAAGCTAAAGTCTCTCTCTCTCCCTCTCGTTCGCAAACCAAAGGCAGCCGAGCAACAGCTTTGAATCGGATCACCTTCTTTTAATTGGTTAGTGTTAATTGTGATTTTGTGATTAACTCTAATGATGACAAATTGTTTGTAAGATAAATTGTTAATCGGCCGAATGATATTGCTTTGATAAATTGTTTGAATGATTCTTGTTAAATGTTTCTGATTCATAATCGGCTGCCATGTTATAGATCGGGATTGTGTATGGTAACATTAGATTTCATGATTGAATCGGCTGCCATGTTTTGTTTATAGATCGTTATATGATGTTTTTGAGTCGGCTGGACATGTTGTCATCGGTCATGTAGTTGGGTTGTTATTAATAATGTTTGATGATGATGTCTTGGTGATCGGCCACATGTTTATGAAATCGGTAATTGTGCATGATACATGTTAGTGCAATTTGCTCATGATGTTAATATTATGTGTCGATTCAACGGTATGATTGTTGATTTGATTGTGCTGAATGATTCGGGTATTGATAATCGGCCGAACATAGACATTAATTGGCTGTATTGGATTGATGTTTGGGCTGGGTAAATTGTTGGGCCGCTCGGGTAGTATGAGGCTCTAAATTGTCACGTGTTATTGGTTTGGTATGTTGGGCCGGGCAGCCCAGTCCGATTAAACCCACAACCGGATCCGGGCTGCACAAGTGGTTGTGTTTTATAAATGGGCCGGTAGTCTTATTGGGCTGTCATATGTTACCTTTTGGGCCGGGCAGGCCCAAAGACCACTCAAACATAAGAAGTTGTTATTTGTTTAGTTGGGCCGAATATTAGTGGATCAAAATGAGTATTTTTGGGCCGAGAGTTTCATGATTGGACTCTTTTAATGATGGGCTTACTTATGTTAATTGGGCCAATGTGTTTGAATTATTATGTTGGAATTGTAATATGTTTGGGCCGTTTAACGTTGAATCACGTATGCTATGTCTTAGTTGTTTACGTGCATACGTGCTTGCTTTGATTGATTATGTGCACTACTTGAACACCGAACCTAACTTGTATAATACCATAATAGGACGAGATTGACCATTACTTGTTACCTGTTCACTTGTGTATCTACCGAGCAACCCAAGGTGAGTTCACACAGCCAAGGCATGGGATTCCCGGGTTGGGAATTGGGTTGGATATGTTATTGAAAAGGTGTTACTTGTACTTACGCATATACCAGACTATAGACCATCGTCCTCAGGTTAGTCAGGACACGTTGCGTAAAGCCTACGCAACCCAGATTATTTGCCATATGTCTCCCGGGACGGGAGGACACGTTACGTAAAGCCTACGTAACCCAATACCATTCACTGGCTTCCAGATCGGAAGGCCACGCTGCGTAAAGCCTACGTAGCCCTCACGCGTACCATGTCCTCGGGGAAGGGCACGTCACGTAAAGCCTACGTGACCCTGTACGTTTTCCTGTTCTCGGTAAAGAAGAACACATGGTCGGAAGTTAGTCTAGTAAGTACCGTTAATGAGAAACCCTCATTAGCCAGGATAAACATGGGAAGCCCCCACTAGTTAACTCACGTCCTATGATTATGAACTTATCTTCTGTGAACTCGCTCAACTAGTTTGTTGATTATTTGCTGCATGCCTTGCAGGACCTTAGGTACTTTATGGAGCTTGCACAAGGAAGGAGCAGGTCGTTGTGGACAGATGGATCATGAACGTTATTAAACTTATAACTTACTTGGGTTTACTTTATAATGCTTCCGCTATTTAAACAGTATTTGGTTTTTGAACATCAATTATGTCTTTGATTGTTATGAAATGCTATGTTTGATATAATTGGTGGTTTGATCCTGGTCGGTCACGCTCCCAAGCGGTGATACTCCGCGTGTGGATTTTGGGGGTGTGACAAGCGGACGATTCAGACGTTGGAGGACATGCTGAGAGCATGTGTTATGGATTTGGGCGGTAGCTGGGATAAGCATTTACCCCTGGTTGAGTTTTCATACAACAACAGCTACCACACCAGTATTGGTGCCGCGCCATTCGAGGCTTTATATGGGCGCAAGTGCAGATCACCGCTTTGTTGGTCTGACGCCGGTGATAGACAGTTGGTTGGTCCTGACATGGTTCAGGAAACCACCGATAAGATTGCACAGATCCGAGATCGCATCAGTGCGGCTCGTGACCGACAAAAAGCCTACGCGGATCGAAGCAGGAAACCTCTAGAGTTTGAGGTTGGTGATATGGTTTTGTTGAAGGTATCACCCTGGAAGGGTGTGGCACGCTTTGGGAAGCGTGGAAAGTTGAATCCGAGGTATATTGGACCGTTCAAGATCTTGGAAAGAATCGGATTAGTAGCATACAAGTTGGATCTACCTGCTGAACTGAATGGTGTTCACGATACATTTCATGTATCCAATCTGAAGAAAAGTCCAACACAAGATACCGTTGCCATTCCTACCGACGAAATTCATGTTGACGACATGCTCCACTTCGTTGAAGAACCTGTTGAGGTCACGGATTGGAAAGTGAACAAGACCCGCCGGAGCAGTGTCAAGCTCGTCAAAGTTCGTTGGAATGCTAGACATAGTCCCGAATTCACCTGGGAGCGTGAGGACCAAATGAAAGAGAAATACCCCCACTTATTTCCTAAGAACCCTGCTTCTTCAAACAGAGCTTAAAATTTCGGGACGAAATTTCTCTAACGGGGGGAGAATGTGACAACCCTCACTAAACCAGGTATCCGTACGATTTAATTGATAATTAATTGCTGCCTAATTACTGTGCTTACTTGAAATTACTGATGAACTGCTACTTGACTGTTGATACTTGTACATATCTGCGTCATACTTTATTTACTGTCACTACATTATTTATATACTGAACTCTAGTGACAAACATGATGCACAAAAGCACAGTAGCACTATGAACGGATAACCTATTGAACATGATGATAAAGCCAGCATCAGGCAGATAATGCCTCTAAGGCCTGTATGAGCCAGAAATATTTTACTACACCCATAGTGAGTGTAGGGATACAAGGGTTGTAGAACTGCGTTTCTAGGAATAAGATATAATGACTGGATGTGCCTAAAACGTACTCTAAGCACCAAACACAGCAATTTAATTAACATATCAGCTTCTGGCTAACTAGTAAAGTGCCAAAACATGAGGAAAATATTCCTGACACTTTGGGGAATAAGTTGTGTCACTAAAAATGGTATTTACGACACTTAAAAGCTTATTTAAGCACTTTAACGGATTACTATCCGACCGAACAACCGGACTTTACCCGGAACATAAAAATATTGACAGTAACATTATTGGTCTTTTTCTGAGCTAGTTAGGGTCCCTGAATACCCTAACACCCGCTATAGAGCACATCACACCACTAACCGAGTTAATCACTTAACTAACTTATCTAACCAAACTAAACCCTAACTAAACTTGTTGGAATCAAACCAAGACCCCCCCCCCCATCCTAACCGTCCCAACTATAAGGGGACATACTTGGTACTAAATGGATTATTTTAATGTAATATGTTGGATATCTAAACTACACTAGAGCCATTGGATAATTATCTTTAGAATTGTCTATAAGAAGGAGCCATGACACAAGAGATTGTTCACATCACTAAACCATTCAAACTCTCTCTCTTTCCTTCTCTACACCCCACGGCCGAACACCCTCTTGAACACACCACCATTTTCGGCTCTTGACTTCCACATTCCAAGGTTGTTCAAGTGTTACGGGTCACGCATTAGGAGTCTTGGAGCAAACGGAAGGCGAAGGACCTCTCCATCTTGCTTTTATCCACCTCTTCTTCGCATAGATTCTTCCCTAGCCTCGAGCTAGAGATATAACACTTAAAACTCATACTCGATCTAATCTAAGGTGGTTAATACGATATGTAACGGTTAAAATGCGGAAACTTGCGTTTTGAAGCATAAAAGTCTACTAAAACATGAATATTGTTGGTTAATAGCACATAAGTTGTGTAAAAGTTGTAGTAATTGAAATTTGTGGTTATCTAGACCCGATCTATGTTGTGGTAGCTCGGATCACCATTTAACCCGATTTGGTTAAGATCATGGATCTTGACATAAGCTTGTTTTGAATGAGACAAGGGTTAAAAGGTGAAACTCTACCACACGAGAAACATGAACTTGTGTAAAAGTAGTTTTACTCGTAAAATAGTGTTTGAAACTAGCGGATCTACGCATGTACAAATGGTATTTTCAAAGAACCACATATCAAAGAAACTATGTTTTCTAAAAGACTGATATTACACTAACAAGTATGATTTTTATAAACCACAAGTGTGTAAACACTTGTGAAATGAAAAGTTTCGACAAAATAAAAGTTTTTGTGAAAGGTGACGGGAAGTTGTAAAGATAGATTTTCTCTAAAAAAGAGGTTTTTACGAGACCGAATTACTTGATAAAAAGATTCACAAAATGTAATGGGATTTACACTGTAAAGTTTAGAAAAACTACAAGTTCATGTGATTATGCGATTTACATCCTTGTCGACTAGTTTGATGTGTCGGAAATTGTTGATTGAATAAAGAAGTTGTTGAAATGATTTTGTAAAAGAAAATGATACGCTTGAAAGCGCGGCCACCTCCAGTTACAGAGGAAACTCTGGCGAAATTTTTCTAAAACCTAACACTTAGAATTATTTACAAGTGTTAGAATTATTTTTGACATGTTTTCAAAATATATTTCGCCACGACTTTATTTACAAATATTCGGAGGTGGGATTTTCACAAAACTAAACGTGATAAATATATATTTGGTAAATATATTTTTCACAACACTGTTTATGATTATTTTGTGAAAAATACACAAATATTATTTTTAGAGTAAAAATAATATTTACGAACGTTGACGAATCCAAAACAATACAAACGCTTTCACGATAAACATATAAGTTACAACGGTAATTATTATTACCACACGATTGCTAAAACGTAACTTACGCATTATACGGAAATAATTATGAACGTATATTTTATCAACGTATTATTTTTGGGGAAATATTATGTGAAATGAAAATATAATATTTTTGAGAAAAATATTTATATTTTGGAATTAGAAATAAAAATGTATTAAGTGAGACTTAATGTTATAATTCGAACGCACATGTATTAAATCCCCCATCCTTGGGAAGGAGGTTAACTACCAAGTATATACGAAAAGTAAACACGGAATAGTTGTCTAACTATTTCCCAAAAACTTAAACTATAAAGCTAAGGCACGGCCGTCCGTCTAATAGAATTAGCACATGTAGGTCGTTGCACAGCTGCCTGATTTGGAGTGCTTGGTAGAGACGCACCGACAGTGAGTTCCTGTCCCCCTTTTCTCTTAACTGTTTTCAGTTTTCTAAACTGCAGGGGTGAAATACATGTTACTATGAATACGAGTACTTTTTACATGGTATGGTTAGCGTAAGGAGGGTTACTACTTAGATCATGTGAGTGGGTAGGCGGGAACTGGAGGCCATTAATCCTCATTGTAGGACCGAGGGACGTAAGCGGTAGATCTATCTGGGTGTAGCGAGCCCAACCCCAGGTCCAGCATAACGGACCTCGGGGTGACTTTGTGCCCCAACGCAAAATCGCAAGGTTTGAGTCTTCCTACTTGCACTTCACACATATCAATGGACTTGCAAACCATTGGTGATCTCTTTTTCCTTATTTGCTACATACCAGGGTTTTGATAAATACAAAGGTTTATTTACTCACTTACACATGAACTCGCTCAACATTATTGTTGATTTTTCAACTTACATGTATTTCAGGGAATTAAAGATCTGGCACGGTATGGCACGTTTTCCCGCTGCACTAGTTTCCGAGGTCATCCGGGGTTTACGGAATGTGACTCTTTCCTGGACAAGTCACAGTCCTTAAACTGTGTTTATGTTATGTTTAAGTTGTAATGTTTGTTGAACAAGGTTATGGTTGTTAGGGCGTGTTCCCGTTAAAACAATGGTACTGTATTTGGTTTTAAAACTTAATGGATGATTCTTGCATGTTTTTAACTCATATAGCTTTGTTATGATTAAGCTATGGTATTAAGAAGTCACACCAAATTAACCACGTTTCCGCAAAGCCAGGGTGTGACAATGACAGTAATCACATATATGCACAATACAATACAATACGTTTCATTAACACATAACATGTACAGTTACAAGTCAACAAGTCAACTATCAAACAGTCAAAGTCAGCGTGTATTTAATGCGAAAGTGAAAGTCAAAAGTTCGAGTTGTCACATTATCCCCAACTTAAAAGAAATTTCGTCCCGAAATTTGGTACGTACCCACTGAGGAAGCTAGATAGGTTGCATCGTTCACTGGTTTTCCTGGGGTGACACATCCTCCCCCCGTTGATTTGGAATTTCGTCCCGAAATTCCGTGGTAGTAGCTTCAGCCTCAGCAGTGGTTGTATTGGTTTCGAATAACTGGGGATACTTTTCTGTCATCTGGTCTTCGCGTTCCCAGGTGTACTCTGGGCCACGACGGGAGTTCCAACGAACTCGAACAAGAGGGATTCTCGTGTTTTTGAGGACCTTAACATCCCGGTCCGTGATTTCAACTGGCTCCTCGACGAACTGCAACCGCTCATCGATAGTGAGTTCCTTAAAAGGAACTATGAGGGTTTCTTCTGACAGGCATTTCTTCAGATTCGATACGTGAAAAACATTATGAACTGCCCCGAGTTCTGCTGGTAGGTTTAGCTTGTAGGCCACTTTGCCTATTTTCTCAATGATCTCGAACGGTCCGACATACCGCGGATTTAGTTTGCCCCGTTTGCCAAAACGTACCACACCCTTCCAGGGTGAGACTTTAAGTAAAACCCGGTCCCCAACCTGAAATTCCAAAGGCTTCCTACGCTTATCCGCGTATGCTTTCTGACGGTCGCGTGCTGCCGCCATGCGTTGTCGTATTTGTGCAATCTTTTCTGTGGCGTCCACTACAATCTCCGGACCCGTGATCTGACTATCCCCCACCTCTGCCCAACAGAGAGGTGACCGGCATTTACGCCCGTACAATGCCTCGAATGGAGCGGCTTGTATGCTGGTGTGATAGCTGTTATTGTATGAGAACTACACCAAAGGGAGGTGCTTTTCCCAGCCGTTTCCGAAATCAATAACACATGCCCGAAGCATGTCTTCAAGAGTTTGGATCGTTCGCTCAGACTGCCCATCCGTCTGAGGGTGATACGCTATGCTCATGTCTAACCGTGAGCTGAAAGATTTGTGCATCGCTTGCCATAGCTCTGACGTGAATCGTGCATCCCGATCCGAAATGATGGAGGTGGGCACCCCGTGCCTCGAAACAACTTCTTTAAGATAAACGTCTGCGAGAGTGGAGAACTTATCCGTTTCCTTTATAGCCAGGAAGTGTGCAGACTTGGTGAGTCGATCCACGATCACCCATATGGTGTCATTCCCACGCTGGGATCTGGGTAGGCCTGTAACGAAATCCATGGAAATTTCATCCCATTTCCATTGCGGTATCTTGGGTTGCTGCAGTAGACCCGCTGGTTTCTGATACTCCACTTTGACTTTTGCACAAGTCAAACACTTGCTGACGTAAGTAGCGATGTGGGCTTTCATGCTAGGCCACCAGTATGTAGTTCTGAGATCGTGGTACATTTTATCCGACCCTGGATGTACTGAGTAGCGGGACTTGTGTGCTTCATCCATCACAAGCTCTCGTAAACCGCCATAGAGTGGGACCCAAATACGCCCCGTTACATAGTAGGCACCGTCTTCCTTTTGTTCCATTCGTTGCCTTGAGCCGCGTAAGGTTTCAGCTTTGACGTTGTCGGGTTTCAATGCTTCGATCTGAGCAGTTCGTATCTGTGCAGGAAGACTGGACTGAATAGTGAGCTACAAAGCTCGTACGCGCCTAGGTAGGGTGTCTTTCCGACTGAGAGCGTCAGCCACAACATTGGCTTTGCCTGGATGATACTTGATGGCGCATTCGTAATCGTTCAGAAGTTCAACCCATCTTCGTTGACGCATGTTAAAATCCTTTTGCCTAAGGATATGCTCGAGACTCCTGTGATCAGTGTAAATCGTGCACCTGGTACCGTACAGGTAGTGTCGCCATATCTTAAGCGCGAAAACAACAGCTCCCAGCTCTAAATCGTGCGTCACGTAGTTCCGTTCGTGAACCTTGAGTTGACGAGAAGCGTAGGCAATAACTTTATCCCGTTGCATCAATACACAACCAAGCCCCTGTATCGATGCGTCACAATAAACCACAAAATCATCCGTGCCCTCTGGCAGTGAGAGAATAGGTGCGTTGCAAAGCCTATCCTTTAGGTACTGAAAAGCGGTTTCCTGGGGACCTCCCCAACAGTAGGTGACACCCTTCTGTGTCAGTAGTGTAAGCAGCTGTGCGATCTTGGAGAAGTCTTTGATAAACCGTCTGTAGTAACCTGCCAAGCCCAAGAATTGGCGTATTTCCGTTGGTGTACGCGGTGCAGGCCAGTTCCTGATCGAATCTACCTTGGATGGATCGACATGAATCCCATCCCTGTTCACCACATGGCCTAAGAAGTGGACTTCACGAAGCAAGAAGTCGCATTTAGAAAACTTGGCGTACAATTGCTCCTTTCGTAGCAGTTCCAAAATCAATCGTAGGTGCTGTTCGTGCTCCTCCTGACTCTTGGAGTAAATCAAAATGTCGTCGATAAAAACAATGACGAACTTGTCAAGATAGGGTTTGCACACCCTGTTCATAAGATCCATGAATACGGCAGGCGCGTTCGTTAACCCGAATGGCATGACAAGAAACTCATAGTGACCGTAGCGAGTTCTGAAAGCGGTTTTTGAGACGTCCTCATCCCGGACTCTCAGCTGATGATACCCCGACCTCAAGTCTATCTTGGAGTAGTAACTCGACCCCTGCAACTGGTCGAATAAGTCGTCTATACGTGGAAGAGGATAACGGTTCTTCACCGTCACCTTGTTCAGTTCACGGTAGTCGATGCACATCCTGAAAGTGCCATCCTTCTTTTTCACGAAAAGTACTGGAGCTCCCCAAGGCGATGAGCTTGGACGAATAAAGCCCTTTTCCAAGAGCTCTTGTAACTGCTTCGACAGCTCTTCCAGTTCGGTTGGAGCTAAACGATACGGTGCGCGGGCTATTGGTGCTGCTCCAGGAGCTAACTCAATCTGGAATTCGACCTGGCGGTGAGGCGGTAAACCGGGTAAATCTTCAGGAAACACCTGAGGAAAGTCACGTACAACTGGAATATCCCCCAGCTTCTTTTCCTTTGTTGATGCGTCAGTGACAAGTGCCAGAATTGCAGTGTGCCCCTTTCGTAAACATTTTTGTGCCTTTAAGAAAGAGATGATGCCAACCACAGCACCACTCTTGTCGCCTTGAACTTCAAGAGGTTCTTGACTAGAGCGAGGAATACGAATGATCTTTTCCTTGCATAAAATTTCTGCGTGATGTTGGGATAACCAATCCATACCGATGACGACGTCGAAACTACCCAAAACTATGGGTATAAGATCAATCGAGAAGGTCTGACCAGCTAAAATGATGCTACAACCCTTGATTACATGTGCGGCTTCTACACTTTTACCATTTGCTAACTCTACGACATGTTTGGTGTTTAGGGGTGTTGGTGTACGTTTTAACAATTTACTCATTTTCAAGGACATATAACTTGTATCAGCACCCGAATCAAATAAGACAGTAACAAAAATATCGTCGAAAAGAAACTTACCCATAACCACATTGGGGTCATTCATTGCGTCGCCCCGACCCAGCACAAAAGCACGACCCCGAGCTTCGTTGCCATTGTTGTTGTTGTTTCCCCCGTTATTGTTGTTCCCGTTGCCCTGGTTATTGTTGTTGTTGCGATTCTGGTTCTGGTTCAATTGAGGGCAATCACGTTTGTAGTGGCCTTCAGCCCCACACTGGAAACATCCCCGGTTTCCACGCTGTGGCTGCTGCTGCTGGTTCTGTGGAGCTGGCGGTGGGAGTTGCTGGTTCTGGTTTGCTGGCCATGAGCTTCTACAATCCTTAGCCTCATGACCCATCTTGAGGCAACTTTGACAACGTTTCCTGCGACATCTTCCACTGTGGTGTTTGTTGCACCTACTACACCATGGGTGAGTTCCCCGATATCCACTCTGCCCCTGACTGCCTGATGATTGCTGATTTGGACTCTGGTAGTCATTAATCTTGCGCTGCTGTGCTTGAGACTGAACAGAAACTGATCCCTTGCTGGAAATCCCCTCCCATTTTCTCTTGTTGTCACTGGGAGTAGCAGAAGTAGTGACAGCAGTAGTGGTAGCACTGATGCGTTTTGGCAGCTTGTTCTGTTCCACTGCCTGATCGGTGAGTCGATGAGCAAGACGCTGAATGTCTTGGATGTTGTTGAGGTTAGCCGATGTCACGTGGCTCTGAATCTCTGGCGCAAGCCCCTTGAGATATAACTCAATGCGCTTAACTGGAGGGTCCACCATCGTTGGACACAGGATGGCCCGTTCGTTTGACCGTTTCGTGTAAGCCTCAATCTCTGACCCCGTCATCTTCAAGTGGTATAACTCATCCTCCAACTTGTGGATATCGTCTCGCGTGCAGTATTCTCGTTTGATCAGTTCTTTGAAATCTTCCCAGGGTGTGGCGTTAGCAGCTGCCAACCCTAGGATCTGAACTTGCGCGTTCCACCAAGTTAGCGCAATCCCTTCTAACGTGCCAGTGGCGTACTTGACCCTGCGGGCCTCAGGGCATTCACACATCTCAAATACCGACTCGAGCTTTTCAAACCAATGGAGGAGTCCCACTGCCCCCTCGGTGCCACTGAAAGTGCTTGGACGACAGTCCATGAAGTTCTTGAAAGTGCAGACAGGTTGCGGAGCGTTTTGACCTATTGTGCATAGAATAGGACAATGTTAAATACAAGGGTTCATTTAGGAATGTAGGATTCAAAGATCCTAATGTGTATCCCAACTGCAGGGTATACTACCTGCTGGTGCAGCTGCAAGTGCCGCAGCTACTCGTTCATTGATAAGAGCCGTTTAACTGGGCTTGAGTCATGTTCACGCGTCCAGACATGATCTTCATAGTAAAAGTAGAATAAGTGAGAAAGGTTCGCGAGTAGTGCGATGACAGAAGAGTGTAAGCACATAGGTATTCTCATGTAATAGGGTCATGTGTATCTAGGCATACTACGAGCAAAGTTCTATATAGTTCTAGCATGTAGGCAATAAACATAAACCATATTACCTAGGATGTCGAGTCTTGCACGTGGAGCGAAGCGTCGTTGTGGATCGTTGAGAGCACTGTTCTGGTTATAGTCTGGTTTTAATAAAAACGTTTTTCCCGTATTAAAACCAAGTTCTCTATAACCAATGGCTCTGATACCAATCTGTCACACCCCCAAAATCCACACGCGGAGTACCACCGCTTGGAGGCGTGACATGACCAGGATCAAGCCACCAATCATATTGAACATGTAAGTAAGTAGTAATAGTTATCCATCAATACGAAAGGTGTTTATCAAACCAACATAATCAAGTGTAGCGGAAGCATTAACGTAAAAACCCAAACACAGTATTAAGTGTGTAATGTCATAAACGTTTAATAAGCATTCACGATCCATTGCCCACAACGGCCTACTCCTCCTTGTGCAAGCTCCATAAGTACCTAAGGTCCTGCAAGGCATGCAGCAGAGAGTCAACAACTAGTTGAGCGAGTTCACAGTTAACAGTTCAGTAATAGTATAGTGTGAGTAGTAGTATGTTCGTTCGTTAGCTCATATATCGTATCAGTTTCCATCGCGGCCTCCCAGGCAGGTATGCGAAGATATTAGGGGATGTTCTTCCCAAGTATTCTAGACTAGGTTTATTTGTATCGCGCCCCCCCCCCCCCAGGCAGGTGTGCGAAGATTAGTAAATTTAGTTCGCGGCCTTCCTAAGGCAGGTATGCGAAGTCAGTCATAATATCGCGGCCAACCCTTGGCAGGTGTGCGAAGATCAGTTCAATAGTTGTTACTAGTCTAGTCGTATCTTGTCGTTAGATTCTATCATCCGAGTATATACAATAAGTCATTCAATCCCATTCCCACCCGGGAACCCATGCCTTGCCTGTGTGAACTCACCTTGGGTTTGCTCGGTATGCTAAGTATGTGCTCGAAGTAAATCAATCACGTCCTAAATACGTACGTATGCATAATCAGTTTATATCCAAGTTGTTCACGTATAGGTATAATCACAGAAGTACTAGTATGTAACCGTTATCACATAAGTCATGCTCATTACTTAACAGCAGTTAGTTAATACAGTTAACTTCTAACAGAGTCTAACTAAGTTACTGTGCAGTTATCCAAGCTGACGAATCACAGGTTGGCGAAACACAATGTGTTTCGTCAACTACCCTTTTGACGAAACAAGATTCTGTTTCGTTGACAACCCTTGGCGAATCACTTCCTCTATTTCGTCAAACCCCCTTGGCGAATCAAATCCAGTTTCGTCAAACATTCTAATTCGTCAAGGCAGCAGTTACGTCAACACAAGTCAGTTACGGATTTAATCACAGAAACCCTAACTATCTAAAACAGCCGTCAAGAAGATCCATCATGATCATCATTAATCAGTAATCATACACAAATCGTTCAACATATAACCACTTAATCATCATGTTACGATTCGTTATTCGTTTCTATCCCGAACCCTAGTTTAATAATTTAACAGAGTACGTTATCCGGTTCACATATGCTAGCCGATTCCATACACATCAATGACTAATGATTTAATCCACACTTGTTTACAAGATATCCCTAATACATCATGCAAACAATCCGAACAAAACATGATAGCCGATCAATACCATTCATAACCGATTCACAAAAACGTCATCAATCATACACACTTTATCATTATCAACAATAACATGAACACACAAAACGATTTACGGACTAATCACACTAACCGGAATAGATGAAAGCAAGAACGGAATAGATCTAGAGGGCTTCAAGGTTGCCGTCACACAGGGAAAGCTCTAGGGTTTTCTTGTTTTGCCAAAACGTATCAAACATAGGTCTGGGTGTGTGTATATACGTGTTTTACCTTACTGGGCCGAACTGGGCCTTGGCGAAACTGATGGGCCGGCGAAACAGGTTTTGTTTCGTCGAGATTGATGTTGACGAAACTGATTTCCTGTTTCGTCGAGATTGGGTTGACGAATCTAGTTCTGTTTCGTCAGGCACTATGTGGTTTAATCAGTTTAAGTCTAAGCGTTTCATAATAATTCTCACATTATGACAGTAATCACATATATGCACAATACAATACGTTTCATTAACACATAACATGTACAATTACAAGTCAACAAGTCAACTATCAAACAGTCAAAGTCAGCGTGTATTTAATGCGAAAGTGAAAGTCAAAAGTTCGAGTTGTCACACAAAATCCATTGTTATGAGTTCCCATTTCCATACAAGCATTTCCAATTGTTGTAGTAGTCCTGAAGGTTTCTGATGTTTGGCCTTAACTTGTGAACATGTTAGACACTTAGATACGTATTCGGCTATATCCTTTTTCATTCCTATCCACCAGAAATTATTCCTTAAATCTTGGTACATCTTATTATTTCCTGGATGTACAGTATACCTAGATTTATGAGCTTCTTCTAAAATCTTATTTCTTAATTCTCCTTGCTTAGGTACCCAAATTCGTTTCTTGTGGAATTTCCAAATTCCATCATTTCCTTGTTCTAGTTCTTTAATGTAACCTTTCATTCCTTCAGCATCGTCCTTGATTGCTGTTTCCTGAATTTTCTTCAATTGCTCCATTAAATCTACTTGTAGATTTAATCTAAGAGCACGGACTCGCTTTTGCTTTTCATGATACTTACGACTTAAGGCATCTGCGACTACGTTCGCCTTTCCTTCGTGATATTGAATATCACAGTTGTAATCGCTCAGGATTTCCATCCACCTTCTTTGCCTCATATTTAACTCTTTTTGCCCAAATATGTACTTTAAACTTTTATGATCTGTATAAACAGTAAACTTACTTCCATACAGATAATGTCTCCAAATTTTAAGGGCAAAAATTATGGCTCCTAATTCTAAGTCATGAGTCGTATAATTCTCTTCATGCTTTTTCAATTGCCTAGAGGCATATGCAATTACTTTCTTGCGTTGCATTAACACACATCCGAATCCTAACTTTGAGGCATCACATTCAAAATCGTCTGTTCCCTCGGGTAAAGCTAAAACTGGAGCATTTGTCAATCGGCGTTTTAAAATCTTAAATGCTTCTTCTTTTCTAGATCCCCATTCAAACTTAACGGTTTTACAGGTCAACTTAGTCATAGGTACAGCTATCTTAGAGAAATCCTTAATAAATCGTCTGTAGTATCCAGCTAAGCCTAGAAAACTTCTAATTTCCATAGCTGTTTGTGGGACCTTCCATTTAGTGATTGCTTCTATTTTAGCAGGATCTACATGAATTCCTTCGTGATTTACCACATGACCTAAGAATTGTACTTCTTGCAGCCAAAATTCACATTTTAGGAATTTGGCGTAAAGTTTTTCCTTTCTTAACAAAGTTAAGAGTGCATGCAGATGCTCACAGTGTTCTTTCTGATTCTTTGAATAAATAAGTATATCGTCGATAAAGACAACTACAAATTTATCCAAGTATGGTTTACAGATTCTGTTCATCATGTCCATAAATGTTGTTGGGGCATTTGTTAGTCCAAAGGGCATGACTGTAAACTCATAATGACCATACCTAGTTCTGAAAGCAGTTTTAGGTATGTCTTCTTCTTGTACTTTCAATTGATGATATCCGGAGCGCAAGTCAATCTTAGAAAAATACCTAGCGCCTTGAAGTTGATCAAAAAGATCATCGATCCTAGGTAATGGGTATCGATTCTTAATTGTAACCTTATTTAATTCTCTATAATTGATACACATTCTCATCGATCCATCTTTCTTTTTCACAAACAACACTGGTGCTCCCCAAGGGGATGAACTAGGTTGTATGAAACCTTTGTTTAGTAATTCATCTAATTGCTTTTTCAATTCTAGCATTTCGGTGGGTGCTAATCGATAAGGTGTTTTAGCTATTGGTGTAGTAACCGGAATTAAATGAATTCTAAACTCTACTTCTCTATCAGGTGGTAACCCAGGTAATTCTTCCGGAAAGACGTCTGGGTATTCTGAGACTACAGGGATGTCCTGAAGTTCCTTACTTTTAGCGTTAATGATCACAGAAATCATATACACCATTTCTTGTTTTCTCGAATAACTAGCCAATTTCATTACTGAGATGAATTTCAGTGGCTTTCGAGGTCTATCTCCTGTAATCAAAATTACATCTCCTGTGGGGGTACGAATTTCTACGGAATTCTTATCACATAGGATTCGAGCATGGTTGGCTACTAACCAATCCATTCCTAATACCACATCGAATCCAGCTAATTTCATAGGTAGCAGATTTGTAGAAAACTTATGGCCTAATAGTTCTATTTTTCCATCTTGCAAAACTTTATCTATGTTAACAGAATTCCCTTCTGCGGTTTCGACCGTAAAAATCTGCCTAAGGGTGGTTAAGGGTAAGTTAAGAGCTTGGCAGAATGAAGTATTAATAGAACTTTGGTTTGCGCCAGAGTCAAATAATACTTTTGCAAATACGTCGTGAACTAGGAACGTACCAGCTATCACATCTGGGATGAGTTCGGCTTCTTGAGTGGTCAGCTGGAATGCTCGTGCATTCTTCTTAGTAGTTCCGTCGGCTGGTTTGGCATTGTTGTCTGTTGGTTTAACTAACTTAGGACATTCTGTCTTGTAATGCCCTGTTTCTCCACAGTGGAAGCAGACTATGGTTTTCTTTTTACAGTTTTCTTCACTATATCCTACAGATTTGCAAAAATTACAAGTTGCATTGCATCTTCCAAAATGTTTCCTTTTGCAATTTCTGCAGAACGGCGGGGTTGAAGATTGCCCTGTTCCTCTTCTTTTAAAATTGGTGTTATTACCCGTACGAACTCCTTGGGTAATTTTCTGAACCAAGTCCTTCTTCCTATTTTCATCTCTAGTGCGAATTAGTTCATCAGTTAGGGTATTAGCTAATTCCACAGCAACGTCAATAGTACGAGGTCTCGCAGCTTTAACGATGTTACGGATCTCACTAATTAATCCCCAAATGTAACGGGAAATGAGTACCAGTTCTGGCGAGGCCAGTGTTGGTACCACTCTAGCGTATTCAAAGAATGTCGAAGTATAACTGCGACAATCTACACCCGTCATCCGATGATTTAGGAATTTATTTGCCATTTGATCTTTTTCATATTCGGGACAGAATTTTCTTTCTACAAGACTCTTAAATTCTTCCCAGCTCATAGCATAGGCTATTCTTCTTCCTTTCGCTTGTAATACTGTATTCCACCATTCTAGTGCTCCTTCTTTAAACAAATTTGAAGCATACATGACCTGATCTTCCTCGGCACATTTGCTTATTGCAATTACTGCTTCGGTTTTCTCTAACCAACGCAGTGTTGCAGTTGCTCCTTCATTACCTGCAAATTCAGCGGGTTTGCAAACAAGAAATTCTTTGTATGTGCAACCAGGCGTTGCAGCTTTCATTTTCTTAGGAAGTGGGGCTTGTCGTGGATCATTATCATGATTATCATGATTGCCGCCTCCGTTTACACTATGGCTAAAATTGTCTTCCTGAGTACGTTTACTAGGAATGATTTGTTGCGATTCAACAGGTTTCCGAGCAGCAGCCATGATTGCTGGAATAGCATTGGCTATCCCTTGAGTAATGATATTTTCAATATCTTGTCTAGTCATATATTGGTTTTCCTGATTTTACTCAGATTGATTCTCTTCATTAACTGGTTCATTATTAGCGTTTTCCATCTGATAATTAGTGTTGATACGAATTATTAGTATCCAATAATTGGTAACAGAATAATTACACCTACGCACATAAAATATTACAAACACATATATATAGTCAAAATTGTCGATTTTCTCGACTTCTATTTTGTTTGATAGATTATATAGGCGTCAATACACATTATCTATGTTACAAGGTTTTATTTCCCATTTTACAGAGTTAGATCTTACTATTACTATTATTATACAGACATACTTTCCAACCCCACTATTCTTTTGATCAACTGGCAGTTTAGTAGCGACGCTCCCTCTCGTCGTACTTCCAGGAGATTTGTTCCCCTATTTCCCGGATCCTCTTCCCTGTACCTATCAGTTCTTCACCAAACTGATGAAGTTCGGCCAGGTTTGCATAGCTCATTGGCGGGTTGGGGATAGGTTCTGGATCAAATTGTGGAAGTAAAGTATAGGGACTATTGATCATATTTTGGAATTGCCAGTCATTTGTCCACCATTCTTCCAATTGGCCTAAAGGTCGTGTGTGGATTAGTGGGTCTGGAATAGCTGGTTCTAAGTTTATTGGAAATTGGGCTGTGGCAGGGCAAGAGTAGAGATTATTGTTGATAGGTTCTATGACATCACAATTTGCCAGTAGACGGTCTATTTCGTCTTGAAATGTGATCTCTTCAGATTGTCTAGAGCTCTCCCCGATCTCTATTTCCTTTTGCCTAGTATCTTCCCTTATTTCTATTTCTGCTTGTTTGGAACTCTCTCCGGTCTCTATTTCTTTTCCTTTTCTCACGGGATTTTCTATTTTAGGAAGTCTCCTAGTGGCTGGCTTCCTCCTGCGCACTTTCCTCCATCCTACATATCTTCTTCTCTTTTTAGGTTTTGCTTTTTCCAGCGGTGGAGCTTGGAATTCCAGGGGTTCCTCTATGTCAGCAATATAACCAGTAAAGTCGTGGGAGACTTCAATTGGTACTGGATAGAGGTTGAGATTCTGGAATGCTTCCGATATCTCATTCATGCTGCATAGCATATATGCAAAATGCATAAAAATGCTAAGTTAAAACTTTGGAACAAAGTTTAACAAATAAACATTGAAGTTTTATTGCATACTAATTTGTACAGAGACAACAGGAAAGAGAACATACTAGGATTGATTTATTTATTTACGGAGTAGCAGTTTTCTACTAGTTCAGGCTTATTGTTAATTTAAAGGTTTGCATTCTCTGCTACGGTAGCTAGCATATAAAGATTTACCCATTTTTCATCTAATTTATCTTCCCAAGGTGGATTATTGCCTAATTCCTGAATTTCTGGATTAAACCTCACTTTCTTGACTTGGGGTTTCTTTATTTTCTCCTGTCCCTTCCTAAGAATCGAATTTCTTTTATCTGGGGTGAGAGGATTTTCATAGTTTGCCTTACGGACAAAAATCCCTTCTTCCAGATCTGCTGGGTGTTCTGAGGAAGGAGTTCCTTTTTCTATGGTTGCAGTATCTAATTTGTGGTAGATAGCAGAAAGCTTTTGTTTACCCATACTGTATCTAACAATTAACCAGTTAATAAAACACATAATCATAGAATGGCAATTAGTAGAATTAAGTATTTTGTTAAATACTTAATTTATTTAAATCAGTAATAGGCTTTAAATTAGTGGCTCGATCAGTGGCTCTGATACCACCTTTTCCTGTCACGGCCCTCAGCCCCGGTTTGACCCGGCTTAAGAGCCGCGGGACAGGAATCCCGTGGTATCTAATTTAGGTGACAGCGGAAGTCTTTACTACAGGATCTTTTAATACTAAAAATGCCCGTTTAATATATTACATAAAGTTTTAGGGAAAAAATCCCATAATTTACAATAAGATGATTTCACAGGGAAATCTTTATTTCTCAAAACATGTTTCTTTATTTATTCACATTGAGCCACTTTTCTGAGCTTGTAGTGCTTCATGACACTTTTCTTGGATCACAACAGATCACCTGAAACATGTTTGAAAAAGGTTTTGTCAGCGGGGAAATACTGAGTGAATCATTCATTTTACTGAAAACATTACGTTTATTATAATTTACAGTATTAAGAGCGATTACAACGTTTCTGATATCAAACCAACTACCCACGGTACTTTACCACTCGACCCATTGGCCCACCTGTCCAATGGTGTCTGTGATTATGGTCATATCACCCAATGACTGCCCCAATGGTGAAGATTATCAAGTAATGTGTACAAAACCCCACATACCAGCTGTAATTTGGTGATTACAAAGACTTAATCCCTGTAATTATAACTTTGGAAATAACTTGGAGTTTTGTAAAACAGTTGATAAAAAGAGAATGACTCACATTGCAGATTTAACGAGCAAAGTATAAGCCTACTGATTAGCCTCGATTAACCTAATTTAACACAATGCACACACAAACGGGTTAGTAACTAATACAGCAGTTACGACAATTCACGAGATTAAACCCTCACAACGATTAATACGGTGCAATACTGAATAATTCAACGGATTCACGGCGAATAACAGAGCATAGTCCGAATTCGAACAGCACTCAAATATTCAAGTCGAAATCACGACGAATAATCAAAGTATAAGCTCAATTTGAGCAGCACTCAAACAATCGTTGGATAGTTATAATCGATCGGACGTTGAATCGTAATAGCTATGGAGTTATTACCCTGATTGCGGCAGCACTTCGTGAATCGTGTGTGTTTTGGAACTGATTCTACTATATCTCAGTGTATACAACGAATTTCTTCGTCGAAACAATAGCAGCATGCAAGTGCCAATGTCGGCTATTTATAGTAATTTTTGGGACATGCTTACGGACCGTAGGCCATATCCCTTACGGTCCGTAAGGGATGCAGTCTATTTATAGGGTAGCCAGGTTCGGGACTAGCTATACTGAGTTGACAGTTTTCAATTTTTAAAATTTGACAACGAGATTTATTGATAATCGTTACTAGGGTTTAACCCCCCTGAGTTTTAGGTGCCCTGATCCCGATTCCGATTGTTCTGAAAATTTTAGGGTTTATGCAGAATTACTTGGGTGTCTTAATTAGGGTTTCCTTAATCGACAATTATCATCCTAAGTATTAATTTTTTTAGTGAGAGTTGTTACAGGTTACACCAAATCCCCGTCTGAAGTTCGTTCTTTCCTCGGATTGGCGGGGTATTGCCGTCGATTCATCGCCAACTTTTCTAAAATCGCCGTTCCGCTTACCTCTCTCACGCATAAAGACAAGCCTTTTGTTTGGGGAACCGAACAAGAGCGAGCCTTTCAGACTCTCAAGCATATGCTCTGCAATGCTCCTATCCTCGCTTTAGCCGACGGAAACGATGACTTCATAGTCTATTGCGATGCCTCTAACCTCGGTCTTGGTTGTGTTCTCATGCAACGGGACAAGGTTATCGCTTACGCCTCTCATCAGCTCAAGATCCACGAGAAGAACTATACAACCCACGATCTTGAGCATGGGGCAGTTGTTTTTGCGTTGAAGATTTGGCGATACTACCTTTACGGTACCAAGTGTACGGTCTTTACCGACCATAAGAGCCTGAAACATATCTTGAACCAGAAGGAACTGAATATGCGCCAACGCCGATGGGTTGAACTTCTTAACGATTAAGACTGTGAGATTCGTTACCACCCTGGCAAAGTAAATGTCGTTGCCGACGCTCTAAGCCGACGAAGCTATTTGCATAGCGTTCGTAATACTCACGCCCAGCACGACCTCGAAGCTCTAATCCGTGACGCTCAGCACGCCTGCTTCATTGAGAACACCTTGAAAGAGGAAATGAAGAAGTGTGGTGCTGAAACCCAACTTGTCACCAAATCGAACGTTATCTACTACTATCTCGATCGCATCTGGATTCCAAGTCGCAATAACCTTTGGGAGATATTGTTGACTAAAGCTCACAAGTCTCGATATTCCATTCATCCCGGTGCCAACAAGATGTACCATGACCTTCGTCTTCGGTATTGGTGGCCTGGAATGAAGAAGGATATCGCTATCTATGTTTCGAAATGCCTGACTTGTTCGAAAGTCAAGGCTGAGCAACAAAGACCCTCTGGCTTACTCGTGCAACCCGAGATCCCTATGTGGAAATGGGAGAGTATAGCTATGGACTTCATAACGAAACTTCCGCGCACGCCATCAGGTCACGATAGCATCTGGGTTATCATTGATCGTCTGACTAAATCTGCTCATTTTCTGCCGATACGAGAAGACTTTAAGGTAGAACGATTAGCACGGATCTATGCCGACGAAGTCATTTGTCAACATGGGACGCCTCGTGATATCATCTCTGACCGCGATGGTCGGTTTACCTCGCGCCTTTGGGAAACGTTTCAATCTGCTCTCGGTACTACTCTTAATCTAAGTACCATTTTCCATCCCCAAACCGACGGTCAGACTGAATGCACGATTTGTACCCTCGAAGATATGCTTCGCTCATGTGTGATAGATTTCAGTGGTAATTGGGATTCGCATTTACCTTTAGTCGAATTCTCGTACAATAACAGTTATCATTCTAGCATTCAAATGGCACCATTTGAGGCACTGTACGGAAGAAAATGTCGATCGCCTATTGTATGGCACGAGATCGGAGATGCGCAAATTACCGGTCCTGAGTTATTGCAGGAAACGACTGACAAGATCCTCCAGATACGAGACAATCTTTTGAGAGCTCAGAGCCGTCAAAAGAGTTACGCCAATAAACGCCGCAAGCCCCTTGAATTTGACGTTGGTGATCACGTACTCCTTAAGGTTTCACCTTGGAAGGGAGTGATCCGATTCGGCAAGAAAGGAAAGCTCGCTCCTCGATATGTTAGACCCTTTAAGACTCGGGAAAGAATTGGCAAAGTGGCCTAAAGACTCGAATTACTAGAGGAACTCAGTAATGTCCACCCGACTTTCCATGTTTCGAACCTCATAAAGTGTCTAGCTGAGCAGAATTTACATGTACCACTTGAGGATCTACAAGTGGACGAAACATTACACTTCGTGGAAAAGCCAGTCGAGATCATGGACCGAGAAACCAAGAAACTTCAACACTCACGCATTCTCATAGTAAGGTTCGCCGGGAAGGCAAACGCGGCGCCGAGTTCACCTGGGAACTCGAAAGTGACATGAAGGCTAAGTATCCACAGCTATTCGTTACGCCTACACCTTAATTTCGGGACGAAATACCCTAAAGTAGGGGAGGCTGTAACAACCCGACTTTTTTGAAGTCAAAGTACAAGTCAAAGTCAAAGTCAAAGTCAACGTCAAAGGAAAAAAGATTGCTAATCAGCTCTGACATTTCTTAATTAATTATGGCTTATACTCTTAGACTCGATAATCGATGTACTTTAGTTTACGCTGTTTTAATTTACGATTTGTATGATGTGAAGTAACAATGCGATAAACACAATAAAACCTATCTAGTTAACGCTATCTCATCGCTATCACATCGCAACTCGAATTGCATTTATTGGTTATCATTCTATGTGTGTGTGTTACTATGTGTTACTTGTGTAAGTTTATATATGTTAAAGGTGATTATTCGAAAATGCAATCGCCACTCTATCGCAACGCAATCTCATCGCGAACTGGAAACGCAAGTTTACTTTTTATGTCTTTTAGGAGTTATGTTATTTGTGTAACTAATGTGTAAAACTATCGCAATCGCTTACTCGCAACTCGATTAAACGCAACGCACGCTCAACGCACGAAACGAAAATCGAAAACTAACTCACACGTGTCGTCCGATCGAACGACCGTTCGATCGAATGGTCATCCGACCGGATGACCATCCAATTGGAGGGCCATCTGATCGAACAGCCGTCCGACCCATTAAATCACACCGTCTTTCTCCTCTCCACCTATAAATACCCCTCCTGTCACATCACTCTTCACTTGATGTGACAGCTCCCTCCGACCCAGTGCATTCTCAGCCACTTTTCTCTCGATTCCTCGCAATTCTTGTAAGTTTTCTTCCTAAATCTTGTACTTCCTTGATCTCTACACACGTTCACAACATCTTCTCCATCAAATCGCAACTTTTTACCTTGAAATCACTGGATTTGGGTTGTTCTAAGGTAACGTCATCATGGGGTTCATATGAACACCGAAGTATGATAACATCTCACCAAGAACAACTCAGATCTAAAGGATTTCTACAATGTTTAAACACTGATTTCACCTAAATCTAAATCTTCCAACTAATTTCCACTTTTCTTCAACATTCTTAATTTTTACTCAAAACCGTTAGAATCTGTACTCGTTCAGGCTCTCTACTCATTCTCTAGTGGAGAACCGGCCTGAGAATGGATTACTATCGACGAGACGACCGATTCACGGGTTGAACATGAAACACCGTCAAGAACAGTTAGTTCGGATCGAACGGGGTGATTCCCATCCGTTCGAACGGGTTGGACTTGATGGGATTTCCGTTGTTTATCACGTTGTCACACCATCTCTGCCAGGCCGCAACTTTTTAAACTTAACATATTTTAAAAAATTCCAAACGAACTAGTCACTCAAACGAATAGCCATCTGATCGGACGACCATCCGATCGAACGGCTATTCGATTAGGTGATTGGTAATTTCAACACTTAAACAATTTTCAAAACTTCAAAGAATATCAGTTTCCAAACGAATCACCATCTGATCGAACGGCCATCCGTCCGGATGACCATCCGACCGGATGGCTGGACATATAATGATATTTCTCACTTTTCAAAATGCTACAACGAAAACTTCAAAATTCAACCAATTCACAAACAGATTCATTCAGTCGAACGACCCTCTGACCGAATGGTCATCGGTACGGATGACCATCCGTCCGGACGGTCATCCGACCGGATCACTGTTCGACACTCGTCCCACTCAACGCACTGTGTAACACGTTGTTCAACACTTACATTATCGTTCTGTAATCAGGCTAACTCTCCAGCGCTCCTTCAATCCAAGCTTGTGTTATTTATTTAACACGAACTCTGAGTATACTCGATCCCTTTTTGCTTAACGCACTTTTGGGTGTTACATACGTTACCTATATCAAATCACATCGACACACAACGCAAACACTTTTTATACGCTAACCGCTCTGCATGTTATACGTGTTATTCGATGAATGCTTGTATGTTATGTTTACACAGTGATTGTTACCTGACACCTTAGCAACGATAGTACTATAGTTTGGACTCAGCACCTGTCGTGGACAGGGGTTGTTAAGGGTATTTCTTCACGTGTCACAGTAGTGATATGTGTTGCGCATTCTACAACTCGCAGTCATGTTTGTGCATATTTCATTGTCGATAGCTTACATGCTTCACATTTCTACGTGTTACATGCTGGTTATGCGTAAACCGCTTTTCGCTACTATTATGCTATTAAACTTGTATGTTCACCTTTACACTATGTGTATTGACCTATTTTAACGTATGTGACAGGTGTTTAGGATGCTTTTACTTGCTGGATATCATGGAATCAAGCTAGGGGAGTCTAGAAACAAACTAAATAAATTTGAGTTGTCGGAACAATGTTATTGTCTTTGAGAACTACGTCTGTAATAACTGTTTTACGCTATATGTTATGGTATGGGACATGACGGTAAATATTTGGTAATTATAGTTGATATGGATCCTCCTGGACAATCTGTTTCGCTCAGTGCTTCACCCCGATGTTTCCGCCATCGGTTGGGGTGTGACACAACTAGGGGCATCCCTCTGATTATCCAGGGTTAGTGTGATATCCACCACATTGGATAGCCGGTGAGCAGTAAAAATAATTGTTAGGGGGAGGGTGTGGGGATTGTGGTGGTGGTTGGATGTTTCAAAGAAGCCAATCGGAAAGGATGTGGTAACTATGGTGGTGACCGGAGACGGTGATCCGTTGTCGCAGATGGTGATGGTTGAGGTGATGAAGAGGTGTGACGTGTGTATATATATTTACAAAAAACCCTTTTTTATTTTATTTACTAAATATATTAAATTGTATCTTAAACAATTTCAAAAGTGGTCTAATATAGAACGTAGATTGAGTGGTGAAGGTGTGATGAATGAGAGGATATGATGATTTGTCTTTGAGGTGGCGGTAATGTAAAAGAAACTTAGATTGAGTGATGTAGGTTAGGGATGAGAGAAAATAATGATATGCAATTGAGGTGATGATGAAAGATGATGGCATGTAAAATACATAGCCTAATGTATCATATATTTGTATAACACATGGCGTATAATATTAAAATGCATAGCCTAATGTAGGGGTAAGATCAAATAAAAAGTTTATTTTTTCTAAGTAGGATGAGAAAGAATGTTAACCATTCATTTTTCAAATCAATGGTTAAGATGAAAGTGTATGAGAAAGAAGGAGTGCAACGGTATCTTGAAAAAATCCTATTTATGGACTTTCTCTCTCCACATGCAAGACACATGCATATTTCACCCACATTTTTTAAATGTTCATAACTTTTTTATACGACATTATCTTTTCATAAAAATTTCACCGTAAAACCGAGCGTCTTTTTATCTTTAATTTGAGTACCATATTGCTATATAAAATATGAAGACTAAAAAAATCCACTAAAATATGTTGTATTTCTATGTTGTATAACATTTTTTTGTACTTGATTTTTGTATTATATTTTTGTGCTAAATTTTTTGTGCTTGATTTTGTTGTCTTAAATTTTTTTTTCCTCAATTTTTTGTGCTATATTTTTTTATACTACACTTTTTGCTGAATTTTTTCGTAATATATTTTTTGTAGTAGATTTTTTTATGCTATATTTTTTTGTACTACATTTTTTGTGCTATATTTTTTGTACTAGATTTTTTTGTACTAATATTTTTTGTTGTATTTTTAAAAAACAAAAGGGGGTGTCATATGTCATTTTCACTCCTATTTATAAGTACCAAAATGTCCTCCATTCCTACTTATTAGGAGTGTCAGGTATTATCATCACAATTTTTCTTAGATTACTCAGGCAAAATCCACTTTTTAGAGAATTATTCTCCACCTAATGTATAATATATTTATATAACAGATAGCGTATAATATATAGTCACAAATTACGTATGATCAGCACGGCACTACTTTCAAGTCAACTACAAAATACCGGTAAGTAAATTGCCATTGCCATTTACAAATAAATCAAGTGATGAGATTCACATATTTAATTAGATATACAATAATGTTGGACGAAAACTCACAAATAATACAAACTAGTTAAAAAACAGTTGCCGCGTTCCGACGAACTTCTTTTGTTATTTAGTCTGTGTTTATATGTGTTTGAAATCACTACGAGCGTGTTGCACACGGAACCGCTGACAATAATAAAAAGAAAATGTAGAAAAAAACACTAAAAAATAACCGAAAGAAAATCAACTAAAAAAGTTGTATGGTAATTATGTTGTTCGGTAGAAACCCGTAGTCCGAGATGAGCAAATAGTAATGGGTACCCATACCGAATTTCCTTAACCGAAAGATCCTAAGTACCAGTTCGGTACTGACGTTTGGCGTTCCTAGTACAGGTTAGCTACCGGTTTTTATCTTCATATTACCGTAATCGGGGTATCAGTTGGCACCTAGCTCATCCCTACCTGTGAAACTAAAAAAAAGTTGTACGATACCGTTGTTGTTCGTACGGTACCTGTGATCAGGGATACACAAATGGAACTGGGTAGCAGTACCAAACTTATCGAACTAAAAGACTATCAAACTCAATCCGGTACCGACTTTTGGCGTTTTATGTATCAGGGTGTAAGGGGCACTCCTCTAAGTGGGGAGTGACCTCTTTTACCCACAGCCAATGAGCACGCGACACGTCAACTCCCCCACACCCTCAATTTGATGGCGGCACTCCTCTCTTGGAGACTTGGTTTTATCTTTTTATATAAATATTTTTATAAAAGTATCACAAGGAAAATACAAAAAGAAAAAAAGAAAAACTCAAGTTTCACACGGTGAACCCTCCCTGCTCCCCACTCCCCGATTTGGGTCACCGAGGGGTCGGTGGCGGTGTTCCCGATCGGGGAGTACACTCACCGCACCCCTCCCCGCAGGCGCACCAGACACCCTCAGGCTGGTGCTAGTTTTTACCTTTATGTAACAATAACGAACTGATATTTTTGATACAAGTATCGGTTAAAACCAAACTTATAAGTTTAAAAAGTAGAGAAAATAATAATTTTATAATATTAAAATAATAAAACTATAAAAAACTGTATCAAATGTTTTATTATATTATAGTATTTTTAAGACACTGTTAATTGCGTTTTTTAATATATAGACAATATTTAATAAGTTGAAAGAATTAGGTAATCGTGTTCTATAATCGTGTTCTATGTGGCGTAATCAACCATGCTTATTATGCCCAATGCCTATAGGCCTACAACTACAAGCCTGCCCACTTCCAAAAGTCAAAATATTTGACTTTCTAGGTATTAAAATGTCTTCTGTCCACCTCGTTTAGAGCATTCTCATCCAATCCATCAAATTATACATACATTACACTAAAAAACAACTTCTATATTAATATATTTTCACTAAAATCAAATATTTTTTCTCTCTCCTTTTCAATTATATAAGATTATCATTATATTTTTCTCTCTCCTTCACTCACAACCACTTTCAATATATATTAAAAAAATTATACTGGGTGAACAGTGTCCCCCCAAATATACAGATGAACAGTAACATTATCTCTCTCCTCCACTCACAACCACTTTTTATACCCTTTATAATATAAAAACTACCCCTCACATATTTTAATGGCTTGGATGAGAATGCTCTTATATATCAAGATTCCTCAACTTTCCTTCTTTTCAAACGGTAAAACTTTATTCACAAAACAAACAACCCCTCAAAAAAAGACTCATGATATAATATAAAGGAATAATGGATTTTAATAACTTTAAGAGTTAATTGTCTGGATAGTCTTTGTGGTTTGTCATTTTTTCACCTTTAGTCCTTATCTTTTTAAAATAGCATGTTTGTTCCATGTGGTTTACTCGCTTGTTACTTGGATAGTCCCTACACTGGATGAAGGTTAAGTTATTCAGTTAAATGTGTATTGAATTACAAAAATCCCCTTAATATATAAAAAATAAAAATTAAAACAAAGGAATTTACTTAAAGTCAATGGGCCCCACTTATGTTCTTCAACCCGACGCCCTTAATCTCCCACCACCATGTCTTTTTTTTTAACGGTCAACAGAAAGAGTTTTTATTCAAAAAAATTTTGCTAGTGACTAACACCAAAAATACATCAACCAGAGAAATACATACAACCCAGGAAAGCAAAATAGAACATGCAGACACCAAACAAAACTAAAATACATCAAAGCAACTCCATTGTTCCGAGGTCAAAGTCGTCATCTTGGAGCGATGTTTTACCCACAAAAAACTCTTGGCCTTAATCTCTTCTACAATGTTCGTAGCCGTCTTCATTTTTCCGGAAAATATTATGTCATTTCGCAGATTCCATATGCTCCAAATGGTGACCAAACAAACCACGTGAAAAGCTTTCTTCCTCTGAACTGATCTGATAAACTGCCCATGCGCCTCCAGTAAGTCCTTTAGACTAAAAGCAATTATCGGCTGTGTTTTAGACCACTGAAATACTACTAGCCACACAGTTTGTGCAAATCCGCACGAGACTAGGAGGTGATCGCTAGTTTCATTATAGTCTCGACACAACATGTGACAAACCTCAAAATTACATGTATTTCGTACAATTTATTATTGATAATTAAAGTGCTTGATGACTGTGCTGAATCACTTAATTGCTTTCTAATTTCTGTGTTATACTTACATGTGCTTGTTAACGTACTAGTCTTGTGCTGAAAAGTTACTAAATAATCATGTATGCTTTCCTAAGTGTTGAGAATTAAAAATGTTACAAAAATATATATATAGGACACCAAACGGAATAACTTAGCACGTTAACGAACCGGTATCAAAACGAACAACCGGATATTACCCGGAACACCAAAATAATGCTAGAAGCATTGTTTTAATTTTTCTAAGCTAGTTAGGGTCCCCGAATGTGACAACTCGAATTTCCAAGATTCCTATTTTGCATTTATTGCACGTTCTTATATTGTTTAGTTGATTATTTGCACAATTAGTTGCTATGAAACTGTAACGTTTTAATACAATGAAGTGTATTGTGTGATTATGCATGGTTATGTGTTAAGTGTGATAGACTTGTCAAATGCATAAACTTGGTGGTGAAACTGTGAAACTGTTTGAGATGGTGTACTATTGTAAAATATATTAATTAAGGGTGTAGAGAGCTATTAGTGAAACTTAAGCTATACTTAACCCTAATCCCTTGTTCACTAATCATTTTCACAAAACCAAAGCACGTACTACATTCTCTAATCCCCTAGCAATCATCACCATCATCATTGGCACAAGACATTCAACACTTTGATTTCACATTTCCTCTAGGATCATTCAAGGTAATTGTTTATTGATCATCGTAATACTTGTAAACTCTAATTGATTGATTGATTGTTTTCAATTCTTGATTATATGATTCATGAAAACCCTAGTTTTTCATATAATATTTTGTGATTGTTGTTTTGGATTCTGTTTATTGTGTTAATAATGTTGATTAATCGAATAAACGGTTGCCTGACGATTTATATACATGATATATTAAAACCATTGATTGATTGGATTACTGTACAGAGAAATGTGTGAAGTTAGAGTTTCAGGATCGTATGAATGTTGTTACGTTACTCATCGTATGTTTTGTGCTACTAGGGTTTTGATTTCTGAATGATAATAGTGGTCAGAGTTTCATGACTTGTTGTTTGTCCGAACTTTATGAATGATATAAAGGGTCCGAAGTTGATAAACATATATTTTGTCTGAGTTTGTAATGAAAACACTTAGATCCGAGTTTATGATATAAACATAGGGTCCGAATTTCTTTAGTATGATGAAGGTCCGACTTTTAAAGGTGAACATTGTCCGAGTTTTATAGGTGAGACACTAGGTCCGACCTTTATGAATTCACAAGATGTCCGACCTTTTGATATGTTACTTGGTCCGAAGTATTTGATGAACTCACATGGGTCCGAGTTTTGTAAAGCATCTAGTCCCGAGTCCTTATAGTTTAGGTGGTCCGATCTTTTATTGATAAAAGGTGGTCCGACCTTTATCAACATAAGGGGAGGGGGTTTGTCCGACTTTTTGGCATAAAGCCCTTTGCTCCGACTTTGTGAATGTTAAAAGGATAAGTCCGAGTTTCAACCCCTCTCCCTCATGTCCGACCTTTATGAATGGGAAACCCCCACCCCCCTTGTCCGAATTTTAATGGATGATAAGCATAGGGTCCGAGTTAAAGGGGGGAGACATGTCAGAGTGTTGGAAGTGGTACCTAGTCCGAGTTTTTAACCTTTGTTACTTGATCCGACTTTTAAACAGGGGAAGCCCCCCCACACTTGTCTGTCCGAGTTTTTAATAGGGCAAGGCCCTGTCCTACTTGTGTGTGATTTAAATTGAAGCTATAAGTTGTATGATAAAGCATGTCGAATCTGTTAAAGGCATGAATGATTAAATTGGTATGTTAACTGTGTTAACACTGTGATGATAACTACGTTATGTAAGTTAACTACAATATGGTTCTGATTTAACTCTGTTATGCATGTGAACTATGCAAAGCGCATTAATTCCGTTGAGTGCGGATGATATGGTTAGATTAAATTGAGAAAGCTCTTATGTGAAAAGTGGATTCTGTACGAATGTGATTAACTGACACTGATGCATGATATCGATTGGCAAACATGCTCTATGGTATTAATTGCACGTGAAACTTTACAAACTTGAACTGATATATTATACATGCATACAATAGGACTTGACTGATTACTTGTGAGTGCATATCATAGCATACCGAGCAAACCAAGGTGAGTTCACACCCTTACTAAGGCATGGGATTCCCAAGGGCTTGGGAATGGGATTGAAGGAATAAGGTTGAATAGATTCATACTGACACTACCACTAGACTACCATACCAGCGTCCTCGGTTGTGCAGGACACATACGTAAACCTACGTATGCTTATACTACTTACTGTCCTCGGTTGTGCAGGACACATGCGTAAAGTCCACATATGCATATGCTTCTTACTGTCCTCGGTTGTGCAGGACCCCTACGTAAAATCTACGTCTACTTATACTTACTACTATCCTCGGTTGTGAAGGATACTCACGTAAAACCTACGTGTATTTATACTTACTACTATCCTCGGTTGTGAAGGATACTTACGTAAACCTACGTAAAGCTTGTACGTACTACTGTTCTCGGTTGTGAAGAACACTTATGATTACGAATAGTCTAGTGGTTATACAACATGGGAAGCCCCCACCAATAGAACGTACTTTCGGCCCAGTAGAGCCACATGTTACGAACGAACTTACTATTACGCATTTACCTTCTATGAACTCACTCAACTAGTTGTTGATCCTCTGTTACATGCCTTGCAGGTCGTTAGATACATGGAGCTTGCACAGGGAGGAGCTGGTCGTTATGGGCTTGGATCGTGATTGTCTTGTTAAACACTTACGACATTTGATACTTTATTGTGATGGGTTTTAATTATACGCTTCCGCTAAACAACGATGACTTATTTATGTTTTGGAACACCTTTCATATGGATTTGGTTTGGTTTAATGGCAATTACTTTTACTATATATATTGTTCTATATGATTGGTGGCTTGATCCTGGTCAGTCACGCTCCCAAGCGGTGATACTCCGCAGGTGGATTTTGGGGGTGTGACAGATTGGTATCAGAGCCATTGGTTATAGAGAACTTGGTTTTAATATGGGAAAAACGTTTTTATTAAAACCAGAACAGTGCTCTCAACGATCCACAACGACGCTTCGCTCCACGTGCAAGACTCAACATCCTAGGTAATAAGGTTTATGTTTATTGCCTACATGCTAGAATTGCATAGAACTTTGCTCGTAGTATGCTTACATTACTTTGCTCACTACTTGTTATTGCTTGAGTACATCTTTGTGCTTACACTCTTCTGTCATCGCACTATTCGCGAACTTTCCTCACTTATGTTGCCTTTGATGTGAAGATCAATGGCCGGACGAATTAACATGACACAAGCCCAGTTGACGGCTTTCGTTAATGAACAAGTTGCTGCGGCACTTGCAGCTGCAAACGCAGGAGGTCAACATGTTCAGCAACCTGTGTGTACTTTCAAGAATTTCATGGACGGTCGTCCAAGTACCTTCAGCGGCACGGAGGGAGCAGTTGGACTCCTCCATTGGTTCGAGAGACTCGAAACTGACTTCGAGGTGCATGATTGCCCTGAGTCACGTAGAGTAAAGTTTGCTACTGGAACACTTGAAGGTGCTGCATTAACTTGGTGGGAAGCACAGGTTCAAATGTTAGGACTGGCGGCTGCTAATGCCACTCCCTGGAACGAGTTCAAGGACCTAATTAAAGAAGAGTTTTGCAGTCGAGAAGACATCCACAAACTAGAGGTAGAGTTCCTCAACCTACAGATGGTGGGGTCTGAAATTGAAGCTTATACGAAGAGATCGAATGAATTAGCCACATTTTGTCCTACTATGGTAGACCCTCCCACCAAACGCATCGAACTGTATCTCAAGGGTCTGGTGCCCGAAATTCAGAGTCATTTGACCGCAGTTAACCTTGGTACTATCCAGCAAGTCACTCGTCTTGCTCATCGTCTCACAGATCAGGCAGTGGATCAGAACAAGCTGCCAAAACGCATCAGTGCTACCACTACTGCTGTCACTACTTCTGCTACTCCCAGTGACAACAAAAGAAAATGGGATGGGGATTCCAGCAAGGGGTCAGCTTCAGTTCAGTCACAGGTTCAGCAGCGAAAGACTGACAGTTATCAGAGTCCCAGTCAGCACTCTTCAGGCAACCAGGGGCAGGGTGGATATCGGGGAATTCACCCACTATGTAACAGGTGCAACAGACACCACAGTGGACGGTGTCGCAAGGAACGATGTCAGAGATGTCTCAAGATTGGTCATGAAGCTAAGGATTGTCGAAACTCACGTCCTGTAACTCAATAACAACAACGACCGCCTCAACCTTCACAGAACCAGCAACTGCAACTACCAGTTCCACAGAACACACAGCAGCAGCCACAGCGTGGGAACGGGGGATGTTTCCAGTGTGGGGCTGAAGGTCATTTTAAACACGATTGCCCTCAATTAAACCAGGACCAGACTCAGAACCACGGCCATGGAAACAGGGACGACAATGGGGATAGCGTTGGGGGAAGCAATGGAAACCATAACGCCGGGGCAGCGTGTACCTGATTGGTCAGGGTGACGCAAGGAACGATCACATCGTAATAATGGGTAAGTTTCTTCTCGACGACTTTTATGTTACTGTCTTGTTTGATTCGGGTGTGGATACCAATTATGTCCTTGAAAGTTAGTCAGATGTTAAAATGTGCACCAACTACTTTGAACACCAAACCTGTCGTAGTATTAGCTAATGGTAAAAGTCTAGAGGCCACACATAGTTCAGGGTTGTAATCTTATCCTCGCTGGTCAGACGCTTCCTATCGACCTCATTCCTATAGTTCTGGACAGCACCTATAGCTCGCGCACCGTATCGTTTCACTCCAACTGAACTGGAAGAACTGTCAAAGCAGCTACAAGAGCTCTTGGATAAGGGCTTTATTGGTCCAAGCTCTTCGCCTTGGGGAGCTCCAGTATTATTCGTGAAAAAGAAGGATGGCACTTTCAGGATGTGCATAGACTACCGCGAACTGAACAAGGTCACAATGAAGAACCGTTATCCTCTTCCACGCATTGACGACTTATTCGACCAGTTGCAAGGGTCGAGTTACTACTCCAAGATTGATCTAAGGTCAGGGTATCATCAGCTGAGAGTCCGGGATGAGGACGTCTCCAAAACAGCATTCAGAACTCGCTACGGTCACTACGAGTTCCTAGTCATGCCATTTGGGCTTACGAACGCGCCTGCAGTTTTCATGGATCTTATGAACAGGGTGTGCAAACCCTATCTTGACAAGTTCGTCATTGTTTTCATTGACGACATTCTGATCTACTCCAAGAGTCAGGAGGAACACGAGCAGCATTTACGTCTTATCTTGGAACTTCTTCGAAAGGAACAATTGTACACCAAGTTTTCAAAATGCGACTTCTGGCTTCGTGAAGTCCACTTCTTAGGCCATGTGGTGAACAGGGATGGGATTCATGTCGATCCATCCAAGGTAGATTCGATCAGGAACTGGCCTGCACCGCGTACACCAACGGAAATACGCCAATTCTTGGGTTTGGCGGGGTATTACAGACGATTCATTAAAGACTTTTCGAAGATCGCACAGCCGCTTACGCTACTGACACAGAAAGGTGTCACCTACCGTTGGGGAGATTCCCAGGAAACCGTTTTCCAGTACCTAAAGGATAGGCTTTGCAGCGCACCTATTCTCTCATTGCCAGAGGGCACAGATGATTTTGTGGTCTATTGTGACGCGTCGATACAGGGCCTTGGTTGCGTATTGATGCAACGGGATAAGGTTATTGCTTACGCTTCTCGTCAACTCAAGGTTCATGAACGGAACTACACGACGCACGATTTAGAGCTGGGAGCTGTTGTTTTTGCGCTTAAGATATGGCGACATTACCTGTACGGTACCAAGTGCACTATTTACACCGATCACAGGAGTCTCGAGCATATCTTTAAGCAGAAGGAATTGAATATGCGTCAACGACGATGGGTCGAGCTGCTTAATGGTTACGAATGCGCCATCAAGTACCATCCAGGCAAGGCCAATGTTGTGGCTGACGCTCTCAGTCGAAAAGATACTTTACCTAGGCGTGTACGAGCTTTACAGCTCACCATTCAGTCTGATCTTCCTGCACAAATACGAGATGCTCAGGTGGAAGCATTGAAACTAGAAAACGTAAAGGCTAAAGCTTTGCGTGGCTCAAGGCAGTGATTAGAACAGAAGGAAGACGGCGCTTACTATGTAACAGGACGCATTTGGGTCCCACTATATGGCGGTTTACGAGAACTTGTAATGGATGAAGCACACAAGTCTCGCTACTCGGTACATCCAGGGTCGGATAAAATGTACCACGACATCAGAACAACCTATTGGTGGCCTAGTATGAAAGCCCACATCGCTACTTACGTCGGCAAATGTTTGACTTGTGCGAGAATCAAGACAGAGTACCAGAAACCCTCAGGCCTACTACAACAGCCCAGGATACCACAGTGGAAATGGGAAGAAATTTCCATGGATTTTGTTACTGGCCTGCCTAGGTCCCAGCGTGGGAATGATACCATATGGGTGATCGTGGACCGACTCACCAAGTCTGCACACTTCCTGGCTATTAAGGAAACGGATAAGTTCTCCACTCTCGCAGACGTTTATCTCAAAGAAGTTGTTTCGAGACACGGGGTGCCCACCTCCATTATTTCGGATCGAGATGCACGATTCACCTCAGAACTTTGGCAAGCGATGCACAAAGCGTTTGGCTCTCGTTTAGACATGAGTACAGCTTATCACCCTCAGACGGATGGGCAGTCTGAGCGCACGATTCAAACTCTAGAAGACATGCTTCGGGCGTGTGTTATCGATTTCGGCAACAGCTGGGAAAAACACCTTCCTTTAGTGGAGTTTTCATACAATAACAGTTACCACACCAGCATACAAGCCGCTCCATTCGAGGCATTGTACGGACGTAAATGCCGGTCACCTCTCTGTTGGGCAGAGGTGGGGGATAGTCAGATTATAGGTCCAGAAATGGTAGTTGACGCTACTGAACGAATAGCACAGATACGACAACGCATGGCGGCAGCACGCGACCGTCAGAAAGCATACGCGGATAAGCGTAGGAAACCGTTGGAATTTCAGGTCGGAGACCGGGTTTTACTAAAAGTCTCACCCTGGAAGGGTGTGGTTCGTTTTGGCAAACGAGGAAAACTAAACCCGCGGTATGTCGGACCGTTCGAGATCATTGAGAAAATAGGCAAAGTAGCCTACAAGCTAAACCTACCAGCTGAACTCGGTGCAGTTCACAATGTATTTCACGTGTCGAATCTGAAGAAGTGCCTGTCAGATGAGACCCTCATAGTTCCTTTTAAGGAACTCATTATCGACGAGCGGTTGCAGTTCGTCGAGGAGCCAGTTGAAATCACGGACCGGGTTGTTAAGGTCCTCAAAAAAACAAGAGAATCCCTCTTGTTCGAGTTCGTTGGAACTCCAAACGTGGCCCAGAGTACACCTGGGAACGCGAAGACCAGATGACAGAAAAGTACCCCCAGTTATTCGAAACCAATGCAACCACTACTGAGGCTGAAGCTACTACTACAGAATTTCGGGACGAAATTCCAAATCAACGGGGGGATGATGTGACACCTCATGAAAACCAGTAAATGATTCAACTTACCTAGCTTCCTCAGTAACCGCATGCTAAATTTCGGGACGAAATTTCTTTCAAGTTGGGGATAATGTGACAACTCGAATTACCGAGATTCCTATTTCGCATTTATTGCACGTTCTTGTATTGGTTAGTTGATTATTTGCACAATTAGTTGCTATGAAACTGTAACGTTTTAATACAATGAAGTGTGATAGACTTGTCAAATGCATAAACTTGGTGGTGAAACTGTGAAACTGTTTGAGATGGTGTACTATTGTAAAATATATTAATTAAGGGTGTAGAGAGCTATTAGTGAAACTTAAGCTATACTTAACCCTAATCCCTTGTTCACTAATCATTTTCACAAAACCAAAGCACGTACTACATTCTCTAATCCCCTAGCAATCATCACCATCATCATTGGCACAAGACATTCAACACTTTGATTTCACATTTCCTCTAGGATCATTCAAGGTAATTGTTTATTGATCATCGTAATACTTGTAAACTCTAATTGATTGATTGATTGTTTTCAATTCTTGATTATATGATTCATGAAAACCCTAGTTTTTCATATAATATTTTGTGATTGTTGTTTTGGATTCTGTTTATTGTGTTAATAATGTTGATTAATCGAATAAACGGTTGCCTGACGATTTAGATACATGATATATTAAAACCATTGATTGATTGGATTACTGTACAGAGAAATGTGTGAAGTTAGAGTTTCAGGATCGTATGAATGTTGTTACGTTACTCATCGTATGTTTTGTGCTACTAGGGTTTTGATTTCTGAATGATAATAGTGGTCAGAGTTTCATGACTTGTTGTTTGTCCGAACTTTATGAATGATATAAAGGGTCTGAAGTTTATAAACATATATTTTGTCTGAGTTTGTAATGAAAACACTTAGATCCGAGTTTATGATATAAACATAGGGTCCGAATTTCTTTAGTATGATGAAGGTCCGACTTTTAAAGGTGAACATTGTCCGAGTTTTATAGGTGAGACACTAGGTCCGACCTTTATGAATTCACAAGATGTCCGACCTTTTGATATGTTACTTGGTCCGAAGTATTTGATGAACTCACATGGGTCCGAGTTTTGTAAAGCATCTAGTCCCGAGTCCTTATAGTTTAGGTGGTCCGATCTTTTATTGATAAAAGGTGGTCCGACCTTTATCAACATAAGGGGAGGGGGCTTGTCTGACTTTTTGGCATAAAGCCCTTTGGTCCGACTTTGTGAATGTTAAAAGGATAAGTCCGAGTTTCAACCCCTCTCCCTCATGTCCGACCTTTATGAATGGGAAACCCCCACCCCCCCTTGTCCGAATTTTAATGGATGATAAGCATAGGGTCCGAGTTAAAGGAGGGAGACATGTCAGAGTGTTGGAAGTGGTACCTAGTCCGAGTTTTTAACCTTTGCCACTTGATCCGACTTTTAAACAGGGGAAGCCCCCCCACACTTGTCTGTCCGAGTTTTTGAATAGGGCAAGGCCCTGTCCTACTTGTGTGTGATTTAAATTGAAGCTATAAGTTGTATGATAAAGCATGTCGAATCTGTTAAAGGCATGAATGATTAAATTGGTATGTTAACTGTGTTAACACTGTGATGATAACTACGTTATGTGAGTTAACTACAATATGGTTCTGATTTAACTCTGTTATGCATGTGAACTATGCAAAGCGCATTAATTCCGTTGAGTGCGGATGATATGGTTAGATTAAATTGAGAAAGCTCTTATGTGAAAAGTGGATTCTGTACGAATGTGATTAACTGACACTGATGCATGATATCGATTGGCAAACATGCTCTATGGTATTAATTGCACGTGAAACTTTACAAACTTGAACTGATATATATTATACATGCATACAATAGGACTTGACTGATTACTTGTGAGTGCATATCATAGCATACCGAGCAAACCAAGGTGAGTTCACACCCTTACTAAGGCATGGGATTCCCAAGGGCTCGGGAATGGGATTGAAGGAATAAGGTTGAATAGATTCATACTGTCACTACCACTAGACTACCATACCAGCGTCCTCGGTTGTGCAGGACACATACGTAAACCTACCTATGCTTATACTACTTACTGTCCTCGGTTGTGCAGGACACATGCGTAAAGTCCACATATGCATATGCTTCTTACTGTCCTCGGTTGTGCAGGACCGCTACGTAAAATCTACGTATACTTATACTTACTACTATCCTCGGTTGTGAAGGATACTCACGTAAAACCTACGTGTATTTATACTTACTACTATCCTCGGTTGTGAAGGATACTTACGTAAACCTACGTAAAGCTTGTACGTACTACTGTTCTCGGTTGTGAAGAACACTTATGATTACGAATAGTCTAGTGGTTATACAACATGGGAAGCCCCCACCAATAGAACGTACTTTCGGCCCAGTAGAGCCACATGTTACGAATGAACTTACTATTACGCATTTACCTTCTGTGAACTCGCTCAACTAGTTGTTGGTCCTCTGTTACATGCCTTGCAGGTCGTTAGATACATGGAGCTTGCACAGGGAGGAGCTGGTCGTTGTGGGCTTGGATCGTGATTGTCTTGTTAAACACTTACGACATTTGATACTTTATTGTGATGGGTTTTAATTATACGCTTCCGCTAAACAACGATGACTTATTTATGTTTTGGAACACCTTTCATATGGATTAGGTTTGGTTTAATGGCAATTACTTTTACTATATATATTGTTCTATATGATTGGTGGCTTGATCCTGGTCAGTCACGCTCCCAAGCGGTGATACTCCGCAGGTGGATTTTGGGGGTGTGACACCGAACACTCTAACACGCTATATATTACACCACACACATAAACACCAACTAAACTCCTGAATTCCAACCAAAATCACTAACTATCTAGTTGCATCTTAACTAAACCACCCCCCACCCCCCAAAATCGGTTCTAAGAGTAGGATCCCCACTTGATTTTTCTTGATTAGTTTATTGGGATGGTCTTGTACTTAGGGAGCACTAAATCTAGTGGACAAAGACATGTTGGAGGTTTATAAATAATAACCATAAAACTCCCTCCTTCTCCCTCATGATCGGCCGAGAACACCACCACCATCATCAACAATTTTCGATCACCTCCTACCAATTCCAAGAGCATACATAAGTGTTAGAAGGCATACAACGAAGCTCGGTGTGTTCGGAAGTTGAAGGACCACTCTCATCTTCTTTTATCCACCACATTTCTTCACTTGAACTTCCCTAGCCTTGAACTAGTGGTAAGAACTTAGATCCTTGCATTTTACATGTTGTTTAAGTGGTTGATGATGTATAATGATCAAAATGTTAAGAACCCTAATGAGTCTTATGAAGAAGTCTTGAACATAAACTAACTTGGTGATAAAGTAGAGTTGAAATGATGAAGAAATCATGATATTCATATATTGTGATGCTTGTTGATTATTGTTTGCTAGTAGAAATGATATGGATCATCATATGGTCTTGCTAGATCATGATTATAAACATGATCTAGCAAGATGAGAAAGTAAGAATGTTGTAGGATGATGGATCATCCACACATAAACTATGAACTTGAATGAATGAATATTTTTCTTGAAAAATAAAGATCAAAGTAGGTTATAATCTTGTAGATCTAAAGGTCCATGAGTGGTTTTTCAAAAGAACCAAGTGAAAAATATAAGTTTCATTAAAACTTGGATCTTACATAAACTAATCACATTTTTGGTGGATAAACAAGTGTAGAAACACTTGTGTAATAAGAAAATTTCACAAAGAAATATTTTTAGAAAATATGATTGGAAGTTGTGAACATTCAAACTCTTTAAAAGTGAAGTTTTTAAGGAACTAATCACATTTTTAAAGGTAACAAGACTTACTAAGTATGCTAGTAAGTTACTACATACTTTTATCAATTTTCAAGTTCATGAGTTTATAGTTTATGCTTGTTTTTGACAAGTTTAGTAAATAGAAGATTGTATGTTGATTGACTGAGAATTGTTTGAATGAATTTTTGAAAAGAAAATGATATGCTAGTAAGCATGGACGCCTCCATTTAAAAGGAAACTCTGGCGAAATTTTCTAAAATTCTAACACTTAGAAAATATTTTTCTAAACAAGCGTTACGAGTATATCTTATAACTTGTGTTTCAAATATAAACTTCGCCATAATTTTTGTAACAAAATACAAAGTGTCGGTGGTTGTTTCTTTTTAAATAAAAACGGGTAAATATATATTTACAATATATATCTTATACTAGAACACTTGTGTGGATACTTGTTTATTTTGTGAGATAGTTATATTATATTAGAGTAAAATAATATAACTTAACAATATATCTTGACAGTTGAATTGTGTGGTATGTGGTAGAAGTAATGAGTAAATAAACCGTGCATAGGATACGTGTTGTGCATGAGAAACTGATTTTTATATGTACCTTATTAGGACGTGCTTGATTCCCGTTTATTAGAGTAACTAATCTAACCGAGCAAACCAAGGTGAGTTCACACACTTTCTAAGGCATGGGATTCCCAGTGGTTGGGAATGGGTTAAAGAATTTAAAACGGAATCTACATATCCTCCTTGGGTAGGATATGTACGGCCATCCTCCATAGGTAGGATGCCAATATTAATCCTGCGTATTCTCCTTGGGTAGAATACGTACGTTCGTCCTCCTTGGGTAGGACAACAACCTTAAAACTTACTAGACAAAACTCTATCATGAAGTCCCTCAATTTATATCGACTTAATCGCCGAGGCCAATGGCGAGCGGGTCATTAGCTAATAGCGCTATTAGGTTTAACAAACCTCACACCGTGCCAGTCGGACGGGCGTGTACTAATGGACTATGGCAAACTGTCAGTGATGATAGACACTGATGTAGGGCACAACTTATTTGCGTTAGTAGTCGACATGGTACGGTCTAGTGGTTCACATGGGGAAGCCCCCACTGATCATGGCTATGGTTTGGGTAATAAAGAATGAACTGGTTAATCATACTTTCAACTACGGGGTAACCCCCCCCCCCCACGGTAATTACGCCAACGAAAGACAAACCACGTTTTCAGAAACAACTTAAAACTAATCAACCAACCGTGAACTCACTCAACTTTGTTGTTGACTCGTTGTTACATGCCTTACAGGTCGTTAAATGCTTATGGAGCTTGCACGAGGAAGGAGTCGTTGTGGGATACGGACTGTTATGTTCCGTGCTTAATATTTAAATCCTTATGAACTTATAAACTTACGCTTTGGACTTTAAACTTATGAACTATGGACTTATGTTTTGGGTTTCACCTTTAATGCTTCCGCTGTTTAATTTGAACTTAGTTAACTAGCTTTGGTCACCAATTGTATTGTGGTTGATTTTATTTACTTAATTACGTTGTTCAATATGAATGGTGGCTCGATCCTGGTCATGTCACACCTCCAAGCGGTGATACTCCGCATGGTGGATTTTGGGGGTGTGACACAACACACACTCCAAAGTTTGGACCGGGATACCTCTTCTAGACAACGCTTCTCTGGTTGGAAGGCGCTAGTTTTGAGCACGCCAAGCGACCATGCCTACTTTCCTCGGAATCCAACTATTCCACTTAACCACATAATCAGGTCTCACCTGGTTGAATCCAATTAAAAGCCTCTTAATGCTGCTCACGGAAAACTGACCCGCTGAGTCCAAATTCTATATGCTTCCACGGACCTGCGATCGAAATTTTCGCTGGAATCGGATTCCAAGACCTGGAGTTGTAGTGAATGGCCCATATAACTTTTCTCCATAACCCGTCCTTTTCCGTCTTGAATCTCCACCACCATTTTGCAAGCATCGCAAGGTTTGCATCCCTAAGTGTACCAATTCCCAAACCCCCATATTCTATTGGAGCAACCACATTATCCAATGCCATCCAAGCCATTTTTGACCCCTCACCGACCCACCCCAAAAAAATGTTCTCCGTAATCTGTCACACCCCGACCACGTAAAACATCAAATTGTGGCGGAAACGTCGGGGAGTGTTGTAACAAAATTATTGTTTCACAACCATGGCATTCAAAATTATGTTTTATTTATCAAACAAAAGAGTTACATTGTCTTAAACGAAAGGAAACCAGAGTACATAACAAAATTTAACTAGTTCTATCTTCATTTTTAAGTCTCTAAGGCACAGGTCCGCCCTAGTGTGTCACGAACATCCTACGCAACATCTCCTGAAAACACATGTGAAAATAGGTACGTCAGCATAAAAATGCCTATGAGATACATATGTTTTATGAAAATAGGATTCATGACTTAGGTTTAAGAAAATGTTTAATGAAAATTTGTCATGAATCTTGTTAAGTGTTTTCTTTTATAAATCATATGAAAATACGATAAGGAAAGTAGATTATATAAAAGAAAAGGGTATGGTTAATAAAATAACCAAGTAAAATGAATTTGTATAAAACAAACTGTTTTGTAAAACAATGTCTTGTGAAAAATATGTTATTTGTGTAAAATGTATATGTCCAAATTGAATGGTTTAAATAATGCTATGATATGTAATATCATACAAGCCCTTATATATAGGAAGTACCAGCGGCGTATCCACCATGCTTGTATTATATTACACATGCCTCGTTACTTAAGTCACATAAACAAACCACCAATATATAATGTTCATGTTTAAACCAATTGTCAAATGTTCTTGTATAAACCATGTCAAATGTTAAAAGTCAAAATGTAATCATGTAGTATGTAACAAACGTTATGTATGGTAAGTAATATGTGATTATCTAAACCAAATGTAAAAATGTACAAAACAAAGTATTTTGAATACATCAAAAAGTCATGTTTTTGCAAAATAAATGCATGTTTTAGTGATACGAACACTTATGCGGTAAGTTAAACGCATACATTCAAGCCTTGAGACAGTAGGATAACCTTAGAGTAAAGATTATCAAAAATGTTTTCGGATTCAATCATTCCTTACATCCAAACAAACCTAGGATGTCAGGAATGGGATTTGTCAAGTCCTATGGTACCACTACTTACTACCGAGTGGCGTAGCTAATGTTAATGAACGTATTTTAGTCTCGTTGAACAAACCAAATGTCATACCAAATGTAAACATGTTATGCGAAAACAATGTACTAAGTATGCTAAGTTAACATACAAAGCAGAAAAGTCATGTAAATCAATGTGCTAGCATGCTCAGTAAACATACATAGCAGAAATGTAATGTAAAACAATGCACTAAGTATGCTGAGTTAACATACAAAGCAGAAAATGTAATGTAAAGTAATGTGCTAGCATGCTAAGTAAACATACATAGTAGAAATGTAATGTAAATCAATGTGCTAGCATGCTAAGTAAACATACATAGCAGAAATGTAATGTAAATGAATGTGCTAGCATGCTCAGTCAACATACATAGCAAAGCATAATCAAAATCATGTACTATATGCGTACTAATGAACATAGCAAGTATATGATATGAAAACATGGAAAGCACGAAAGTAACAAGTAGGCACATGTGTTTCACCCCAAAATGTTTGGAAAACGGTAAAAGAGGGGTCTATGTACTCACTTGAGATTGCTTAGAAGTCCTAGGATAACCACCAAGCAATGCTAGAAGATCACGGAATCAAACGGCACCTAATATAGGTAACTACGTTAATAAACGGACCTATTCGGAGGATCGGGTAGCATGAGGGTTTGTAAACCAAACGAGTGTAAGAACTCATGTAATATGGTTTAACAAATCCTACATACTAAAACGAAACCTATCCTAAGTACTTCTGACCCGTTACGACCCGTTTAGGTAGCTTATGCTACTTTAACGCGTCTTTTGCGTAAAACGCGTTCGGACTGCTTAACTAGTCCTATGAGAAGTAAAATATGCCTTAACATGTCTAATATAGTTGCCTAATCAGTTTAGATGTCAAAATTTAGGTTACATATGCTTAAAATGAATTTAGGCGCAAAAAGGGCATTTTGGTAATTTTCCTAAGGCATATAAATTACTTATCATATAACTACTTAAACGACGTGACCATAAGGTATAAACTCGGAAGGTTATTCCCTATACAACTATGGTCACCTAAAGTGTTTGGTCAGATCCTAATGATCGACCAAATGGGTCGGGTTCGAAAGTATAAGCGATTGTTTAGATCGCTTACCTTACGACCCTATATAAGCACAAATCTAAAAGTGACGAGCTAAACATGTTAAGACATGTTTAACAAGGTTTAAAAACAGGTTTGGTATCAAGACAAAGGGTCTTGATACCCAAAAGTAGTTTGGTTACAATATACGCAAGAATACGCATTTTGACCGAAACTACGACTCGTCACTAAGCCTAGATAACGTGGTAATCAGTAGGTATAGTCAGTAGGGACTATAACCATCGTGATTACGCTCACGTTATGAAGTTCAAACAAACTTCGCGTTGACCATAAACTGGTCAATGCAGAAAGTCAAACGCAGTTTGACTTTTAAGCTAAAAACGCATAAAAGAATGAAGGAATACTTACAAAGGGTCCACGCAAGTTTGATTTTCCAAGTATTCTCAGGTATGAAGTGGTTAACACTTCAACTTAGAGAAATCTCAGAAAAATCAAGTGGGTTTTGAGAATGAAAGGTGGGGGTATATATAGTTTTCGTAGAACCGTTAAGATCGTTCATCGTAAAACGAGCTTCGATCAAGGCCGTCCAAGTGTGCCCCTTGTTTTCTAATACCATGGGAGCCCCTAGTATGAGCCCATGGTATTGCAAAAACCATTTGCAAGTGGGTAAAACAGCTAAGAAAACAATCTGTACAGATCTGGGGGATTCTCGCGGCCCGCGTAAGTCCTAGCAGTAGCCTACGCGGCCCGCCTGGGCTGCACAGTTCAGCAATAACTTTCTGATATTACAGTTTCAGTCCCTGTTAGTGATTTAAGCTCATTTTGACATGTTTAAGGCCCGCTAAGCCAACTTTAAGGCCCTAACATTGTGGACATGAAACATGCTCAAATATATGCCGGATGTCGGTTCGTTTGGTCGTACGATCGCGATATTCGCTTAATTACGACGAAATGCGCACGAACGCGAAAAACGATCCAAATTGCCCGACGAATGGATTTTTCTTATGCCAAACACTAAAATAAAATATTTTAATGCTTACATAAATTTTTGGATGTCCGGATGTATTCAGAACGTAAGTTATGCGCGAAAATGCAAACTTTTGCAGTTTTTGACGCTTTTAGTCCCTGAATGAGCATAAAGTTTATTTTAGCACACCGAACCCCTCAAAGCCTATTTCTAAGATATGTAAAGGATATTTAAGGTGTGTTTAACTTATGATCATGTTCCGGAATGTTCGTTACAGTTCAAAATGGCATACTTTCGTAGTTTGTCGAATTTAGTCCCTATAAGCGAATAAATCTTGATTTTGCCATACCAAAGCCTTCAAAACTTATTTCTAACTTATGTAAAGGCTATTTAAGATATGTTAAGCATATGTTGATGTTCCGGAGTGTTTGTCGTGTTAAACCGATTACGTTTACGCACCAGTTTGCGTATAACTCTCCAGAAAGCGATATAGAGTTTGAAATTGAATAAAAGTCAAAACATGAAAAATGTCAGACATAAACAAACAAACATTGGGATCAAATAACTTTATTTCGTTGATAACTGAACTATTTACAATGATTACAAGCACAGATGTCACAGTCTCCCCTACTTGCGAAAATTTCGTCCCGAAATTTGTTTAGAGGAAACTTGTGAGAAAAGATGTGGATACTTTGCCTTCATTTGATCTTCGCGTTCCCAAGTAAACTCAGGTCCACGTTTAGATTCCCAGCGAACTTTGACCAAAGGAATGCGCTTGCGTTTAAGCCACTTGACTTCACGATCCATAATTTCCACAGGTTTCTCAACAAAATGCAGTGTTTTATCAACACGAAATTCGTCAAGCGGTATGTGGAGGTTCTCATCAGCTAAACACTTCTTGAGATTAGACACGTGAAAGGTTGGATGAATGTTTCCAAGTTCAGGAGGTAACTCAAGTCTGTAGGCTACCTTACCGATTCTTTCGACGATCTTGAATGGTCCAACGTATCTAGGTGCAAGTTTTCCTGTCTTTCCAAATCTGATCACACCTTTCCAAGGTGAGACCTTAAGTAATACACGATCACCGACTTGAAATTCCAAGGGCTTGCGTTGTCGGTCCGCGTAACTCTTTTGACGGCTTCGAGCTGTCTGAAGGTTATCACGAACTTTCTTAACCTTATCAGTTGTCTCTAAAATGAGGTCAGGTCCAGTAAGCTGAGCCTCACTATCTCATTCCAGCAGACTGATGAACGACATTTTCGACCATAGAGAGCCTCGAAAGGAGCCATGTCGATGCTGGAGTGATAACTGTTGTTGTAGGAGAATTCAATCAATGGAAGATGTGAATCCCAACTACCACCAAAATCGATCACACAAGCTCTAAGCATATCCTCCAAAGTCTGGATTGTTCTTTCAGTTTGGCCATCAGTTTGTGGATGATAAGCTGTGCTCATATTAAGTTGGGTCCCCATAGCAAATTGCATGATTCTCCAAAAATGAGAAGAGAAACGAGCATCTCTGTCAGAGATAATGTTCAAAGGAACACCATGTCGAGATACAATTTCATCCACATAGATTTTAGCAAGCTTTTCAGCAGATAGATCCTCACGGATCGGCAGGAAATGCGCTGATTTAGTAAGATGATCAACAACTACCCAGATGGCATCATGACCTTTCTTTGTGCGTGGAAGTTTGGTAATAAGATCCATAGCAATGTTTTCCCATTTCCAAACTGGAATTTCTGGTTGCTCCAAAAGACCAGAAGGATGTTGGTGTTCAGCCTTAACCTTCAGACAAGTAAGGCATTTTAATACGTATAAGGCTATGTCTTTCTTCATACCAGGCCACCAATACTGAGTACGAAGATCCTTATACATTTTGTCTGAGCCAGGATGAATAGAGTAACACGACTTATGGACCTCATCCATAAGCAAGGTGCGAAGATCATCTTGGCTTGGGACCCACAAACGGTCCATGAAATAATATGACCCATCATCTTTAAGTACAAGATCAGGCTTAATGTGACAGGGTAATTCCTTACTCATCAAGTCTTGTGAAACACAAGCATGTTGAGCCTGAGAAATACGGGTTTGGATATCAGATTGAGCTTGAATACCAAGTTGAACACGAACACAATGAAGCTTAGTACGTTCCTTACGACTCAATGCGTCTGTAACATTTGTGCTTGTAATCATTATGAACAGTTCAATTATCAATAAAACAATATTATTTGATCCCAATGTCTGTTTGGTTGTGTTTTACATTTTTCATGTTTTGACTTTTGTTCAATTTCAAACTCTACATCGCTTTCTGGAGAATTATACGCAAACTGGTGCGTAAACGTACTCAGTTTAATGCGACAAGTACTCCGGAACATCAACATATACTCAACATACCTTAAATAACCTTTACATAACTTAGAAATAAGTTTTGAAGGCTTTGGTATGGCAAAAACAAGTTAATTCGCTTACAGGGACTAAACTTGACAAACTGCAAAAGTATGACGATTCGTACTAAAACAGACATTCCGGAACATGTCCATAAGTTAAACATACCATAAATATCCTTTACATAGCTTAGAAATAGGCTTTGAGGGGTTCGGTATGCTAAAATAAACTTTTGGATCATTCAGGGACTAAAAGTGTCAAAAAGTGCACAAGTTTGCACTTTCGCGCATAACTTACATTCTGAATACATCCGGACATCCAAAAATTTATGTAAGCATCCTAATATTATGCCTTAGTGTTTGGCATGAGAAAAATCCATTCGTCGCGTCATTTGGATCGTCTTTCGCGCTTATGCGCATTCCGTCGTAATTAACCGAACATCGCGATCGTATGGCCAAACGAACCAACATCCGACATATTTTTGAGCATGTTTCATGTCCACAATGTTTAGGCATCATTTTAGGGCCTTGAAGTTGGCTTTACAGGCCTTAGAAGTGTCGGAAATGGCTTAAACATGCAACAGGGACCAAAACTGCCATTTCTGAAACTTTGTGCAGATCAGACATAGCCAGGCGGCCCGCCTGAGTTTTGTCGGATCCTGATGCGGGCCGCATGGCCCCTTCAGTAACAGAAACTTTGTTTTCTGGATAAGATTGGCCTTTCAAACATCTCAAAGGGCAATGCCCTTTCACAATCTGTAGAGTTAGGGTCACATTAAGCCACCACAACATCTTGACAAGTGTACGGCTTGGATCGTGGCACGATATTCAAGAAACGATCCTAACGGCTTTACTTATCCTATAAATACCCCCCCCCCTTTTGGCTAAAAACTCACACAATCTAATCTAAAGCTCTAAGTTGGAACCTTTGTTTCATACCTGAGCCATTTTGATCTAGATTTGCATTCGAGGACCCTTCGTAAGTGTTCTTTCGTTCTTTTATTCGCTTTTCGAGTCCGAAAGTTAAAGTTTTGTTTGACTTTCTGTGTGACCAGCCTATGGTCAACACGAAGTTTATTGGAACTTCATAACGTGAGCGTGGTCACGATGGTTATAGTTCGTAGTGACTATACCTACTGATTACCACGTTATCTAGGCTCAGTGACGAGTCGTAGTTTCGGCCAAAATGTGCATTCTTGCGTATTTTGTAACCAAACTACTCGTGAGCATCAAAGCCGTTTGTTTTAATGCCAAACCTGTTTTCTAAACTTAGTTAAGCATGTTCTAACATGCCTAGCTCGTCACTTTTAGTATAGTGCTTATATAGGGTCGTAAGGTAAGCGATCTAAACCATCGCTTATACTTTCGAACCCGACCCAATTGGTCGATCATTAGGATCCGACCAAACACATTAGGTGACCATAGCTTTAACCTTCCGAGGTTATACCTTGTGGTCACGATGTTAGGCGTTCCAAACGCGTTCTACGCGAACGACGCGTAAAGGTAGCATAAGCTACCTAAACGGGTCGTAATGGATCGTAAGCACTTAGGTTAGGTTTCATTTTAGTATGTAGGCTTTGTTAGACCATATTACACGAGTCTCCATACTCGTTTGGTTTACAAACCCGCATACTATCCATCCTTTCGATTTTGGTCTGGTATATTAATATAGCTACCTATTGGGTGCCGTTTGATATCCCGTGATCTCTAGCATTGTGTGATTATTACACAAGGGATTCAAAGCAATCTCAGGTGAGTACATAGAACCCCATCTTTTACATGTTTTCAAGGAATCAATGTGAGTACATTGAACCCCTCTTTTACTATTTTCTAAACTGTTTTGGGGTGAAACACATGTGCCTACTTGTTACTTTGATGCTTTCCATGTTTTCACATCATATACCTACTATGTTCATTAGTACATTATAGTACATGATTTCATTACATTTCATGCTATGTATGCCCATTGTGTGTGTACTTAGTACATTGTTTTACATTACATTTCATGCTATGTATGCCCATTGTGTGCGTACTTAGTACATTTCTTTACATTACATTTCATGCTATGTATGCCCATTGTGTGCGTACTTAGTACATTGCTTTACATTACATTTCATGCTATGTATGCCCATTGTGTGCGTACTTAGTACATTATTTTACATTACACTTCATGCTATGTATGCCCATTGTGTGCATACTTAGTACAATTGTTTACATCACATGCCTTCATTTTGGTATAACATTTGGTTTGTTTAACATGGAACAATACATTCATTAACATTGATCACGCCATTCGTTAGTAGGTAGTGGTACCATAGGAATTGACAACTCCCATTCCTGAAATCCTGGGTTTGTTTGGATTGAAAGGAATGACTGAATTCGATATACATAACTTAGATAAACCTTTAATTTGTTTAAGGGTTTATCGCCACAGTCTCAAGGCTTGGATGTATGCATATTTCACAATACCGCACAAATGTTTATATCAGTAGAGCATGTATTGTTCCACAAAACATAACGTTGATTTAAACCATGTTTTACTTCAAAACCTTGTTTTTGTGCATTTTACATATGGTTTAGTTGATACATCTCACTTACCATACAAGATATATTTTGGGTACACATTACATGATCTGCATTAAACATAAATATTTTGACATTGATATACATACTTGGTGGTTTACATTGAACATAGACATTTCGATATGGTTTACACAATAACACTTGACAATTGATTTATACATGAACAATTTACATGGGGGTTGGTTTGGGTAAATGGTTGGAGTAACGTGGCGTATGTAATATGATACAAACATGGTGGATACGCCGCTGGTACTTCCTATATATAAATGCTTATATAATATTACATATCGTAGCGTTATCTAAGTCATTTCAGTTTAGACACATTACATTTTACACAAATAACATACTCTTCACAAGACATTATTTTTACAAACAACTTATCTTATTCAACTCATTTTACTTGGTTACTCGTTTAACCTTACACCTATCTATACATATCATCTGATATTATCGTTTTTCAAAAGGTTTACAAAGCAAGACAAATTACAAGGTTCATGACTGACTGTTATTAAACATTTCTTTAAACTCAAGTCATGAATCCCATTTTCACAAAACCTATGTATCTCACAGGCATTTTTATGCTGACGTACCTACTTTCACATGTGTTTTCAGGAGCTATTCCATAGGATGATGATCATGACACTAGGGCGGACCTGTGCCTTAGAGACATAAAACGAAGATAGACTTAGCTTAATTATGTTGTGAACTCTTTATTTCTTGTTTTGAAACAATGTAACACTCTTGTTGATAAATAAAATGTAACTTTAATTTCCATGGTTATGAAACAATTATTCTGTCCCCAACACTCCCCGGCGTTTCCGCCGCGGTTGCATGTTATACGCGGCCGGGGTGTGACAGCGTCAGCCACAACATTCGCCTTGCCAGGATGGTAGCGAATTTCGCAGTCGTAGTCGTTTAGAAGTTCAACCTAACGTCGTTGCCTCATGTTGAGTTCTTTCTGATTGAAGATGTGCTGAAGACTCTTGTGGTCAGTGAAAACCACACATTTTGTACCACACAAATAGTGTCTCCAGATCTTAAGAGCGAATACAACTGCACCCAACTCAAGATCATGAGTGGTGTAGTTCTTCTCGTGCACCTTCAATTGCCTTGATGCGTAGGCTATGACTTTGTTCCTTTGCATGAGAACACAGCCAAGACCCAAATTCGATGCATCACAATACACGACAAAATCATCATTACCCTCAAACAAAGATAGAATAAGCGCATCACAAAGTTTCTGCTTCAAGGTTTGGAATGCTTCTTCTTGTTTGGTTCCCCCATTCAAAGGGCTTGTTCTTCTGAGTTAGAGCAGTTAGGGGAACTGCAATCTTCGAGAAATTTCCGATGAAGCGGCGGTAATAACCCGCAAGACCAAGAAAAGAACGAACTTCAGTAGGAGTAGTAGGCGTATCCCAATCCTTAATCGCACTGATCTTGGAGGGATCTACATGAATACCTTGTTCGTTGACAATATGTCCCAAAAATTGAACTTCCTTAAGCCAAAATTCGCACTTGGTGAATTTGGCGAAAAGTTGCTCTTTCTTTAGGAGCTCCAGAGTAAGACGAAGATGTATTCATGATCAGCTTGCGTCTTAGAATATATCAAAATATCATCAATAAAAACGATGATGAACTTATCCAAATAAGGCTTGCAGACCCTATTCATCAAGTCCATAAAAACAGCAGGAGCATTAGTCAAACCGAATGGCATAACTGTGAACTCATAATGCCCATAACGAGTGCGGAATGCAGTCTTGGGAATATCTTCTTCATGCACACGAAGTTGATGATACCCAGAACGCAGATCAATCTTCGAAAAACAAGTGGCACCCTGTAACTGATCAAAGAGATCATCAATGCGAGGTAGGGGATATCAATTCTTGATAGTAAGCTTATTAAGCTCACGATAATCGATACACATTCTGAAAGATCCATTCTTCTTCTTGACAAAAAGGATGGGAGCACCCCAAGGTGAAAAGCTAGGACGGATGAAACCTTTGTCAGAAAGCTCCTGTAGCTGCTTAGATAACTCTTGCATCTCAGACGGTGCAAGACGATATGGAGATCTGGCAATGGGATTTGCACCAGGTACGAGATCAATACGAAACTCGACTTGGCATGCTGGGGGTAGCCCAGGTAACTCTTCAGGAAACAACTCCGGATAATCCCAAACAACAGGGATATCTTGAATAGACTTACCTTTGCCTTTAACTGCTACAACATGTGCCAAGAAGGCCACATAGTTCTTTCGCAGATACTTCCAAGTTTGAAAACAAGACATAAGCTTGAGACTACTAGCAGGTTTCTCACCACGAACCTATAGGATCTCACCAGACGAAAGCGGCACACGAACGATCTTCTCAAAACAAACTACCTCTGCGTGATGCTTGGCTAACCAATCCATACCCACTATAATGTCGAAGCTTCCAAGTTGCATTGGCGTGAGGTCAATAGGAAAGAGATGGTTATTAAGGTTCAATTGGCAGTTGCAAAGAACAGATTCAAGAACAATGTGATCACCACTAGCAACTTCTACTGTCAAAGGCTTACCTAGTTTCGTTCTAGACATGCGAAGCAGTGGCTCAAAAGATAACGACACAAAACTCTTATCGGCACCTGAATCAAAAAGAACAGATGCGGGTTGATTATTAACAAAGAACGTACCGTTTACCACTTCATTGTCTGCTTGCGCCTCTTGTGCATTCATATTAAAGACTCGACCTCGAGCCTAAGCCTGAGCTAGATTTGCATGGGCGAGTCTTGGACACTGGTTACGGTAGTGGGTCAGATCCCCACAGTTATTACAAGAACCTGGTGGGTAGTGAGGTCGTGCAGCTTGACCCTGTTGCTGAGCAGGAGGCTGAGCAACTTGTTGAGCCGGGTTCTGAACTGCCCGATTCCGATTGGCAGGAATGCGGCACGTGGCAGCAAGATGACCAGGTCTTCCACAGTTGGTGCAATGACGGCACTGGAGGTGCGGTTGATGATGACCGTTACACTTGTTGCACAAAGGTGCATTGCCACGATAAGGTTTCTTGGCAGGTGGTTGTGCAGGCTTATTTGGTGTAGCTTGATTTGCCTGCGCAGTAACGGCGAAATTTTGGGAAGCCTTTCGCTTCCTAGAACCCTTCGAGGAACCAGAATCCTTACCCTTTTTCTTCTTACCCTTCTTGCTTTCACTTTTATCAGACGCCTGCTTCTTATCCTTGTCACCCTTTCTATGCAGCTTACCCTTCCGGACCTACGACTCAGTCAAAGTCGCTGATGTAGGATCGTGTAGCGACCCGAACGAGTCGTTCAGAGGAGTTTTCGTCAAGTACAGGTGCGGAAAACAAGTAATCAACGTAGGAATAGCTATCAAATCACTTTAAACACCTTTTTCTATTGATATTTAACAGTTTACAGTCCAATCTCGATCCGGCAGCACTTCGGTACGAGTTTCAACAACACGTCCTAAATGATTCGCTCTAAGGGCTATATATAGGTGCACTGGGTCCGCTTCAATGGACGTGTCCGTATAAGCGAACCTCCATTGTGACATATAAGCGAACCTCAATGTTGACATATAAGCGAACCCAACATGTGTCCTATAAGCGAATCTACCTCTAAAATCCTGTACAATATCCTATTTTCTCGTAACACGTGCCCCGATCTAACACTCTAAGAATATGACTCGATCTAAGACGAAGTCAACAGATGAAATGCACCAACAGACTCCCCCTCAGATGTTGACGGAGTCGTCCATCGAGTCTCCACACTGTTGTGTCTTCACATCTTCAGTCTTGATCAGTCATTGGGCTTCTCTCTCTTTATCTTCATCTCTTTCTCTTTTATCATCAACAGACTCCCTCACTTTGAAATTTGACATCTTTTGAGTTTATCAAGTCCAACATGTGCTCCCCCTCAAATGTTGACTTTTCCTGCATAAAACTCTACCACAAAACATAAGTTTTATGATAAACGTGTTTAAGCATATACACATCACCAAACAACAAACTAATCATCCAATCAGATACTGATGAACCACTTGGAATTGTAACATCTTTCTTATTAAAATAAACACAATCTCCCAAACCAACTGTTCATTATGTTTAGCACTTAGAAATTTGAAAATCAGCTTTTTAATATCAGTCGTCGAAAATCTTTTTGTCTTTTCAAAAATTTATGCTAAAACACACCAAAACTATTTTTGGATTTTTCTGAAAGAAAATACATGCAGAAATGAACTATTTACAGACAATATTTTTGTGAGCTCGTGCAAGAGGATCATATCAGTTTATGAAACATATCACCAACACCGTTAAGCTTTAAACATTCTCAGTTCTAAACAATTTACCTAGATTGTCAGTATGTTTGTCCACTTAATTTTTCACACAGATTTCAATCGATTCGAGATACGATATTAATGATTTAAAGATTTAAACTTAATTGTGTATCACTCCACTCGAATATACTCCTGTATCCAGATCCCAAATATTCAGTCTTACAGGTGAGTATACCACATATGATATCTGTAAAGGGGTAGATTCGAAACCGTGAGAGCTCAGGTCAGAACTTCCGTTCAGCAGAGAGATGACGGCTCGACTTTTGGTGGGTCCCCTTTAGAGGATCTTTTTTACAACAGCAATGACTATCAATTTTATTGTTTCATCAATTTGCTGAGGGCGGCGCTTTTTCAAGCATTTGCAGAAAGTATTATCCGGGGACTAGGTCAGAACTTCTATTTAGCAGAAGTCCCGGGATAATACCCCAGATATCACTGAGTATAAAGACCTAGTATCTCAGAATATGGGACCTTTCAAACAAGATTTCGGGGGTTACCCATATATTCAAGAATAGTTACCCACGAATCAAGCAAGTTTGATTTACGTTTATATCTCGTTTCAATTTACTAAAAGTGCGAAAATCTACTGACACATCCGCAGTAAGATTGTTTATCACTTTTAAACTTTCCAATTCTTTAGCATGTTGTGATAGTCCACTGATGTACTATCATTTCCTCTTTTTCACAACAAAACTCATTTTTGATTTTATCATGTTTTTGGCTTTTTCAAATTTTCTAATATTTTTGGATTTTCTGAAAATTTTCTATTCCCCCTAAAATGCAAACACATTAAAGAAATTTGAAAACAAACTGTACAAAAACATGACAACCAACATCGAATCACATCAATTCGCCATTCTCTAGCACATAAACAATCAGAACTCCCCCTATCAACAAACTATTTTCCCATTTAGATTTCAAAACACTTAAGTTTGTTTTAATCAAAATGGTTTTTCCGGAAAATAAGTTTGATTGATTTTACCACTTGTAGGTTACCACTTGTAGGCTTATCAAACAAATGTTCGGGGTTATGGTTCATCATCTTGTCTTCCAACCAAATGTAGGAAAAACCAAGTACAAATTAATGTCCTTGATTTACCATTTGCAATTCAGAAACCTCTGTACCACTTGTAAAAACATAAACTCATCAAATACCACTTGTAAGAAAAACATAAACAATCAGAACCTCTTTACCATTTGTATGATTGACGTTACCGAATATGAATTTGAGAAAGATGCCGATTCATGCTCCACTCTTATCAACCTGGGAGCTCCGGCAAGTCCTGAGACTTACTGTTCATAATATGTACCATCCCAGTCACAAACCAGGGATGGTTCAACCTTTTCTTTCGTTGTTTTCTTCTCATAAAATTCATTAACCCCTTTGACTTTTCGGTCAATCATCTTGCCAAAGATGTGTTTTACCTTGGGGTTAAAGACCTTTTCAGCATCAAATTCCTGTTTATCATGATAAAATTGGTTAGAAATTTCAACTTTACCAATTTTCTTTTTATAATTCTCAGCCCGAAGTAATGGAAACTCCTCATCATTTACTATCGGAACTGATTTTTCAACTTTTACATCGGCTTCACAATTTGAAACAACTTGTGGCTCAACTGACTTTGTGGAATCAGTTTCGTCGCCTGAAGATAGCTCCTCTGATTTTGACCCATCAGAATCATCGCTAGAGCTTTCATCAACCTTCTTAACAACCCACTTTTGGTTGTCAGATTTTGCTTTCTTCTTATAAAACTTGTTTGAACTCTCACCAATTTCAAAAATAGAATTTTTAAACAATTTGGTTAGATCAATTGGTGGTTCAAACTCAACCACTTGTTCTTTGAGTTTACGAGATACTCCCTGTTTTGATCGTATTGCCTTAGAACAATATTTGGCAATATGTCCAACATTGTTTCACTTGAAACAAGTTCTTGAGTCTCTCTTCTGCTCAGCTATCTTTTTCAACTCAACTTGCTTCTTCGTCAGAAACTCACTGTTTGATTCTTTCCAGCAATTTTTCTTTTCTTCTTCATCAGTTGATGTACCTGAAACAAATGACATTTTGGATTTAAAATCACAAACATATTTTTCATTTTTCTGTTTCTCTGTAGGAATAAACCCTAAACCTTTCTTTTTGAAATTACCGTTATGGTTTGATCTCTTTTGGAAATCTGAACCAGAACTGTAATTCTTTTTCTTGTTTAATCTCTGTTGAACTCTTGAGGTGTAATATCTTGGTTTTTCATTAAGACATAAGCCTTTTATTTCAGAAATATTAATTTCTGTGAGTACGAAAACCTTGTTTATCAATTCAGTTTTGACACCTCTTATTGGAAATTCTTCATGAGAATATAATTTGTCAGAATCATTCAAAGTGTAAGCAACTTTAAACAATCCATCATCCAAATTAGATTTTGACAATAGAAATTTTCTATCATAAACTAATTTGTCTTGTTTTTCTGTTTGACACTTTGTGCTTGACCCAGACTTTGACTCTTCAATATCATCACTCTCTAACACATGATCCACTACTTTCTTCATCAATTGAGACGGTTGATCAGTGTCAGATGATGTAAACACAATATCAATACTCTCTGGAAGATTGACCGACGACTCTGACTCCCACTGTAAATTTGTGGCCTTTTTGATTCTTTCATCGTTTGGATATCTAGGCAAATATCCATTTTCCAACGGGGGTGGACACTTGTTATAACTGACACCTTGCTTCTTACCAGATGGTGTCTTTTCAGTATCCTTTGTCTTGTCATTCTTCTTCTTGTTAGCAGTCTTTTCATCAGCACCTTTTCCAGCTTCTTTCTCTTCATTTACCTCATCATCTTCCCATACCTTCATACTTTCAACCGTCGGATAAATCCTGTCAATAACATAGGAAGTACATGAGTAACTTTTTAACAAACGATTAACTCTTTCAGTTTCAATTCTTTGCAGCTCAAGCTTTTGTTCCAAAGCAGCACACTTCTCAATGTAGTTGCTTACAACTTTCTGCTTTGTCATGAAGGCTCCCTGAAGTGTCTTCATCGCTGTAGCTTGTTCTTCACTCGTTTGGTTGTATTGATTCATCGTTTTGTTCAGCACATCATAAAACTCCTTCAGATTGTTCAAGTTGTAAATCAATGTGCTGTTCTGCTTCTTTACAGCTTCACAATTATCACACTTCACTGGACTCTTTTTCGCATCACCTTCTTCCTCAACTTTGAATTTTGGAACTTCTTTCACCTTTTGTCTTCTCACCACCGGAACCTCTTCATCATCACTGCTCACCGGTGTCTTGATCTTTTTCTTTTTCTTCTTGGCTTTTTCTTCTTCACTATCACTTTCAGCAAGCAGCTTCATATCTTCTTTATATTTTCTTGCCCAATATTCCGTATCATCATCACTATCATCTACAACCTTTGCCGTAAAAGCAGTGTAAGTTGTAGTTTGATTAGGAATATAATCATCCCAAGTGAAATTTGCCCAGCTAAAACCCTCTGGTAATCTCTCATCATCTTGATTAATTATCAAAGCACTACCATCCCTTCTTTTTCCATACAATTTTTTTGGGTAAAGGGTTACCCCGGTGATTCTATTAAAATGCAACCGCAATTAAGTACAAGTAGTGAGGATGTGTTCCACACTAGTTCATATACAGGACATGCCCCATATGTGTAAAACAAAACAAAAACCAACGACCTATACCACCCGATAACCTAGTCTACTATACATCAAGTCACGACATCTAGTAGACAAAACAATGCAAAAACATCTCTTCCATACAATCTATCACTATTACCCACACAAGCTCTTTTTCCAGAATCTTCAATCACATCTCTTCCATGTGCAGTTTGAGCTTGATGTTTAGGTTGTTGAGATGATTGTTGACCCATTTGGTGATAGATGGCTTTACGATAGTAATCATTGTTGTTGTTGAACGGATTTTGAGCTCCACTTGCTTCCCGATTAGTGCACTCTCTCTTGAAGTGTCCTTTTTCCCTGCATCGAAAACAAGTGACTTTAGATTTGTCAAAACCTAAAGTAGAAACATTCGCATCACGAAGATCATCTCTCCCCGTGATTTGTTTGAATTTCTCAGCTCTCCATAAAACACTAGCCAGACACCACTTTATGTCCATCAGCTCCATCTCTTCAGCATCTATCTGATCGTAATCTTCCTTGGTTAACATTGGATTTCCGATACGACCTGCAACAAAACAAGTATAAGATTCCAAAACCATTCCTAATACAGACATTTGGTTTTTGGCAACTTCCTCAGAATAATCTTGATCATTTTCAAGATTTAACACAATGTTACACTGTAATTTTCTCCCGTTTTTAGTTGCAGAAATGTTTGGATCAAAAGATGAAAATGACGTGAAACTGGTTTTGCTGTTGGACCCAGATGATGGACTTCCAGATGAATTTTTGGCACTATAGGCAGTCTCAACCTTTGGAGATAGATTTGAAGATTTCTTCTCATTTACCCCAGCCTTATAATATAACCCTATGTCCTGTTCACCATCGAAATCTTTCATTCTGATAACTTTCCGTTGTTCCATCTCCTGAGCTTCAATTTTTTCAATGAACTTACTGAGCGTCAGATTGCTAAAACCCTTCTTGTTTCTAAGCATCATAAGGTATGTGCCCCACGTCTCATAGGGCAACGCATCAGCAAGTTTCTCTATCAACTCATCAGTGCTCTTCTCAATACTCAACCTTTTCATGTTGGCAAGCAGATTACAATAACGTTCAATAATCTCTCGTGTACTCTCATTCTTTAAACCACGGAAAAGATCAAATTCTTTCTTTAGAAGCGACTTCTTGCTTTTAACCATCTCTTCACTACCCTGAAACTTTGACCGCAAAGCTCTCCAAATTGAATATGATGTTCCATTGTGTTGCAAAAGAACCATGATATCCTCTTTCACTGCTTGTTGAAGAAGACTTAGCATCATTTTCTCATCTTTGTACTTCTTCCTTGCATCAGCAGTTAGACTTTTTATCGGAATGGGTTCTTCATCATCATCCAATGGTCGAACATACTTTGTCTCTACACACTCCCAAGCGTCAAGATAGTTTGCTTGCACCCAATTCTCAAACCGACCTTCCCAACCCTTAAATTCTTCTATGTTCATTAGCCTTGGTGGTTTTTGCATTGTGCCCGTTTCATTTTCGAGCATCGTATTTTGTACGAAAGTGATTGAGGTTACTGTCACACCCCCAAAATCCACCCGCGGATAACACCCGCTTCGAGGGCGTGACTGACCAGGATCCAACCACCAATTATACTGAATAACTAAGTTGATAACAAAAGTAATACTTACTAACCATACGATTAGCAAGTGTTAAGTTTAAAGTTCAAAGTCTTAAGTTCAGAGTAAAAGTAGCGGAAGCATAATTAAACAGTTTTGAACAATGTTCATAAGGTAAGCATGATAAATGCCCAACACACGGGCAGACGACCACTACACATCCCAAGCAGCTGCTCCAGTCACTGGCCACCTGCAAAGCATGCAGTAAAGGGTCAACAATAATGCTGAGTGAGTTCACTAGTTGTCCAGTTTTAATTTCCAAAAAAACTTGTTTCACCAGTTAATTTATCCGTTTATACATGCCATGGGGAGCTACCCCAAAAGTTATCGACTAAACTGTTTTTCCAATACCGAACACTAGGTAACCGTTTGCGTTTCCGCAGGATGCCCCGATGTCAATGTTCTATCATCATTGACGGATGCCTGAGTACATTAGTTCACGACCGATCCCATACCATGGCACGGTGTGAGACTGGTAAGACCTAAATAGCGCTATCAACTAATAACCCGTTCGCCTGGCACCGGCGACTAATCGGTATTATGTAGTAGGGACTTGAGTGATAGAGTTGCGTTTAGTGCCGTTGGTTGCATTCCGTATAAACAGTAATTAACTAAAAAGGTTTCCCAATACAAGGGAAGATAAAGTACGTTTGTTCCCAGTAACTAGGGAAGGAATGTTAATGGTATCCCTTTTACAAGGGGATAGGGTTGTTCTAGTCTCGTGTCCCAAACCACCGGGACGCATGCTTTTAAGTTATGAACTCACCTTGGGTTGCTCGGTATGATACGTTACTTGGTTAAGTATGTTGGTCACCACGTCCTAGCATGGTTACCAAGTATGGGTCAAGTTGGGTACAAGTAAACACGTATAAAACACACTTAACATAAATGCAAACAACTACAGTAACAGGTATACATGCAGCCCAGTCAACAGAAAGTCCAACATACAAACAGTGGGGTTATTGGGCCTAAACAGTAACAGATACACAAGCAGTCCAGTTAGCAGATAATCCAACAAGTTCTTTGGCCCAATAACAGCCCAGTCGAGACAAGGGTGACTCGCAACCAAGGTTGCGACTCGCAACCGAGGTCTCGGTTCGTCACGCTTTGGTTACGACTCGCAATCAGAGATTCCGACTCGCAACCGGCGGTTCCGACAAAGCAGTTGTGGTTACGACTCGCAATCGGATCGATAAGCGTTGATTACGACTCGCAACCGGGAGGTCTCGACAAATCCTGCTGTGGTTTCGAGTAGCAACCAAAGGTTGCGACTCGCAACCGTGATTACGTGCACATGAAGACCTTCTAGAACCTGTCTTGTACTAACCAATAGAATTGCATTTTCATGAAACAAATATGTACTATCCACTAATATTGCATAAACATGTTTTCTTGTCTAAAATGGGCATAAATCGGATCAAACTAAGCATATTTGAAATATTCAAGTGACATTCATCAAGTTCATCATTTATTCAAACCACATTCAATCAACATTCAAACCCAAATACTATGCATAAAACCCTCTAACCAAACCCTTATATTTCTCGGACAACATCAATGCACACAAACAAGTTATCAAAACATCATTTTATCATGAAGGTCTTAAAAATCAATTCTGTCACACCCCCAAAATCCACCCGCGGAATACCACCGCTTGGGAGCGTGACTGACCAGGATCAAGCCATCAATCATATCAAACATAGCATTTAATATAAAAGTAATTAACGTAAGTCACCATGACATGATTGATGTTTCAAAACCAAATACTGTTTTAAGTAGCGGAAGCATAGTAAAGTAAATTCAAAACGAGTTATGAGTTCGACATCATTAACGATCCATCTGCCCACAACGACCTGCTCCTTCCCTGTGCAAGCTCCCAAGTATACCTAAGGTCCTGCAAGGCATGCAGCAAATAATCAACAAACTAGTTGAGCGAGTTCACAGAAAGTAAGTTCATAACATGCATAAGTATAGCTAGTGGGGGCTTCCCATACTAGTGTGTACTAAAGGTGGGGGTTTCCCATGTTCATCCTGGTTAATGAGGGCTTCTCATTAACGGTACTTACTAGACTAACTTCCGACCATGTGTTCTTCTTTACCGAGAACAGGAATACGTACAGGGTCACGTAGGCTTTACGTGACGTGCCCTTCCCCGAGGACAGTGGTACGCGTGGGGGCTACGTAGGCTTTACGCAGCGTGGCCTTCCGACCTGGAAGCCAGTGAATGGTATAGGGTTACGTAGGCTTTACGTAACGTGTCCTCCCGACCCGGGAGACATATGGCAAATAATCTGGGTTGCGTAGGCTTTACGCAACGTGTCCTGACTAACCTGAGGACGATGGTCTATAGTCTGGTATATGCGTAAGTACGAGTAATCATTCCATATCCAACATATCCAACCCAATTCCCAACCCGGGAATCCCATGCCTTGGCTGTGTGAACTCACCTTGGTTTGCTCGGCAGATACACAGAAAGTACAAGTAGCAAGTAAATGGTCACTCACGTCCTATCATAGTTATTATACGAGTCAGGTTCGTATATAGCACGTATATAGTAATCACGTATAGTCATGGCAAACATGTACGCACGTAAGCAGATAAGACATAGCATGTGAGGATCCAATTGTTCTAAGTCCAATCATACCCGGCCCGATGACATAAGCAGCCCAATAACAAAACGGTTCAGATTCTCAATCGGCCCAATTAGTAAACGCATACAAGTCCATTAGTAAACAGTTCACAACTCAAATCTTTGGGCTCAACAGATTGGGCCCGTGACAGTGAAAGCCCAACAGTGTATGTGCAACGGTGGTCTCGACTCGCAACGGGGTTACGAGTCGCAACGGGGATCTCGAGTCGTAACGGCTGGATGCGAGTCGCAATAGATGGTCTCGGTTCATCCCGGTCTGGTTACGAGTCGCAATCTGACTCGCAACCGTCGTTGCGGTTCGTGCGGTTTGGTTTCGAGTGGGGTTCCGACTCGCAACTGGTGATGCCGAGTCGCAACCGTGCGCATGTAACAGCCTTCCATAATTCTAGTCAATTAACTCCGTGATCTCAGCTAACATCCTTGGCAGTTTCGAATTCAGATCAAACATGACAATTATCATCAATTACTAACCTTTATCAGTTTCATAATATGGCAATTATCGATCAAACAAGGGAAATCAACATCAATTCTCATGGACCCTAATACCAACATAGTCAAGAACACTTGTCCAAAACAATACATAACAGCCGATTCATATGAACATCATGATTATAATACGAACTAAATAACATCACGGCAGTTTAGCAAGCATCATCAAATCAATTTCCAAGTTATTGACATGCAAACCGATCCACAAGATCGTCTATATACGGTTCATATTGTTTGACATAACAATCAATCATACTCGTTCAAATCAAAACATGTAATAATAACAACAACATTCAATTACTAAAACACAATCAAACACTAACCGATTACAAGTGAGGTGCGTGATCCGGGCAAGGGTGCTCCTTGGTGCCGTCGGGTTTCAAGTAAACCGAGAGAGAGAGGAAACTAGCTAGGGTTTGTGTGTGTGTTTGTGATTTGCAAAAGTGGTAAAACAAAACCCCTAACTCGGTTTTGTGTTGCGAGTGGGGAGTGGGCCGAGCCCACTCGGTTGTCTAATGGTCCGCGTGCACAAGGGGTGGCCCAAAGGGCTTTGTGTGGCCGGTTTGTGTAGTTTGGGCTCGTGCAACGCATAACATTCATACACACACAACACACGTAAACAAAATATTCATTTAAAATCATATAAATCAGTTCTCATGAGCACGTAACGTTACATCAAAGCAAGTCTAAAGTTCGAGTTGTCACATTATCCCCAACTAATTGGAAATTTCGTCCCGAAATTTGGTATGCACTCACTGAGGAAGCTAGGTAAACTGTATTGTTCACTGATTTTCCTGGGGTGTCACATCCTCCCCCCGTTGATCTGGAATTTCGTCCCGAAATTCCGAAGTAGTAGCTTCAGCCTCAGTAGTGGTTGCCTTGTTCCCGAATAACTGGGGGTACTTTTCTGTCATCCTGTCTTCGCGTTCCCAGGTGTACTCTGGGCCACGTTTGGAGTTCCAACGAACTCGAACAAGAGGGATTCTCTTGTGTTTGAGGACCTTCACATCCCGGTCCGTGATTTCAACAGGTTCCTCGACGAACTGCAACCGCTCGTCGATAGTAAGTTCCTTAAAAGGAATGATGAGGTTTTCATCTGATAGGCACTTCTTTAAGTTCGATACGTGAAAGACATTGTGAACTGCCCCGAGTTCAGCTGGTAAATTCAACTTGTAGGCTACCTTGCCAATCTTTTCTATAATTTCGAATGGTCCGACGTACCGCGGATTTAGTTTGCCCCGTTTGCCAAAACGAACCACACCCTTCCAGGGTGAGACTTTCAATAAAACCCGGTCCCCGACCTCAAATTCCAATGGCTTTCTACGCTTATCCGCGTAGGCTTTCTGACGGTCGCGTGCTGCCGCCATGCGTTGTCGTATCTGTGCTATCTTTTCTGTGGCGTCCACTACAATCTCTGGACCCGTGATCTGACTATCCCCCACCTCTGCCCAACAGAGAGGTGACCGGCATTTATGCCCGTACAATGCCTCGAATGGAGCGGCTTGAATGCTGGTATGGTAACTGTTATTGTATGAGAACTCCACTAAAGGGAGATGCTTTTCCCAGCCGTTGCCGAAATCGATAACGCATGCCCGAAGCATGTCTTCAAGCGTTTGAATCGTACGCTCAGACTGCCCATCCGTCTGAGGATGATATGCTGTGCTCATGTCTAATCGTGAGCCAAAGGATTTATGCATTGCTTGCCATAGTTTTGACGTGAATCGTGCATCGCGATCCGAAATGATGGACGTGGGCACCCCGTGCCTCGAGACAACTTCTTTAAGGTATACGTCTGCAAGAGTGGAGAACTTGTCCGTTTCCTTTATAGGTAGGAAGTGTGCAGACTTGGTGAGTCGATCAACTATGACCCATATTGTATCGTTCCCACGCTGGGATCTAGGTAGGCCTGTAACGAAATCCATGGAAATTTCTTCCCATTTCCACTGAGGTATCTTAGGCTGCTGAAGCAGGCCAGCTGGTTTCTGATATTCGACCTTGACTCTTGCACAGGTCAAGCATTTTCCAACGTACGTAGCAATGTGGGCCTTCATACTAGGCCACCAATAAGTAGTGCTGATATCGTGGTACATTTTATCCGACCCTGGATGTACCGAGTAGCGAGATTTGTGAGCTTCATCCATTACAAGTTCGCGTAAACCGCCATAAAGAGGGACCCAAATCCGGCCCGTTACATAATAGGCGCCGTCTGCCTTCTGTTCCATCTGTTGTCGTGAGCCGCGTAAGGCTTCAGCCTTGACGTTTTCGGGCTTCAATGCTTCTACCTGAGCATTTCGTATCTGTGCTGGAAGGCTAGACTGAATCGTAAGCTGTAGCGCTCGCACGCGCTTCGGTAAAGTGTCCTTTCGACTAAGGGCATCAGCCACAACATTGGCTTTGCCTGGATGATACTTGATAGCGCATTCGTAGTCATTAAGTAACTCGACCCATCGTCGTTGACGCATGTTCAAATCCTTCTGCTTAAGAATATGCTCGAGACTCCTGTGATCGGTGTAAATCGTGCACCTGGTACCGTACAGGTAGTGTCGCCATATCTTAAGCGCGAAAACAACAGCTCCCAGCTCTAAATCGTGCGTCGTGTAGTTCCGTTCGTGAACCTTGAGTTGACGAGAAGCGTAAGCGATAACCTTGTCGCGCTGCATTAACACACATCCCAGTCCCCGAATGGATGCATCACAATAAACCACGAAGTCGTCTGTGCCCTCTGGCAATGAGAGGATAGGTGCACTGCAAAGTCTATCCTTTAGGTGCTGAAAAGCAGTCTCCTGGGGCTCTCCCCAGCGGTAGGTAACACCCTTCTGTGTCAGTAACGTAAGCGGCTGAGCAATCTTCGAAAAGTCTCTAATAAACCGTCGGTAGTAACCTGCCAGACCCAAGAATTGGCGTATTTCCGTTGGCGTACGTGGTGCAGGCCAGTTTCTGATCGAGTCTACCTTGGATGGATCGACATGGATCCCATCCTTGTTCACTACGTGACCTAAGAAGTGGACTTCACGAAGCCAGAAGTCGCATTTAGAAAGCTTGGCGTACAACTGTTCCTTCCGAAGGAGTTCCAAAATAAGACGAAGATGCTGCTCGTGTTCCTCCTGACTCTTGGAGTAAATCAGAATGTCGTCAATGAATACTATGACGAACTTGTCAAGATAGGGTTTGCACACCCTGTTCATAAGATCCATAAATACAGCAGGCGCGTTCGTTAATCCAAATGGCATGACGAGAAACTCGTAGTGACCGTAACGAGTTCTGAAGGCCGTCTTGGAGACGTCCTCATCCCGGACTCTCAGCTGATGATAACCAGACCTCAAGTCTATCTTCGAGTAGTAACACGACCCTTGCAACTGGTCGAATAAGTCGTCTATGCGTGGAAGAGGATAACGGTTCTTCACCGTCACCTTGTTGAGTTCCCTGTAGTCTATACACATCCTGAACGTACCGTCTTTCTTTTTCACGAAAAGCACTGGAGCTCCCCAAGGCGAAGAGCTTGGTCGTATGAAACCCTTTTCCAAGAGTTCTTGTAGTTGCTTTGACAGTTCCTCCAATTCTGATGGAGCTAGACGATATGGTGCGCGAGCTATTGGTGCTGCTCCCGGAGCGAGCTCGATTTGAAATTCGACCTGACGATGAGGCGGTAAGCCAGATAAGTCTTCAGGAAACACCTGAGGGTAATCGCGTACAATTGGAATATCCTCCAATTTCTTTTCCTTTGCTGATGCGTCTGTAACGAGAGCCAAAATAGCTGTGTGACCTTTACGTAAGCACTTCTGAGCCTTCAAGAAAGAGATGATGCCAACCACAGCACCACTCTTGTCGCCTTGAACTTCTAGAGGTTCCTGACCCGAACGAGGAATGCGAATAACCTTTTCGCTGCATAAGATTTCTGCCTGGTGTTGGGAAAGCCAATCCATCCCAATCACGACGTCGAAGCTACCCAAAACTATGGGAATGAGATCAATGGAGAAGGCTTGACCAGCTAGAATAAGATTACAACCCTGAACTACGTGCGTGGCTTCTAGACTTTTACCGTTAGCTAACTCTACTACATGTTTGGTGGGTAAAAGTGTTGGTGCACGTGTTAGCAGTTGACACATTTTCACAGACATATAGCTTGTATCCGCACCCGAATCAAACAAAACAGTAACGTAAATATTGTCGAGGAGAAACTTACCCATGACAACGTTGGGATCGTTCACTGCGTCGCCTCGACCTAGCACAAAAGCGCGACCACGAGCTTCATTGCCGTTGTTGTTGTTGTTTCCACCGTTGTTGTGCCCATTGCCCTGGTTGCTGTTGTTGTTGTTGCGGTTCTGGTTCAACTGAGGGCAATCGCGTTTGAAGTGACCTTCAGCCCCACACTGGAAACACCCCCGGTTTCCACGCTGTGGCTGCTGCTGCTGCTGCTGGTTCTGTGGAGCTGGTTGCTGAGGCTGCTGATTCTGATTCGCAGGCCGTGGACTCCTACAGTCTTTGGCCTCGTGACCCATCTTAAGACACCTTTGACAACGACCCTTGTTACATGGGCCGTGGTGATGCCTGTTGCAGTTGTGGCACCTGGGTTGACTACCCTGATATCTCCTCTGTCTGTGACCACTAGAGGATTGCTGACTGGGACTCTGATAGTGATCGATCTTCTGTTGCTGAGCTTGTGGCTGAACAGATGCTGAACCTTTGCTGGAATCCCCATCCCATTTTCTTTTACTGTCACCAGATGTAGCAGGAGTAACTGAGGTGGTGACGTTAGCAGTAGCATTAACACGCTTGGGCAGTTTATTCTGATCCACTGCCTGATCAGTGATACGGTGAGCAAGGCGCTGGATTTCCTGGATGTTTTCGAGGTTAGCCGACGTCACGTGGCTCTGAATTTCTGGCGCCAATCCCTTGAGATACAACTCAATGCGCTTGTATGGAGGGTCCACCATAGTAGGACACAGAACGGCCAGCTCATTAGACCGTTTAGTATGCGCCTCGATTTCCGATCCAACCATTTTCAAATTATAGAGCTCATCCTCCAACTTATGAATATCCTCACGTGTACAGTACTCACGCTTGATGAGTTCCTTGAAATCGTTCCATGGGGTGGCGTTAGCAGCTGCCAACCCTAAGATTTGAACTTGGGCGTTCCACCAAGTCAATGCTATTCCTTCCAAAGTGCCAGTAGCAAACTTGACCTTGCGAGCCTCAGGGCACTCGCACATTTCGAATACTGATTCTAGCTTCTCGAACCAGTGGAGGAGTCCAACCGCTCCTTCTGTGCCGCTGAATGAGTTTGGACGACAGTCCATGAAATTCTTGAACGTGCAGACAGGCTGCTGCGCGTGTTGACCTATTGTGTACGAGTAGGGCAAAGTTTAAATACAAGGGCTAATTTAAGAGTGTAGGATCTAAAGATCCTAGCGTAAGTTATGACTACAGGTTATCCTACCTGCTTGAGCAGCCGCAAGTGCCGCTGTGACTTGGGCTTGAACGAGAGCCTCTAGCTGGGCTTGTGTCATGTTGATTCGTCCAGACATGATCTTCATTGTAACAAGTAGCATACGTAAGAATGGTTCGCGAGTAGGGCGATGACAGAAAAGCGTAGGCATATAGGTGTTCTCATGTAATCAAAGCATGTGTATCTAAGCATAATGCGAGCAAAGTTCTAAACAGTTCTAGCAAACAGGCAATAAACAGAAACCTTATTACCTAGGATGTCGAGTCTTGCACGTGGAGCGAAGCGTCGTTGTGGATCATTGAGAGCACTGTACTGGTTATAGTCCGGTTTTAATAAAACGTTTTCCCCATATTAAAACCAAGTTCTCTATAACCAATGGCTCTGATACCAATCTGTCACACCCCCAAAATCCACCCGCGGAATACCACCGCTTGGGAGCGTGACTGACCAGGATCAAGCCATCAATCATATCAAACATAGCATTTAATATAAAAGTAATTAACGTAAGTCACCATGACATGATTGATGTTTCAAAACCAAATACTGTTTTAAGTAGCGGAAGCATAGTAAAGTAAATTCAAAACGAGTTATGAGTTCGACATCATTAACGATCCATCTGCCCACAACGACCTGCTCCTTCCCTGTGCAAGCTCCCAAGTATACCTAAGGTCCTGCAAGGCATGCAGCAAATAATCAACAAACTAGTTGAGCGAGTTCACAGAAAGTAAGTTCATAACATGCATAAGTATAGCTAGTGGGGGCTTCCCATACTAGTGTGTACTAAAGGTGGGGGTTTCCCATGTTCATCCTGGTTAATGAGGGCTTCTCATTAACGGTACTTACTAGACTAACTTCCGACCATGTGTTCTTCTTTACCGAGAACAGGAATACGTACAGGGTCACGTAGGCTTTACGTGACGTGCCCTTCCCCGAGGACAGTGGTACGCGTGGGGGCTACGTAGGCTTTACGCAGCGTGGCCTTCCGACCTGGAAGCCAGTGAATGGTATAGGGTTACGTGGGCTTTACGTAACGTGTCCTCCCGACCCGGGAGACATATGGCAAATAATCTGGGTTGCGTAGGCTTTACGCAACGTGTCCTGACTAACCTGAGGACGATGGTCTATAGTCTGGTATATGCGTAAGTACGAGTAATCATTCCATATCCAACATATCCAACCCAATTCCCAACCCGGGAATCCCATGCCTTGGCTGTGTGAACTCACCTTGGTTTGCTCGGCAGATACACAGAAAGTACAAGTAGCAAGTAAATGGTCACTCACGTCCTATCATAGTTATTATACGAGTCAGGTTCGTATATAGCACGTATATAGTAATCACGTATAGTCATGGCAAACATGTACGCACGTAAGCAGATAAGACATAGCATGTGAGGATCCAATTGTTCTAAGTCCAATCATACCCGGCCCGATGACATAAGCAGCCCAATAACAAAACGGTTCAGATTCTCAATCGGCCCAATTAGTAAACGCATACAAGTCCATTAGTAAACAGTTCACAACTCAAATCTTTGGGCTCAACAGATTGGGCCCGTGACAGTGAAAGCCCAACAGTGTATGTGCAACGGTGGTCTCGACTCGCAACGGGGTTACGAGTCGCAACGGGGATCTCGAGTCGTAACGGCTGGATGCGAGTCGCAATAGATGGTCTCGGTTCATCCTGGTCTGGTTACGAGTCGCAATCTGACTCGCAACCGTCGTTGCGGTTCGTGCGGTTTGGTTTCGAGTGGGGTTCCGACTCGCAACTGGTGATGCCGAGTCGCAACCGTGCGCATGTAACAGCCTTCCATAATTCTAGTCAATTAACTCCGTGATCTCAGCTAACATCCTTGGCAGTTTCGAATTCAGATCAAACATGACAATTATCATCAATTACTAACCTTTATCAGTTTCATAATATGGCAATTATCGATCAAACAAGGGAAATCAACATCAATTCTCATGGACCCTAATACCAACATAGTCAAGAACACTTGTCCAAAACAATACATAACAGCCGATTCATATGAACATCATGATTATAATACGAACTAAATAACATCACGGCAGTTTAGCAAGCATCATCAAATCAATTTCCAAGTTATTGACATGCAAACCGATCCACAAGATCGTCTATATACGGTTCATATTGTTTGACATAACAATCAATCATACTCGTTCAAATCAAAACATGTAATAATAACAACAACATTCAATTACTAAAACACAATCAAACACTAACCGATTACAAGTGAGGTGCGTGATCCGGGCAAGGGTGCTCCTTGGTGCCGTCGGGTTTCAAGTAAACCGAGAGAGAGAGGAAACTAGCTAGGGTTTGTGTGTGTGTTTGTGATTTGCAAAAGTGGTAAAACAAAACCCCTAACTCGGTTTTGTGTTGCGAGTGGGGAGTGGGCCGAGCCCACTCGGTTGTCTAATGGTCCGCGTGCACAAGGGGTGGCCCAAAGGGCTTTGTGTGGCCGGTTTGTGTAGTTTGGGCTCGTGCAACGCATAACATTCATACACACACAACACACGTAAACAAAATATTCATTTAAAATCATATAAATCAGTTCTCATGAGCACGTAACGTTACATCAAAGCAAGTCTAAAGTTCGAGTTGTCACAAATTCTAACCCAAACCGATTCACATGGTGTCACACATATGCAAACCGGTTAACACAATCATTTCATATTCAAGACCCTCAATCATCACATAAGCATTATTTGGTATTTAGTAGTCACTTTCTTTATCAATCAAGTGCTAGATCACTAAGTTTTTGCTTAAACAACAATAGTAGCATCATTATACAAGATAAGGCACATTTGTCATGCATAACATTTAACAAGCAAACACAAACAATATCATCTTCACTAACCGGTTAGATGTAAGGGTGTGAAGATCCGATGAACCGATTGTCGGGTGGTGATCTTGAGCTCGATCCGAGGGTCTTGGTGTCTCCGGTTGGTTCCGAGTAGGAAGAGAAGGTGAGAGGAGGTTGATGATCTTGGTTTGCTAGGGTTTTAGGGCTTAAGTGTGAGAGGAGAGTGTAAGAGTGTAGTGAGATGAGTGTTGTAAAAATGGTTAAGGGAGGGGTGGGTTGGTTTATATAAGTTTCCGAATAGGGCTAGTGGGGATTCCGGCTCGGGTTTCTCGGTCACAAGGCCCAAACCGGCCCATTACTACTGTTCACTCGAGACCGTGGTCTCGAGTCGGGTTCTCGGGTTTGGTTGTGGTTTCGGGTTCCGGTTCATCTCACATACACACCCACTCTCTTATATCTAGTTATATATATATATATAATACATACACATTTATATCTATATACCCATTTACATGAATAGCATGTAACACAATAGTTCAAATTTTCATTTTAATAGAATCTATGTACACACAAGTTACATCGTAAGATTGTCCGGGAAATTCCAAAGTGTCACATTATCCCCAAGTTTTAGGAACTTTCGTCCCGAAAGTTAAGGCAGCCACTGTCAAGCTAGTATAAGTGAAAGCGTTTCAACGGGGTGTCACATCATCCCCCCGTTAGTTTGGAATTTCGTCCCGAAATTCGGCTGTAGCTTCAGTGCTGGGGTTGTCGTTAGGGAACAGCTGGGGATACTTGTGCTTCATCTGGTCTTCCCGCTCCCAGGTATACTCTGGGCCACGTCGCGAGTTCCAACGGACTCGTACAAGAGGTATCTGGCTACGTTTGAGGGTTTTGATCACTCGATCCGTGATCTCGATCGGTTCCTCAGTAAAGTGTAGCTGTTCATCAATCGTTAGTTCCTTAAAAGGAATCACAAGTGTTTCATCCGACAAACACTTCTTCAGGTTAGATACGTGAAAAACGTTGTGTACCGCGCTCAGCTCTTCAGGTAGGTTCAATCTGTAAGCAACCTTACCGATCTTCTCGGTAATTTCAAATGGTCCGATATATCGTGGATTAAGCTTGCCCCGTTTACCAAAGCGAACCACACCCTTCCAGGGTGAGACTTTAAGTAGAACCCGGTCACCGACCTGAAATTCCAATGGTTTCCTACGCTTATCAGCGTAGCTCTTCTGACGGTCACGAGCTGCCGCCATGCGTTGTCTGATCTGGGCAATCTTTTCAGTTGTATCTACCACCATTTCTGGGCCTGTGATTTGACTATCACCGATTTCTGCCCAGCAGAGAGGTGACCGGCATTTACGACCGTACAATGCCTCAAAAGGTGCTGCCTGAATACTAGTGTGGTAGCTGTTGTTGTAAGAGAACTCCACTAGCGGTAGATGCTTCTCCCAATTCTTGCCAAAATCGATCACACACGCTCTAAGCATGTCTTCTAGAGTTTGGATGGTACGTTCGGACTGTCCATCCGTTTGCGGGTGATAAGCAGTGCTCATGTCCAAACGTGAGCCAAAGCATTTGTGCATAGCTTGCCACAATTCCGAAGTAAATCGAGCGTCTCGGTCTGAAATAATTGAGGTTGGCACTCCGTGCCTCGACACTACTTCCTTTAAATAAACCTCCGCCAAGGTAGAAAACTTGTCTGTTTCCTTAATAGCCAGAAAGTGCGCGGACTTGGTCAATCGATCTACGATTACCCAAATAGTATCATTTCCGCGTTGAGACCTAGGTAACCCTGTAACAAAATCCATGGAAATTTGCTCCCATTTCCATTTCGGGATTTCTGGTTGTTGGAGTAGACCTGCTGGCTTCTGGTATTCTGTCTTGACTCTCGCGCAAGTCAAACATTTGCTGACGTATGTTGCGATGTGGGCCTTCATACCAGGCCACCAATATGTAGTCTTCAAGTCTTGGTACATCTTGTCCGAACCAGGATGTACTGAGTAGCGGGACTTGTGGGCTTCGTCCATCACGAGTTCACGTAAATCTCCATAGAGCGGAACCCAGATACGCCCTGCTACATAGTAAGCACCATCTTCTTTCTGTTCTAGTTGCTGTCTCGACCCTCGCAGAGACTCAGCCCTGATGTTTTCCGGCTTCAATGCTTCAACTTGAGCATTTCGAATCTGGGTAGGGAGGTTAGACTGGATGGTAAGTTGCAATGCTCGCACGCGCTTCGGTACGGTGTCCTTTCGGCTGAGGGCGTCTGCCACGACATTGGCTTTGCCCGGATGGTATTTGATGGCGCATTCGTAGTCATTCAAGAGTTCGACCCATCGACGTTGTCTCATGTTCAACTCCTTTTGCCTAAAGATATGCTCGAGACTCCTATGATCGGTGTAAATGGTGCACCTGGTACCGTACAGGTAATGTCTCCATATCTTAAGAGCAAAAACCACTGCTCCTAGTTCCAAGTCGTGTGTCGTGTAGTTCTTTTCATGCGTCTTGAGTTGTCGTGAGGCGTAGGCAATAACTTTCTCGCGTTGCATTAACACGCAACCGAGTCCATGAATAGACGCATCGCAGTAAACCACAAAGTCGTCAGTGCCTTCAGGTAACGAGAGAATAGGAGCGCTACAGAGGTTATCCTTAAGCCTCTGAAAAGCAGATTCCTGTGCTGCATTCCACTTGTAGGCGACGCCTTTCTGAGTGAGTGTCGTGAGAGGTTGTGCAATCTTCGAGAATCCCTGAATGAATCTGCGGTAGTAGCCTGCCAAACCCAAAAATTGGCGAACTTCAGTGGGAGTCTTAGGTGTAGGCCAGTTCTTTATCGATTCGATCTTAGCTGGATCAACATGAATTCCGTTCTTGTTAACTACATGGCCGAGGAAATGGACTTCTCGAAGCCAGAAGTCACATTTAGAGAATTTGGCGTACAGTTGCTCGTTGCGAAGGAGTTCGAGGATAAGGCGTAGGTGCTGTTCATGCTCTTCTTGACTTTTCGAGTAAATCAGGATGTCGTCGATAAACACAATCACGAATTTATCGAGGTAAGGCTTACATACGCGGTTCATAAGATCCATGAACACTGCAGGTGCGTTAGTCATTCCAAAAGGCATAACGAGGAATTCATAGTGACCATAACGAGTCCTGAATGCAGTCTTGGAAATGTCTTCATTACGAACTCTCAGCTGATGATAGCCTGATCGCAGGTCAATCTTTGAATAGTAGCTCGATCCTTGCAACTGATCGAATAGGTCGTCGATACGCGGGAGAGGGTAACGATTCTTGATGGTAACCTTGTTCAACTCACGATAGTCGATGCACATTCGGAATGTGCCATCCTTCTTCTTGACAAAGAGTACTGGTGCTCCCCAGGGTGATGAACTAGGACGGATAAATCCTTTATCCAATAGTTCCTGTAGTTGGGTAGAGAGTTCCTTCAGTTCTGCAGGGGCTAAACGGTACGGTGCACGAGCTATGGGTGCTGCTCCGGGAGCTAGCTCGATTTGGAATTCGACCTGACGGTGGGGAGGGAGTCCGGGTAGTTCCTCAGGAAATACCTCGGGATAGTCGCGTACTACAGGAAAATCTTCAATCCTCTTTTCCTTTTCGTGAGTATTGGTGACGAGTGCTAGGATAGCGGTGTGCCCTTTTTGCAGACACTTCTGAGCTTTTAGAAGCGAGATAATGCCTGTGACTTCTCCACCTTTGTTGCCTTTGACGATGAGGGGTTGACCAGAACGGCGAGGTATGCGAACTGCTTTCTCTTGACAGAGGATTTCAGCGCGATGCTTGGATAACCAATCCATGCCAATGACGACGTCGAAGCTTCCAAGTTTGACAGGGAAAAGATCGATACTAAACGTGTGGCCAGACAATTCTAGGGTGCAGTCGTGGATCATGTGCGTGGCCTCGATGTTCTTACCATTAGCTATCTCGACGGTATGCTTAGAACTTAATAATGCAGGCGAGTGCTTAAGTTTCTTACTAATGCGAAGGGATACATAACTGGCATCGGCACCGGAATCAAATAACACAGAAACATAACGATCATCAAGTAGGAACTTACCCGCCACGACGTTGGGGTCGTTCCTTGCTTCTCCAGCTCCAATCACGAAAGCTCTTCCCCTTGCATTCCCAGCATTGTTGTTTTGCTCATTGTTCCCAGCTCCCTGATTGTTGTTGCGATTCTGATTCAGTTCAGGGCAATCCTTTCGCATGTGCCCTGTTGCCCCGCATTTAAAACATGCTCTGTTGTTTCCCTGCTGCTGTTGCTGTTGGGGTTGTTGCTGATTCTGTCTTGCCGGGAACTGACTTCTACAATCCTTTGCTTCGTGCCCCATCTTGTGGCATCGCTGACACCGACCCTTGTTGCATGCCCCATTGTGGTGCCTGTTACACTTGTTGCACTTAGGGTAGTTTCCCCGGTAGCCACCCTGTTGCTGAGTGCCTTTGTTGTTGTCAGTTTTCCTTTGCTGAGCTGGGGCTTGAGTAGGGTTAGCATCCTTGCCCTGATTTCCATCCCACTTCCGCTTGTTGTCACTAGAAGTTCCGACAGTAGCACTGATTCTTTTGGGCAACCTGCCCTCCTCCACTGCCTGATCAGTGAGTTTGTGAGCAAGTCGTACGATCGGCTGAATGGTAGTGTGGTTAGCTGAAGTTACATGGCTTCGAATTTCTGGAGCCAGACCCTTGATGTACAGTTCGATTCTTCGATACATAGGTCGAGACATGTTTGGACAAAGAGCAGCATAGTCGTTGGACAGCTTGGTGTAGGTCTCAATCTCTGACCCAACCATCTTGAGTTCATAGTACTCATTCTCAAGCTTGTGGATGTCATCCCTGTGACAGTACTCTTCCTTGATCATATCCTTGAAATCTTCCCACGCAGTAGCGTTTGCAGTCTCCAAACCGAGCATTTGAATTTGCGCTTTCCACCATGAAAGTGCGCTTCCCTCAAGAGTACCAGTAGCAAACTTCACCCAATTAGCAGGGGGACATTCGCAGACAGCGAAGACAGCTTCGACCTTCTCGATCCAGTGCAGGAGTCCTATGGCACCCTCAGTGCCACTGAACGGAAGAGGCTTGCAATCCATGAACGTCTTGAAGGTACAAACACGCGGTTGCACAGGCGCAGGCTGACCTGTTGTGAGGAGTGAAGCGAAATAGGTTTAGAGGCGAAAAGACGATGTGGCGGTAGGATCTAAACATCCTAAAACAACGAGTTTACCTATAGGGTGAGCTGCGAAAGCTGCAGCCACAGTGTTGAGCAGGTTTGTGAACTGAGCCTGAGTCATGTTGACGTTTCCTCGTCCGCGTCCACTCATTGTCTTCATAACCAGAAAACATAGTATGAGTGCGTGATAGCGAGAATAAGATAGAAGAGAGAAGATGTATCTATCTAATCAGGCAAACCAGTACGTATAGTAAAGCGGAAAGCATGAGACAACCAAGCAAGTAAATATGGGTCCGAGCTATGAGGTCAGATAAGTCGAGCCTTGTACTTGGAGTGTAGTGTCGTCACGAGTCACGGGTTATAGTCTGGTTTTTCTCAAAAAGATTTTTCCCCTTTTTTTAAAACCAAGTTCACTATAACCAATGGCTCTGATACCAATCTGTCACACCCCCAAAATCCACCCGCGGATAACACCCGCTTCGAGGGCGTGACTGACCAGGATCCAACCACCAATTATACTGAATAACTAAGTTGATAACAAAAGTAATACTTACTAACCATACGATTAGCAAGTGTTAAGTTTAAAGTTCAAAGTCTTAAGTTCAGAGTAAAAGTAGCGGAAGCATAATTAAACAGTTTTGAACAATGTTCATAAGGTAAGCATGATAAATGCCCAACACACGGGCAGACGACCACTACACATCCCAAGCAGCTGCTCCAGTCACTGGCCACCTGCAAAGCATGCAGTAAAGGGTCAACAATAATGCTGAGTGAGTTCACTAGTTGTCCAGTTTTAATTTCCAAAAAAACTTGTTTCACCAGTTAATTTATCCGTTTATACATGCCATGGGGAGCTACCCCAAAAGTTAGCGACTAAACTGTTTTTCCAATACCGAACACTAGGTAACCGTTTGCGTTTCCGCAGGATGCCCCGATGTCAATGTTCTATCATCATTGACGGATGCCTGAGTACATTAGTTCACGACCGATCCCATACCATGGCACGGTGTGAGGCTGGTAAGACCTAAATAGCGCTATCAACTAATAACCCGTTCGCCTGGCACCGGCGACTAATCGGTATTATGTAGTAGGGACTTGAGTGATAGAGTTGCGTTTAGTGCCGTTGGTTGCATTCCTTATAAACAGTAATTAACTAAAAAGGTTTCCCAATACAAGGGAAGATAAAGTACGTTTGTTCCCAGTAACTAGGGAAGGAATGTTAATGGTATCCCTTTTACAAGGGGATAGGGTTGTTCTAGTCTCGTGTCCCAAACCACCGGGACGCATGCTTTTAAGTTATGAACTCACCTTGGGTTGCTCGGTATGATACGTTACTTGGTTAAGTATGTTGGTCACCACGTCCTAGCATGGTTACCAAGTATGGGTCAAGTTGGGTACAAGTAAACACGTATAAAACACACTTAACATAAATGCAAACAACTACAGTAACAGGTATACATGCAGCCCAGTCAACAGAAAGTCCAACATACAAACAGTGGGGTTATTGGGCCTAAACAGTAACAGATACACAAGCAGTCCAGTTAGCAGATAATCCAACAAGTTCTTTGGCCCAATAACAGCCCAGTCGAGACAAGGGTGACTCGCAACCAAGGTTGCGACTCGCAACCGAGGTCTCGGTTCGTCACGCTTTGGTTACGACTCGCAATCAGAGATTCCGACTCGCAACCGGCGGTTCCGACAAAGCAGTTGTGGTTACGACTCGCAATCGGATCGATAAGCGTTGATTACGACTTGCAACCGGGAGGTCTCGACAAATCCTGCTGTGGTTTCGAGTAGCAACCAAAGGTTGCGACTCGCAACCGTGATTACGTGCACATGAAGACCTTCTAGAACCTGTCTTGTACTAACCAATAGAATTGCATTTTCATGAAACAAATATGTACTATCCACTAATATTGCATAAACATGTTTTCTTGTCTAAAATGGGCATAAATCGGATCAAACTAAGCATATTTGAAATATTCAAGTGACATTCATCAAGTTCATCATTTATTCAAACCACATTCAATCAACATTCAAACCCAAATACTATGCATAAAACCCTCTAACCAAACCCTTATATTTCTCGGACAACATCAATGCACACAAACAAGTTATCAAAACATCATTTTATCATGAAGGTCTTAAAAATCAATTCTAACCCAAACCGATTCACATGGTGTCACACATATGCAAACCGGTTAACACAATCATTTCATATTCAAGACCCTCAATCATCACATAAGCATTATTTGGTATTTAGTAGTCACTTTCTTTATCAATCAAGTGCTAGATCACTAAGTTTTTGCTTAAACAACAATAGTAGCATCATTATACAAGATAAGGCACATTTGTCATGCATAACATTTAACAAGCAAACACAAACAATATCATCTTCACTAACCGGTTAGATGTAAGGGTGTGAAGATCCGATGAACCGATTGTCGGGTGGTGATCTTGAGCTCGATCCGAGGGTCTTGGTGTCTCCGGTTGGTTCCGAGTAGGAAGAGAAGGTGAGAGGAGGTTGATGATCTTGGTTTGCTAGGGTTTTAGGGCTTAAGTGTGAGAGGAGAGTGTGAGAGTGTAGTGAGATGAGTGTTGTAAAAATGGTTAAGGGAGGGGTGGGTTGGTTTATATAAGTTTCCGAATAGGGCTAGTGGGGATTCCGGCTCGGGTTTCTCGGTCACAAGGCCCAAACCGGCCCATTACTACTGTTCACTCGAGACCGTGGTCTCGAGTCGGGTTCTCGGGTTTGGTTGTGGTTTCGGGTTCCGGTTCATCTCACATACACACCCACTCTCTTATATCTATTTATATATATATATATATAATACATACACATTTATATCTATATACCCATTTACATGAATAGCATGTAACACAATAGTTCAAATTTTCATTTTAATAGAATCTATGTACACACAAGTTACATCGTAAGATTGTCCGGGAAATTCCGAAGTGTCACAGTTACCGGGGTAGCGAACGCGTTGAAGAATTCCTCGTTAATTTTCAATTTTTTCAAAAATTTTACAACAGCCGTAAAAGCGAACCAGTTTGATGATATGATCACAACAGCAGATCTCTTGCTTGTCAGAAAAGCGAACCAGGTAATATGTATGGAACACAAGAGCGGATCTCTTGTTTAACAAACGAGCGAACCAGAAAAGTTCCACACGAGCGAACCTGTTTGGATTCAAATGAACGGACCTAACTCAGTACGTTTAAGTGAACCAGACTGGCTAAGTGTTCACAATAGCGAACTAGCCAAAACACTACAAGCGGACCAGATAACACCCTGATGCGCGAATCTGTTAACTACCCTTCAAGCGGACCAGATGAACACTTAAAAGCGGACCAGATCAACTACCAAAGAGCGAATCAATAAACATTCTTTTGAGCGGATCTGTTTGATCTTTTGGACCGAATCTTTTAAATGTTGTAACTATGAACGGATCTATATGGTCACTCGAGTGGACCAGACATCCAAGTGTATACAAAAGTGAATCAGATTGAACGTTTGGAGCGGACCTATGAACAAACCATAAGAGCGAATCTCATTCGGACATACATTTAACCACTTTTTAGTTTGTATTCTGACCTCAAACTTTCCAGGGTTTATCTCTTTAGTGTTGAGAACAATCCTTGAAATTTTGAGCTTATTTTGACCGTTAAAAGTGTCTATAATGAAGAATGAAAGTGTAGATGAAAGAAAACTAGATGAAATTCAGCTATTTCCTGCAGAACTCCTCCTCCTGAAGCTCTGATACCACTTGTAGGATCGTGTAACTCCTCTGAACGACTCGTTCAGGTCGCTACACGATCCTACAAGTGATACCACTTATAGGATCATGTAGCGACCTGAACGAGTCGTTCAGAGGAGTTTTCGTCAAGTACAGGTGCGGAAAACAAGTAATCAACGTAGGAATAGCTATCAAATCACTTTAAACACCTTTTTCTATTGATATTTAACAGTTTACAGTCCAATCTCGATACGGCAGCACTTCGGTACGAGTTTCAACAACACATCCTAAATGATTCGCTCTAAGGGCTATATATAGGTGCACTGGGTCCGCTTCAATGGACGTGTCCGTATAAGCGAACCTCCATTGTGACATATAAGCGAACCTCAATGTTGACATATAAGCGAACCCAACATGTGTCCTATAAGCGAATCTACCTCTAAAATCCTGTACAATATCCTATTTTCTCGTAACACGTGCCCTGATCTAACACTCTAAGAATATGACTCGATCTAAGACGAAGTCAACAGATGAAATGCACCAACAGCTGATAGCTCGATTGCCTGACGGACTGTGGTAGGGTTACTATCAGTAACGATGTCTTGTACGGAGTCAGGTAGGCCATCGATATACCTCTCGATAGCCTTCTCGAGTGGGGTAACCATTGTTAGGCAAAGTAAACTCAATTCTTCATACCTGTCAGTATACGCACGGTGCTCACCACTATCCTGCTTCAGATCATCAAACTCCCTTTCTAAAGCTCGCAGTTCATGACGAGGACAAAACTCCCTCATCATAAGAGCCCTAAGTTCAGCCCATGTTTGTGCTAAAACAACCTCAGCACCACGGTCTCTCATAACCCCGTTCCACCACGTGAGAGGCCTCTTCTGAAACACGCTTGAAGCAAACTCGACTTTCCGATTCTCAGGACACAGAACGTGACGAAATGTACTCTCAATGCTCTCGAACCATTGAAGGAGCCCAGTTGCCCCTTCAGAGCCACTAAACTTGAGTGGTTTAGCCGAATTAAAACTCTTGAAATTGCATGGAGCATTTTGGTTGTTGTTGGCCTGGTTCACCTGAGCAATAATGTTTGGGAGTACTGCAGCCATATGCTGCGCCATGATATCTGCCATTTCGGCATTAGATAGCGGATTTTCGCGTCGAGGAGGCATGCTAAAAAGAGGAAACATGAGAGGAAACGAGTGAGATGATTAGATGAAAAGAATGAGACGAGACAAAATCAACAAAAGCAAGGATGGTGGTCATTCGTCCGTATCACAAAGCAAACAAACGACTCACAGTGACTAATCAAAGTAAACGGATCAAAAATAATGTATCACGAAGACATGCCCGCCTATAAGTGAACACTCACCCCAAGAGTTCCCAGGTAAGAGTGACTGGTCTGATTATGTGGATTTGTACGAACACTCTAGCCTTAGACAGAAAACCCAGGGTACAGGCATTCACTCTTCCAGTTTGCACGTGTTCACACTATTTAGAACCCAAATCTTTGACGAGATTTTGAAAACTTGGAAGGCACAAGGCCAAAAGATTCATTCAACAATTGGATGATAAATTTTCAAAATCAATTTGAAAAATCAAAAGGGTTCAAAACCATATAATAAATCTTTTTAAAACAAATGATTAATTTTCAAAAATCGTTTTAGAAAATTGGGTTCTTGTTTTGACAATCACCTAAGGATAGGTGAAGTGCATGTTTTAAGATCTAAACACAAGATAGCTTGTGTTGGGGTCCTAGAAAGGTTATAGTCTAGGTCAAAGCATTACTAATAACCTAATTCCCTATAACTATTGGCTTTGATACCAACTCTTCTGTCACACCCCGACCACGTAAAACATCAAATTGTGGCGGAAACGTCAGGGAGTGTTGTAACAGAATTATTGTTTCACAACCATGGCATTCAAAATTATGTTTTATTTATCAAACAAAAGAGTTACATTGTCTTAAACGAAAGGAAACCAGAGTACATAACAAAATTTAACTAGTTCTATCTTCATTTTTAAGTCTCTAAGGCATAGCTCTGCCCTAGTGTGTCACGAACATCCTATGCAACAGCTCCTGAAAACACATGTGAAAATAGGTACGTCAGCATAAAAATGCCTGTGAGATACATAGGTTTTATGAAAATAGGATTCATGACTTAGGTTTAAGAAAATGTTTAATGAAAATTTGTCATGAATCTTGTTAAGTGTTTTCTTTTATAAATCATATGAAAATACGATAAGGAAATCAGATTATATAGAAGAAAAGGGTATGGTTAATAAAATAACCAAGTAAAATGAGTTTCTATAAAACAAACTGTTTTGTAAACCAATTGTCAAATGTTCTTGTATAAACCATGTCAAATGTTAAAAAGTCAAAATGTAATCATGTAGTATGTAACAAACGTTATGTATGGTAAGTAATATGTGATTACCTAAACCAAATGTAAAAATGTACAAAACAAAGTATTTTGAATATATCAAAAAGTCGTGTTTTTGCAAAATAAATGCATGTTTTACTGATACGAACACTTAGGCGGTAAGTTAAACGCATACATTCAAGCCTTGAGAAAGTAGGATAACTTTAGAGTAAAGGTTATCAAAAACATTTTCGGATTCAGTCATTCCTTACATCCAAACAAACCTAGGATGTCAGGAACGGGATTTGTCAAGTCCTATGGTACCACTACTTACTACCGAGCGGCGTAGCTAATGTTAATGAACGTATTTTAGTCCCATTGAACAAACCAAATGTCATACCAAATGTAAATATGTTATGTGAAAACAATGTACTAAGTATGCTAAGTTAACATACAAAGCAGAAAAGTCATATAAATCAATGTGCTAGCATGCTCAGTCAACATACATAGCAAAGTATAATCAAAATCATGTACTATATGCGTACTAATGAACATAGCAAGTAAATGATATGAAAACATGGAAAGCACGAAAGTAACATGTAGGCACATGTGTTTCACCCCAAAATGTTTGGAAAACAATAAAAGAGGGGTCTATGTACTCACTTGAGATTGCTTAGAAGTCCTAGGATAACCACCAAGCAATGCTAGAAGATCACGGAATCAAACGACACCTAATATAGGTAACTACGTTAATAAACGGACCTATTCGGAGGATCGGGTAGCATGAGGGTTTGTAAACCAAACGAGTGTAAGAACTCATGTAATATGGTTTAACAAATCCTACATACTAAAACGGAACCTATCCTAAGTGCTTCTGACCCGTTATGACCCGTTTAGGTAGCTTATGCTACTTTAACGCGTCGTTTGCGTAAAACGTGTTCGGACTGCTTAACTAGTCCTATGAGAAGTAAAATATGCCTTAACATGTCTAATATAGTTTCCTAATCAGTTTAGATGTCAAAATTTAGGTTACATATGCTTAAAATGAATTTAGGCGCAAAAAGGGCATTTTGGTAATTTTCCTAAGGCATATAAATTACTTATCATATAACTACTTAAACGACGTGACCATAAGGTATAACCTCGGAATGGATCGGGTTCGAAAGTATAAGCGATTGTTTAGATCGCTTACCTTACGACCCTATATAAGCACAAATCTAAAAGTGACGAGCTAAACATGTTAAGACATGTTTACCAAGGTTTAGAAACAGGTTTGGTATCAAGACAAAGGGTCTTGATACCCAAAAGTAGTTTGGTTACAATATACGTAAGAATATGCATTTTGGCCGAAACTACGACTCGTCACTAAGCCTAGATAATGTGGTAATCAGTAGGTATAGTCACTAGGGACTATAACCATCATGATTACACTCACGTTATGAAGTTCAAACGAACTTCGCGTTGACCATAAACTGGCCAATGCAGAAAGTCAAAAGCAGTTTGACTTTTAAGCTAAAAACGCATAAAAGAAACGAAGGAATACTTACAAAGGGTCCACGCAAGTTTGATTTTCCAAGTATTCTTAGGTATGAAGTGGTTAACACTTCAACTTAGAGAAATCTCAGAAAAATCAAGTGGGTTTTGAGAATAAAGGTGAGGGTATATATAGTTTTCGTGGAACCGTTAAGATCGTTCATCGTAAAACGAGCTTCGATCTAGGTCGTCCAAGGGTGCCCCTTGTTTTCTAATACCATGGGAGCCCCTAGTATGAGCCCATGGTATTGCAAAAACCATTTGCAAGTGGGTAAAACAGCTGGAAACAGCTAAGAAAACAATCTGTGCAGATCTGGGAGATTCTCCCGGCCCGTGTAAGTCCCAGCAGCAGCCTACGCGGCCCGCCTCGGCTGCACAGTTCAGCAACAACTTTCTGATATTATAGTTTCAGTCCATGTTAGTGATTTAAGCTCATTCTGACATGTTTAAGGCCCGTTAAGCCAACTTTAAGGCCCTAAAATGATGCCCTAACATTGTGGACATGAAACATGCTCAAAAATATGCCGGATGTCGGTTCGTTTGGTCGTACGATCGCGATATTCGCTTAATTACGACGAAATGCGCACGAACGCAAAAAAACGATCCAAATTGCGCGACGAATGGATTTTTCTTATGCCAAACACTAAAATAAAATATTTTAATGCTTACATAAATTTTTGAATGTCCGGATGTATTCAGAACGTAAGTTATGCACAAAAATGCAAACTTATGCACTTTTTGACGCTTTTAGTCCCTGATTGAGCATAAAGTTTATTTTAGCACACCGAACCCCTCAAAGCCAATTTCTAAGTTATGTAAAGGATATTTAAGGTGTGTTTAACTTATGATCATGTTCCGGAATGTTCGTTACAGTTCAAATTGGCAAACTTTCGTAGTTTGTCGAATTTAGTCCCTGTAAGCGAATAAATCTTGATTTTGCCATACCAAAGCCTTCAGAACTTATTTCTAAGTTATGTAAAGGATATTTAAGGTATGTTAAGCATATGTTGATGTTCCGGAGTGTTTTTCGTGTTAAACTGATTACGTTTACGCACCAGTTTGCGTATAACTCTCAAGAAAGCGATATAGAGTTTGAAATTGAATAAAAGTCAAAACATGAAAAATGTCAAACATAAACATACAAACATTGGGATCAAATAACTTTATTTCATTAATAACTAAATTGTTTACAATGATTACAAGCACATATGTCACATAATCTTTCAAGTTGGTTCAAGACTTGTACCGGGGTTCTATATAGTGAGAAAAAATAGGTTGGTAATGATGATAATACTGACTTTAGAAGTGTAATTCTCCCACCATAAGATAATTTTTTTGCTTTCCATATGGAAAGCCTTCCCTTGAAAAGATCAACAATAGGCTTCCAATTACGCACTAGGTTCATATTTGCAGCCATGTACAATCCAGGATATTTGAACGGGAGCAATCTGGTCCTACACTTTAGGATGCCCGCCAAACTAGCAACTTCCGCTTCCACCACTCCTACCCCATACATGCTACACTTGGATAAGTTTACCTTTAGGCTGGATGATAAGTAGAAACATCTTAGAAACCTCCTTAAGTTTAACGCATTTGCAATCGACCACTCCCCAAGAAATACCACATCATCCGCATACAAGAAATGAGTTAGTGTCATACCATTATTATCGCAACGGATGCCATGAAACAATCCCACTTGTGATGCCTTCTTCATTATCCCGGAGAGTGCCTCCATAGCAATAATAAAGAGAAACGGAGATAAGGGGTCTCCTTGGCGAAGCCCCCTCGTAAAATCAAACTCCATTGTTGGTGAGCCGTTTACCAACAAGGAAGCTCGAGCAGAACTGTAACGCCCGTCTTATAAATCTGGATTTTTATAAATAAGATACACATTTTGTATGCTAAAATGTGACTTTACGAAATCAAGTTGTCATGCTAACATTCCCATAGTTTACAACATTTCAAAAAGTACATGTTTATAAATGTTTACATAATTTATTTTTGCAAACAACTCAAGATTGGACGCGGAAGCTTCATTTAACGTGTGTTCGGTTCTTGTTCGACGCTTGATCTACATCCGCGCACTCTCGACATTCACCTATGATCAAAACCATCTTAGAAGTCAGTTTTGATAGTTAAATAACAAGTACAACAAGTTAATCGGGTCAAATATTCGAAATAAACAAGAAAAATCAATATTTTCAGAAATTAGGTCGTCGCCACGCGCGACCATGGCCGTGGCGCTACGCCACGGTCTCTTTTTGACAGATTGTTGCAGCTGGTTGCTGCATATTCTCAGTACGACCGGATTTTACGGAAACGGCCATAACTTCTTCGTTATAGATCCGTTTTACGCGATTCTTTTTCCTACGCGTCCGTAATTTAATTCTCCATCTAATGGAGTTAAAATTCAACATCCGACATAATAAAATTTTCAGACTTTTAACTCTTCGGTTTATTACCCCTTTTTGCCAATTTTGACCCGTTTGTGATTTCACCATCAAACGTGTTTATTTGACCCTTATATCACATATACTTCTTCAACTTAATGTTACCTATCATATTAGATTCTAATCGCCGGTTTATTACTCAAATTAAACCCATTTTTACTTGGATGCTTATTTTGACCCGTTAAGGGTATTTAAGCACTTTCGAGCCTAAAAACGCTTTCGATTGCTTCTAGCATTCCATCACCACATTTCTTACCCTATAATACCCCACCTCGACTGTATTTAAGGTGAGTTTATTGCGGTGATCTTATATAACCCAAATTTTACCTCTAGAATCAATATTTTACGGCAAAACTCAAATAGTGCCGTTTGACTAAAAAAATAATACCTCTTTCAGCTTCTATACTTATTCTAAGTATTTACCCTATCATAAAACTCGTTTCCAAACAACTTTTAAAGGTTGTTTGTTCCAATTAGCCAACGAACGAGGGCATTTTGGTCGATTTTGTTCTCTTTACCACTAAGGACTCTCTTTCCCATTTATTCGAACAAAATAGCATTTTTAACTACAACATGAATATGCGTACCTGGCCCGGATCAACAAGTAGACCCGATTCATACCTTGTTTTCATTATCACACAATCAATAGTGACGAAATCATCCGATTTTGCTAATCGGTCCTGTTAGCATAAGACTTGACAACCATATTAGTCGATATTGTCAAATGGTGTTATCAACACCATTCGACCCGTTTGGACTACACGCCCAACGTTATCTATTTAATCAAAACATCGTTTTTGATTTCCAATTTATACGTCCATTCATCTCGGATTTTATTAACATACCCTTTTTCTTTAAACTCTTTTCTTACAAAATTCAACCCATTTCGGCTTACGCTATGAGTATCCTTTTAACCTTTATTTACACTAGTCGACATTTGACCAATTTCCGTTTTTGTCCTTTTTCCCCCATTATTAGATTACACTACAAGGTAATCTTAACAAAAATCCATATTTCCAAAATAATCGTTATCCGTTTACAACGTATTGAATAAACGAGTATTCTACATAAGTGTGTAAATTACACTTACCTTGCATCCGAATTACGCTTTTTCTTTTCTCACTTGCTTCGATCAACCCGCTTTCTCCCCAAGCTTCACCTAGCTTGTTAAGCGCCTACTATCATCCATCATTCACAAGGTTGTTAGATTAGTCATTCTAAATCATGACTTTCACACCTTATGAATCTTTGACTACTTTCTTATTGAACTAAATCATAAATCATGAGTTTAATTCTTATGTCAAGACCCACTTCAAATCAAGTATGAATTCTTAACAATTTCCCTTTTTGTTCAAGTAGTTCTTTCATACAAGTTAGTATGGTGTTTATAAACACCAATACAACATAAATTTCATTAAATCATCCTAAACCCCTTTTTCATAAGCTTTAACGCATAATTCTTTATAATAATCAAATCTGCGTTTTTACCCAACTTTTAGCATTTTAATCCTCACTTAGGCGTTTCATCAAACACCTAGCGGGTCAGATTTTTATATCATCAAAACCAAGTTTATGACTTGTAATTATCATCTAAATTAACTTCAATTAAACAATTTTACACAAGTCTTAACATCCATATTTCTGAATTTTACTCTTAAATTCAGATTATGCTAGAACAAGATCATCAATTCTAGGGTTTATCAAGTTTTCTCCAAGTTCATTAATCACCTACAATGGTGATTATGAACTCTATAATTAACATGAAATCTTTTAACAAGATTTCACCTAGGGTTCATCCCTAGACACCATATCCCTTCTAAGCATGATAAAATCAAGCTAAATTTCAGTTTTTCACAATTAACCTAGAACTTGAGATAAATCAAAATACTGGAATTTTGCATACCTTGCGATCCCTTCAGTGAGGTGATCACTAATTTGTGTTTAGAACTTGATTTGGGACTGAATTGAACCTTCAATTTGATCGAATTTTTCATGCACTATGGTTTGGTGGGGAGCCAGTGTCGCCCCCTGTGTTCTTGTTCGACCAGGACCTCCATTTGAGGGGTTTGGTTTTATTTTTTTGTTTTAAAACTAATAATATTAGTTTCAAATTTAACAACCTTGGTCCCTCCCCTTTTGTTTAACTTAAATCTTTGGCAATTTAACTCTATTCATGCTTTAACACAAGACAACCAACTAATTAGCTTATTTATTTCCTAGTCCGTTTAGTATGTTCGGGAAATCATAACCCGTTTTACTTTAAGTCCCGTTAAATCGGGCCTTTTATCTTCCTATTTTCTTGAAGCTCTTATTTACTTTAAATAAATATTAGGATTATTCAATTAATTCCCAATACTTGCCAGTTTACTTTTACCACTAACGGTATTTTCCCCGTCTTTAGTATTTACGGGGTTTAATTACCAAACCCGTTTTCGGGGTGTTACAAGAACGGAGGGTCGCCATAATCCAATCACACCATTTAGTTGGAAAGCCCATTTGCGCCATTACCGAGTGAAGATAACTCCAACTAAGGGAATCATAAGCCTTGTAAATATCCACTTTAAACACCATGACAATTTTTTTAGAATACTTCATCCATGCAATAATTTCATTCAACATCAAGGGCCCATCAGTGATGTTTCTACCGGAGAGAAACGTCGTTTGTTCCTCGGAAATAAGCTTACCGATTACACTTTATTACCAATTCACCAAAACTTTAGATATGCCTTCGTTGATACACCCGATAAGGCTAATGGGTCGAAAATCGTTTGGCTCCAACAGATCCTTAAATTTAGGAATCAAGGCTATAAATGAAGAAGAGCAACTCCTATTTAAGTTCGACCGACTATAAAATTCTTCAAAAAGTTTAACAAAATTATCTTGTAGGCCACTCCAACATCGCTTCAAAAATTGGAAGTTAAATCCATCCAGGCCGGGAGCTCGGTCTCCCTCACATTCCCAGACCGCGTCCTTAATTTCGGCCAAGGTGAAAGGGCAGGTCAAGACCTCACCTTCACTCGTTGACAGTGTGTTTAAAAACGGACACGTGATTTGAGGTCTATTGTACTCGGTAAAGAGTTGAGAATAATAGTAAAAAAAACTGTTGTTTGATACTTACCCGGTTGGTGACCCAGTCATCTCCAATGAGCACACCGTTGATACGGTTCGAACTTAAATTAGCGTTCACCACCAAATGAAAGAAGCCGGTATTTTCATCTCCTTCTATTGCCCACCTACCCTAGATTTATGGCGTGTATCCGACTGCCTTTGTTTATCGAAATCCATCATAAACTATTTGTGCCCCATTCTCAAATCTAGCTCTGCTTGATTTAAAGCCCTTTCCTCCGCCAATAATTCCAGCTCAGTAACTTTCTTTTTACAGTTGGTGTATAAATCTTCACTCCTTCTTTTTTCCACCGCAATCCAATCTTTTATCCTATTCTTCAACCATCTAAGTTTAATAGCAAGAGCTAGATCCCCAGGCCCACTAAATGAAAACTAGTTACACTTCCCCATAATGAATTCCATAAAACCTTGCATTTCTAGCCATGAGTTGTAAAACCGAAAGGGAACGTGTCCAAAATCTGGTGGCGTGGTAGACAACAATAAAGGTCTATGGTCAGAATATAACCTGTCAAGAGCCGATACAGCCACCGCCGGCCACGTTTCAATGAATCCAATGCATACCAGGAATCGATCTAATTTACTTAGCTTGTCTCCACGGTCTGAAATGTAGGTGAACTTACCGCTGCCCATATCAAACTCATGTAGGGCAGCCGATAAAATAAAGTCATTGAACGCATCAGCGTTTGCTGCCACGTATTCCGAATTCAACCTCTCCTCTGGCTACCTAACGTCGTTAAAATCCCCCATGAACACCCACAAACCTTGTCTTGAATTCCTTAGCCTCAATAGCTCAGACCACATGCCTTTCCGAACCGACGCGTCATTAGGCGCGTAGACATTAACCAAATTCATTCTAGTCCCGGAAGGTATAAGTTGGCCACAAACACATAAAAAGTACATGTGTTTAATTACCTCACTGCAGGAAAAAATTGTCGGGTCCCAGAGAGAAACCAAACCGCCTGACCTGCCGCTCGCATCCACTGCCGCCATTTATATAACGGTCTCCCCCACATTTGACTGAAAGAGAAATTGGAAGAGTCCCTCAATTTCGTCTGTACAGTAAGAAATTGTACCCCATGGCTCGTTTTTAGACCTCGAATCCACTCCAATTTCCGAAGGTCCCGGACACCCCTTAAATTGATAGAAAGAATATTCATTGAAATCCATTGTTTTCACCTTCTCCAATAATTACTTCACGAATTACTTCCTCGAATCCATGTAAATTGAAGCCCACAGTGTCTCCGACTGCAACGGTATCGTCAATTTCCAGCGTTTCAGGAGTCGGATCTGCATTAGCTCCAGAGACGATGGGCATACGTCTCTCTCCGGAACCACCGGACGGATTTGACTGAGAGGGAAGAATGTTGTCAGCCGTACCAGAATCATGGCTCCCAGAGGGGCGATTTAGGTCCAAAGATCTGTCTTCCCCCCACATCACCGTCATGACTAAGTTTCGTGTGTGGGCCTTGAGTGGAGCCCATAGAAGGTGGGCTTTGCTGATCCCTTGACCGTTTGCCCAAAGGTGGGGGAGCATTAGGCCTAGGAGTAGAGAGTGGCCCAAAATCACCAGTCTTATTATGTAGGTTAGAATTCAAACGGGTCCCACCACTGTTACAGATTACCTCTGGTACTTTTTTACTGTCATAATAAATCCTTTTTGAAACCCTTGGAGACTTTGAGGCTTCCCCATGCACATTGTCCTCCCATGCATCCCCTCTAGCCTGGTGTTGTGCCTCTTCACCTATCCTACTAGAAAAGACCCCATTAACTGTTACCTCTGGACCCACCGCGGAATCATCAACGTTGGTAACATCAACATCCGCATGGGACTTTTCCTGCACCTCATGCATGCAACGATTGGAATTACTAGGAACCGACTTTTCGTTTCCGAGCGACGCTTCGTAGCCCACTTGATCGGAGTTGTCCCCAGTACCAGGGCGGCAGGGCCTGGCCGAAACTCCCCCTCCTCGGTATCGTCCGACATAACCTCGTGCTCATCGTTTGATACCCAACCTGGTTCTTCCACCGACTTCACCTCCATAAACTCCGGTGACCAGAGTTCCGGACATTCCGAAACCCAAGTAGCAAATCTTCTATCTTTCCAGGAGAACACCATGGCCTCATTAATATGGCTACCTTGAGCCATTAAAACTGTTACCGTTCCTGTCGAACCTTCACCATTAACACGGATAGTTTTCGCACCTTGCTTGCCACCCTGACTAGTTTCTTTCAGCAGATCTGCATACGTCTCCCCATATCAGACAAAAGCGTTACCTGATGGACCACCGGTAGGGTAGTCTTTCCCATTGGTTTCTAGTGTAACATTACTGGGGATTCTAGGTCCAGGTTCCTTCGGCCTCCAATTGGTTTTTCCTTTAACTTCCGACGTATAAATGATTTTTTTGTGGTTTTTGTCATATTTAGCTAATGACACTACCAGTTTAGCACCATAAATCTTAACTGTATTCATGGCCAACAACGTCTCCTCATATTTACCACTCCGACATATCGAACAAATCCAAAGTAGTTACCTCTTGCATCCCTTTTCCGTGCCACGTACACATCCGATATGAATCCATGTGGCTGAAAAGCCCTCCATAGAAGGGTATTCGACATACGTTCTGGAAGATTCTGCACCAGGAAGGTCCACTCCATACCATCTCCTCTACTCTTACGATTCTTCCAATATTGAGCTTCCGACCAAGGAATTGCGTTGTCATGGTCCTCCTCCCACACTCTCTCCATTCTCCCCCAGCTACAAGTGAGTAACAGATCTTTAAAAGGTTAATATGATTCGTATCAATCTAGCTAAACTATCGAGATAGCCGGGATCAATTACAGACCTACTAAGCAATCAAAATCTGGACTTTAGCCGAGGAAATCCATCAAAACAGATTCAAGAAGTCCTGAAAACGATCAGACCACCCTAACCCCGCTAACAATGCTCGTATCACACAGTTTGGAAGGATCAAACCGCACAATCACAGGATTGTTACACAGGACCAGAAGTAAGATCGATTAGGTTGAAGAAGACTGTTCATCTTCCATGAGCGTCATCCACCACCACCACCACCACCATGTCTTCATCAACACCATCCCCTCCACCTTGTCGCCACCATACCACCACCATATCAGCACCATTAATCCCACCCCATCGTCACCACCAGTATAATTTGATTGAATACAAAACACAGGCAGTGAGAGATTTAGAGAGAGATATGGAGCGAAACTTGTTAAAGGGAGGAACCAATGAGAGAGATAGACGACGGAAGAAGGGGTTGGGTGACGACGGTGGTCATGGATAATGACGATGGTGACAACGATGAAAGGAGATGATGATGGTTTTATGGAGACTAAACCGTCGAACTGGTAGTGGTGATGAAGGTTGACAGTGGTGGACCGTCAGACTGGTCGTGGATGATGGGTCTCAGTAAACTCGAGTCAACTCAGATTCCGGAAATGGTTCATATAGATCTGTAAAAAGAAGCAAGAAAAAGAGGGGCTTAGATCTGTGGTCGTTTTAAGAGAGGTAGAGAGGAATGAAATGATTTCGGCTAGCCGTACAGGCTACCGGAAATAAGATTATGACCAGATTCCAGCTAACGGTTCAGGTTTAGATCTGTAGAAACAACCATCGTAATTGTTGTTGTTGTGTTGTTAGTTGTTATAAAAAATCAAAGAGGTTGGTGGAGATGGTGAGCGGTTAATATATGCCCCTTCCACATTTTTCCGGTGAGTTGTCGGAGGCAGGGGGTTGAGACGAAGATGATAAAAAGAGAGGGTGGGCTGTTTCTATTTTAAATAAATAGCGGGCCCCACCTAAATTGTGTCTTAAATATTAAATATACTTCATTTAATGTTTTTAATTATTAATTTTTAAAATTAAGAGTAATTTGGTTATTTCGCATCAACTTAACTTAACAAATTAGCGCTCATCCATTGTAGGGACTACCCGAGTAACAAGTGAGCAAACCATAGTGAACAAACATGCTATTTTAAAAAGTTAGGGACTAAATGTGGAATAATGAAAAACCACAGGGACTATCCAGGTAATTAACTCTAACTCTAACTATTACTCGTTGGCTGGTAACAGTCCCAACTTCAAAAATTCTAACTAGTGGTCCCATCTTTTCACATATTGGCCTTCAGCGGACCCAGATTAACAGAACTCTAACGTCATTAGTCTCCAGTTGCCGGAGAAACTTTTTTGGTCAGAAAAAGGTTCCTAAAGGTCCGATCTATGGTTACAAACAAGTTTGAGACCAAAACTATGAGTTTTCCGGCTAAATAGTTGACTTTTCCGGCCAAAAATAAGTTTTCCGGCGAAAAAGAAGTTTTTTTCCGGAGACCTTAATAATTGGGGCTTTTTTAGTAGAAAAGGTTCCTAAAAGTGCGAAATAAGGTTACAAAGAGGTTTGAGACGAAAAAGTTGAGTTTTCTGGCCAAAAACATTTTTCGGCGACTGGAGACCAACAGCATTAGAGTTCTTTTAGTTTGGGTCCATTGAAGGCAAATATGTGAAAAGCTGAGACCACCAGTGTGAATTTTTGAAGTTAGAACCGTTGCCGGCCAACAGACAATAGCTGAGATTATTAAAATCCATTTTTCTAATATAAAAAGATAAGTAGCAAGTACATCATAAGTCATGCCTTTTTTCTTGCTTTTTTTACGTGATTAATACCAAAACAATTATGCCCACTTGTGTAGTTGTGTTTCCCTTAATACGATAGGACAAAAGAAAAATGTCTATTATAAGGTCTAGAAAAAAAAATTAACAAACAATAATCTTTCCAACAGAACCATAATCAAATATCTAGGGGCACAAAATTTTTTATTTTTAATTGGAATCCACAAAAGAAAAGTATACATGCCATTACCAATTGATATATATAATAACGAAAACAAGCAAGTCTATACATCATATGTCATGCCTTTTTCTTGTGTTTTATGTGATTCAACATCAAAACAATTATCCCACTTGTGGTCTTTTTTACATTCTAGAAGTATATTCGTTCCTTTTAGTTTTTCAAGGTTAGGGCACCCTTTACTTGTAGCAGCCGACATTTTCATTTTCATGGCGGCTACATTTGCACAGAGCCACGACCGGGAACGTAAGAGAATTTGAATAAATATCTACAATCAAACCTGTAAAAGATGTAAACATATAATTTAAGATAATTAATGGAAAATAAAGTATAATTTGCTATTAAAAATTAAATAAATATCTACACATTATTTTCTTTCTCATTAATTAGACGAAAACATTTTACTCTACACATTACAAAACTGATCATACACATATCGATTTCTATCATACACATACTAAAAGTTGTCCCTCACTGTAAAGTAGTTTTTCTTGAAAGAGTATATTTTAAAAGTAAGTTACAAGTATAATTAGTTAGTTAGTTAATTTAAAAAAAATACAAAAATTAAATTATAAATTTACCTATATGACCTTACAAAACCTTGAAATACACATATTAAATAAAACATTTCTACTATTTTAAAACTAATTATTTCTATTTCTTATAAAAAAAATCTATATGAATAAGCCTATATATATATAGGTAGATGATCCTGTAAAAAGTGCCCAAAGTGTGAGAAGTGTATTATAACACTATATATAATACTATATAACACCATATAAATACCGTTTAACAATATGTAACACCATATAACGCTATGTAACACTATATAACATTATATAACAAATATAACACTATAGTTTGTCTGATAGCATGTCTCTGATAGATGTATAGTGTTCTATATTGTTATATAGTGTTACATTGTGTTATATGGTGTTACATAGTGTTAGACGGTGTTTATATGGTGTTATATAGTGTTATATATAGTGTTATAATACACTTCTCACACTTTAGGCTCTTTTTACACTATCCTTACCCTATATATATATATATATACATATATATATACATATATATATATATATATGAATGACTATGGATAGTAGTTTCTTTTATTATAATAACTAGTGGGTTTTGCGCATCACGCTGCGGAAGTTCAGTCTATTTTTTCGGCTTGTTGCGTCGATTGGTTTCGTTTCGCACGTGTTACGATACATACATTTGTTACATCAACCGCATTGAAGAAACATAAAAATTATATGTTATATTAGAGCCAGCTTGGTAACGTACTACATGTCGGGAATTTAGTTAGTTTTCGGCTTGTTAGGGTACTCACTATATTGTATTTGACCTGGCTCGGTTTCGAGTAAAATTTATATCAAAGCATAGACAAAAACAAGCGTGTCGTGATAATATATTTATAATTTTGTAAAATATTATATTTTAGGAAATTGGATTTTAATAATCTCAACTATTTGCCGTCGGCCACCAACAGTCCTAACTTTAAAAATAACCACTGGCAGTACTAACTTTTAACATATTGGCCTTCAATGGACCCTGACTAACAGAACTCTAACGCCGTTAGTCTCCGGTCACCAAAAAAAACGTTTTTTGGCTGGAAAACTCAACATTTTTGTCCCGAATCTCTTTGTAACCGTATTAAGGACCTTTGGGAACGTTTTTCTAGTAAAGGCCTCAATTAATAAAGTCGCCGGAAAACTCCTTTTTACCGGAAAACTCAACTTTTTGTTTGGAAAACTCAACATTTTCGTCCCAAACCTCTTTGTAACCTTAGATGGGACCTTTAGGAACCTTTTATTTGGACAAAAACGGTTTTCCGATGACAAGAGACTAACGACGTTAGGGTTCTGTTAGTCAGGGTCCATTGGTGGTCAATATGTCAATAGTTGGGACTGCCAGTAGTTATTTTTGAAGTTGGAACTGTTGGCGGCCAACGACGAATAGTTAGGATTATTAAAATCCAATATTCCTATATTTTAAAAGTTATAACAGAAGAAAATTATCTTTAAATTAATTATAATCTTAAAATAATAAAAATTGTATTAAAAATCTAGGAAGTAAAACTATTCCTTTACTAATAAAAACCTTAAATCTTTTGTCGCTAAAATATAAAAATAAAAAGTAAACTCTTTTCCCTACTTCAAAATTTTATTATGTTTTGCAAAATATTATAAATGAAAATTTTATATCTTTTTTCTACTAAAATAGAAAACTCCAAAAGTAAACTATTTTTTCTATTTCAAAATGTTATTATATTTTTCAACATATTGTAAATAAAAGTTTTAAAACTTTCGTGGCTAAAATAGAAAACTAAGAAAGTAAACTATTTTTGCTACTTCATATGTTATTATGTATAATATAACTAGGTTTTGCCCGCCCGCATTGCGGGGCATTAAGTCGAATATTTCTTTCTCATAGCATGTACGTCTGTGTTTTAGTTACTTTTACATACTACTCATAACACGATCTCAAAAATAAAATTACATTATGTAAACAAAGTAAAACAAAATACTACCATACTTTTGCTAAACAAAACTAAAACGATGGAAAAACTACCGCTTGGCGTGACGAATAAAAATTAAATCGAGCCAACCAATTAAAACAAAACACTACCATAGTCTTGTAAAAAATATTAAAATGAAGTTTATACTGGGGCAAAATCGTAAATAAACACAAAAAAATCATGTCGAAATGTAAATCAACTTAAGTTTATATCGACACGTAAATAAAAATAAAGATGTCAAACTCGATTAAAAAGTATTTAGAAAGTTAAGGGGTTATAAGAGTCAATGCTGAAAATTAAAAGGTAAAAGTAAAAAAGTAAAAAAGAAAAAAAACCACAAAAAAAAAAGAAAAGAAAGAAAATGAAAAAAAAATGACAACACCACTCTAGCAAAGTGGTATTGTCATTTGATATACATAATAATTATATATATTGTACAGATTTTTAACATTTAAAATTTACAATATTATAGTAGATTATTCTTATATTTACTTTTAAGACTTCCTTGTGATTTGGTGGCGTTTGCACAATGCCTTCATAATTTCCTTATTCTTGCAATATGTTTTTTCCAGGTTACCTTTTTGCCACATCCTAACTAGCAGCGGAAACAAAAGGGATGCAACTGACATCTCTGGTACAAGCAGATTGTTTATAAATATACTATATCAAAACGTTAAACTACACATCGTGTTATAACGTTGTTTACATAATACGAGTATGTTACAACGGCATGTTCTCGCGAAACACATTATTCTTCTAGAAGGTATGTTTCTATGCACGTATTTATCTATTAGGAAAAATTTTGGAGCAACAAACACACGTATTACTCAAGTTCCTGTTTACTGAAAAAGCATGTTTAAAAAGGAATGGTTAACTAAAATAGTTGGTGAGTTTCACAGGTTTCATTGGTTTCTATGCATAAGTACACAAATAAAGTTTTGCACATGTGATGTAATTATACTAAGTTTATAAGTGAAGCCTTGACGTATACCAAATCACTGTGGCCAACACCAACCACAACAAGCAATAACTATTGTTGATGTATTTTATGCCCGTCATTGTACGAATAGGCTAAATAGAACTTGTGTTGAATAATGTATAGATTAGAAACGAACACACGACTGAAGTGCGAATGAGAACGGTGCTGAAGTGTCACTACGTACGAAGTGGTCAATTCATTCGAAGCTAACTCACTTGGTACGAAGTGAAGTCAATGCTCAGTTCGCACGTGGTGAGTCGTTGTCTATAAATAGTGTTGTGTGCTCATCATTTTGTATGTTTTGGAGTTCCCAAAGGGGAAACGCTGGCGAAATTTCTCCAGAATTTCGCCAGCTTGACAAGATATATACTCTTTCGGTATGAATGAATGAAGCTTCCGTGTATTCTGTTTCTACTCCTTTCGTAATAACATTCTACCGAATTAGTGATATTATACCCAAACTTCCGTCTAGAACGATCGAATCCTGGACTTTCAATTGGTATTAGAGCTACGGTACTGATTTAATCTAACTAGTCGTCAATTGAATCACCTTCGCTCATGAATTATGGACTTAGGAGAGTTTTAGACATAACTCATCAAATAAACGGACAATCCACGAACAAAAAGTAAAATTGAAACCATAGGATTGTTAGGAAATGAATTTCGACCAGATCAGTGGAAGAATCATCATTAAATTCGAAGGAATAAAGATTTCGGATCGAAAAATGTGATTAGAGTCCCTTTACATGAAGTCAGAATTCACTTCGTACAAAGAGGGACGTCACTTCGCACGAAGTGGACCCCAAAAAAAAGAATTGAAAAAAATTTGTTGATCGTATTGACGAGATGAGTGTCCAGAAATTTTTTCGGGATTTAATGACCAATTTGGGCTGTTCGGGGACACCGTCTAGAGCTTCACAGAATACATTTGATGATACAATCACAAAATGTTTAAGATATTGGGGTAGTCACTGATACATATGCAGAATGATGATCATTTGGTATAGTGATTACTAATGGGCCTTAACGTAGAATCCACATTTGTTGAAAACTAAATTTTCCAGATTTGAGGGGGAATTTCAGTGAAAAATTTGGTTCGGTCAGAATTTTAAAAAATGAGGGGGAATAAAAATTTCACGTATATATGAAGATTCCGAAATTTTTTAAAATTCGTGACTATGCAACAGTATTCGGGTGGTTCCGACTCCAGATTATCCGGGGATGCTAAAGATCTAGTTTCGTTAGTTCGTGGTCGCAGGAGGTTTAGAATTTTCAGATCGTGATACAGATTGATGCTTAAGGGTTATAGTCTTGATCTTCGGTGAAGGGCAGGCTAGCAGGATTAGCAGTTTTGTTGATACTAGCAGATTATCTGATGATGTTCAAGATATATTGTATACACGAATGTTCAGTGATGGTCTTTGGTGTTAGCAAGACTAGCTCGTGGTTTCAAAAAATTACCGAGGAGATCCGAGGTCATTCAAGATATTTTGCATACACAAATGATCGATGATGTTCTTCGGTGCCATTATTTTTAGTCTTCAAGCAGATGAGTTATTCTTCTTAGACTAACTGTCTGAGTGATGATGTTTGTTGATTAAGTTGTGCCTGTTTACCGGAGATAGCAATATATCTGTTATTATGACTGAAGAGGAAAAATGTGATTCTGATCGCGGAAGAATGTTTCTCGGATCTGATGTGTTACCAAATGATTTGATTCCGATGAAGATTTGCTGATTGAATAGATTACCGTTTTGCTGATTCATCTTTCAGGAGTATGCTTAGTTGTGATTACGCAAAACTGGATTCCAGATTTTCGTGGGTATTTACAGACTTGAAGATTATCAGTGTGGTAATTCGAAGTTTCTATCAACTGCCGGTTGGGTTTTTGAAGATTAAGAGTTTTTGTGTTGGGCTCTCGTGCTAAAGTGTTAAATCAAAAACCGAACACTGATGTGGTTATCGTCGAAACAGAGAACCTGCATTGATTAGGTTCAAGTTGGTGATTATTCGAGAAAATTTGTCAATTAAGCAAATCAGAGGAGGTCGGGAATCGTGCAAACAAAGACGTGAAGATTAATTTATGGAGAGAATTATTTCAGGGGAAATTTATGCTTTATAAAGATAATGCAAGCCCGAATCATCAATCAAGGGGGAATCAATTAAAAATTTCAAGATGCCTGATTGAAGTTGTAGAATATTCAAATACGGTTCTCATATTTCAAGTTCAAGATAAAGCTTCGACAATGACATCCAAGGGGGAAATTGTTGATGCATTTTATGTCCGTCACTGTATGAATAGGCTAGATAGAACGTGTAACAATCCGACTTTTCAGATTGTTATCCGTTTGCTAGTTGCTTCGATTTGTAACCGTCTTGTACTCTGAGATTCAATATAAATAATGGTTTATGTTATACAAATACATTTTCATCACAGAGAATTATGCTACTTTACTTGCCGAGTGTGTTTGTTTGTTTGGTAACCACTCTCGCCTTCGCACTGTCACACCCTGACTTTTGATGAAGCGTATTATGTATGACTTGCTTAATATCATTACATTCATTTATAACAAACAACTATATGATAGAAACCACGATGTTGATCCATTACCAAGTTTCAAAACATTACAAGCCACATTGTTTAATACCAAACGAAGACTTCGAGTTTAAAAATACAAACCAACCAAATGTTTAAAGTTCCATAAAGGACTTGACAAAATTGTTAGTGCAATAACGTCTGTAGCTTCCGTCAACATGTAGTCATATTTTGTATAGTTGTGTATATGTTTTGTATGTAAAGCAGGTCAGGATTCGGGAAAGTTTTTGTTAAGTGCTAAAGCTGCCAGCCGATCGGCTAGCCCAGCCGATCGGACAGCCCGACCGATCGAGTAGGCTGTTCGATCGGTTAGCATTGTCAGCCGATCGGCTAGCCCAGCCGATCGGCCAGCACTCACTTATCCTGTTCTTGCCTATAAATAGCTGTTCGATCAGCTTATTTAGGACCTTTGACACTTTCACTTTACAGCAACCTTTGTTAGTCTGTGTTCTCTCTGGTTCTTGTACACTTTCATATCATATCAATAGAATATCAGACGGTGATTCAGAGTAGAATTATGTCTTCGTATGTCTGCTATGTGATTACATGAATTCCGCGCATTGATCACTTACGATTCAACTACGTTTCCGAATGAGAAGATCCCATCGGAGGGAGCAACAAGTGGTATCAGAGCTCTAGGAAGCTGAATCGAGATCTACAAAGACGAATTCACCGGAAATTCGAGCCGTTCTTGTTGATTTAGAGACGAATTCACCGGAATCAAGCCGTGTTTGCTGTTTCAGAGACAAATTTCGCCAGAAATTTGTTATTTCTACCGATTCAACTCAAATTTCACCGGAAATTTGACCGATTCTTCTATTCATTTCTCAGGTCTAGCTTTATTTTTCACTTTGAAACCTTAAAATTGGAAAAACTTAAAATTCATAGTTTTTTACGGTTAAAATTTGACAAAACTGCTATAGATCGATTCGAAATCATTAGAATTACAATCCTACAAAGTTTCGTAATCAGATTCAACCTAAAACTTGTTCAAATTAATCAAAATCTATGGAAAACTGTTCATGTTTGCTGATGTCACCCGGTCGAACGACCTAGCCGATTCATATACTTGCTGACGTCATCATTCTGTTTGCATAACAGTTCAGATATTTTCAGTTAGAAAGTGTTGCCGACATCATCAGTGTTAACCGATCGAGCGAGCAAATCGATCGGACAGCATTGTTGACATTTGATATTGTTGCTGACATCATATTGCTAGCCGATCGAATACGCCACTCGACCGGACAGTAATTATGTACTGTTTACATATTTGTGTTTGTCAGCCGATCGAACCAGCTGATCGATCGAACGAGCCAGCCGATTGTGGGTGTGTTGATCGATCGAACGAGCCATTCGATCCAAGTGTCTTTGTAATTACATCTTTGAAATTCAAAATTTTTCTAAGTGTTTGATAAACATCTCAGGTACTTAACAATGGAAGAATTCATGAATCCGTTCAGTGAAATGTATGCGTTTGCTGGTAACAGTGGAGATGATTTAACAAACCGAACGAATGAGAATACTCCAAGTACAAGAAAGACATTGTCGGATGCACTTAGTGTGGAAAGCGCTTATGGAACCTATAATAAGCCACCAAAGCTGTTAGCAATTGAAGATTATAATCGGTGGGCAAAACGTTTCAAGGAATGGTTGAAAGCCTTCGCGTACCCCAGTTGGAAAAGCTTAAAAAACGGTTTTAACAATGGAAGAGAAGACTTTGAAAACATGTCAGAAAGTGAAGAGATTGAGTATTTTGTGGCCGAACAAAAATGTATAGCTTTGATTAACTAATCAGTGAGAGAAGATATCATCTCACTGATTGAGTATTCAAATGCAAAGGATCTTTGGGAAAAATTACAAAAGAAATGTGTCGGTACTGCAGAGATCATTAAAAACAAAAAGAAACTACTAAAACAGGAATTTGATCTGTTCGGATGTCTTAAAAATGAGTCTGTTCCAAAAATGATTGAACGTTTCGGGCATCTAAAGCTAGAGTTGGCTAGGCATGCGATTGTGTTTACTCAAGAAGAGCTTGTAGACAAGTTATTTGATTCTTTGCCAGACGAAATGGATTGGCAATACTTTGCAATGATGATCAAGAATACAATCCAGCCAAATGTTCTAACAGTTGATTTGCTGATAGAGAAACTTGAGAGTCATGAGCTTGAAATAAAGAAAACACATAAAGTCAATCACTCGTTATATCAACAAAATGTGGAACTTTATTATCCAAAGAGCTTGATTCAAAAGACAGGATCTCCGAAAACAGCCTTCACTGCAGAAAGTTCACAACCAAAGAATCAAGAGACCTCACACAGTGGTTTTCATGGGGGAATGTCTTCCAACACTTCAAGTCAAGGACCATCTTCAAGCACATCAAACCAACAGCAAACAGCATCAAAAAATGTCTTTCAATGTAATATTGCTGTTGATTTGAAAAATGGTCAAAATTTCAGTGAGGAATCAGCGAAACAACAGATGATTTTCTTAGCATCTGTATTGGAGTCATATGAAGGGTTAGTAGCTGGGAAGATAGGTAACACCAACCTGACAAAGGAAGATTATGATCAAATAGATCCTGAAGAAATGGAGCTAATCGATATTCGTTGGGCAATGGCCAGTGCTGTTCGTCGAGCACAGCGTTTCATGGAAATCACCGGCAGGAAAACAATTGGTGGTCCATCTACCAAATTGGGTTTCGATAAGTCTAAAGTGACATGCTTCAAATGCAAACAAAAAGGTCACTTTAAACGTGAGTGCAGAAACGAGTATGCTGACGAGTCTGCTAATCCGTTCAGAGAAGATTACTATAAGAAAGCCATTTACCATCAGAATAAATCGGAACCTCCTAGGCTGAAGCAGATTGAAGAAAAAGATAAGGAAAAAAATCAAGAGCTCTAGCGGTCATTCATGATGATGAGGGATACGACTGGAGTGAGATATTGCCTGAGGAAGATGCAGTTGGTTACGCATTTGCTGCAGGAAAGATTGTTCCGTTTAAATACACAAGAACAGAAAAAGAAAAGTTTGTGAACAGAAGAATGAAAGCCCAAACAAAAGTAAACAGAATCTATACCATTTACAAAGAAGCAAAAAGGGCTAAAGGTGGGATCCAGACAGAGAATGCTACCTTGATCCTCAAGGTAATATTGCAATCGATCCTGATTCACTCAGTGTTGATGCAATCATTCAGCAATATGCTGAAGAAGAGGAAGCTAGACAGAGAGAATGGTGGGGTGAAGGTGAAAAGAAAGTGGAAGAGAAAGAAGAAAAAGGTGAAGTCGGCTGAAAAGAAGATCGATGATGGGTTGATAGATTGTTGGGATTGAACCCTACCAGAGGAACAGATAATGTAAAGCCAAAACCGGATCACATCAGTGGACTATCAATAAGCAGCAGTTTACACTTTGCTCTCCCCTTAACAGTGGTTATCTAACAGCTGAGGATCTTAAGTGCTGCTCAACTACAACAACTGATAAACCAAACTCTGATGATTATCCAACGACTGCTGAAGACAAACACTGATGCTCTATCTACTACTGTTTCCTAAGTACTGCTGAAGACTCAAGCACTGCTCTCTCAAAGACTGATCACCTTTGAAGAATGCACTGAAGATTCAACATCTGTGCTCAGGCTACAACAGTGGAACGTGAAGCAGTAGTTTTCCTTAGTTTTGCTTTTTACTACTTATCAGATGTTACATGTCAGTAGTTTGTATAGAACAATGTTTATAGTTTGTTAGGTCGTTAGATGTCAGTATCATGGTGACGTCAGCTGAAGCTCATCAGTAGTTTGGTTTGCCTATAAATATGACAGTATTATGTACTGTTATACTTGATCGTTTTGAGTGAGTTCTTCTCCTCAATTCAATCCTTTCATCTTGTGCAACCAGCTCTGGTGTATCAGGCTGAGGGGGAGTTCAGATTGTAAGCTTGCATTGTAATCTTTTGCTTTTATGTAAATCTTTTGACTCAATGAAAAGCAATTGTTTATCAATCTATACTTTCCTTTGATTGTGTTTACAAAGTTTGCTACTCATTTCCGCTGCACTTGGTATTCGTTTTATGCAAACAAACACAATCATGACGGCCCCAGATCCTAACAATTGGTATTAGAGCCTGTACAGTCAAATTCGATCTAACAATCAATTTGACATAACAGTTCAGCTCAAAAGTTATTGATACTCAAAGATTGGTTGTATTCAGTTGAAAAACAGAGTAACGAGTGAATCATGGTCAAAATAGTTATTCAAAAACTCTGTAAATCAACCAAGATGTCATATGACACACAAATCTCACACAACAAGTGTTTTCATGCATATGTCACTCATAGTTTTCAGATCTGTAAAATATCTGATAAACTATGGGATCATTCGATGGTTTCAAAATTGATTTCAATTGTTGTTTTGATATTTGTGATGTTTTCAATAAACACTAAAGTATGGACCTCAGTTCAGCAAAATTTGTGTTCATCTAAAACACTAGAATACTGCTGACATAGAAAAGAGGGAATAAAACTTTAGTCAAAATCTCATGTGCTCAAAGGCAAGTTGAGTATCTTCAAAAGGACCAAATCGACTTTGTCTAAAACACATTGAGAAAATAAGGTGTCAAAACTGTCCTAATCATAGGTAATGTGAGATCTGTAATAAAACATGATCGAATATGGTCAGATCTCTCAAAACATTGCTTCAAAGTGATTATGGACAAAGTATGTTCAAAATATAATCTCCTAGTGAGTATTTCTGAACATATGAATAAAAAGGGTAAAACGGGAAAAAGAAAATGAGCAAATCTCAAAGTGTGGCTATCTCAAAACTTTTGAAATCAAAAGAAAAGAGTATAAGCATAAAACACTGTTAAGGTTAAAATTAGATCATCAGTGGTCATCATGCAACTGTGTGCATTCATCAATGCAGAAATTGTTCTGGTAGCAATGGCATCTCCAGTGATTATGCTTAAAAGAAACTCTCAGTCAATTGACAAGAAAATGACCCAAACAATGGTCAAAATAACTTGAGAATAATATGATCATGAATTTACTGGAAAATTGTCGGATCCTTTTGATTATTTTCAAAACTTCCTTTGATTTTTGTTAAGGTGTTTTCCTCTAAAACAAAAACCAGATGTATTTTATTTTTTTAAATATATTATGATCTCTTACTCATTTTTTATAGTAAAAGTTCATCTCTGGTCTGGATGTAATTACCTTATTTTTGTGTGTAATTACTATCCCTAAAACTGGTCAAAAGGAAATGACACACATATCAAGGTCATGTTAAGCTCAAGTTTGATTGCAAATTAATTCTGAACTACAGAGACACTCATATTCTAGTTCAAGTAATTAGAAGCAAAATGAGTTGTTTAGTAGTAAAAAGGACTCATCATCTGGGATGTTAAACCACTGTCTGAAAAATAGACAAATGGCAAAACCTTGAACAAAATTTCTGAAGATCACTGCTGACAATTTAATCTTGATATTATACATCTAAAATGTGTATTGTTAAGAATAGCATTTCTGGTACTCAACAGATGATAGACAAGAGATTGTGCTTTTATAAGAACAAATCATTTTCTACATCTGACCAAGCAGATGCTAACATTGTTTGTCAAAAGTTGAAACACTACTGCACTATCAGTTGTTGAAACAAAAAGTCTTCATTTTTCTACCACTGTTGTACCTAAAATGCTGTTGTACCTCAACATCTGTTCTCTAAGGCCTGTCCACTGCTGAGAGTCAACCTCTGCTTCTCCAAAACACTGATGTTTAAAATCTTTGTTTCATCCACTGATACATCCACTGTTTCATTTCATTACCGTTGTAACTACTGATGATTGTTCCATCAGTAGTTGTCAAAACAACTGTCCTCCATTATTTACCATTCCATCAGATGTTTGACACGTGGTCAGTTTTTAGCCTTCAGATCAAAATAACCGCTGCCACATTAGTAATCACTTTTTCCCTAAATAAAACCCTGATTAAATCCAAACAGAGGATTACACTGTCGAATTGAATTCCAAACATTCTCTTCACAAAGCAGTTTCCCTCTCATAACTCCAAAAATCTTCTTCGATCTTCTTCATAATAATGACGAAACCAAAATCGAAGCCATCTGCAAAATCAAAATCAAAACCATCATCTTCTTCCACAACAGCAGAGGCCACTCAAATGGCTGCTGTAACCACGGAGATTCGTTACAAAGCTCCACACAACTATGTAGGTATTCTCATAAAACCTACCGATAACCACACTTTCGACTCCATCCTTGACATCCTTTCTGCATCAAAGTACAAAACTTTGATAACAGCAGACGCTCCTATTTATCTTGATACCCAGAGAGAGTTCTGGAAAAATGCCACCCTTGAAAAACAAGGAGATATCATCGCCGCCATCAACTCCTCCATACAGGGTAAGAAGGTACAAATCTCACCAAACTCCATCTCTGAAACCTTTAAACTCGATGATTTGAAAACCTCATTTACTAAAGACGAGTTGGTAAAGGATTTCATGAACAGGGGCTATGCAGAACAACCAAATAGGGATACCCTACAAAAGGGTTACTTCCCTTCTGCACCCAGATTTTTATTCCACACACTGCTCATATGTGTTTCTAATAAAACAACGTCTTTTAATGAGATACCAACAAAAATCCAATGCCTGAGGTATGCAATTTTAAATGATAAAAACTATAACTACTCCCAGGAAATATTTGATGATTTGGTAAAGAACGTTGATAATAAAGCATTTTTGCTCTTTCCAAGATTTCTAAGCTACTATTTTGAACAAAAATTTGTAGAGAAAGATGCAGAATTGCCCAAACAAGGTGTCTCATTCAAAATAAACCGTTTAACAATTGAAACATTTTCAAGAATGATGGCACAAATGAAATTAAAAACAAAGGAGGCTGAGCAGGTTCTAGAAACTGCTACTGATCCTCAAGCAACCACTGCTGAGCCCACTCCTCCAGGTGATCAAAGTAGCATACCCACTGCTTTGAAACCAACACCTGCCACCAAAAAGACCAAAAGAAAAACATCCAGAAAACCCACCAAACCCACACCAAAGGCAACTCTGGAAGATGGGATCCCAGAGTCAATGCCAGTGACAACACAAAAGTCACATGAAACCACTACTGCTACTTCCTCACAGCAGTTGGAAGAAAGATCTCAACCCCAGCCTAAAACTCCTCCTGCATCCTCACAAAAGGATCAGGTTGTAAGCACAGGGACCCCACAATATGAAGCTCTGGACCCACTCGGATCCATCTTCCACAGTCCTGATCCCAAGGACATGTCTCTTTCAACACCCATACCCTCACCAATCATATTGCCACAATCAATAATACCGCTGTTGCATGCAGTTGATATGGCACAGACACAAACCAGTTCCTCTCTATCACCTATTACTGAGAGTATACCTCCACAAGTGACTGGGTCTGATGCTCATACCTCTGCTAACCCAACAACAGCTGAGGAGGTTACACCCCTGAGTTACAAGTAACTCTCGGTGGTAGTTCAAGTAGAGCAGCAACTACAACTGATGGATCAACAGATCTTCAGTTGGACAGTTGTTACATTACTAAGACTCCCTTGAAGGCAATTTCTTCCATGGCAACATCGGTAACCACCAGTAAGTTATCTTTAACTACTGGTAACATCAAAGGTTTATCGGTTGCTGAAGAAAGAAGTCCCCAGTACCAAGAAAAAAGGGGCATCAATGGATGATTTTTGGGACTCTGTTCCTAAGTCACACATTGATACAACCACCACTGGTGGGGATTCAGATGATCCTGTTAATTCAGGTGATGATTCAAAATACAATGAATTGACGGCCATAGTTGAAAATCTAGAATCTTCTGTTGCCGAGATAAAAGATATGGTGCAGCAACTGTTAGAAGCTCAAAAAGCCCAATCAACTGTTCCTCCTGCTCAAGCACCTGCTCCACAAGCATTTGCTGCAAATGAGCTTTGGAATATCTTCCAGCCCATGCTTGAACAACAGCAACAAATGGCTGCTAAAAAGCATGCTAATCAAGTAAAAATGCTGACCAACATGGTGGAATCTAGGTTCAAGGACACTCAAGCTGATATCAAGGCTATTAAGGCTAGCATACAACAGAATGCTCAAAGTGAGAAAGGTCCATCTACCATTCTCTTCATGCCATCTACCATTTTCTTCATGGATACACCCCTGGCAGATAATGCCAAAAAGGGGGAGAAAATCAAGCTGAAAAAGAAAGGTATAGAAGATGGGATATACATTGAACCAGAAAAACCCAAAACCTCAAAAACTTCAACAGCTGGTACAACAGTAGTTACAAAAACTGCTGTCAGTAGCCAAACAGCTGCCATATCATCAACACACACACCTCCAACACACACCACCACAACTACTGTTCCACCACCACCACCTGTGTCCACAACACAAAAACCACCATCAAAATCAAAAACCACCAAACCATCATCACCCCCCTGCTAAAAAGCAGAAGACAACAGATGTCATAACATCTGTTGTAATGGCAACAGTGGTTGAAACACAAGTTGTTTCAACTACTGCTAGTCAACCACTGATCACCACCCAAACAACTGCCACAATAACCCCTGCTCAAAAGCAGAAGACATCTGCTGATACATCAGCAGTTGTTATGACAACAGCAGTTGAGACACCAGTTGTTTCAACAGTTGTTAGTCAACCATCCACCACTGCTCTATCCTTTCCTATATCTCAACCTAAGCTCTTTAGCAGAAAAAGAAAGCCAATTACTGCCGATGAAGGGATACATGATCCAAATGCTGAAAAGTATCCACTAGAGCTTGAAGCCATCAAAAATGAGATGAGGCGGTTTTATACAGAACCAGATCCCTCAAAAAGAAAATTCTCCTCACTCATAGGCTATATAGCTCCAGAAGATATAAATGATTATCTCAAGATAAAGGCAAAGCAAGCTAAAGTTAAAGCTAAGATTGACAGTGAAAATGAAAGGCTAAGCGAAGAAGGCATTGCTAATAGACTGGAGTTCTACCTTGCAAAGGTTAAGCAGATAGAAGAATTTACACAAGAGCTAGACAAAGAAAAGGTTGATCAAAAAAAGAAGTTGAGAGAACAACTTCTAGCCTTCATCATGAAAGAAAAGTTCTATCCTGCTGAAGAACAACAGTTTAAAGAATGGCCTTTAGTAGCTTTAAAGCATGAGGCTGAAAGGATCCAAAGAATCAAGAATGATCCTTCAAAGAAAAAGAATGCTCCAAACTGGAGTAAGTACAAAAAGCTCATTGCTGACCTCACTGCTGAATATAAAGGAAAGAAAAAGGAGCTAGTGGATGCTAAGGTGGACACTGCTGAAGCCATATCAAAATGGTCTAGGCAGCAAACTGATGAAGCCTATGAGAGGTTGAAGAAAAGGAAGAAGAGAGAACAAATGATGAAGCTGGAACAACAAATTGAAAGCCTCAAAACAATGCTAAAATCAGCAGACAACCTTACTCTTGTGACAAACTAAGAGGAAGGTAAACAGCTGTCTGACAAGGAGGTCAAAGAAAAGGAAGCAGAGTATCTCAAAGACACCATCATGAAAATGGGTCTAAAAGAAGATAGCTCAGCAAGAATTCAAAACCTTTTTAAGAAGGTATTAAACAGTCCTACATCCCCAAACACTGCAACAGGCATGATAGAAAAGGAAAAACAAGAGCTTACTAGACAAGAAACTGCAGAAGACATAACTGCAGCAAACAAAGTCATTGAAGAAGCTTTCAAAAGAATGTCTGAGAGTTTGCATGTGTTTTCAAGGCCATCATCCCTCAACTCATTTGATAATAAATCTCTCCCAAGAAACCCATTGGATTCAAAAATACTAAAGTGGAAGTCTGATCAAAAGACCCACGTATTGACTTTGCTCAGATCCAATGGTGAGGTGAAGCACATATCAAGGAAAGAAGCACTAGGCCTTAGTGTTGAAGATTTGCAGGATCTCCTTGAGCTTTCACTGTGTAGGGATGAAGATGACCAGAGTGCCAAAGATTTTGAAGCTGAATTTAAGGAACAAGCTAAGGCACTCTTGATGAGTAATAAAGGTCCTGAATAATGAAGGGTTTTGGCATTATCTGTTCCAGGGGGAGATTGTTGGGATTGAACCCTACCAGAGGAACAGATAATGTAAAGCCAAAACCGGATCACATCAGTGGACTATCAATAAGCAGCAATTTACACTTTGCTCTCCCCTTGACAGTGGTTATCTAACAGCTGATGGATCTTAAGTGCTGCTCAACTACAACAACTGATAAACCAAACTCTGATGATTATCCAACGACTGCTGAAGACAAACACTGATGCTCTGTCTACTGCTGTTTCCTAAGTACTGCTGAAGACTCAAGCACTGCTCTCTCAAAGACTAATCACCTTTGAAGAATGCACTGAAGATTCAACATCTGTGCTCAGGCTACAACAGTGGAACGTGAAGCAGTAGTTTTCCTTAGTTTTGCTTTTTACTACTTATCAGATGTTACATGTCAGTAGTTTGTATAGAACAGTGTTTATAGTTTGTTAGGTCGTTAGATGTCACTATCATGGTGACGTCAGCTGAAGCTCATCAGTAGTTTGGTTTGCCTATAAATATGACAGTATTCTGTACTGTTATACTTGATCGTTTTGAGTGAGTTCTTCTCCTCAATTCAATCCTTTCATCTTGTGCAACCAGCTCTGGTGTATCAGACTGAGGGGGAGTTTAGATTGTAAGCTTGTATTGTAATCTTTTGCTTTTATGTAAATCTTTTGACTAAATGAAAAGCAATTGTTTATCAATCTATACTTTCCTTTGATTGTGTTTACAAAGTTTGCTACTCATTTCCGCTGCACTTAGTATTCGTTTTATGCAAACAAACACAATCATGACGGCCCCAGATCCTAACATAGATACATCACAGGAGCTCACAGCCGAAAATCTCATGAAGATGGCAGACAAAGTTCTAGCTGCAAAGGAACTGGAGGTAGATTCTAGTTCTGGAACTAAGTCAAACGGCCAGGTCAGTCAGATTAACACAAATGAAGTGTCAGGTAAGAAAGACAAAAGCGAAAGTGACTGCAAGAATTGCATGAAAAACTGCAAAGATTGTAGTACTATTGCTTACCTCAATAACAAAAAGGTTGAAGATCTGACAAAAAGGGTCAGAGAGGTTGAAAACCAAATCTTAAACTGGGATAAATTGCTAAAAGCTTCAAACGATCGTGCAAAAGAGTTAACTGAAAAAATTGAAAATGATAAAAGTGACATAGAAAGAATTAAGAAAGAAAATGAAAAACTCATTCTTGAAAATCATCACATCACTGAAAATTTTGAGAAGCTTAAGCGAACGGTTAAAGATTCGGATGATCGAAATGGGAAAACAACAAAAGAAAATGTTCAACTGTCGGGTGTGTTAAGGGTAAAAGAGGAGTTAATAAATAAACAATTGGATGAAATTGCTAATCTGAAGCTTCAATTCCAAGAAGCGAAAATCGAAAACGAACGCATCCAATTAACATTAACCAGTTACAACTCCGCAAGCTTTGTTCTGCAGCACATTGTTCCCAAACCTATCGTGAAAAACAAAGCTGGCGAAGATGTATTTTCGGACGGAACTGGAGTGGGATATCATCAAGTTCCACTGCCTGTTTTAAACAATTTCTCAAAGAAAAAGTCCGGGTTGGTTAATGATGATGAAAGGTTAGATGAAATAAAACTTCCAGAGTCGATTGATGTTACATTCTCATCATCATCATCTGATGATAGTGTTCAGACTGATATTGTCAAAAGCATGGCAGAAAGTGTTTTAGAGTCTGATTCAAATGAAGATGATGGATGTTTCTTGGATAAATACATTCCGAAACAAAAGTCCAAGAACAACTTAAATGAAGAACCAAATCTTGTCATGTACAAGATGTTGGGTTCAGATAAGTTGTTTTCGGATTCTGAGTTTCCGATTGAGAATGTAAATGTCAACAAATTGAAAAATGTTTACAAATTGGTCGAAGTTGAGTTGACAGAAGTGAACAGTCTGAACCAAACAAAAAGACAAATGAATTTTGAGAAAGATAAAGCTTACTACAAGAAACCCGTTATTCCTCCACGTTTTTCTAATAACAATCGAAACAACTAGTCGGGTGGATATCAGGGGGGTAAGTCTTATCAGAAGAAAAATGTTCAAAACAAGAAGTCTGTTGAAAGGAAAGTGTTTGTGAACAGCTCGAGTTCACTTGTTAATGAAGAACCTGAAATCTTTTCAAAATCAAACAAAGAGTTCTTTGAAGAAAAAGCCTCTCAACCTCAGTCTGAAGGCATAAGTCGGGTAGCTGACACCCGAACATGCTTCAGATGCAATCAAGTTGGACATATTGCACGAAAGTGTACCAACTTGAAGCCTAAGACTGAAGTAGTTGAGAGTCAAAAGAAGAAAGATGTTGTGAAAGGAAAAGCTCCATTGGTTGTTGAGAAAAAGAGTTTTAAAAATGACAACACCAAAGTCAAAACTGAACCCGTAAAGAAGATGGTAACTAAAAGTGACAAACTTTACAAACGGGTCGCAACAACTCAACAAACATGGAAGCCGAAAGTTGCTGAGATGAGAGCAAGTGGTTCAAAACCAAAGGTTTCTGAGATGGAAAAACAATCATCTTCTACCACATCGGTAAAGATGAATGTTCCTTTGGAATTTTATGAAGAGCTTGAACAAGAAAAATCAATTTCTGAAAAGAAATGGGTGGCAAAGAAAGACCAACCATCTGGTCAACCTAAAAAGGATGAGTTTTTCACACTTAAAGAGGTTGAGGTTGAGTCTAAAGAAAGTTTGAAATTAAATGACAAAAATTTTCCACCACTCTACACAGTAAAATCTCACATCAAATTTGAGTTACCTAAGTCCAAAGAGGCTTGGGTAGCATCAAAATCTGCCTGAATGTCTGACTTGCCGGAGCTTCCTTGATCGAGAAGCATGAATCGGCATCCTTAATTGAAATGTTTTAATCATGTTGGTTTATGTGCAGGATCTTCCACAACTTGTTTCAAGATGGATTATGGATAGTGGAGCTTCCAGACATATGACAGGGAAGACTGCATTGTTGTACGATGTAAGGAATATAAATGGAGGATATGTTGGATTCGCGGGTAATCAAGGTGGTCGGATCGTTGGTGAAGGAACGTTATCCAATGGGATTGTAACGTTTGAAAGAGTCAATTACATTGCTGAGCTGGAAAATAATCTACTAAGTATTTCTCAGATCTGTGACAGAAAGTATACCACTCATTTCACTGACAAAGAGTGTTTGATTCTAAAACCGGGATTTGTTGTCCCTGAGGAGTGGGTCATCATGAGGGCACCAAGAGTCAACGACCTGTACGTATTGGATATGAGCATAGCAACGACAACAACGGGTCAGGCTCACTGTTTTGTGTCAAGAGCAACTGAGAAGGAATCAAGATTGTGGCACCGAAAGATGGGGCATATACATCTTCGAAAAATGAATCATTTGGTCCACAATGATCTGGTTACAGGAGTTCACATCAAAGGTTTTCATCTGGAAGGGGATTGTATAAGCTGCATTAAAGGCAAACCGAAGAAAAAGTCGCACCCCAAAAAGCAAGTCAGTTCAGTTTCACAACCTCTGGAAAGACTTCACATGGATTTATTTGGTCCTGTGAATGTTAAAAGTATTACCGGAGATTACTATTGTTTGGTCATCGCTGATGATTATTCCAGATTTTCTTGGGTATCTTTCTTGAAGACAAAGGATGAAACGTTTGACAGTCAGATGGCGTTATTCAAAAGGATTGAGAATTTGTACCAGAGGCGTATCCGAAGAATTAGAAGTGATAATGGTACTGAATTCAAAAACAACAAGATGGAAGAATTTTGCGAAGAAAGAGGTATACTGCATGAGTTTAGTGCTCCGTACACTCCGCAGCAGAATGGAGTTGCAGAACGCAAAAACCGGACACTAATCGAGACAGCCAGAACAATGCTCGCAGATTCAAAACTTCCAATAAATTTTTGGGCTGAAGCTGTTTCTGCTGCTTGCTACACTCTCAACAGAGTTCTCACTGTCAAGAAATTCAACAAAACATGCTTTGAATTGATCAGTAACCGCAAGCCTAATTTGAAGTATCTTGAACCGTTCGGGTCACCCTGTACGGTGATAGAACCTTTTGGAAAATTTGGTCCGAAGTGCATTGAGGGTATATTTGTTGGATATGCAAGCCCTTTGCGTCGTGTTTTCGTGCCAAGTGAAAAGCGGATTATTGAAGCTGCAAACGTTGAATGTCAAGGTCATACGATGCCGCCTCAAAACCCAGGAGATTCATGGCGTTACCACTACGACACTTTGTGGGATTCATTTGATGTGATGGAAGAACCTGGAGATGAAGAAGACTTCTTTGATGAGTTGGATATTCTTAGAGACTATGAGTCATCAGAAGAAAGATTTCCAGCACAGTATTCTAGGCAATCTCAGAAAACTTCAAATGATGATGAAGCAGGTCCTAGTAATGCTGGTGAACAAGATGATACTTCTCAAACTCCAGAAAATCAGACGGCAACAAATGATGATACAACGTCTGATGTTGGTCCAACTTTTGATCATGGGGATTCAGAATCTGAGGGGGAGCAAATCCAGATCTTAGATAAAGCAGATCCTATCAGTGAAGAAGGTGCAAATCAAAATGTCACTAATTTGGAAGGCAATGTAGATGTTCCGAGTGAAGTAATGCCCAGAACTCTTTCATATCATCCAGAGGAGCTGATCATCGGAGAGCTTCAATCAGGAGTTCAAACCAGACATCAAATTGACCAAGGACTGTGACAACTGTGTTCTGTAGTCGTGGTTCGATATAAAACAATGTTGGTTATCAACAAAACAATGTGCCTTGGTGTTATTATATGTGTTTTTGTGCTATTATATGTGTTTTTGTGTTATTATGTGTGTGTTTGTGTTTGGTAAGTTTTCAATTCAATTCGATTCCGATTTCAAGCTCTAAATCGCTTTCTGGGAGGTTATATGCGCACGGATGCGTAAATATAACTAGTTCAATGCAACGAACACCCCGGAATAGTGAAATAGGCTTAACATACCTTAAATAACCTCCACATAACTTAGAAATAAGTTTTGGATGGTTTGGTGTGTTGAAATCAAGTTTGTTCGATCGCAGGGACTATTTGTGTCAAACTACGAAACTATACCGATTTGTATAGTAACGAACACTCCGGAACTTGATCATAAGTTAAACATACCTTAAATAACCTTTACATAGCTTAGAAATAGGCTTTGAGGTGTTCGGTATGCTAAAATAAACTTTATTGATCAATAGGGACTAAAAGCGTCAAAAAGTGCACAAGTTTGCATTTTCGCGCATATCTTTCATTCTGACTATATCCGGACTTCTAAAAATTTATGTAAGCATTAAAATATTTTATTTTACTGTTTGGAATGATAAAATTCCATTCGTCGCTTAATTTGGATCGTTTTTGCGTTCGTTACGACTCCCGTCGTAATTAACCGAACAACGCGATCGTACGACCAAACAAACCGACATCCGAGATAATTTTGAGCATGTTTTGAGTTCCCTATACTTTAACATCATTTAAGAGCCATGAAATGAGGTTAACGGGGCTTAAACGTGTCAAAAATGAGCCGAAATGAAAGTTTCTGATGTGTAGGGACCAGTTTTGACAATCTGCCAAAGTTGGCCAGGCGGCCCGCGTAAGCCAAGCTTAATTCTTACGCGGGGCGCGAGAGCCTGTCAGACAGAAACTTCAGATTTTGCAATCTGGGTCGAATTCAGGGGTTTTAATGCAATTTTTGCAATACCATAGGCTAAATTTGATGGTTTTCTTGTGCCCCATTGTTTAGCAATACCATGGGCCCAAGTGGAGGGTCTAGATCGAAGCTCGTTTCCCGATAGATGATCCTAACGGTTCTAGCTCTCCTATAAATACCCACCTTCATTTCATTCATTCCTCACTTGAATTCTGAGATTTTCTCTAAGTTGGAGTGATTATCACTTCATACCTGAGAAATACTTGGAATTCAATCTTGCGGGGACCCTCTGTAAGTATTCTTTCGCGTTTTTCGTTCGTTTCTATCGTTAAAGTCAAACTGCGTTTGACTTTCTGCATTAACCAGTTTATGGTCAATGCGAAGTTCATTTGAACTTCATAACGTGAGCGTAATCACGATGGTCATAGTCCCTAGTGACTATACCTACTGATTACCACGTTATCTAGACTCAGTGACGAGTCGTAGTTTCGGCCAAAATGCGTTTTCTCGCGTATTTTGTAACCAAACAACTCTAGGATATCAAAACCGTTTGTTTTGATATCAAAACCTGTTTTCTAACTTAACTAAACATGTTCTAGCATGTTTAGCTCGTCACTTTTTAGATTAGTGCTTATGTAGAGTCGTAAGTCAAGCGGACTAAACACCCGCCTAGACTTTCGAACACGACCCGTTTGATCGATCTTTAGGATCCGACCAAACATGTTTAGTGACCATAGTATCATAGGGAATAACCTTCCGAGGTTATACCTTATGGTCACCTAGTTTAGGTAGTCGCATGATAAGTAGTTTATATGCCTTTGGTAAATTACCAAAATGCCCTTTTCATACATAATTGGTAATTAAACATATGTAACCTAAACTTTTGTCACGTAACTGATTATGTAACATAATTAAACATTTCTTGGCATATAATACTTGGCATATAATACTTGTCATAGGACTAGTTAGACGTCTCGAATGCGCTTTTGCGCACACGACGCGTTAAAGTAGCGTGAGCTACCATAATGGGTCGCAATGGGTCGAAAGCACTTAGGTTAGGTTTCAGTTTTAGGATGTAAGCTTTGTTAAACCATATCACAAGAGTTCCAACACTCATTTGGTTTACAAGACTTCATTCTATCTGATCTTCCGATTTAGGCATCTATTGTTTGACTAGTGGTTCGATTACTAGGTGCTGTTTGATTGCTCTGGTTTACTTGAGTTTGCTTGAGTTCTATTGATTGAAGATACTTTGCACTCCATGTGAGTACATAGTTCCCCTATTTTACTGTTTTCAATTGTTTTGGGGTGATTCATATGTGCTAAATGTTTTCTAGGATTTAACGATGGTTTTCAAAACGAATTTCGATATTATAACGATGATTTCAAAAACGATTAAAACGATTTTTACTAAACTAATAACGATTTCAATAATGTGAACGAAACTTGATGGTTGTAGTTACATAACAAATGACATTCATTAGCATTGATCAAGCCGACCAGTATTAGGTTATGGTACCATAGGATCTGACAAATCCCGTTATTGCACTGCACCCATGGTTATGTGTGGGGGTTGTGGGTAGCGACTGAATCTGATGTTTGTTAACTTACCCTTTGGTGGTTTGTTAATTCGAGAAGCGAGAAGCGAGGTGATCGAGTCACGAAGGTTTGAATGTTGTTAGCGAGACGACCATAAATAAGTTTTCACAATTAAAACGAGGATGATTTTAAACAATTTAAACGAGTTAACGATTTGGAAACAATTTGGAAACGATTTGAACAAGTTATACGAATTGGAAAAACGATTGGTTTTTGGTTAGTGTATAGATAACGGGACGGGTGTAATATGGTGAAAGCATGATAGATACGCCGCTGGTACTTCTTATATATAAGTGTTTTCAATATATTACATACCGTGGCGTTATTTAGTTCACTTGGGTAAACGATTTTGAAATGATGTCACACAAACGATGTTTTCTAAAGGTTATAAACCATACGAGTTTTTAACGAATTTTTACAAGTTGGTTTTCTAAAACAAATGTTTTTGGGTTAAGAAGCATGGCTATGGGATTTTACAAACTATAACCCACTTGATTTGAGTTGGTTAACTATGTTGCAATACACTTTTCAAAATAAGGTTTGTATTTTGACTCTTGTAGTCTAATAAAGTACTGCAACATATAAACGAGCCATGATTCCGATACTCTTATAAAACCTATGTACTTGCCAGCATTTCTTTGCTGACTAAGTTTTTACATATGTTTCAGGTGTTGATGCTTGATTGATTTCTAGGATGCATGCGTCACATAGGATCTGGACAAGGCCTTAGTGACATAACAACTATGATAGACGATATAAAACTAGTTTGTTCTATGTGTTAAGACAAATGAAATGATTAATTTTATCAATAAAACAAAACTATCTTGTATCCATGGTTGTGCAACAATAGCTTCTGTTGCAACACTCCCCGACGTTTCCGCCACGGTTTGTTGTCCTACGTGGTCGGGGTGTGACAGAAGAAGTTGGTATCAGAGCCAATGGTTATAGGGAATTAGGTTATTAGTAACGCTTTGACCTAGACTATAACTTTTAGGACCCCAACGCAAGTTTACTTGCGTTTAGATTTTAAAACAATACCATTACCTATCCTTAGGTGATAACCACAATGAGAACGCTAAGTTCGAATCCGCTTTGAAAACTAATCATCTGTTCTAGGATGATTGATTACTAGGTTTTGAACCCTTTGTTATAAGGTTTTGAACCCTTTAAGTTTTCAAATCTCGTCAGAGTTTGGGTCTAAATAGTGTGAAGACGTGCAAACTGGAAGAGTGGGTGCCTGTACTCCGAGTTTTCTGTCTAAGGCTAGAGTGTTCGTACAAATCCGCAGTATCGGACCAGTCACTCTTACCTGGAAACTCTTGGGGTGAGTGTCCACTTATAGGCGAGCATGTCTTCAGCGATACATTATTTTTGATCCATTTACTTTGATTAGTCTCTCCGTGTCATTTGTTTGTTTGAGGCAACGAACTAATGATCGCCTTTCTGGTGTTTTGACGGTATTTTCAATACCTCTTTTGCTTTTTAACCTCACTCGTTTCTCTTATGTCCTTATTAGAAAATGCCTCCTCGACGTGAAGCCCAATCTTTCACTATTGAAGAAATCGCAGCATTGGTTTCTCAGCAAGTGGCTGCTGTGCTTCCAGGAGTTGTGACCCAAGTCCACGAGATATTCAACAACAATAATAACAACAACAATGCACCGTGTAACTTCAAGAGCTTCAATTCTACTAAGCCGCTAAAGTTTTCTGGGTCGCAAGGAGCAACTGCGCTCTTGCAGTGGTTTGAGAGTATCGAGAGCACATTCAGACACGTCCAGTGTCCGAATGCGCGGAAGGTTGAATTTGCTTCTAGTGTGTTTGAGAAGCGAGCGCTTACCTGGTGGAATGGTATTATGCGCGATAGGGGTGCCGAAGTGGCATTGGCACAAACGTGGGATGAGCTTCGGGCTCTCATGATGAAAGAGTTTTGTCCCCGTCACGAGATTCGGGCTTTGGAACGAGAATTTGACGATTTAAAGCAAGATGGGGCTGAACACCGTGTGTACACGGATCATTTTGAGGAACTCAGTCTATTGTGTCCCACTATGGTTACCCCTCTGGAGAAGGCAATCGAGAGATATATCGATGGTTTACCCGATTCTATTTTGGATATTGTGACCGGTGTCAATCCTACTACCCTTCGTCAAGCGATCGAGTTGTCTGCTACCCTGACTGAATCTCAAGTCAGGAAGGGTAAACTCACCTGCAAGGGTGATAAAAAGAAGGCGGCTGATTCTGAAAAAGACAAGAAAAAGGGTAAGGGTAAGGATAAGGAAGGTGAGACGTCGAAGAAGTCGAGGAAGCGGAAGGATGCTCAGAATTTCGCTGTTACAACACAGACTGATCAGAACCCACCGGCTCAACCTCCTGCGAAGAAGGCATATGCAGGTACCGCACCTCACTGTGGACGCTGCAACGGTCATCATGTTGCACAACAAGCTTGTAAGAAATGCACAACGTGTGGAAAACTTGGGCATTTGGCCAATATTTGTCGTCTGGGACAAAATCAGGTTGCTCAGGTTCAAGCTCCGGTTCAAGGGAATGCTGCAAGATTCCCACCGGGTTCATGTTTCAACTATGGAGAGTTTGGTCACTTCCGCAACAACTGTCCAAGACGGGTGAATGCAAACGCGAATGCAAACCCGAATGCGAACGTCAACGTCAATGTGAATCCAGTACGTGGACGAGTGTATAACATCAATGAGGCAATCAATAATGCAGCTGTGAACGATTAGTATTTTGTATTTCCTCTGGTTGTTATCTTTTAACATTTAAAGACAATGCGGTTGGTATATAAATAAAAATTTATGGTTTTTATTTTTTGTGAACCAATGCAATTGTATGAATGTTTGATGCAACCTTATGATGTCAATACAAAGTCAAACCACTCGTGTGATTCTGTCATTTTTATGATCACTTGTGATCTCCCCTAGAACCTTAAACGCCCGTTTCTTTTAAGAAACAAAAGCCCAAAGCTATCTACGAAAAAGATATGTTTCTTTCCTAGCACATGTCACCGAGGAGAAAGTCAAGAGCAAGAGTATTCAGGATATTCCGACTGTTCGGGATTATCCAGAGGTGTTTCCTGATTGAACTGCCTGGTTTGCCTCCAGTTCGTCAAGTCCTGTTTCATTTTAACCTTATACCCAATGCCAACCCGATTGCAAAAACGCCTTATCGACTTGCACCATCAGAGATGCAAGAATTATCGAAGCAGCTTCAAGAGTTATCTGATAAAGGATTCATCCGCCCGAGCTTTTCACCTTGGGGAGCCCCTGTCCTCTTCGTGAAAAAGAAAGATGGGTCTTTTCGAATGTGTATCGATTATCGTGAGCTTAATATTCTTACCATCAAGAATCGATATCCCCTACCTCGAGTTGATAATCTCTTTGATCAGCTGCAAGGTGCTTCCTGCTTTTCAAAGATCGATCTGCGTTCTGGGTATCATCAACTTCGTGTTCTCGAAGAAGATATTCCCAAAACTGCTTTCCGCACATGGTATGGGCATTATGAGTTCTCTGTCATGCCCTTTGGTTTGACAAATGCTCCAGCCATCTTTATGGACTTAATAAATAGGGTCTATAAACCTTATTTAGACAAGTTCATCATTGTGTTCATCGACGATATTCTGGTCTATTCGAAGTCTCGAGCCGAGCACGAGCAACACCTTCGCTTAACATTGGAACTCCTGAAGAAGGAACAACTTTTCGCTAAATTCTCCAAGTGTGAATTCTGGCTTAAAGAAGTTTGAATTCTTGAGTCATATAGTCAATGAGCAGGGTATTCATGTGGATCCATCCAAGATTGTTGTTATTAAAGACTAGAATACACCAACAACACCAACAGAGATTCAATCTTCTCTTGGTCTTGCTGGATATTATCATCGAATCATTTCAACTTCTCAAAATCGCGGTTCCACTCACTGCTTTGACTCAAAAGAATAAGCCTTTTGAGTGGGGACCCAAACAAGAAGAAGCGCTCCAAACGCTATTAAATCTTCAAACTCGTGTTCTTCAAACTCAGCAATTTTGTGTTTCACAAAATTTGATGGGTACGGAATTACCACATCAGCTTGAGCTTAAACTCGAAACGAAGGATGATGGGTTGCTCTATTTCAAGGATCGTTTGTGGATTCCAAAACAAGACGACCTTCGCACCTTGGTAATGGACGAATCTCGCAAGTCTCGATATTCTATCCATCCTGGTGCTGATAAAGTGTACAAGGATCTTCGTACTCAGTGCTAGTGGCCTGGTATGAAAAAGGATGTTGCCTTGTATGTATCAAAATGCCTAACTTGTCTTAAAGTCAAGGCTGAACATCAACGACCTTCTGGTTTGCTTGTACAACCAGAGATACCGTTTTGGAAGTGGGAGAGCCTTGCGATGGATCTCATCACTAAGTTACCGCGAATATCTAAAGGTCACGATGCTATTTGGGTTGTTATCAATCGATTAACGAAATCAGCTCATTTTTTTCCAATTCGCGAGGATCTATCTGCTGATAAACTTGCAAAGATTTATGTTGATGAGATTGTATCACGACATGGTGTTCCTTTGGATATCATTTCTGATCATGATGCTCGATTTTCATCTCATTTCTGGAAGACCATGCAATCCGCTTTGGGAACCCAACTAAATCTAATCACTGCTTATCATCCCCAAACAGATAGTCAATCTGAGCGAAAAATTCAAACTTTGGAGGATATGTTTAGAGCTTGGGATATTCACCCGACTTTTCACATCTCCAATTTGCGATAGTGTTTAGCCAACGCTGAACTTCACATTCCTCTCGACGAGATCCGAATCGATGAAACGATGCACTTATCGAGAAACCCGTGGAGATCATGGACCGTACATTCAAACAGTTGAAGAACAAACGGTTTCGATTGGAAAAAAAATTCGCTGGGAATCCAAACGTGGCCCAGAGTTTACTTGGGAACGTGAGGACCAGATGAAGACGAAATATCCGCATTTGTTTTCACAAGCTTCCTCTAGTTAAAAATTTCGGGACGAAATTTCCTGAAGTAGGGGAGACTGTGACAACTGTGTTCTGTAGGTGGTTCGATATAAAACAATGTTGGTTATCAACAAAACAATGTGCCTTGGTGTTATTATATCTGTTTTTGTGCTATTTTATGTGTTTTGTGTTATTATGTGTGTGTTTGTGTTTGGTAAGTTTTCAATTCAATTCGATTCCGATTTCAAGCTCTAAATCGCTTTCTGGGAGGTTATATGCGCACGGATGCGTAAATATAACCAGTTCAATGCAACGAACACTCCGGAATAGTGAAATAGGCTTAACATACCTTAAATAACCTCCACATAACTTAGAAATAAGTTTTGGATGGTTTGGTGTGTTGAAATCAAGTTTGTTCGATCGCAGGGACTATTTGTGTCAAACTACGAAAATATACCGATTTGTATAGTAACGAACACTCCGGAACTTGATCATAAGTTAAACATACCCTAAATAACCTCTACATAGCTTAGAAATAGGCTTTGAGGTGTTCGGTATGCTAAAATAAACTTTATTGATCAATAGGGACTAAAAGCGTCAAAAAGTGCACAAGTTTGCATTTTCGTGCATATCTTTCGTTCTGAATATATCCGGACTTCCAAAAATTTATGTAAGCATTAAAATATTTTATTTTAATGTTTGGCATGATAAAATTCCATTCGTCGCTTAATTTGGATCATTTTTGCGTTCGTTACGACTCCCGTCGTAATTAACCGAACAACGCGATCGTACGACCAAACAAACCGACATCCGAGATATTTTTGAGCATGTTTTGAGTTCCCTATACTTTAACATCATTTAAGAGCCTTGAAATGAGGTTAACGGGGCTTAAACGTGTCAAAAATGAGCCGAAATACAAGTTTCTGATGTGCAGGGGGACCTGTTTTGACAATCTGCCAAAGTTGGCCAGGCGGCCCACGTAAGCCAAGCTTAATTCTTAGGCGGGGCGCGAGACCTTTCAGACAGAAACTTCAGATTTTGCAATCTGGGTCGAATTCAGGGCTTTTAATGCAATTTTTGCAATACCATGGGCTAAATTTGATGGTTTTCTTGTGCCCCATTGTTTGGCAATACCATGGGCCCAAGTGGAGGGTCTAGATCGAAGCTCGTTTCCCGATAAACGATCCTAACGGTTCTAGCTCTCCTATAAATACCCACCTTCATTTCATTCATTCCTCACTTGAATTCTGAGATTTTCTCTAAGTTGGAGTGATTATCACTTCATACCTGAGAAATACTTGGAATTCAATCTTGCGGGGATCCTCTGTAAGTACTCTTTCGCGTTTTTCATTCGTTTCTATCGTTAAAGTCAAACTGCGTTTGACTTTCTGCATTAACTAGTTTATGGTCAATGCAAAGTTCGTTTGAACTTCATAACGTGAGCGTAATCACGATGGTCATAGTCCCTAGTGACTATACCTACCGATTACCACGTTATCTAGACTCAGTGATGAGTCGTAGTTTCGGCCAAAATGCGTTTTCTCGCGTATTTTGTAACCAAACAACTCTAGGATATCAAAACCGTTTGTTTTGATATCAAAACCTGTTTTCTAACTTAACTAAACATGTTCTAGCATGTTTAGCTCGTCACTTTTTAGATTAGTGCTTATGTAGAGTCGTAAGTCAAGCGGACTAAACACCAGCCTAGACTTTCGAACACGACCCGTTTGATCGATCTTTAGGATCCGACTAAACATGTTTAGTGACCATAGTATCATAGGGAATAACCTTCCAGGTTATACCTTATGGTCACCTAGTTTAGGTAGTCGCATGATAAGTAGTTTATATGCCTTTGGTAAATTACCAAAATGCCCTTTTCATACATAATTGGTAATTAAACATATGTAACCTAAACTTTTGTCACGTAATTGATTATGTAACATAATTAAACATTTCTTGGCATATAATATTTGTCATAGGACTAGTTAGACGTCTCGAATGCGCTTTTGCGCACACGACGCGTTAAAGTAGCGTGAGCTACCTTAATGGGTCGCAATGGGTCGAAAGCACTTAGGTTAGGTTTCAATTTTAGGATGTAAGCTTTGTTAAACCATATCACATGAGTTCCAACACTCATTTGGTTTACAAGACTTCATTCTATCCGATCTTTCGATTTAGGCATCTATTGTTTGACTAGTGGTTCGATTACTAGGTGCTGTTTGATTGCTCTGGTTTACTTGAGTTTGCTTGAGTTCTATTGATTGAAGATACTTTGCGCTCCATGTGAGTACATAGTTCCCCTATTTTACTGTTTTCAATTGTTTTGGGGTGATTCATATGTGCTAAATGTTTTCTCGGATTTAACGATGGTTTTCAAAACGAATTTCGATATTATAACGATGATTTCAAAAACGATTAAAACGATTTTTACTAAACTAATAACGATTTCAATAATGTGAACGAACCTTGATGGTTGTAGTTACATAACAAATGACATTCATTAGCATTGATCAAGCCGACCAGTATTAGGTCATGATACCATAGGATCTGACAAATCCCGTTATTGCACTGCACCCATGGTTATGTGTGGGGGTTGTGGGTAGCGACTGAATCTGATGTTTGTTAACTTACCCTTTGGTAGTTTGTTAATTCGAGAAGCGAGAAGCGAGGTGATCGAGTCACGAAGGTTTGAATGTTGTTAGCGAGACGACCATAAATAAGTTTTCACAATTAAAACGAGGATGATTTTAAACGATTTAAACGAGTTAACGATTTGGAAACGATTTGAACAAGTTATACGAATTGGATAAACGATTGGTTTTTGGTTAGTGTATAGATAACGGGACGGGTGTAATATGGTAAAAGCATGGTAGATACGCCGCTGGTACTTCTTATATATAAGTGTTTTCAATATATTACATACCGTGGCGTTATTTAGTTCACTTGGGTAAACGATTTTCAAACGATGTCACACAAACGATGTTTTCTAAAGGTTATAAACCATACGAGTTTTTAACGAATTTTTACAAGATGTTTTACAAGTTGGTTTTCTAAAACAAATGTTTTTGGGTTAACAAACATGGCTATGGGATTTTACAAACTATAACCCACTTGATTTGAGTTGGTTAACTATGTTGCAATACACTTTTCAAAGCAAGGTTTGTATTTGGACTCTTGTAGTCTAATAAAGTACTGCAACATATAAACGAGCCATGATTCCGATACTCTTATAAAACCTATGTACTCGCCAGCATTTCTTTGCTGACTAAGTTTTTACATATGTTTCAGGTGTTGATGCTTGATTGATTTCTAGGATGCATGCGTCACATAGGATCTGGACAAGGCCTTAGTGACATAACAACTATGATAGACGATATAAAACTAGTTTGTTCTATGTGTTAAGATAAATGAAATGATTAATTTTATCAATAAAACACAACTATTTTGTATCCATGGTTGTGAAACAATAGCTTCTGTTGCAACACTCCCCGACGTTTCCGCCACGGTTTGTTGTCCTACGTGGTCGGGGTGTGACAAGGACTTACTAGTTTTTATTCATCAGTAGCACCTCTACAAACTGAGTTTTCACTATGTTGTTTTATCTCGCAGATCAAACCTCGAACTTACAAAGAGGCGCTTACTGAAGAATCTCGGGTCAACGCGATGCAAGAAGAGCTGAACCAGTTTGAAAAATTAGGTGTTTGGAAACTGGTGGATTTACCTGAAGGTCATAGGAAAATCAACACCAAATGGGTGTTCAAGTGTAAGAGAGACGACAGAGGAGTAATTATGAGAAACAAAGCTCGACTCGTTGTTCAGGGCTTCAGTCAACAGGAGGGAATTGATTTTACCGAAGTGTACGCTCCTGTGGCACGAATAGAAGCAATCAGAATTTTCCTAGCATTTGCATCATGGAAAAACTTTAAAGTCTACCAGCTTGATGTGAAGTCGGCCTTTCTCTACGGCAAAGTGAAGGAGGAAGTGTATGTGGGACAGCCACCGGGCTTCGTCGATCCACACCACAAAAATAAAGTGTATCTCTTGGATAAAGCGTTATATGGCTTACACCAGGCCCCGAGAGCCTGGTATGTGACATTATCTTTGCATTTTCTAGCCAATCACTTCATCCGGGGAACAATAGACGCCACCCTCTTCACAAAGATAGTCGATGATCACCTGCTGATAGTACAAATTTATGTGGATGACATAATTTTTGGGTCAACAAACGAGAACTTGTGCAAAGATATTGAACAAGTGATGAAGCAAAAGTTCGAAATGTCATCAATGGGGGAAATTAAATTCTTTTTGGGACTCCAAGTTGATCAACTTCCTAAGGGAATTTTCATACACCAGACGAAGTACGTTCATGATATTCTAGAGAAATTTGGAATGTCAGACTCTACTCCTGCGGCAACCCCATTAGCAACAAATCATGGGATTCATCCAGATCTCACCGGAGATAGGGCAGATGAAACACTTTATCATTCCATGATCGGTTCATTGATGTATCTAACTGCTTCAAGGCCCGACATTATGTATCCAACGTGCCTCGCAGCAAGATTTCAATCTAACCCGAGAGCTTCGCACTTGATCATTGTGAAAAGGATATTACGCTACCTGAAGGGAACTCCATCGTTGGGGTTGTGGTATCCTAGAAAAGGCGACTTTACGCTCGAAGGGTATTCCGATTCGGATTTCTGATGCTGCAAAGTGAATGCCAAATCAACAACTGCAGGATGCCAGTTCTTTGGACCTCGCTTGGTTACCTGACAGTGTAAGAAACAAACGTCTGTGGCGCTATCCACATGTGAAGCAGAGTACATTTCTGCCAGCAGTTGCTGTTCTCAGATCCTGTGGAAACAGCAACAGATGCGCGACTACGGTTTGTAGTTTCTTAACACTTCTCTTTTTGTTGATAATGAGGCTGCAATAAATTTAACAAAAAATCCGGTACATCACGCTAAAACCAAACATATAGAAATTCGTCATCACTTTATTCGCGATTGTTTCGAGAAAAAGTTGATACGAATTGAGAAAATCCACACTGACGAGCAAAAAGCTGATTTACATACCAAAGCATTTGATAGAACACGTTTTAAATATCTTTTAAAACTGAATGGTATGATGCTCTTGTCGGTGAAGGATGGAATCGTTGGCGTTGATGAGGATAACACTGTAGATGATGTTGATAAACAATCTGCAATGGTTTGTCGATTTTTTACCTGTTTTGGTCTTTAGGGGGAGATAGGTATATTTGTATATACTTTTAGAAAATCCAAAAACATTAAAAAATCAAAAAGCCAAAAACATGATAAAATTTCAAAATCCAAAAACAATAAAAAATAAAAAAGAGCTTGTGTAAAATGGGAAAATGATAGTACATCAGCTAGACTGTTACGGTATGCTAAATATTTGTAAAGCTTTAAAAAGGTTTAAATAGTCTCACTAATGATGTGTCGATAGGTTTTTACACAGCTAATAGATTTGTTCAGGATATAAACTTAAAATTTCATAACGAGACTTAATTCATGGGGAACACTACTTGGATATATAGGTAACCCCTGAAATCTCGTTTGATAGGTCCCTTATTCTGAGATACTAGGTCTTTATACTCAGTGATATCTGGGGTATTATTCCGGGACTTCTGCTGAATGGAAGTTCTGACCTAGTCCCCGAATAATACTTTTCGCAAAATGCTTGAAACATAGCATCACCCTCAGCAAGCTGATGAAACAATAAAATTGATAGTCACTGCTGTTGAAATCAAAAGATCCTCTAAAGGGGACACACTGAAAGTCAAAGCCGTCATCTCTCTGCGTATACGGAAGTATCGACCTGAGCTCTCACGGCCCTCGCATTTAACCCCTTACAGATATCATCTGTGGTATACTCACCTGTAAGACTGAATACTGGGAACTTGATACGGGAGTATATACAAGAGGTGGGACACACAAATGAGTTAAGTTCATAAGACATCTAAATCGTATCCTGAATAAATTGAAATTTGTGAGAAAACTTAAATTGGATCAGTATATCGACAATCTAGGTGAATTGTTTAATTCTGAGTATGAATTAAGCTTAACGGTACTTGTAACATGTCGATAGCTGATATGATTCCCTAACACGCTCACCAAAAATATGTCTGTAAATAGATTTCTTTCATTACATTCTGTCTTTCAGTTTCTGTTATACTCTTTTAGTTTAGAATCTGCATTGAAAATTCAAAAAGATTTTTTTATTTCTGCTTTATTTTTGACAAACCAAAGCGGAGGGTTGATCTTCAGATTCACAGTCTGATGCAGATGCAGGAAGTTGTTCTGAGCTGAAAAACAAGTTGAGAACTAATCTTGATACGGACAGAGAAAATAAAAAGTCAAAATGCAAGTTCATTAATTTGAAACTTGTAAATTTTCAGAAAAATGTTTGATCAAAACATCAGTATGTTTTTGCTTCGGGTCAACCAAGGTCATTAAGTTGAACTTGGTAGACAAATTAAGTACCTAGGGTCATTAACTTGGACCTAGATACTTAAGTGGATTTCTCGAACACTGATAATGTGAAAAAGATCAAAAAGTCAAATCGGTTTGAAAGTCAAAGTGTCATGGATCGAACAGACTAGACGATCGGCTAGACCAGCCGATCGAATAGCCTAGCCGTTCTATTGCCACCCTATAAATAGGAGTTCTTGCTTCATTTGAACGTTTACGCACTTCGATCGAACAAGAACTCTCTCAGCCGATTCACTGTTTTTCACTAAATTATTTGATTCTCTTTGCATCTTATCATTGATTTGTTGGTTTGCTCATCATTTTAAATGGCAAAGGTATGTGATTCATCTCCAAATCTTTGAAATTCATACTGTTCTCCATGTTCTTCATCTGTCGGTCCTTTAAACTTAGATTTAGGAAGATATAGGAAATGTTGATGAAATCTGATTATAGGGTTTTGTTCGCAATGACAAGATCTACATGTTTACCGTTTCAATTTTTGAAAAATCATGTTTGAACTTGTTAGATCTGAGGTTATGGTGTTACGACTGTCGGCACTTATTTTGTCAAATTGAACACTTTGTAGGATGTTTTAGATAGAGATAAGCATAGGGTTTTGATCGCGACATCATTAGGATTCTAAATCTGTGCTTAATTTATGTATTTGATGATAAAATTTTTTGAAGCATCTGATAGTGTTGTTCCTAGCCGTTTCTGTGACAAATGCTAGCCGATCGGCTAGACCAGCTGATCGAATAGCAATGTGCTAGCCGATTAGCTAGACCAGCCGATCGAGCAGCAATGAAGATCATGTGTTTGTGTTGATGTATAGGGTAGTTTAATGTTGATATCTTGAAATCTGTGCCAAATGAATGCTATGAAATCTGTGTGTTAGAACTTGTGTTGAATACTGTTTGATCATAGCTTTGCCAGCCGATCGAACAGAAATTGCTAGCCGATCGAACAGCATGTCATCATAACTTTGCCAACCGATCGGCTAGACCAGCCGATCGAACAGAAATTGCTAACCAATTGAAAAGCATATGCTAGCCGATCGGGCAGCATTACTTGTTGATAGGATAGCATCCATTCTTCACTTAGATTTCTGTGCATAAGTTTGTCAGCCGATCGAAGAGCATTTGCTAGCCGATCGGACACCATTTGTAAGAATTTCATTGATATAATTTACCAGCCGATCGGCTAGCCCAGCCGATCGAACAAAAATTGTCATTCTATTCATTTCCAGCCGATCGAACAACAATGCTCCTCGATCGAACAGGCCAGTCGATACACTTGTGTTATCACATAGGAACTCCAAGTGTTAGAAAAATTTTCAAAATTTTCATTCTTATGTCTCTATTCTTGTTCAAATGATTTATACTGAATATTCTTGCAGGGACAAGGAAAGGAAAAAGACAAGGGTCATAATATACCTTTGTGCAATCGATACTGAATCGACAACTGGTACTGTGGTAGAAAAGATGGCATCATTTTTGAGAGAGAGCATAATTGCTAAAGCAATGTCTGATAAAACTGTGGTTTATGAATCATATGTTAGAGCATTCTGGGATACAGCAAGGTTTGATGAAAAAGACAAAAAGATTCATGTTGTATTAAGAAAGAAGGACAAAAATGGAAAAGATATAGATGTTGGGATTGAATTTAATGTTGCAGATGTAAGAAGAGTTCTTGATCTACAAGATTCTGATGATGATCCGACAATCATGTCAGAACGTCATGTAAAAGGTTTGTGGTGCAGAATGGGTTTTACTGGGTACATAAATGGAAAGATGTACAAAAGATGTTTCTCCAAAGCATATCGGTACTTGATGCATTGTATGGTGCATTCATTGGGTCATAGAAAGGGTGCTTATGATGAGGTTGCTGATTATATCATGAACATCATAGCAAGCTTGGTGTTGAACAGAAAGTACAACATTTCTCAAGTAATTTTTGAGTATATGAAGGAAAATTGCCAAGCTGGAGGAGACAAATACATCATGTATCCTAGATTCATCATGATGATACTGAATGATAAAATCAAAGATCTTCCGAAGGACTTTGAGGATGTGATGGAGATGAGCATTGTAAATAAGGTTACAATTGGTAGAATTACAAAAGATAAAGATGTAAAAACCAAGCAGATGATTTGCAGAATAAAAAATAAAGAATATGTTGCTCCAGAAAACGATAAGTGGAGGCATGACAACAGTGTCTCAGACAATGAAGACTCAAAGATGAATGAGATGGTTGAGAAAAAGACTAGGTGGTGGTTCGTTAGAGATGGAAAAAGGAAAAGGACACCTAAGTCATCCCCTGCGATTATTATTCCTAAAGATGGAGAAAAGGGTATTGTGAAAGGGGGAGCATTAAGAACAATTAGATCACATATGGTTTAAATGTTACTAATCTTGTTGTCTATGTTTGTCTTGTAGGGTCTTCTGGAGAGCCACAGTAGAGGCTAGTTGATGAGACAGTTTTAGAGCCATCTGTGGTGATTGAACAAGGAGCTGAGTTGATAAAGCAAACTTTGGAAAGTTATCTGAAAAAGAACGAAGAGGTTGCAACACAACAAGCTCAAGGAACAAGTGCTCATGCTGAAAAGGCTACAAGAGTTGAACCAGAAACAGAAGCTCAAAGTAGTTCAAGTGATGGAGATTCTGAAGCCACACAATCTGATTCTGAATTGATTCCTGAAACTCTTGGTAGAGGAAAAGCTCAATTGAAGAAAAGACCTTCAAAGAAACAAAAGGGATCAGATAAAGAAGATTCTCCGTATGATCCTGAAAAGTCAAAAAAGCAAAGAAAGAAGAGAAAAGCAGCTCCAGCTGGAACAATTCCAAGAAATGTTAGATCAAAGAAATCAGGAGTTGAGTCACAAAAGGATAAAGAAGGAAAGAAAGTTCAACATGTGCAGAAAGAAAAGTCTCCAAGTGTTGATATTCCAAAAGAACCAGAGGTGAAAACAAAAGAAGTTCCAGTTGTTGAAACAGAAAAGAAGACAGGTGATGATGATTATGTTGAGATCACAGGGTTCAAAGCAGCCAGTCCTAAACCTGTTCAACAAGATATTCCTGGTTCATCGCATCAGAAAGAAGAAGATTTCAACTTTGATTTTGATAATATTGGTCCTGCTACTGGTATTTTCTCAAAAGATCTTCCAGGAGAAAGTGATATGTTTAATGATAAAGCTGTCAAAGAGCTATTACAAAGGGTCAATAAGTTGGAAAAAGAAAAAGCAAAATCAGAATTGGAACGTGATATGCTGAGAAAACAAGTTGAAGATTTGATGATAGCACATGATAAAATTGTTGCAGCGCTAGTAGAGAAAGAAGCAAGAATGAACAAAATGAAGGATGATGTCGATGATAGTTCTAAAATGTTTGAATTGTTGACACTGGAGATATCTACCTTGAATACAAAGATAAAGGAACTGGAGAATGTGAATCAAACGTTAAATCAGCTTCTCAGTGAAATGAGTGAAGCTACATCAAATGAAATGAAGGCGATGAAGTTGGAAATGGAAGCTATGAAGGCTGACAAAGTAATGAAAGATCAACAACTTCAGATGCTAGTTGCTATAGTTGAAATCCATCTAAAAATGAATATTCATGCTGCATTCGAAGAGATTGATGTGATAAACGCAAATGAAAGAAGAATGGAGCGAGAACGTCGTCTAGCTGAAGAAGCAAACCAAAAGAACAAAGGTATAGTTGAAGAGGTTGAAGTGGTTGATGGATCTTCTAGTCAACTTGATGCTGGTGGTGCTTCTTCACAACCTGATGTTGAAATGATTGAAGTTGTTGAAATTCAAGAACAAGTTGAAGATAATCAGGAGATGGTTGAAGCTGAAGAGCCTCATGAACCTGAATTCTTAGTTGTCGGTGAGCCTTCTGAGCCAGTAGTTGTTGAAAATATTCTTCGAAGGGTTGAAATTATTCAGAGAAAAAGAAAGGCCAGGGAAGTTCTGCTACTTGAGTGGAAGACAGACAAATTTGTGCTAATTGGTAATGCTTACCCTGTGCCATACAATTCAAAAGAAGTGGCCAAGTTGTTAAAGTTTCTTGATCGAAAAAGAAAGGGAAGAATAGCTCGTGGTGAGATTGTGGATGAAGAATCTGATATAGAGATGTTCGGAGATGAAGAAGAGGAGGATGAAGATAAAGATGATGATAAAGGTGATGACAAACCAGTTGATAAAGATAACAAAGACGATGATGACAATGATCAAGGTGCTTCTGGATTATTAATCAGAGATCCAGCTGTTCAAGAAAAGGTGGATGAGTTGATGAACAACGAAATCAATGAACAGGAGGATGAAGTTCAGAATGAAGCATCATCATCTGGAAAGCAACCTGTTGATCAAGTACTTCTCTCAAATCCTCCCATCTTTTATTTAAATGTTCAACAACAAGGAGAGTAGAGATTACAAGAACAAGGGCTGAAATGCTTGAAGAATTGGGTTTAGAAGATGGAAAGTTCAAGTTCGACATTGAAGATGAAATTCCTCAGTCCCCTGCAAAGAATTTTGAGCCTAGATACCCCCATGAAGCTGATCATTATGACGATGTAATTGTTGAAAGTGCTTCAGATTCGGAGGAAGATAGATATGATTTTCACTATGAAGGGGAAGATGCGGCATTTCCATAGCTTGTAGAGTTATTTAAAGAGAAAAATGAGGATGAGGTCAGGAGAAAGATTGTAGAAAAGATTTCTACTGAAGATATTCCTGAACCAGTTCCAAGAGATATTCCTACAGAAGAAAGAAAGAAATGGTTCAAGAACATGCCGAAGGAAAGAAAAACTCTCAGGGCGCTTCAATTTTTCACACATAACAAAGATCTTTCTTGGGGAGACATCCTGTCTTGGGGATACTTAGAAGATCTTAAAGTTTACGCTATCAGACGGGAGCATGGAGTTCAATATTTTGAGTTCTTAGCTGATATTGCTACTTTACCTTGGTGGGATGTAGATACATTGGTGGTAACAAAGAACATTAAAAAGTATTACTACGGTCTAGAAGTACGTGAGCATGATCAGAAATTGTGGAACTATATCAAACAACAAGCAACGAATCATTATCCAGATTGGAAGCCACATTTCCCAAAGCAAATTGTTACTTACCTGGAGAACGGAGAAAAAGATATTACTTTGGATGTAAAGCCTCCCAGGTGTTTGAAGAATATGCCTCTCAGAGCCATTGAACAAGACTTTCATTATCTATTTCAAGCTTGGCTATACAATCCATCTACAGCTGAGGCAGTGATCTCTTTGTATGACAAGTCCACAGGAGAATCTCGAAGAATCTGTATCTTGGATCCTATGTGGCTGGTGAACTGTTCAAAGAAAGACATAGACTGCTTGTTTGTCAACAAGATAGTTTATGACAAGAAAGACAAAGAGATAGCTATGCAATATCAAGGAGTAGTAGATGTTTGCTTCGCCAAAGAAATCAACTCAGGAAGATACTGGAAGACGAAATGGAGAGATCTTGAAATTGATGAGTTCTTAAAAGTTTACAAGCGAAGTCAAAGATCTGAAGCGATAGCTAAAAGAGCTGCTGAGCTGGGAAAAAGAAGAATGGGGTATGTGCCGCCTACTGATCAGACGCCAATCGAATCTGAAGAGAACAAGATACCAAAATGGGATCGAAAGCGTGATGGCGACCCAGAATATCGTAAATGGTGGATAAATGAGGGGAGACACAAAAGAAGAAGAATGTTAGAAGAAAGAGCAGAACAAAGAAGGCAAAAAGCGAAAGAAAGGAGACGCAACAGGAGGAAATAAAGACTATGTTGGAAGGAACTGCAGCTACATCCGAGGGGGAGTCTGTTAGTGCAATAACGTATGTAGCTTCCGTCAACAAGTAGTCATATTTTGTATAGTTGTGTATATGTTTTGTATGTTTGTATGTAAAGCAGGTCAGGATTCGGGAAAGTTTTTGTTAAGTGCTAAAGCTGCCAGCCGATCGGCTAGCCCAGCCGATCGGACAGCCCGGCCGATCGAGTAGGCTGTTCGATCGGTTAGCATTGTCAGCCAATCGGCTAGCCCAGCCGATCGGCCAGCACTCACTTATCCTGTTCTTGCCTATAAATAGTTGTTCGATCAGCTTATTTAGGACCTTTGACACTTTCACTTTACAGCAACCTTTGTCAGTCTGTGTTCTCTCTGGTTCTTGTACACTTTCATATCATATCAATAGAATATCAGACGGTGATTCAGAGTAGAATTATGTCTTCGTATGTCTGCTATGTGATTACATGAATTCCGCGCATTGATCACTTACGATTCAACTACGTTTCCGAACGAGAAGATCCCATCGGAGGGACCAACAAAAATACATAGATAAAACAAGGCTTTGAACCATGTATCTTATCAAAGATAAAATACACCACTCAAACCCTTCAAAATAGGATGACATCATTTCTTGGGAATACTTCTTGAAAACTTTAACCACCCGCCTGATCCATATCAATTTCCTGAAATACATGTAGTTTGAAAAACATCAACAAAAGTTGAGCGAGTTCATGTGTTTTGTATGTGAGCTCGTAATAAACTTGTAATCACTGAAGTACGTATTCGTAAACCGGTATGAAAGCGTCTATGAACAGATTAATTAATGATTTACATGGTCATTAATATGTGTGCAATGGTGCAAGAAGGCTCAAACCTAGCGGATTTTGTACCGGGCTTCCGGCTGGAAGACATAGTCACCACTTTCGGCCACTTCCGGCCCAGGGGTGGGGCTCGCAACACTCAAATAGATCTATCACTCATGTCCCTCGGTCCTTATACGAGGATAATGGTCTTAAGTGTTGTACCCACCACTCACATGATCTAACAGTTCATTCCTTAGCTAACCATACCACTTGTAAACGTTTGTAAACAATTGTAACATGTATTTCACCCCCGAAGTTATAAAACTAAAAACAGCTAAAAGAAAAGGGGGACATGAACTCATAATCTTGCGTCTCGTAATCCGATGTAACTCAAAGATCCTGTCCCAAAGTCGTGCAACTACCTACACACGTGCTACGTTTTATTAGACGACTAGATCATGCCATGGCTTTTAGTCTTAATTGTTATGACTTAGCATCTTTGAGTTACATTTTTGATGTGCAATATATCATTCCAAAGTATATAATTATTTGTTAAAATAATAATATTTTAACTTAACTTATATTTATTAATTGTTGGAATATTTGTTAAAATAATATATTTTAACTTATTTGTTTTGTAATCTTTCATGAATATTTTCCCAAGGATGGGTATAATTATACTTGTGTATTTTTAGACTTGTGTATTTTGCCAAGTATTGGTGGCGTGTTCCGGTGTGTATTTGTACGTACGAGGATACGAATTTTTCTTGTATTTATTAAGTATTCTTATACTTAATTTTTGTATTTAAATTTTCCGGAATATTATTTTTAACCAATAAAAATCACCAATTTACATTCCTAAAATATATTTATTTTAAGAAAACTTTTATAGAAATTATCTATAGACTTTTCTTGGCAATTATATTTTCATATAAACCTCAAAAATAATATATTTTCAAGATTCTCTTAGAAAATATTTATAAATCTATTTTTCACCCAAAATAATATATTCATAATTTGTTTAAGAAAATATATATTTTCTTCAAAAATAATATACCTTCTAATTGTTCAAGAAAATATATTTATTTTTCCCCATTCAAAATAATATATTTTCTACTTGATAAAATATGATATATTTTTGTAATACTTGTAAAAATCATTATTTCTGTTTCTATGGTTTCCAAGATACCGTTTAACCCATTTGTCAAAATTTATAAGTTTAATCCCGGAATATATATAAGTGTAGTCCATGTGTCCGTTTGTCCAATATTCGGGTATAATTCATATATTTGTTTTCTTGGAATTTTGGTATTATTTTGTATTAAATTTTTTGGTAATTTTGGTGTGTTATATTGTTTTCAAGTCCTGAAATAATATAACTAATATACATAATATACAAGTTGCACAAAAATTGTGACTGGTGAACTCGAAGAATCTGTATCTTGGATCCTATGTGGCTGGTGAACTGTTCAAAGAAAGACATAGACTGCTTGTTTGTCAACAAGATAGTTTATGACAAGAAAGACAAAGAGATAGCTATGCAATATCAAGGAGTAGTAGATGTTTGCTTCGCCAAAGAAATCAACTCAGGAAGATACTGGAAGACGAAATGGAGAGATCTTGAAATTGATGAGTTCTTAAAAGTTTACAAGCGAAGTCAAAGATCTGAAGCGATAGCTAAAAGAGCTGCTGAGCTGGGAAAAAGAAGAATGGGGTATGTGCCGCCTACTGATCAGACGCCAATCGAATCTGAAGAGAACAAGATACCAAAATGGGATCGAAAGCGTGATGGCGACCCAGAATATCGTAAATGGTGGATAAATGAGGGGAGACACAAAAGAAGAAGAATGTTAGAAGAAAGAGCAGAACAAAGAAGGCAAAAAGCGAAAGAAAGGAGACGCAACAGGAGGAAATAAAGACTATGTTGGAAGGAACTGCAGCTACATCCGAGGGGGAGTCTGTTAGTGCAATAACGTATGTAGCTTCCGTCAACAAGTAGTCATATTTTGTATAGTTGTGTATATGTTTTGTATGTTTGTATGTAAAGCAGGTCAGGATTCGGGAAAGTTTTTGTTAAGTGCTAAAGCTGCCAGCCGATCGGCTAGCCCAGCCGATCAGACAGCCCGGCCGATCGAGTAGGCTGTTCGATCGGTTAGCATTGTCAGCCAATCGGCTAGCCCAGCCGATCGGCCAGCACTCACTTATCCTGTTCTTGCCTATAAATAGTTGTTCGATCAGCTTATTTAGGACCTTTGACACTTTCACTTTACAGCAACCTTTGTCAGTCTGTGTTCTCTCTGGTTCTTGTACACTTTCATATCATATCAATAGAATATCAGACGGTGATTCAGAGTAGAATTATGTCTTCGTATGTCTGCTATGTGATTACATGAATTCCGCGCATTGATCACTTACGATTCAACTACGTTTCCGAACGAGAAGATCCCATCGGAGGGACCAACAAAAATACATAGATAAAACAAGGCTTTGAACCATATATCTTATCAAAGATAAAATACACCACTCAAACCCTTCAAAATAGGATGACATCATTTCTTGGGAATACTTCTTGAAAACTTTAACCACCCGCCTGATCCATATCAATTTCCTGAAATACATGTAGTTTGAAAAACATCAACAAAAGTTGAGCGAGTTCATGTGTTTTGTATGTGAGCTCGTAATAAACTTGTAATCACTGAAGTACGTATTCGTAAACCGGTATGAAAGCGTCTATGAACAGATTAATTAATGATTTACATGGTCATTAATATGTGTGCAATGGTGCAAGAAGGCTCAAACCTAGCGGATTTTGTACCGGGCTTCCGGCTGGAAGACATAGTCACCACTTTCGGCCACTTCCGGCCCAGGGGTGGGGCTCGCAACACTCAAATAGATCTATCACTCATGTCCCTCGGTCCTTATACGAGGATTAATGGTCTTAAGTGTTGTACCCACCACTCACATGATCTAACAGTTCATTCCTTAGCTAACCATACCACTTGTAAACGTTTGTAAACAATTGTAACATGTATTTCACCCCCGAAGTTATAAAACTAAAAACAGCTAAAAGAAAAGTGGGACATGAACTCATAATCTTGCGTCTCGTAATCCGATGTAACTCAAAGATCCTGTCCCAAAGTCGTGCAACTACCTACACACGTGCTACGTTTTATTAGACGACTAGATCATGCCATGGCTTTTAGTCTTAATTGTTATGACTTAGCATCTTTGAGTTACATTTTTGATGTGCAATATATCATTCCAAAGTATATAATTATTTGTTAAAATAATAATATTTTAACTTAACTTATATTTATTAATTGTTGGAATATTTGTTAAAATAATATATTTTAACTTATTTGTTTTGTAATCTTTCATGAATATTTTCCCAAGGATGGGTATAATTATACTTGTGTATTTTTAGACTTGTGTATTTTGCCAAGTATTGGTGGCGTGTTCCGGTGTGTATTTGTACGTACGAGGATACGTATTTTTCTTGTATTTATTAAGTATTCTTATACTTAATTTTTGTATTTAAATTTTCCGGAATATTATTTTTAACCAATAAAAATCACCAATTTACATTCCTAAAATATATTTATTTTAAGAAAACTTTTATAGAAATTATCTATAGACTTTTCTTGGCAATTATATTTTCATATAAACCTCAAAAATAATATATTTTCAAGATTATCTTAGAAAATATTTATAAATCCATTTTTCACCCAAAATAATATATTCATAATTTGTTTAAGAAAATATATATTTTCTTCAAAAATAATATACCTTCTAATTGTTCAAGAAAATATATTTATTTTTCCCCATTCAAAATAATATATTTTCTACTTGATAAAATATGATATATTTTTGTAATACTTGTAAAAATCATTATTTCTGTTTCTATGGTTTCCAAGATACCGTTTAACCCATTTGTCAAAATTTATAAGTTTAATCCCGGAATATATATAAGTGTAGTCCATGTGTCCGTTTGTCCAATATTCGGGTATAATTCATATATTTGTTTTCTTGGAATTTTGGTATTATTTTGTATTAAATTTTTTGGTAATTTTGGTGTGTTATATTGTTTTCAAGTCCTGAAATAATATAACTAATATACATAATATACAAGTTGCACAAAAATTGTGACTTCTAAATATATTTTCCTAAATATATACTTAGTCACTTTTATTTATCAAAAAGCAACCTCTAATATTTGTAATTTTTGTAACAAAAATTATGGCAAATTTTATATGAAAAACCATGGTTAAAATTTACTTATAAACACTTGTTTAAAAATATTTTTTCTAAGTGTTTAAATTCTACAAATTTTTTTCCATAGTTTCCCCTTAAAAATGGAGGTTTCTATGCTTTAAAATGTGACAACTGTGTTCTATTAATCATTATACAATGTAAAACAGTGTTGATTATTAATAAAACAATGTGATTTGGTGTTATTATATGTGTTTTGGTTTTGTTATGTGTGTATTTGTGTGTGGTGATTTTTCAATTTAATTAGATTCCAATTTCAAGCTTTAAATCGCTTTCTGTAAGGTTATACGCGCACTGATGCGTAAATATAACCAGTTTAATGCAACAAACACTCTGGAATAGTGAAATAGGCTTAACATACCTTAAATAACCTCCACATAACTTAGAAATAAGTTTTGGATGGTTTGGTGTGTTGAAATCAAGTTTGTTCGATCGCAGGGACTATTTGTGTCAAACTGCGAAACTATACCGATTTGTATAGTAACGAACATTCTGGAACTTGATCATAAGTTAAACATACCCTATATAACCTTTAAATAGCTTAGAAATAGGTTTTGAGGGGTTCGGTATGCTAAAATAAACTTTATTGATCAATAGGGACTAAAAGCGTCAAAAAGTGCACAAGTTTGCATTTTCGCGCATATTTTACGTTCTGAATATATCTGGACATCCAAAAATTCATGTAATCATTAAAATATTATTTTTTAGTGTTTGGCATGATAAAAATCCATTCGTCACTTGATTTGGATCGTTTTTGCGTTCGTTACGACTTCCGTCGTAATTAAGCGAATAACGCGACCGTACGACCAAACGAACCGACATCCTTGATATTTTTGAGCATGTTTTGGGTTTCCTATACTTTAACTTTATCTTAGATCCTTGAAATGGGGTTAACGGGGCTTAAAAGTGCAAAAAAATCAAGTTTTGCAAGTACAGGGACCATGTTTGAAATTTCTGACCAGATTCAACGAACCTAGTCCATTTTGAAGTGCTGATGGTTTTAACCCATGGTTTTGCAAAACCATGGGCTGGTATTCAATGAACCTAGTCCATTATGACTCATATTAGGGGCTCCCATGGTTTTAGAAAACCATGGGCACACATGTAAGGTCCAGATCGAAGCTCAGTTTTCGATGAACGATCTTAACGGTTCTTGAATTCCTACAAATACCCACCCTCACTTCCTCCCAAAGCACACTTGAATCTGATTTTGGCTCTCTAAGTTGAAGTTTATGCTTCATACCTTAGAGTAAATCGGATCAAGAGCTTGCGGGGACCTTCTGTAAGTATTCTTTCGTTCTTTTCATTCGTTTTTGTCGTTAAAGTCAAACTGCGTTTGACTTTCTGCTTTGACCAGTTTATGGTCAACGTGAAGTTCGTTTGAACTTCATAACATGAGCGTAATCACGATGGTTATAGTCCCTAGTGACTATACCTACTGATTACCACGTTATCTAGGCTCAGTGACGAGTCGTAGTTTCGGCCAAAATGTGTTTTCTCACGTATTTTTTAAGCAAACTACTCTAGGATATCAAAACCGTTTGTTTTGATATCAAAACCTGTTTTCTAACTTAACTATACATGTTCTAGCATGTTTAGCTCCTCACTTTTTTTTAGATTAGTGCTTGTGTGGAGCCGAAAGTCAAGCGGACTAAACACCCGCTAAGACTTTCGAACACGACCCGTTTGATCGATCATAAGGATCCAACCAAACATGTTAAGTGACCATAGTAGCATAGGGAATAACCTTCCGAGGTTATACCTTATGGTCACTATAGTTTGATTAGTCGCATGATAGGTAGTTTATATGCCTTTGGTAAATTACCAAAATACCCTTTTCATACATAATTGGTAATTAAGCATATGTAACCTAAACTTTTGACACGTAACTGATTATGTAGCATAATTAAACATGTATGGGCATATAATACTTGTCATAAGACTAGTTAGACATCTTGAACGCGCTTTTGCGCACACGACGCGTTAAAGTAGCGTAAGCTACCTTAATGGGTCGCGATGGGTCGAAAGCACTTAGGTTAGGTTTCAACTTAGGATGTAAGCTTTGCTAAACCATATCACATGAGCTCCAACACTCATTTGGTTTACAAGACTTCATTCTATCCAATCTTCCGATTTAGGCGTCTATTGTTTGACTAGTGGTTCGATTATTAGGTGCTACTTGATTTCTCTGATTTGCTTGAGTTTGTTGGAGTTCTATTTGATCGAGGATACTTTGCACTTCATGTGAGTACATAGTTCCCCTATTTTACTTTTTTTAAATGTTTTGGGGTGATTCATATGTACAAAATGGTTTCAAAGTTTAAACGATGGTTTTTCAAAAACAATTAAGATGGTTTATACAAAACTAATAACGATTTCAATAAAGTGAACAAACTTGTTGGTTGTAGTTACATAACAAATGACATTCATTAGCATTGATCAACCCGACCAGTATTAGGTTATGGTACCATAGGATCTAACAAATCCCATTACTTTACTACACCCATGGTTGTGTGTGGGGGTTGTGGGTAGCGACTGAATCTGATGTTTGTTAACTTACCCTTTGGTGGTTTGTTAATTCGAGAAGCGAGAAGCGAGGTGATCGAGTCACGAAGGTTTGAATGTTGTTAGCGAGACGACCATAAATAGTTTTTCACAAATCCAAATGAGGATGATTTAAACGATTTTTAAACGAGTTAACGATTTTGAAACGATTTTAACAAGTTAAACGATTTGGGTAAACGATTGGTTTTTGGTTAGTGTTTAGATAACGGGACGGGTGTAATGTGATGAAAGCATGGTGGATACGCCACTGGTACTTCCTATATATAAGTGTTCTCAACATATTACATATCGTGGCGTTATTTAGTTCACTTGGGTAAACGATTTTGAAACAATGTCACACAACGATGTTTTTCTAAAGGATATAACCATACGAGTTTTTAACGAGTTTTTACAAGATGTTTTACAAGTTGGTTTTCTAAAACAAATGTTTTTGGGGTTAAGAATCATGGCTATGAGATTTTATAAACTATAACCATCTTGATTTGAGTTGGTTAAATTATGTTGCAATACACTTTTCAAAACGAGGTTTGTATTTTGACTCTTGTAGTCTAATTAAGTACTGCAACATATAAACGAAGCCATGATTCCGATACTCTTATAAAACTTATGTACTCGCCAGCATCTCTTTGCTGACTAAGTTTTTACATATGTTTCAGGTGTTGATGCTTGATTGATCTCTAGGATGCATGCGTCACGTAGGATCCGGACAAGGCCTTAGTGACATAAAAACTATGATAGACGATATAAAACTTGTTTGTTCTATGTGTTAAGACAATGTAACGTTAATTTTATCAATAAAACGAAACTATTTTGTATCCATGGTTTTGAACCCTCTAAGTTTTCAAAGTCTCGTCAAAGATTGGGCCAAAATAATGTGAACACGTGCAAACTGGAAGGGTGAATGCCTGTACCTGGGTTTTCTGTCTAAGGCTAGAGTGTTCGTACAAATCCACATAATCGGACCAGTCACTCTTACCTGGGAACTCTTGGGGTGAGTGTTCACTTATAGGCGAGCATGTCTTCGGCGATACATTATATTGACCCATTTACTTTGATTAATCACTGCGTATCATTGTTCACTCGAGGTAACGAACAAATGATCGCATTTCTTGTGTTTTGTTGGTGTTTTCAATACCTCTTTTGCTTTTCAACCTCACTCGTTTCCTCTATTTCCTTGTTAGACAATGCCTCCTCGACGTGAAGCACAATCTTTTACTATTGAAGAAATCGCAGCCCTGGTCTCTCAGCAAGTGGCTGCTATGCTTCCGGGCGTTGTGACCCAAGTCCACGAGATATACAACAACAATAATAACAATAACAACAATGCACCGTGTAACTTCAAGAGCTTCAATTCTGCTAAGCCTCTAAAGTTTTCTGGGTCGCAAGGAGCAACTGCGCTCCTGCAGTGGTTTGAGAGTATCGAGAGCACATTCAGACATGTGCAGCGTCCGAATGCGCGGAAGGTTGAATTTGCTTCAAGTGTGCTCGAGAAGCGAGCGCTTACCTGGTGGAATGGTGTTATGCGCGATAGGGGCGCCGAAGTGGCTTTGGCACAAACATGGGATGAGCTTCGGGCTCTCATGATGAAAGAGTTTTATCCCCGTCACGAGATTCGGGCTTTGGAACGAGAGTTTGATGTGACACCTGTGCCTCTGCGACCAAAAAAAACCAAATCAATGAAATATTGGGTTTCATACTTGGGATTTGTGTAAACATGTGTATCGTTTGCACATGTCAATTCTTGTTCGATTTCGGGCCTTATATCGCTTTCTGGAAGGTTATACGCGATCTGATGCGTAAATATAACCAGTTTAATGCAACAAACACTCCGGAATAGTGACATAGGCTTAACATACCTTAAATAACCTTTACATAACTTAGAAATAAGTTTTGGATGGTTTGGTATGCCGAAATCAAGTTTGTTCGCTTATAGGGACTAAAATCGACAAACTGCGAAAGTATGCCGATTTGAACTGTAACGAACAATCTGGAACTTGATCATAAGTTAAATACGCCCTAAATATCCTTTACATAGCTTAGAAATAGGCTTTGAGGTGTTTTGTGCGCAAAAATAAACTTTATGTTCATTCAGGGACTAAAAGCGTCAAAAAGTGCATAAGTTTGCATTTTCGCGCATATCTTACGTTCTGAATACATCCGGACATCCAAAAATTTATGTAAGCATTAAAATATTTTATTTTAGTGTTTGGCATAAGAAAATTCCATTCGCCGCTTGATTTGGATCGTTTTTGCGTTCGTTACGACTTCCGTCGTAATTAACCGAACAACGCAACCGTACGACCAAACGAACCGACATCCGACATATTTTTGAACATGTTTTGAGTTTCCTATACTTTAACTTCATTTTAGAGCCTTGAAATGAGGTTAACGGTGTCACACCCCGACCGCGTGTAACATGCAACCGCGGCAGAAAACGTCGGGGAGTGTTGTGGACAGAATTAATTGTTATACAACCATGGAAATTAAAGTTACATTTTATTTATCAAACACAGGTGTTACATTGTCTTAGAAGGGAGTACAGAATTCAAAACATAGTTATACTAGTTCTATCTTCACTTTTAGTCTCTAAGGCACAGGTCCGCCCTAGTATCGTGATCAACATCTTATGGAACAGCTCCTGAAAACACATGTGAAAGTAGGTACGTCAGCATAAAAATGCCTGTGAGATACATAGGTTTTGTGAAAATGGGATTCATGACTTGAGTTTAAAGAAATGTTTAATAACAGTCAGTCATGAACCTTGTAATTTGTCTTGCTTTGTAAACCATTTGAAAAACGATAGTGTCAGATGATATGTATAGATAAGTGTAAGGTTAAACGAGTAACCAAGTAAAATGAGTTGAGTAAGATAGGTTGTTTGTGAAAATAATGTCTTGTGAATAATATGTTATTTGTGTAAAATGTAATGTGTCTAAACTGAAATGACTTAGATAACACTACGACATGTAATATTATACAAACATTTATATATAGGAAGTACCAGCGGCGTATCCACCATGTTTGTATCATATTACATACGCCACGTTACTCCAATCATTTACCCAAACCAACCACCATGTAAATTGTTCATGCATAAACCAAATGTCAAGTGTTATTGTGTAAACCATATCGAAATGTCTATGTTCAATGTAAACCACCAAGTATGTGTATCCATGTCAAGATGTTTATGTTTAATGTAGATAATGTAATGTGTACCCAAAATATATCTTGTATGGTAAGCGAGATGTATCAACTCAACCATATGTAAAAATGCACAAAACAAGGTGTTGAAGTAAAACATGGTTTAAATCAATGTTATGTTTCGTGGAACAATGCATGCTCTATTGATATCAACATTTATGCGGTATTGTGAAATATGCATACATCCAAGCCTTGAGACTGTGGCGATAAATCCTTAAACAAATTAAAGGTTTATCTAAGTTATGTATATCGAATTCGGTCATTCCTTCCAATCCTATCAAACCCAGGATTTCAGGAACGGGAGTTCTCAATTCCTATGGTACCACTACCTACTAACGAACGGCGTAGCTAATGTTAATGAATGTATTGTCCCATGTTAAACAAACCAAATGTCATAACAAAATGAAGGCATGTGATGTAAACAATTGTACTAAGTATGCTAAGTAAACATACGAAGCAGAAATGTTCATGTAAATCAATGTGCCCATATGCTGAGTAAACATATGCAGCAGAAATGTTCATGTAAATCAATGTGTCCATATGCTGAGTAAACATATGCAACAGAAATGTTCCTGTAAATCAATGTGTCCATATGCTGAGTAAACATATGCAACAGAAATGTTCATGTAAATCAATGTGTCCATATGCTGAATAAACATATGCAACAGGAATGTAATGTAAATCAATGTACTAAGTACGCACACAATGGGCATACATAGCATGAAATGTAATGAAATCGTGTACTATAATGTACTAACAACATAGCAGGCATATGATGTGAAAACATGGAAAGCATGAATGTAACAGATAGGCACATGTGTTTCACCCCAAAACAGTTTGGAAAAACAGTAAAAAATGGGGTTCTATGTACTCACCTGAGATTGCTTTGAATTCCTTGTATAATAACCAGATAATGCTAAAGATCACGGGATATCAAACGGCACCTAATAGGTAGCTATGTTAATATACCGGACCTAAAGTCGGAGGAACGGATAGTATGCGGGTTCGTAAACCAAACGAGTATGGAGACTCGTGTAATATGGTTTAACAAAGCCTACATACTAAAATGAAACCTAACCTGAGTGCTTACGGCCCATCACGACCCGTTTAGGTAGCTTATGCTACCCTAACGCGTCGTTCGCGTAGAACGCGTTCAGAACGCCTAACATCGTGACCACAAGGCATAACCTCGGAAGGTTATAGCTATGGTCACCTAATGTGTTTGGTCGGATCCTAATGATCGACCAAATGGGTCGGGTTCGAAAGTATAAGCGATGGTTTAGATCGCTTACCTTACGACCCTATATAAGCACTAAACTAAAAGTGACGAGCTAAGCATGTTAGAACATGCTTAACTAAGATTAGAAAACAGGTTTGGCATCAAAACAAACGGCTTTGATGCTCACGAGGAGTTTGGTTACAAAATATGCAAGAATGCACATTTTGGCCGAAACTACGACTCGTCACTGAGCCTAGATAACGTGGTAATCAGTAGGTATAGTCACTACGGACTATAACCATCGTGATCACACTCACGTTATGAAGTTCCATGAACTTCGGGTTGACCATAGGCTGGTCAATGCAGAAAGTCAACAAAACATTGACTTTCGGACTTGGAAAGCGAATAAAAGAGCGAAAAAATACTTACGGAGGGTCCCCGAATGCTAATCTAGATCAAAATGGCTCAGGTATGAAACAAAGGTTCCAACTTAGAGCTCTTGATCAGATTGTGTGGGTTTTTGCAACAATGGGGGGTGGGTATTTATAGTATTTCCCGAACCGTTAGGATCGTTTCTTGAAAAACGTGATTGAATCTTGCGCGTACACTTGTCGAAAGGTTATGGTTACTGAAAATACCCCTTAGTGAACTGAAAGGGCAATCCAAAATCATGTGGTTGTGGTTAAACCAGCTGAAATTTGCTGACTAATCGATCTTATCTGATCTGTTAGTCTGATGCGGCCCGCGTGAAGGTGCAGGTCAGACTTACGCGGGCCACCTGGCCCCGTCTGATCTGCACCACTTGCAGAATTTACAGAATTGGTCCCTGTTGCGTGTTCAAGTCATTTCCGACACTTCTAAGGCCCGTAAAGCAAACTTTAAGGCCCTAAAATGATGCCTAAACATTGTGGACATGAAACATGCCCAAAAATATGTCGGATGTTGGTTCGTTTGGTCGTACGAACGCGATGTTCGCTTAATTACGACGGAATGTGCATAAGCGCGAAAAACGATCCAAATGACGTGACGAATGGATTTTTCTTATGCCAAACACTAAGGCATAATATAAGGATGTTTACATAAATTTTTGGATGTACGGATGTATTCAGAACGTAAGTTATGCGCGAAAGTGCAAACTTGTGCACTTTTTGACACTTTTAGCCCCTGAATGTTCCAAAAGTTTGTTTTAGCATACCAAACCCCTCAAAGCCTATTTTTAAGCTATGTAAAGGATATTTATGGTATGTTTAACTTATGAACATGTTTCGGAATGTTTGTTACAGTTCAAATTGGCATACTTTCGCAGTTTGTCAAGTTTAGTCCCTGTAAGCGAATTAACTTGTTTTTGCCAAACCAAAGCCTTCAAAACTTATTTCTAAGTTATGTAAAGGTTATTTAAGGTATTTTGAGTATATGTTGATGTTTCGGAGTATTTGTCGCATTAAACTGAGCACGTTTAAGCACCAGTTAGCGTATAACTCTCCAGAAAGCGATGTAGAGTTTGAAATTGAACAAAAGTCAAAACATGAAAAATGTAAAACACAACCAAACAAACATTGGGGTCAAATAACATTGTTTTATTGATAACTGAACTGTTCACAATGATTACAAGAACGAATGTTACAAACGGGGCTTAAACGTGTCAAAAATGAGCCGAAATGCAAGATTCTGAAGTTCAGGGACCAAAATTGACATTCTGCCATAGTTATCTTAGGAAGGGACCAAAATGAAAAATATAAATTCCAGCTTGTTCCAGCTGTTCCCCTCATTTGCACATGGTTTTAATGAAACTATGGGCTCCCATGGTTTCACAAAACCATGGGCACATGTGTACGGATGAGATTGAAGCTCGTTTTACGATGAACGATCCTAACGGTTCTAGATTTCCTATATATACCCACTTCCTTTCACTTGCAAAACCCACAATGATCTGATTTTGGCTCTCTAAGTTGAAGTTTATGCTTCATACCTGAGAGTAAATCGGATCATAGCTTGCGGGGACCTTTTGTAAGTATTATTTCGTTCTTTTCATTCGTTTTTATCGTTAAAGTCAAACTGCGTTTGACTTTCTGCATTAACCAGTTTATGGTCAATGCAAAGTTTGTATGAACTTCATAACGTGAGCGTAATCACGATGGTTATAGTCCCTAGTGACTATACCTACTGATTACCACGTTATCTAGGTGTAGTGACGAGTCGTAGTTTTGGCCAAAATGCGTATTCTTTCGTATTTTGTAACCAAACTACTTTTAGGTATCCAAACCGTTTGTTTTGATACCAATCCTATTTTCTAACTTAGTTAAACATGTCTCGACATGTTTAGCTCGTCACTTTAGGTTTAGAGCTTATGTAGAGTCGTAAGTCAAGCGGACTAAACACCCGCTTAGACTTACGAACTAGACCCGTTTGGTCGATCTTTAGGATCCGACCAAACACATTAGGTGACCATAGTTGTATAGGGAATAACCTTCCGAGGTTATACCTTATGGTCACTTCGTTTAAGTAGTTGTATGATAGGTAGTTTATATGCCTTAGGAAAATTACCAAAATACTTTTTTTATGCATAATTGATATTTAAGCATATGTAACCCAAACATTTGTCACTTAACTGATTATGCAACATAATTAAACATGTTTAGGCATATAATACTTGTCATAGGACTAGTTAGGCGTTCCGAACGCGTTTTACGCGAACGACGCGTTAAAGTAGCGTAAGCTACCTAAACGGATCGTAATGGGTTCTAAGCACTTAGGTTAGGTTTCATTTTAGTATGTGGACTTTGTTAAACCATATCATATGAGTTCCAATACTCATTTGGTTTACGAAACCTCATACTATCCAATCTCCCGATTTAGGTCCGGTTTATTTATATAATTACCTATATTAGGTGCCGTTTGATTTCCGTGATCCCTCTAGCTTTGCTTGGTTGTTGTTCAAGACTTCTAAGCACCCTCAAGTGAGTACATAGTCCCTCTTTTACTGTTTTTCAAACGTTTTGGGGTGGAACACATGTGCCTACTTGTTACTTTCATGTTTACATGTTTTTATATCATATACTTGCTATGTTCATTAGTACACTATTAGTAAATGATTTCGTTATGTTTTTATGCTATGTATGTCCATTGTGTGCATACTTAGTACATTGTTTTACATTACATTTTGCTGCATATGCTCATCCAGCATATGGACACATTGAATTACATTTTGAACCATTGTAACTATTTGACTATGTGAACCGTTGTAACCATTTGATTATGTGAACCGTTTGTAAACATTGAATTATATGAACCGTTTGTAACTGTTGAACCGTGTGAACCATTTGTATCTGTTGATTGACATGAACCGTTTGAAATTTGTTTGAACCGTTGGGTTAGGGAAGTGATTAGGTAACGGGGCGGGTGTAATGTGCTAAAAGCATGGTGGATACGCCGCTGGTACTTCCTATATATAAGTGCTTTTAACACATTAGATATCGTTGTGTTATCTGGATCACTTGGGTAAGGTTATCAAAAACAAAGTTATACTACAAGTTTTTCTAACAATATATATATATATATATATATACACACTATTCGAGTTTTTATTTCAAAAACGATTTACATTCTAGTTTAACTAAACAAATGTTTTGGAGTTAAGAATCATGGCTTTGGGATTTTATAAATTATAACCAACTTGATTTGAGTTGGTTAATCTGGTCGCAATACTATACTTTTCAAAAACAAGGTTTTTAATTAAGTATTGCAACATGCAAACTAGCCATGAATCCAACACTCAACTAAAACCTATGTACTCGCCGGCATTTTTATGTTGACGTATTTTCACATGTGTTTCAGGTACAATAGTTGATGATATTTGGTGATGATATTGGTGTATGCTCACATAGGAATGGACGTGGCCTTAGTGACTTAATAACAACGAAAGACTATTTGTGTATGTTTTGTTTCAATTTCTAATGTAATGTAATACACTTGATTTAATAAAACGAAACTATTTATTCCATGGTTGTGAAACAATGATTCTGTTACAACACTCCCCGACGTTTCCGCCACGTTTTGTTGTTTTACGTGGTCGGGGTGTGACATTTGATGATCTAAAGCAAGATGGGGCTGAAACACGGATCGTTTTGAGGAACTCAATCTATTGTGTCCCACTATGGTTACCCCTCTGGAGAAAGCAATCGAGAGATATATCGATGGTTTACCCGATTCCATTCAAGATATTGTGACCGGTGTTAATCCTACTACCATCCGCCACGCAATCGAGTTGTCTGTTACCCTGACTGAGTCTCAACTCAGGAAGGGTAAACTCACCCGTAAGGGTGATAAAAAGAAGGCGACTGATTCTGGGAAGGACAAGAAAAAGGGTAAGGGTAAGGAAGGTGAGACGTCGAAGAAATCGAGGAAGCGAAAGGGTGCCCAAAATTTTGCTGTTACGGCACAGACTGATCAGAACCCACCGGCTCAGCCTCCTGCGAAGAAGGCGTATGCAGGTACCGCACCTCATTGTGCACGCTGCAACGGTCATCATGTTGCACAGCAAGCTTGTAAGCAATGCACAACGTGTGGTAAACTTGGGCATTTGGCCAATATTTGTCGCTTGGGACAAAATCAGGTTGCTCAAGTTCAAGCTCCGGTTCAGGGGAATGCTGCAAGATTCCCACCGGGTTCATGTTTTAATTGTGGAGAGTTTGGTCACTTCTGCAACAACTATCCGAGGCTGGTGAATGCGAACGCGAATGCTAATGCGAACCCGAATGTGAACGTCAATTCGAATGTGAATCTGGCTCGTGGGCGAGCGTACAATCTGAGTGCAAACGAAGCAAGGGCTGACAACGAGGTGGTTAACGGTAGGTTTCTTGTTAACAATCGACCTGCATCTATTCTTTTTGATTCTGGAGCCGATAGAAATTTTGTTTCATTATCTTTTGAGCCTTTGCTTGCAATACCTAGAACTAAACTGAGGAAACCCTTATCTGTCGAAGTTGCTACTGGTAAACCTCTTGTTCTCGATTCTGTTATTCATGATTGTCAGTTGAACCTTGATAACCATATTTTTCCTATTGAGCTCACACCGATGCAACTTGGGAGCTTCGACATTATCGTTGGAATGGATTGGTTAACCAAACACCACGCTGAGGTGGTTTGTTTCGATATGATTGTCCGTATTCCTTTGTCTTCTGGCGATGTTCTGGAAGTTCGTGGTGAGAAACCTTCAGGTGGATTGAAGCTTATGTCATGTATGGAAGCCCAAAGTTATTTGAGAAAAGGATATGTTGCTTTTCTAGAACATGTCACCGAGGAGAAAAGCAAAAGTAAGTGTATTCAGGATATTCCAATTGTTCGGGATTATCCAGAGGTGTTTCCTGATGAACTGCCTGGTTTACCTCCAGTTCATCAAGTCGAGTTTCACATTGACCTTGTACCCAATGCCATCCCAATTGCAAAAGCACCTTATCGTCTTGCATCGTTGGAGATGCAAGAGTTATCGAAACAGCTTCAAGAGTTATCTGATAAAGGATTCATCCGTCCGAGCTTTTCACCTTGGGGAGCTCCTGTCCTCTTCGTGAAAAAGAAAGATGGATCTTTTCGAATGTGTATCGATTATCGTGAGCTTAACAAGCTTACCATCAAGAATCGATATCCCCTACCTCGAATTGATGATCTTTTCGACCAGCTGCAAGGTGCTTCATGCTTTTCAAAGATCGATCTGCGTTCTGGGTATCATCAACTTCGTGTTCTCAAAGAGGATATTCCCAAAACTGCTTTCCGCACAAGATATGGGCATTATGAGTTCACTGTCATGCCTTTTGGTTTGACAAATGCTCCAGCTATCTTCATGGACTTAATGAATAGGGTCTGTAAACCTTATTTAGACAAGTTCATTATTGTGTTCATCGACGATATTCTTGTTTATTCAAAGTCTCGAGCCGAGCACGAGCAACACCTTCGCTTAACATTGGAACTCCTGAAGAAGGAACAACATTTTTGCTAAATTCTCCAAGTTTGAATTCTGGCTTAAAGAAGTTCAATTCTTGGGTCATATAGTCAATGAGCAGGGTATTCATGTGGATCCATCCAAGATAGTTGCTATTAGAGACTGGAATACACCAACAACACCTACAGAAGTTCGATCTTTTCTTGGTCTTGCTGGTTATTATCGTCGATTCATCTCAAACTTCTCGAAGATCGCGGTTCCACTCACTGCTTTGACTAAGAAGAATAAGCCTTTTGAGTGGGGACCCAAGCAAGAAGAAGCGTTTCAAACACTAAAACAGAAGCTTTGTGATGCTCCTGTTCTATCTCTGCCCGAGGGAAGCGATGATTTCGTTGTCTACTGCGGTGCGTCCAACTTAGGCCTTGGTTGCGTCCTCATGCAACGGGGTAAAGTTATTGCATATGCATCTAGACAGCTAAAAATTCATGAGAAGAACTATACGACTCATGATCTTGAGTTAGGAGCTGTGGTTTTCGCGCTGAAAATCTGGAGACACTGCCTCTATGGAACGAAGTGTGTGGTTTTCACAGACCACAAAAGTCTCCAGCATATTCTTAATCAGAAAGAGCTGAACATGAGGCAACGACGTTGGGTCGAACTCTTAAGCGATTACGATTGTGAGATTCGCTGCCATCCTGATAAGGCGAATGTCGTAGCCGATGCGCTTAGTCGAAAAGAGCGAGTCAAGCTTCATTATGTTCAAACGATATCTGATCTTCAAACTCGTGTTCTTCAAGCTCAGCAATTTTGTGTTTCACAAAATTTGATAGGTGGGGAGTTGCCACGTCAGCTTGAGCTTAAACTCGAAAGGAAAGATGATGGTTTGCTCTATTTCAAGGATCGTTTGTGGATTCCAAAACAAGACGATCTTCGCACCTTGGTAATGGACGAATCTCATAAGTCTCGATATTCTATCCATCCTGGTACTGATAAAATGTACAAGGATCTTCGTACTATGTTCTGGTGGCCTGGTATGAAGAAGGATGTTGCCTTGTATGTATCAAAATGCCTGACTTATCTCAAAGTCAATGCTGAACATCAATGACCTTCTGGTTTGCTTGTACAACTAGAGATACCGGTTTGGAAGTGGGAGAACATTACGATGGATCTCATCAGTAAATTACCACGTACGTCTAAAGGTCATGATGCTATTTGGGTTGTTATCAATCGATTAACGAAATCAACTCATTTTGTTGTCATTCACGAGGATCTATCTGCTGATAAACTTGCAAAGATTTATGTTGATGAGATTGTATCACGACATGGTGTGCCCTTGGATATCATTTCTGATCGTGATGCTCGATTTTCATCTCATTTATGGAAGACCATGCAATTTGCTTTGGGAACCCAACTAAATCTAAGCACTGCTTATCATCCCCAAACAGATGGTCAATCTGAGCGAACGATTCAAACTTTGGAGGATATGCTTAGAGCATGCGTGATAGACTTTGGTGGTAATTGGGATTCTCATCTGCCAATGATCGAGTTCTCTTACAACAATAGCTATCATACTAGTATTAATATGGCACCATTAGAAGCTCTCTACGGTCGAAAATGTTGTTCACCCGTCTGTTGGAACGAGACCGGTGAAGCTCAGCTTACTTGTCACACCCCGACCACGTAAAACGACAAATCGTGGCGGAAACGCCGGGGAGTGTTGTAACAGAATTATTGTTTCAAACCATGGATACGAAGAGTTTCATTTCATTAAATAGTAAACATTGTTTTAAAGTTAAACAAGCAAATCAAACATAGACTAATATCATTATTAAATCACTAAGGCCTCGTCCGGTCCTAAGTGAGCATGCTTCCTATTCGCAATCAACACTAAGCAACTTCACCTGAAACATATGTAAAAACAAAGTCAGCAAAGAAATGCTGGCGAGTACATAGGTTTTGCGTGAGTGTCAGATTCATGGCTCGTTTGCATGTCGAAATAACTCGTATAACTTCGTTAATCGACATTAGAAACCTTGTTTTTGTAAAATATTTGTATCGTAAAATGAATAACCGAATCAAAATAGTTTGGTTATAATTTGTAAACCTCGAGACCATGAATCTTAACCCAAAACATTTGCTTTTCGTAAACCAAACCGTAAATCATTTTCGTAATAAAATTCGTATAGTTTATATCGTTTCGAAAACCTCGTTTGTGTGACATCGCTTCCAATCGTTTACCCAGATCGTTTAATTAGTTAAATATCTCTTTAGTCGTTTAAATCATTCTCGTTTTAGATTGTGAAACTACATTTGGTCGTCTCGTTAACAACATTCAAACCTTTGTGACTCGTTCATCGTTCCACTTGTTCTCGTATTAACAAACCACCAAAGGGTAAGTTAACAATCATCAGATTCGGTCGTTACCCACCTAACCCACACATAACCATGGGTCCAGTCTGATATCGGGATTTGTCGGATCCTATGGTACCATAACCTAATACTGGTCGGTTTGGCCGAAATTAATGAATGTCATTTGTTATGTAATTACAACCAACAAGCTCGTTCACATTATCGAAATCGTTATTAGTTTAATATAAACCATCTTACTTGTTGTGAAACCATCGTTAAAACATCGAAATCATTTTGATACATATGAATCACCCCAAAACAATTGAAAACAGTAAAATAGGGGAACTATGTACTCACCTTTGGGTGCGTTTTTATATGCTAACACAATCCCTCAAATTATTTATTTGTCCTAAATTAAATAAGAATGATTTAATAAACAAAATTCATAAAATGATGAAGTTTCTCTGATACTTAGAATTTTCACATAACTTTGAGATTCCCCGAAAAGTTATTATTTTTGATTATTTTGGTATATTCGCGTATATGTACTCAAGCGTAAAACAAATAATCTTGTCAAGTATTATCATGTCATCATTCACATATTATAAAACACATAGCACATTGTAACACATAAACTTTACTCATGACCAACCCATTATAGTTATGTCGAAAAACACTTATTTTAGCGTTTCGGTAACATTTTTGAGCGTCGGAAGTCACATATGACTAACCGAACACTAAGTAAACTTAATATAAGTTAAAATACTTGTTTTTATACCAAAAATATCAGTTTGGTTACTGATCTAAAAAAGTTTTGTAAAAGTCCTCCGAAAAGGCGATTTTTAACCGTTTTACCGCATAGTTTTGCATCAAACATTACCCGAACCATCCCAAATCGAAACGACTTGAAATTTTAACATAACCCATGTTATTTATTGAATAAAATAATGGTTATACTCATGATAGTGCAGGTCTTAAGTAAAGCACATAAATCATGTAAATTTCACATATTTTACCACTTTTTGAGCTATATGTACAACACGCAAAGCTATCAAACTTATGTCAAAGTTTCATGCCATTATAATACACTAAATAGTGTCATTTTTAGTGTTTATAACCTGATCTAAAACATTTTTGCCATACAACCCCTTTTTACCATTTCTTGAGCTTTAAATCGAAATGTATCTTCATGTACAAGTGCCTAAAGCATACTAACATAGCATCAACATTTTATGTTGATCTAAATGCATCAAATATGTGTTGTTTTTAGGTTTATTTGCTGAAGTAATTTAAATTTAACATATCATACATAAATCACCAAATACTTGCATTTTTTCCATCATTCAAGAACATGAAACACTTAAACAAGTACTTTATCAAAATAAAGCTCAAAACTCAAACTCATATACACACATATATATGTACGGTTATATACATATGTATACACACCATCATTTTTTTTATTTGTTTCATGACCCATTTCTTTTAGATTTCAAGTTTAGTGAAAATCCCAAGATTCAAGAGAAACTTCAAATCATCAAGAACAACTATGAACCAAAGGTATGATTTAAATATAAGTGTTATACCTTCAAGATTCAAGTAAGTTATGGGATGATAGGAAGCTTGTATTCACTTGACAACACCTTGGGAACAACCTTAGATCTTCACACTATCTTGAAGTTTACTAGAAAGGATGTTGAATCTTCAAGAACAAGACTTGAAGATATGAAGAAGATTAAGATAGAGAGAGGGAGAGATGGAGTGTAGTGTTGAGTGTGGAATGATGGAGTTATGGTATGGTGGTATTTATAGACCTTCCATATAGCATATTCCTAGCATATTCCTAGCATATTCCTAGCATATTCCTGGCATATTCCTAGCATATTCCTGGCATATTCCTGGTATATTCCTAGCATATTCCTGGCATATTCCTAGCATATTCCTGGCATATTCCTGGTATATTCCTGGCATATTCCTGGTATATTCCTAGCATATTCCTCGCTTATTCCTGGCATATTCCTGGCATATTCCTGGTATATTCCTAGCATATTCCTGGCATATTCCTGGCATATTCCTGGTATATTCCTAGCATATTCCTGGCATATTCCTGGGTTTGCTGCGTTGCCTGTGTTTTGCAGTATAAGCACTGTGTCGCGTAGGAACACACGGTACGCGCTTAAACTTGAAAAATAACGTTTTTAAGCGTTTTAATTTATTTTTCAACACGAACCTGATTAAAATAAGATTTTAATCATAATAGAATATTTGTGGGATTTAAATATTATCCGGGCGGTCACCAACGTTCGTTTCGCAGTTTTGTCGTAATTAGTTCTTTAGTTCAAATAAACATGTTTTCGCCATACCGAATCATTCGAAACTTATTTCTAAGTTATGTAAGGGATATTTAGGGTATGTTTGGCTTACGTCACAGTTCCGGAGTGTATGTTGCTTTAAACTGATTGCGTTTAAGCACCAGTTTGCGTATAACCTTCCAGAAAGTAATTTAAAGCTTGAAATTGGTATCGAATCAAATTGTAAAATTAATAAACACAATTGCACATATAGTAACACCAAAAAAAAACACATAATAACACCAAAGCATATTGTTTTATTGATAACGGACATTGTTTTACATAATACGATGATTATATATCACAGTTGTCACAGTCTCCCCTACTTTAGGAAATTTCGTCCCGAAATTTTACTTAGAGGAATCTTGTGAAAACAAATGCGGATATTTCTCCTTCATCTGGTCCTTATGTTCCCAAGTAAACTCGGGGCCACGTTTGGATTCCCAGCCAACCTTGACCAAATGAATCCGTTTGCCTTTCAACTGTTTGTATGTACGGTCCACTATCTCCACAGGTTTCTCGACAAAGTGCATCGTTTCATCGATTTGAATCTCGTCGAGAGGGACGTGAAGATCAGCATCAGCTAAACACTTTCGCAAATTGGACACGTGAAAAGTCGGATGAACATTTCCAAGCTCTGGAGGTAGTTCTAGTCGATAGGCAACCTTTCCAATTCTTTCAACAATCTTAAATGGTCCAACATATCGTGGTGCAAGTTTTCCTTTCTTTCCAAATCTCACCACTCCCTTCCAAGGTGACACCTTGAGTAGGACACGGTCTCCGACTTGAAATTCTACGGGCTTGCGTTTCAAATCTGCATAACTCTTTTGACGGCTTCTAGCTGTCACAAGATTATCGCGAATTTTCTTGATTTCGTCTGTTGCTTCCAGAATGATCTCAGGTCCAGTAAGCTGAGCTTCACCGGTCTCATCCCAACAGACAGGTGAACGACATTTTCGACCGTAGAGAGCTTCGAATGGTGCCATCTTAATGCTAGCATGATAACTATTATTGTATGAGAACTCGATCAATGGTAAATGAGAATCCCAATTACCACCAAAGTCTATCACGCATGCTCTAAGCATATCCTCCAAAGTTTGAATCGTCCTCTCAGATTGACCATCTGTTTGGGGATGATAAGCAGTGCTTAGATTCAGTTGGATTCCCAAAGCAGATTGCATGGTCTTCCAAAAATGAGATGAAAATCGAGCATCACGATCAGAAATGATATCCAAGGGAACACCATGTCGTGATACAATCTCGTCTACATAGATCTTGGCAAGCTTTTCAGCAGAGAAATCCTCACGGATTGGTAAGAAGTGAGCAGATTTTGTCAAACGATCAACTACGACCCAAATAGCATCGTGACCTTTAGACGTACGCGGTAACTTGGTGATGAAATCCATTGCAATGTTCTCCCATTTCCAAACCGGTATCTTTGGTTGTACAAGCAAACCAGAAGGTCGTTGATGTTCCGCCTTGACTTTGAGACAAGTTAGGCATTTCGATACATACAAGGCAACATCTTTCTTCATACCAGGCCACCAATACTGGGTACGAAGATCCTTGTACATTTTATCAGCACCAGGATGGATAGAATATCGAGACTTGTGAGATTCGTCCATTACTAAGGTGCGGAGATCGTCCTGATTCGGAATCCACAAACGATTCTCAAAATAGAGTAAACCATCGTTTTTCCTTTCGAGTTTAAGCTCAAGTTGGAGCGGTAGCTCATACTTCAATAAGTCTTTGATCACACAAGATCGTTGAGTTTGAAGGACGCGAGATCGAATATCAGATAGGGTTTGAACAGAATGAAGCTTGACTCGTTCCTTTCGACTAAGCGCATCGGCTACGACATTCGCCTTACCAGGGTGGTAGCGGATCTCGCAATCATAATCGTTTAAGAGTTCAACCCAACGTCGTTGCCTCATGTTCAGCTCCTTCTGATTGAGAATATGCTGGAGACTTTTGTGGTCTGTGAAAACCACACACTTCGTTCCATAGAGGTAGTGTCTCCAGATTTTAAGTGCAAAAACTACAGCTCCTAACTCAAGATCATGAGTCGTATAGTTCTTCTCGTGAATTTTTAATTGTCTAGACGCATAAGCTATGACTTTACCACGTTGCATAAGAACGCAATCAAGTCCTAGATTCGACGCGTCACAATAGACAACAAAATCATCGTTTCCCTCAGGCAGAGATAGAACAGGAGCATCACAGAGCTTTCGTTTCAGTGTTTGGAACGCTTCTTCTTGCTTAGGTCCCCACTCAAAAGGCTTATTTTTCTGAGTCAAAGCAGTGAGCGGAACCGCGATCTTCGAGAAATTAGAAATGAATCGACGATAATAACCAGCAAGACCAAGAAAAGAACGAACTTCTGTTGGTGTCGTTGGTGTATTCCAATCCTTAATTGCAGCAATCTTGGATGGATCTACATGAATACCCTTCTCATTGATAATATGACCCAAGAACTGAACTTCCTTAAGCCAGAATTCACACTTGGAGAATTTAGCAAAAAGTTGTTCCTTCCTTAGGAGTTCCAATGTCAAACGAAGGTGTCGTTCATGATCGGCTCGAGACTTTGAATAAATGAGAATATCGTCGATGAACACAATGATGAACTTATCTAAATAAGGTTTACAAACCCTATTCATTAAGTCCATGAAGATAGCTGGGGCATTCGTCAAACCAAAAGGCATGACAGTGAACTCGTAATGCCCATATCTTGTACGGAAAGCAGTTTTGGGAATATCTTCTTCGAAAATACGAAGTTGATGATACCCAGAACGTAAGTCGATCTTGGAAAAACATGAAGCACCTTGCAACTGGTCGAAGAGATCATCAATTCTAGGTAGGGGATATCGATTCTTGATGGTAAGCTTATTAAGCTCACGACAATCGATACACATTCGAAAAGATCCATCTTTCTTTCTCACAAAGAGGACAGGAGCTCCCCAAGGTGAAAAGCTCGGACGGATGAATCCTTTATCAGACAACTCTTGAAGTTGTTTTGATAACTCTTGCATTTCCGATGGTGCAAGACGATAAGGCGCATTCGCAACCGGGTTGGCATTGGGTACAAGGTCAATATGAAACTCGACTTGACGAACTGGAGGCAACCCAGGCAGTTCATCAGGAAACACCTCTGGATAATCCCGAACAATCGGAATATCCTGAATACTCTTGCTCTTGCCTTTCTCCTCGGTGATATGTGCCAGGAAAGCGATATATCCTTTTCGCAAATAACTTTGAGCCTTCGTGCACGACATAAGCTTCAAACCACCTAATGGTTTCTCGCCACGAACTTCCAGAACATCACCAGATGGAAGAGGAATATGAACTATCTTATCGAAACAAACCACCTCAGCATGATGTTTGGTTAACCAATCCATCCCCACGATAATATCGAAGCTACCAAGTTGCATCGGTGTGAGGTCGATGGGAAAAAGATGGTTATCAAGGTTTAACTGACAATCGCGGATAACAGAATCGAGAACAAGAGGTTTACCAGTAGCAACTTCGACAGTTAAGGGTTTCCTTAGTTTAGTTCTAGGTATCGCAAGCAAAGGCTCAAAAGATAATGAAACAAAACTTCTATCGGCACCAGAATCAAAAAGAATAGATGCAGGTCGATTGTTAACAAGAAACGTACCATTGACGACGAGGTTGTCAGCTCGCGCCTCGTTTGCATTCAGATTGAATACTCGTCCACGAGCGGGATTCGCATTTGCATTGACATTGACATTCACGTTCGGATTTGCATTCGTATTTGCCAACCTCGGACAGTTGTTGCGGAAATGACCATACTCTCCACAATTGAAGCACGAACCCGGTGGGAATCTAATAGCATTCCCCTGTACTGGAGCTTGATTTTGGACAATCTGATTCTGACCAAAACGACAGACGTTGGCCAGATGCCCAAGCTTACCACACGTTGTGCATTGCCTACAAGCTTGTTGTGCAACGTGATGACCGTTGCAACGAGCACAATGGGGTGCGGTACCAGCATATGCTTTCTTAGCAGGAGGTTGAGCTGCTGGGTTCTGAGGGTTCTGAGCAGTTTGTGCAGTTACTGCAAAGTTCTGAGCACCCTTTCGCTTCCTCGACTTCTTCGATGACTCACCCTTCTTACCCTTACCCTTTTCCTTGTCTTTAGCAGAATCAGTTGACTTCTTCTTATCACCTTTGCAGGTAAGTTTACGCTTCCTGACTTGCGACTCAGTCAGGGTAGCAGCTAACTCGATCGCTTGGCGAACAGTAGTAGGATTAACACCAGTCACAATGTCTTGTATGGAATCGGGTAACCCATCGATATACCTCTCTATCGCTTTCTCCAATGGGGTAACCATAGTAGGACACAAAAGACTGAGCTCCTCAAATCGATCCGTATACGCACGGTGTTCTCCCCCATCTTGTTTTAGATCGTCAAACTCTCGTTCCAAAGTTCGAATTTCGTGACGGGGACAAAACTCTCTCATCATGAGAGCTCGAAGCTCTTCCCAGGTTTGTGCCAACGCTACTTCAGCACCCCTATCGCGCATCACTCCGTTCCACCAAGTAAGGGCACGCTTCTCGAACACACTTGATGCAAATTCAACCTTACGCCCATTCGGACATTGCACATGTCTGAATGTGTTCTCGATACTTTCGAACCATTGGAGGAGTGCAGTCGCACCTTGTGTCCCAGAAAACTTTAGCGGCTTAGTAGAGTTGAAACTCTTGAAAGTGCATTGTGCATTGTTATCGTTATTGTTGTTGTATAGCTCGTGGATTTGGGTCACAACGTCTGGGAGCACAGCAGCCATTTGCTGAGAGACAAGGGCTGCGATTTCTTCAGCGGTAAAAGGTTGTGCATCACGTCGAGGAGGCATCGTCTAACAAGGAAATATGGGAAACGTGTGAGGTCGACGATTAGGAAAAACAAAAGAGGTTTTGAAAATATCGACGAAATATAAGGAAGGCAATCATTTGTTCGTTACCTCGAACAAACAAACAACACGCAGTGACTAATCAAAGTAATGAATCGAAATAATGTATCACGAAGACATACTCGCCTATAAGTGAACACTCACCCCCAGAGTTCCCAGGTAAGAGTGACTGATCCGATTATGTGGATTGGTATGAACACTCTAGCCTTAGACAGAAAACTCAGGGTACAGGCATTCACTCTTCCAGTTTGCACGTGTTCACATTATTTAGACCCAAACTTAGACGAGATTTTGAAAACTCAGAAGGCACTACGCCAAAAATGAATCAAAATGGGAGGGTTCAAAACCTAGTAATTAATCATCCTAGAATGGACGATTAATTTTTGAAGCAGATTCAGATTTCGTTTTTTTTCTTTTTTTTTCCTAAATGCAAATCAACTTGCGTTGGGGTCCTAGAAAGTTATAGTCTAGGTCGAAATTTTACTAATAACCTAATTCTCTATAACCATTGGCTCTGATACCAACTCTTCTGTCACACCCCGACCACGTAAAACGACAAATCGTGGCGGAAACGCCGGGGAGTGTTGTAACAGAATTATTGTTTCAAACCATGGATACGAAGAGTTTCATTTCATTAAATATTAAACATTGTTTTAAAGTTAAACAAGCAAATCAAACATAGACTAATATCATTATTAAATCAATAAGGCCTCGTCCGGTCCTAAGTGAGCATGCTTCCTATTCGCAATCAACACTAAGCAACTTCACCTGAAACATATGTAAAAACAAAGTCAGCAAAGAAATGCTGGCGAGTACATAGGTTTTGCGTGAGTGTCAGATTCATGGCTCGTTTGCATGTAGAAATAACTCGTATAACTTCGTTAATCGACATTAGAAACCTTGTTTTTGTAAAATATTTGTATCGTAAAATGAATAACCGAATCAAAATAGTTTGGTTATAATTTGTAAAACTCGAGACCATGAATCTTTACCCAAAACATTTGCTTTTCGTAAACCAAATCGTAAATCATTTTCGTAATAAAATTCGTATAGTTTATATGTTGGTGCAGTCATCTGTCGTCTTCGTCTAATGTCGAGTCTCAGTCACGGTGCGGATCCGATTAGACATGACATCACGAGTGACATCACCCATGGTGACATCACAAGTGATGTCATGATGCAAAAATTATATGATCATCATCAACAGCAAACGACAAAAGGGTTAAATGAAGTCAAAAGTTCATAATCTCATGTTTGTTGATTGGATCAAATGGAGGTCCAATGAGACATCACCTCTAGGAGAACCAATGAGATGTTGAGTATGAAAGGTCCAATCAAGAGATGACAAGAAGAGTTCATGATAGTCAAACTTTACAGATCGTTTTTATGGAAATGGTGGAACCGCTTTTAAGGTTATCATATGGAACCGCTTTTTCGTCAATAGGTGGAACCGCCTTTACGGCATATTAGTTGAACCGCCTTTATGGCATCTTGTTGGAACCGCCTTTGTGGCATGTATCTATGGGCGGTTCACAGCTAGTATAAATAGGTAGTTTGTCATTTCATTTGTAACAGTTCAGAATTTGTACCGAGGTATTGCCGGTTTTCCTTGTAAACGTAAACAGTGTCAAATCAATATACAAGAGGTTTAGAGTGTATTACAAGCTGTGTACGCAACCGTTTCTTTGTTTCCGCCTCTGAAACGGAGTTGAGCTCTTCCGAACGACTCGGTTAGGTCGAAATCCGATCCTACAATTGGTATCAGAGCCAAGGAGGAGGAGATCTCGCATATTCAGCTTGTTTTTCATCATTTTTCTGTTTCTACACCTTATTTCTCACGTCAGACCAAGATTTCACGGTCCGTTTTGGCTGATTTTTGGATATGTGATGCGCGTATACCTGATCTAAAACCCTACCAAGTTTCAGATCGAAATTCCATGTAATTTTGGAGATATCGAGGTTTTTAGGTCCGAATTTACAGCTTGGAACCGCCTTTGTGAACATCTGGAACCGCTCGAAAATACTCACTGGAACCGCTCGTAATTGATTGCTGTGAACCGCCTTTTTGAATATCTCAGGATCGCCTTTAGGTCACATGTTGGGTCGCTCATGAATACATATATTGAACCACGTGAACCGCTCAAAGTGTTTTTTGAACCGCTTATGTGTCAGTACTTGGATCGCTTATGTGTCGTCTTTTTCATGTGATGTTCTGAACTTACAGGTTGTCAGCAGGTTGTTGTCTGCAACATTTAAGTCACTGCCCAAAGTTACCATTCACTGCCCAACGTACCGCTCCACTAAGAAAACAAGTGTTGTTGTTAACTAAGTGTGCACCGCCTCACTTCAACCAATCTTTAAACCCATTAAGACCCAATCCACATCACAGGTTCCAACGCCAACCGCAAATTTTAAAAAAAAAATATACAAATTATTTTTGTTGTGCACCGTCAAAGTCATCCAATCCTTTTAAATCTTGCCGCCCACCTCTTTTTTGAGGCCCAATCATCACACAAGCCCACCGCCCACTTACCGATGTAATAGCCAATCACTATTTGCCGCAATCATAGCCAATCCCAGCCCACTACCATATTACCCAATCACAGTTTGTTACCACCACCCATTTTTAAACAAGAACAAACCATTTTTGTTTGGAACCGCCCATCGCATGTTCTGTTGTTAAGCATCGTCCAACCGCCCAAATTAACCAATCTTTAAGGCCCACTTCAGCCGCCCCATTTTCATATAAAAGCCCAAGTAGTAATGTTTGTTTCCTAAACTGTTTGCCGCCCATTGAAACCCAATCCCAGCCCACCGCACAAAAGGTGCATCAGCTTCAGGTTGCGTGAAATCGTGTGAAAGGTCACATTCGCTTGAAAGTCGATTCTAGTTCGTACAGTTTGGAGTTCACAGTTCTCAAAGGCTCAGTTCATTTGAAAGTCCATCAGTTTGTTCACAGTGAATCTGTTCGTTTGTTTTTGATCCGTGTCAAAGAAGTCCTCACATTTTGTCAAGTCAACATTCTGTCCACACAAAACATTCACCGGTTCGAGTATTAGTTCGTTTCTATAAATTGATAAGTTTTAGACTGATCGTGTTTTGTTTGTGTTTCTACATCAGGTAATACAAGTGTGAAGAATGGATTCTGAGTTTTACAACGCGTTCGCTACAACTCCTGCTAGTCCGACCGACATTGCTAAGAACATGACAATGGAAAATGAAACCGGAACGATGCAAAAACCCCCAAAATTGATGGGGATTGAAGATTATCACGGATGGAAGAAGCGTTTCGAGAACTGGGTGCAAGCGAATCATCTAAAAGCTTGGGAGAGCATCGAAACCGAATATGAGAGGCCAAAGAATTCAGTGGGTGTTGATAAAATCATTTCAGAGCTTACGGACCAAGAGAAAGAGAGTTATAAAGGAGAGAAAATGATGGTCAATCTGTTACAGCAAGCAGTAAAGGAAGATATATTTGTATTGCTTCAACATGATGACAATGCGTATTCTATCTGGGAAGCTCTTAAGAAGAAGTTTGAGGGAAGTACTGAGATGTTACAAAGCAAAGCAGCCTTGTTGAAGAAAGAGTTTGAATTATTTACTTGCATGCCTGGTGAAACGACAAAGACTCTCATTGAAAGATACTGTCATCTGGTTCGCACTATGTCGCTGTTGAAAATCACAAAGACTCCAGCTGAATGGGTTGAAAAGCTTGCTGATGCGTTACCGCAAAAGGAATGGGGTACATATCTGATGATATTGAAGAATTCCGGACAGTTTAGCAGGCTATCTATTGCACAGTTTATCGAGAAACTGGAGGCACAAGATCTGGAGCAGCAGAAAATTGCCAGAATGAACAGTTCTAATCATCAACAAGATACTAAATTGTATTATAAAGGAAATGTTCAAACTGCTGAAGCCAGTCCAAAGATACAAACCGCTTTTAGTGCTGGAAATCAATCTGAACCAAGTAGTCAAGGATCTGTAAACACTAGTGGATTCTCAACAGTAAATCCTCCAAGTGCTCAAAATACATCAGTTGGAAATGGTCATCTGTTACAATGCAATGTGGCTCTACATCTTCAAAACGGACAGAATTATTCTGAAGAAGTTGTAAAGAGTCATATGGGATTACTGGTCACTGCATTGGAAGCTTATGAAGCGTTGATTGCAGGAAGAATTGGCAATCCGATGCTCACGAAGGAAGATTATGACCAGATCGATGCAGAGGAGCTAGAATTGATGGACATCAAGTGGGCCTTGGCGAGTGTTTTGAGGAGAGCTGAAAAGTTTAGATTGGTTACAGGGAGAAATGATTTCTTGGATGCAAACCTTTCTAATTTAGGATTTGATAAATCTAAAGTTGTTTGTTTTCGTTGCAGGGAGAAAGGCCACTTTAAAAGAGAGTGCAAGAATCAGCAGCCAAGAGGAGAAAAGGAATCGTCTGGGAAAGATGATTATTATAGGAAGACCATTTATCAGCAAATCACTCATCAACCGCATCAACAAAGAGAACCTCAAACGGCACATGGAAGAATGATCGAGGATGCAAACAAGAAAGCTTATTTTGGTATTGCTGATCAAGATGATGAGAAAATGGCTGAAGGATTTAGCTGGGACAAATATATCCCAGCTGATTCAAATGTTAAAGCGTTCATTGCACACATCATTCAAAAGCCAGAAATGCTGAAGGAATGGATGGAAGTGTTATCTGATGAAGAGAAGAGTGAAGATGAAAGATCTGTATCTTCTGAAAATAGTTCATCAGAAACAAGTGATAGTGATGAAGAGATTGAACAGATTAATATTGGCAAATCTCACTTATCTTCTGATAGTTTTGAATTTTATTTTGCAGATAAACTGAAGAAACTGAAAGAGAGGAAAGCTGCAAAGGAGATAAAAGAAGTCAAAGTGATTGAGAAGATTGTGGAGGTTGAAAAAAGAGTTGAAGTCGAGAAGATTGTTGAAGTCACAAAACCCTGTCTTAAATGTTTAGAGTCGTGTAAACAATGTATAGAGAAAGACGAGAGGTTTAGTGAGTTAGAAAAGTTGAAAGAGCAGTTGTTATTTGATGTAAAGAACTTGAAAAAGTCGTATGATGTATTGAATAGGAATGTAAATGGTCTGGAGAAGACTAACTCTGAAAGAGAGAAAGCTTTGAAGATGCTAAATGCAACAATGATGACAAAGCAGAAAGAGATCAACATGTACATCGAAGAATGTGCAAAGTTGAAGAAAGCGTTGGAGAATGAAGCAGCAGAGAATGAAAGAATCAGAAGATTGCTGCAGAGTTACAAAGGTTGTGACTACGTAATGGATAGAATTTATCCAACGGTTGAAGGTTTCGAGGCGTTTAAAGATGAAGAAACAAAATCAAAGAAGAAAACGGATACTGGTAAGAAACAGGGTGTCTGTTATAATAGGTGTCCGCCTCCGATTTGGGAAGGGTACTCGCCTAGAAAACCTAACGACGAAGAACTAAAAAAGGCAGTCAATATTAAGCTAGTATCCGAAATAACCGATGTTTTACCGGACAATATTGACGTCACGTTCACAGCGTCCGACACAGATCATGAGTCCGAACTGATAAAACGAGTGGTTGATCAGGTGTTGGATAAGGACGAGGAGTCAGAGTCAAAGTCCGAGTCCGAAAGTTCGTGTCAGTCAGTCAGGAGTTCGAGTTCGTCTGAAAAGAGTTCGAAATCGTCGGAAAAACGGGTTTATAGTAAAGAATTTTTGCTATCAAAATCTAATTTGAATGATGAAACGTTTGAAGTTGCATATACTTTGAATGGTTCTGACAAATTATATTTTGATAAAGAGTTTCCAATAAGAGGTGTTAAACCAGAAATGCTTAAAAAGGTTTTCAAACTAAAAGAAATTAATATTTCTGAAATAAAAGATGAAAATCTTGTTGTAAAACCTAAATTTTACACCTCAAGAGTTCAACAACGACTAAACAAGAAAAAAGGTTACAATTCTGGTTCGGGTTTTCAAAAGAAACCAAACCAAAATCGTAGCTACAAAAAGAAAGGACTTGGTTTTACTCCACCAGAAAACTATAAAAATGGAAAATTTTCTAAAAATACAAAATTTGTTTCAGGAACAAGCTCGGAAGAGGAAGCAAAAAGTCCATTCTGGAAACAATCTAACCAAGAATTTCTAGCCGAGAAGAGAAAGAATGGAGCTTACGTGAAGAAAGAAACCAGAACCTGTTTCCGATGCAATGAAGCCGGTCACATTGCATGGAATTGTCCGAAAGCAACGAACACAAAACAGGGAGTTTCTGGAAAATTGAAACAAGTTGTAGTTGATAAAACCGAACCTCCAACTGAACAATTTAAAGTTTTCAAAAATTCAACATTTGAAGTTGGTGAATGTTCGAAGAGATTTTACAGGCGAAGTGTGAAACTTGACAACCAAAAATGGGTTGTTAAGAAATCTGAGGTAAAATATGGCGATGAATCTGATTCCACAAAATCAGAGGAGCCACAGTTTGATGAGAGTGATGAAAACTCAGTTCCTTCAATGGATGACGAGAACTTTCCACCATTGAAGACTGAGAATTTTAAAAGAAAAGTTGGAAAGACTGAAGTCTCATATCAGAATTATTCTGAAAAGGATAATTTTGATGTTGAGAAAGCTTTTAACGGGAATGTAAAGAAAATTTTCAGTAAAATGGTTGATGGGAAAGTGAAAGGGGTAAAAGACTTCTATGCTAAAAAGACAGCAACATACACCCCAACTAAATCCGAATTGAAATTACCCAAGGCTGGTCAGGCTTGGGTGGACATTTTCTTTGCTTGAAAAACCTGACTTGCCGGAGATCCCAAGTTTGTAATCGTGGATCAGGAATCGGCATCATTCATGTATTTTGGTTAATAGAAAAAAATTAAAATTTTTAAATCTTTACAGGTTGAATGACTACGCCGGAGCTTCCAGGAGGGTAATTGCGAAGCAGGAATCGGCATTCTGGTTGAAAATGGTAATGTAGAGGTCACATTCCTACAAGTGGTAACCATTGTATCTACAAGTGGTAATCTTGATCCCACAAGTGGTAATTGTGGTTAAATTTTGAGATGTTTGGATACGTTGAAGTGTTTACATTTACAAGTGATACAGAAGGTTCTTAGAGGCAAATGGTAAATCAGGGACATTAAATTGTACTTGATTTACTATTCATGAGAAAAGATAGACAAGATGATGAACCACATCCCCGTTTTAAAATTGATAAACCTACAAGTGGTTGATATCAACACAAATTCATTTTCCGGAAAAGTCATTTTGATTAAAACAAACTTAAGTGTTTTGAAATCTAAATGAGAAAATGATTTGTGATAGGGGGAGTTCAGATTGTTTATGCCTAGTGAATGGCGATCTGATGTGATTCAGTGTCAGTTGTCAAGTTTCTGTATAGTTTGTTTTACTTTTTATGTTTCTAGTAGGTAAAAATTTAGAAGTTTTCAAATTTTCTTTAAAATGTGTTTGCATTTTAGGGGGAGTAGGGAAATTTCAGAAAATCCAAAAACATTTGAAAATTTGAAAAAGCCAAAAACATGATAAAATTCAAAAATGAGTTTTGTTGCGAAAAAGAGGAAATGATAGTACATCAGTGGACTATCACGGCACGCTAAAGAAATGAAAAGTTAAAAAGTGTTAAACAATCTTACTGCGGATGTGTCAGTAGATTTTCGCACATTTAGTAAATTGAAACGAGATATAAACCTAAATCAAACTTGCTTAATTCGTGGGTAACTATTCTTGGATATATGGGTAACCCCCGAAATCTTGTTTGAAAGGTCCCGTATTCTGAGATACTAGGTCTTTATACTCAGTGATATCTGGGGTATTATCCCGGGACTTCTGCTGTATGGAAGTACTGACCTAGTCCCCGGATAATACTTTCTGCTAAAGCTTTGAAACATAAGCTTCGCCCTCAGCATGCTGATGAAACAATAAAATTGATAGTCGCTGCTGTTGAAATGCAAAAAGATCCTCTAAAGGGGACCCACCAAAAGTCGAGCCGTCATCTCTCTGCTGAACGGAAGTTCTGACCTGAGCTCTCACGGTTTCGCATCTACCCTTTACAGATATCATCTGTGGTATACTCACCTGTAAGACTGAATATTTGGGATCTGGATACGGGAGTATATTCAAGTGGAGTGATACACAATTAAGTTTAAGTCTCTAAAACATTAATATCGTATCTCGAATCGATTGAAATTTGTGTTGAAAATTTAAGTGGACAAACATACTGACAATCTAGGTAAATTGTTTAAAACTGAGAATGTTTAAAGCTTAACGGTGTTGGTGATTTGTCTCAAAGCTGATATGATCCTCTTACACAAACTCTCAAAAATATTGTCTGTAAATATTTCTTTACTACATTACATATTTCTTTATTTCAAAATCCAAAAAGATTTTCAGTGTGTTTTAGCATAAATTTTTGAAAAAGTCAAAAAGATTTTCGACAACTGATATTGAAAAGTTGATGTTCAAAATTCCGAGTGCTAAACATGATGAGCAATGCTTGAAGGGGAGTGTGTGTGTGAAATTAAAATGTTTTCATAATCTAACCTTTTCAAGTGGTTCATCACAATTTGTGTCTGTTTTGATTGAGAATCTGGATTGATGCAAATTTATATGTTTGATAAATATATGTGAAAGAAATTTACTCTGAGGTAGAGTTTTTGCAGGAAAGCCAGACGTCGATCCTGAAGATGTTGCTGAAGATCAAAGGAATGCCAGCAAATCCTGAAGATGTTGCTGAAGATCAAAGGAATGCCAGCAAATCGAGAGGGGGAGTCTGAAGATAGAGAGAGAGAAGTCCAAAGACTGATAAAGACTGAAGTCGTTGAAGACTCGACACTTTAGACTCGTCAACATCTGAGGGGGAGTCTGTTGGTGCAGTCATCTGTCGTCTTCGTCTAATGTCGAGTCTCAGTCACGGTGCGGATCCGATTAGACATGACATCACGAGTGACATCACCCATGGTGACATCACAAGTGATGTCATGATGCAAAAATTATATGATCATCATCAACAGCAAACGACAAAAGGGTTAAATGAAGTCAAAAGTTCATAATCTCATGTTTGTTGATTGGATCAAATGGAGGTCCAATGAGACATCACCTCTAGGAGAACCAATGAGATGTTGAGTATGAAAGGTCCAATCAAGAGATGACAAGAAGAGTTCATGATAGTCAAACTTTACAGATCGTTTTTATGGAAATGGTGGAACCGCTTTTAAGGTTATCATATGGAACCGCTTTTTCGTCAATAGGTGGAACCGCCTTTACGGCATATTAGTTGAACCGCCTTTATGGCATCTTGTTGGAACCGCCTTTGTGGCATGTATCTATGGGCGGTTCACAGCTAGTATAAATAGGTAGTTTGTCATTTCATTTGTAACAGTTCAGAATTTGTACCGAGGTATTGCCGGTTTTCCTTGTAAACGTAAACAGTGTCAAATCAATATACAAGAGGTTTAGAGTGTATTACAAGCTGTGTACGCAACCGTTTCTTTGTTTCCGCCTCTGAAACGGAGTTGAGCTCTTCCGAACGACTCGGTTAGGTCGAAATCCGATCCTACATTATATCGTTTCGAAAACCTCGTTTGTGTGACATCGCTTCCAATCGTTTACCCAGATCGTTTAATTAGTTAAATATCTCTTTAGTCGTTTAAATCATTCTCGTTTTAGATTGTGAAACTACTTTTGGTCGTCTCGTTAACAACATTCAAACCTTTGTGACTCGTTCATCGTTCCACTTGTTCTCGTATTAACAAACCACCAAAGGGTAAGTTAACAATCATCAGATTCGGTCGTTACCCACCTAACCCACACATAACCATGGGTCCAGTCCGATAACGGGATTTGTCGGATCCTATGGTACCATAACCTAATACTGGTCGGTTTGGCCGAAATTAATGAATGTCATTTGTTATGTAATTACAACCAACAAGCTCGTTCACATTATCGAAATCGTTATTAGTTTAATATAAACCATCTTACTCGTTGTGAAACCATCGTTAAAACATCGAAATCATTTTGATACATATGAATCACCCCAAAACAATTGAAAACAGTAAAATAGGGGAACTATGTACTCACCTTTGGGTGCGTTTTTATATGCTAACACAATCCCTCAAATTATTTATTTGTCCTAAATTAAATAAGAATGATTTAATAAACAAAATTCATAAAAATGATGAAGTTTCTCTGATACTTAGAATTTTCACATAACTTTGAGATTCCCCGAAAAGTTATTATTTTTGATTATTTTGGTATATTCGCGTATATGTACTCAAGCGTAAAACAAATAATCTTGTCAAGTATTATCATGTCATCATACACATATTATAAAACACATAGCACATTGTAACACATAAAATTTACTCATGACCAACCCATTATAGTTATGTCGAAAAACACTTATTTTAGCGTTTCGGTAACATTTTTGAGCGTCGGAAGTCACATATGACTAACCGAACACTAAGTAAACTTAATATAAGTTAAAATACTTGTTTTTATACCAAAAATATCAGTTTGGTTACTGATCTAAAAAAGTTTTGTAAAAGTCCTCCGAAAAGGCGATTTTTAACCGTTTTACCGCATAGTTTTGCATCAAACATTACCCGAACCATCCCAAATCGAAACGACTTGAAATTTTAACATAACCCATGTTATTTATTGAATAAAATAATGGTTATACTCATGATAGTGCAGGTCTTAAGTAAAGCACATAAATCATGTAAATTTCACATATTTTACCACTTTTTGAGCTATATGTACAACACGCAAAGCTATCAAACTTATGTCAAAGTTTCATGCCATTATAATACACTAAATAGTGTCATTTTTAGTGTTTATAACCTGATCTAAAACATTTTTGCCATACAACCCCTTTTTACCATTTCTTGAGCTTTAAATCGAAATGTATCTTCATGTACAAGTGCCTAAAGCATACTAACATAGCATCAACATTTTATGTTGATCTAAATGCATCAAATATGTGTTGTTTTTAGGTTTATTTGCTGAAGTAATTTAAATTTAACATATCATACATAAATCACCAAATACTTGCATTTTTTCCATCATTCAAGAACATGAAACACTTAAACAAGTACTTTATCAAAATAAAGCTCAAAACTCAAACTCATATACACACATATATATGTACGGTTATATACATATGTATACACACCATCATTTTTTTTATTTGTTTCATGACCCATTTCTTTTAGATTTCAAGTTTAGTGAAAATCCCAAGATTCAAGAGAAACTTCAAATCATCAAGAACAACTATGAACCAAAGGCATGATTTAAATATAAGTGTTATACCTTCAAGATTCAAGTAAGTTATGGGATGATAGGAAGCTTGTATTCACTTGACAACACCTTGGGAACAACCTTAGATCTTCACACTATCTTGAAGTTTACTAGAAAGGATGTTGAATCTTCAAGAACAAGACTTGAAGATATGAAGAAGATTAAGATAGAGAGAGGGAGAGATGGAGTGTAGTGTTGAGTGTGGAATGATGGAGTTATGGTATGGTGGTATTTATAGACCTTCCATATAGCATATTCCTAGCATATTCCTAGCATATTCCTGGCATATTCCTGGTATATTCCTAGCATATTCCTGGCATATTCCTAGCATATTCCTGGCATATTCCTGGTATATTCCTGGCATATTCCTGGTATATTCCTAGCATATTCCTAGCATATTCCTTGCATATTCCTGGCATATTCCTGGTATATTCCTAGCATATTCCTGGCATATTCCTGATATATTCCTAGCATATTCCTGTCATATTCCTGGGTTTGCTGCGTTGCCTGTGTTTTGCAGTATAAGCACTGTGTCGCGTAGGAACACACGGTACGCGCTTAAACTTGAAAAATAACGTTTTTAAGCGTTTTAATTTATTTTTCAACACGAACCTGATTAAAATAAGATTTTAATCATAATAGAATATTTGTGGGATTTAAATATTATCCGGGCGGTCACCAACGTTCGTTTCGCAGTTTTGTCGTAATTAGTTCTTTAGTTCAAATAAACATGTTTTCGCCATACCGAATCCTTCGAAACTTATTTCTAAGTTATGTAAGGGATATTTAGGGTATGTTTGGCTTACGTCACAGTTCCGGAGTGTATGTTGCTTTAAACTGTTTGCGTTTAAGCACCAGTTTGCGTATAACCTTCCAGAAAGTAATTTAAAGCTTGAAATTGGTATCGAATCAAATTGTAAAATTAATAAACACAATTGCACATATAGTAACACCAAAAAAACACATAATAACACCAAAGCATATTGTTTTATTGATAACGGACATTGTTTTACATAATACGATGATTATATATCACAGTTGTCACATTACTAGACCTGAGCTCGTTCTGGAAACAACGGAGAAAATCAAGAAAATTCACGATAATCTTGTGACAGCTCGAAGCCGTCAAAAGAGTTATGCGGATATGTGACGCAAGCCCTTAGAATTTCAAGTCGGAGATCGTGTCCTACTCAAGGTTTCACCTTGGAAGGGAGTGGTGAGATTTGGAAAGAAAGGAAAACTTGCGCCTCGATATGTGGGACCATTCAAGATTGTGGAAAGAATTGGGAAGGTTGCCTATCGACTAGAGCTACCTCCAGAGCTTGGTAATATTCATCCGACTTTTCACGTGTCCAATTTGCGAAAGTGTTTAGCTAACGCTGATCTTCACATTCCTCTTGACAAAATCCAAATCGATGAAACGATGCACTTTGTCGAGAAACCCGTGGAGATCGTGGACCGTACTTTCAAACAGTTGAAGAACAAACGGATTAAATTAGTCAAAGTTCGTTGGGAGTCCAAACGTGGCCCAGAGTTTACTTGGGAACGTGAGGACCAAATGAAGGCGAAATATCCGCATTTGTTTTCACAAGCTTCCTCTAAATAAAATTTCGGGACGAAATTTCCTGAAGTAGGGGAGACTGTGACAACTGTGTTCTATTAATCACTGTACAATGTAAAACAATGTTGATTATTAATAAAACAATGTGCTTTGGTGTTATTATATGTGTTTTGGTGTTGTTATTTGTGTATTTGTGTTTGGTGATTTTTCAATTTAATTAGATTCCAATTTCAAGCTTTAAATCGCTTTCTGGAAGGTTATACGCGCACCGATGCGTAAATATAACCAATTTAATGCAACAAACACTCAGGAATACTGAAATAGGCTTAACATACCTTAAATAACCTCCACATAACTTAGAAATAAGTTTTGGATGGTTTGGTATGTTGAAATCAAGTTTGTTCGTTCGCGGGACTATTTGTGTCAAACTGCGAAACTATACCGATTTGTATAGTAACGAACATTCCGGAACTTGATCATAAGTTAAACATACCCTATATAACCTTTACATAGCTTAGAAATAGGCTTTGAGGGGTTCGGTATGCTAAAATAAACTTTATTGATCAATAGGGACTAAAAGCGTCAAAAAGTGCACAAGTTTGCATTTTCGCGCATATTTTATGTTCTGAATATATCCGGACATCCAAAAATTCATGTAATCATTAAAATATTATGTTTTAGTGTTTGGCATGATAAAAATCCATTCGTCGCTTGATTTGGATCGTTTTTGCGTTCGTAAAGACTTCCGTCGTAATTAAGCGAATAACGCGACCGTACGACCAAAGGAACCGACATCCGAGATATTTTTGAGCATGTTTTGAGTTCCCTATACTTTAAATTTATTTTAGAGCCTTGAAATGGGGTTAACGGGGCTTAAAAGTGCAAAAAAAAGTTTTGCAAGTGCAGGGACCATGTTTGAAATTTCTGACCAGATTCAATGAACCTAGTCCATTTTGAAATGCTGATGGTTTTAACCCATGGTTTTGCAAATCCATGGGCTGATATTCAATAAAGCTAGTCCATTATGACTCATATTAGGGGCTCCCATGGTTTTAGAAAACCATGGGCACACATGTAAGGTCCAGATCAAAGCTCAGTTTTTGATGAACGATCTTAACGGTTCTTGAATTCCTATACATACTGTCACAACTGAGCAGAACCCGCAACAATCCTGATTTCTCACTTCGTTTCTCTCACACGTGGCGCTTGCCAATTTCGGGACGAAATTTCTTTCAAGTTGGGGATGATGTGACAACCCGAACATTCAGGTTAGTATTATGTAAATTGCTCGCGAAACCGTTTATGCCGTTTATGCATTTCTTGGCCGTTTGGGCCTCTCCTCCCCTTGGCCCGCATAGTATATCCGACCCATTCGAATTAATATTGAATTCCTTGTGGCCCACTCCTAATAATGAGCCCAAACCCACCTCGTTTTAATATTGAATAATTAACAACATATTCCCTTATTTAGTTTAAAAGGTAATCGGCCAACATATTTATGGTTTAGCCATCCGGCCCAACTCCTTCATTAATAGTTTAGATGGATTAATCAGCCCAAATTCTTATAGATATGGCATCCGTATCATACTCTAATACGAATCCTGCATAGTTTAAATCATAACAAACTCTACTCCACCCTATCTCTCTCTCTCAAATCTACATACGGCAGACGTAGGAGACCCCCCCCCTCGAAGAAATCATACATCTGATCGACTCGTTATTATTTGTGGTTAGTAAATTCTTCTGTGTAAAACGTGTTGACTGTATTTTGGTATGATATGATGCATGACTTCGAATTTGTTGATAATAGATACGGCAACAAGTGTTTGTAATTATGATGTAGGTGCATGTCAATAAAGTTGAACTAAGAGTACACGTAATATGGGCAGTTAGTGTGATCATGTTGATGATGTTAGGTCATGTAGTCGTCATGTGATCACCGATTAATCATCCAATTAAATTTAGTGGCTACTGAGAATGGTTTGGATTGTCAAAAGCACATGGGTAGTAATCGATGGGGTGGGGCATTAATGGAAAAGGTTGTACATGGGCAGTAGACTAAGTTAATTGTGTTGTGCATGACATTTGCGGTCCAATAGTTTTAATTGTTTTAAATATGGTTTGCTGGATAATTACATGTGATCTTTATGATGTGTGGATCATCTAGTGGACCGAATGAAGGTCCAATGGGGGGCGGCTTGGGTATTACTAATAATTAATTGTGTAGGTTGTATATCATTGGAAATTAGTTATTTGTTGTGATGTTTAATCAGTGACTTAGTATATGGCCTAATAGTAGATGCGAAATAGGGTATTTAAGTTGTCTGTGATCAATTTTGTTAAACCAAGATCTGATTTAACCAGAATTTATAATCTAGAGGGTTAAAGAGTTGGACTAATTGTAAACTGGTTTGGGTTGGGTTTAAACCGCTGGGCCTGTTGGACTCCCGCCGGGTTACGGGTCGGTTGTGTCGCACATGATGTGATTTAAGGTCGGATCTTGAATGTTTGGCTTTGTTAGATATCGTGATACACATATGTTTTAACTTTGGGTCATACACATGCTAGTCGACTTTGTAGGAAGGTAAATGGTGTGTTTGCGTGATAACATGTTAAGCAGTGTTCGATACTTTAAATGGACGGATAGGCTGTCATGAGTTGTAGTGCATATGTGTGTTACATGAGCAATGCTTATACTTGATATGAACCTCAAATACGTGAATTAGCTGTACGTGAAAGGTGTGTTACATATGCATGTAAAACTGATCATTAGCAAACACTCTTCTAGGTTGTGAGTATTGAACTTATTTAACGAGTAACTTGTCTAACCGAGCAAACCTAAGGTGAGTTCATTGCATTTTCTCAAGCATGCGTCCCGGTGGTTTGGGACAACGGGTAAACATTTGGAAGGGAAACATTGGGTAAACAACTTAATCGGTTTTGGTTATTGCCTGGAGGGCAATGGGGGTAATTAGTTGATAGCGCTATTAGGTGGGAAACCTCACACCGGGCCGTAAGAACGGGCGTGAACTAATTATCTGGGTATGGCTATGGTTGTTAGAGGCACACTCCTTGGATACATATGGGCACTCTCCCTAGGGTATCTAACGAAGGCAACATAGCAATCGGTCGTTAAGGGGTACCCACTCCCCGGATACACATGGGCACATTCCCTAGGGTATCTAGCATGAGCAACATTGTATCGCAGCGTTAAATCGTATTAACATACATATGGTAACATAACTTGTTAACAAAACCTTGAACTCACCAGCGTAGTCTGACACACTTGTTTACATGCTTGTAGGTATTTATTGAAGGAACTTGGGAGCTTGCCGTCTGATGCTGCTGGAGTGGTTGTGGTCATGATAAACAATTACATTGATTTGGTTTCGATACATTTATACACTTATACATTTATGCTTCCGCTCAATACTTTGGTTTTGGTTAAACTTTTCAAACGTTATATTTATTTCAATTGGGTATTTCAATACATTATGACTTGTGTTTGATATGATTGGTGGCTCTTTGTTGGATCGTTGCACCTCCGACAGGGACATACCCTAGGTGGTAATTTGGGGGTGTGACAGTTTGGTATCAGAGCCACTGGTTATAGAGAACTCGGTTTTAAAATGTTTTCATAAAACCAGACTATAACCGAATTGATCCAAACGATGACCATGACACTCAGCTCCAGACTGCAAGGTTCGTTTCTCATTTACTATTGCATAGTATACCTAGTGTACACTTATGTATAACATTACACGTGAATGCACACTTGGCACAACAGCATGAGCCCTTACATTACCAACCCCTGTTATGTGAACTGCTAGTGTGACACTTCCCTTCGACTATTGCGATTCTTGATCTCATAAAACCCCTCGCTTGCTATTTGAATGCGGGGAACCTTTTAGCGCAAGTTAAGAGGCACTGAGATAAGCATGCAAATCGCCTTATTATTATGGGTGCACACATAATAATAGCGCGAGGTGCATGCAAATCCCAGTGAGGCTTAATGAGCGTGAGAAGGGTCTGCCCTATTGTGTGTAAACTTGGTAGTTTGTAGATTTCAATGTGATACTCGACTTTTACCTCATTTCGATTGGAGTTATGTGCCTCAGGGTTCAAGTCGTCAGTTAGGACTGACTCCCACCTTTGTTGTAAATAAGCATGTAGTAGAATTAACTGATAGTAAATCGATAGAAGCTTCTCATGTTCTTTTTGGTTGTAAACTTGACCTCGTGGGTCAAGTGTTCGATATTGACCTACTTCCCAATACTCTTGTAAGTTTTGACATGGTCGTTGGCATGGACTTGGTTATCTATGTATCAAGCAGAAATCCCCTGCAAAAAGAAAATCGTGCGTTCCCTCTCCCCAGTGGGGAATCCTTATCAGTTTAAGATCATCGTAGTGGTGCCGTTGTTGGCATTGTCACAGTCGTGAAAGCCCAGAAGTGTCTACGGAAGGGCTACCCTGCCATACTAGCTCTTGTCACCGATTTGCCACTTTAAGAAAGGAAGATCGAGTATCTTCATGTTATTCGTGAAATTTTTGACATGTCTTCCAAAGGGTTACCTGGTTTACCTCCACATCGTTAGGTGGAATTTTAGAATTGACCTTATGCAAATCCTGATTTCCTTCTGGGGTACAGTAATCCCTTGGATTCGCTGGATACTATCACAGCTTCACCATAGGATTTTCGAAGGGTTCGCAACTTCAACCTCCTTAGCACAGCCGGGAGCTGTGAATCCTTAGGAAAACAAAGTCGCGGAACGTCTTTTCAGCTTTTGAAACCCAACCCCACAACACGCGGAGCATCACTTCTATCCGAGAGTACTGATGATCCAGCGATATACCATGATGGCTTAATTCAGGGTCCCAGTTACACGACGATGCAACACGAGAGAGTGATGAATTGCGTAATGGTGTTACGAAGAGGAACTGCACGACCTACAATCTCCGGTGGAAACCGTGGTCGTTGGATTTAAGTGGGAGGCATTACTTAGACGGTACCGAATGCACCAATTAGACCGAAAACAAGGGCCTCCAGTGCACCCTTGTTTCAATAGAGCTAACCATGTGAAGGCATCGCTAGAATGGAACTTCCGAACGAACACGGGATTAGGAGAACTATACCCACGCATCCCTGTAGACGAACCTTATCACTTTCACTTGTCATCGCCGCTAGAAGAGAAGCAGTCACAGTTACACGCGTATGTCGTTTTGCAACACTAACCTTTACCCACCAAACTCTGTTTTGGACAAATGATACATTCGCGCGACCGCAATATAACGAACCTCCCTGTTGTCCCATGCCGCCATGCACCACTACTGGAAATTACTTCTTGACAACAAATTTGCTGGCCAAATCCTTCGGATGTTTAATGGACCCCTGTTTCGCTCGAATCTTCGTACGAACCTCATTAATCCCCTGTTTCTTTGATTGGCAACTGATAAAACAAGACGCTAACCACCATACCATGATTTCCACCGATCACAAGATTAGCCCCCAGGCGTTGTAAAGTATCTATAGATCGAGTTCGTCGGAACTCACTTCAAGCCATTGTTTTAGATCAATTTTCGGGACGAAAATTCCTTCAAGTTGGGGATGATGTCACAACTGAGCAGAACCCGCAACAATCCTGATTTCTCACTTCGTTTCTCTCACACGTGGCGCTTGCCAATTTCGGGACGAAATTTCTTTCAAGTTGGGGATGATGTGACAACCCGAACATTCAGGTTAGTATTATGTAAATCGCTCGCGAAACCGTTTATGCCGTTTATGCATTTCTTGGCCGTTTGGGCCTCTCCTCCCCTTGGCCCGCATAGTATATCCGACCCATTCGAATTAATATTGAATTCCTTGTGGCCCACTCCTAATAATGAGCCCAAACCCACCTCGTTTTAATATTGAATAATTAACAACATATTCCCTTATTTAGTTTAAAAGGTAATCGGCCAACATATTTATGGTTTAGCCATCCGGCCCAACTCCTTCATTAATAGTTTAGATGGATTAATCAGCCCAAATTCTTATAGATATGGCATCCGTATCATACTCTAATACGAATCCTGCATAGTTTAAATCATAACAAACTCTACTCCACCCTATCTCTCTCTCTCAAATCTACATACGGCAGACGTAGGAGACCCCCCCCCCTCGAAGAAATCATACATCTGATCGACTCGTTATTATTTGTGGTTAGTAAATTCTTCTGTGTAAAACGTGTTGACTGTATTTTGGTATGATATGATGCATGACTTCGAATTTGTTGATAATAGATACGGCAACAAGTGTTTGTAATTATGATGTAGGTGCATGTCAATAAAGTTGAACTAAGAGTACACGTAATATGGGCAGTTAGTGTGATCATGTTAATGATGTTAGGTCATGTAGTCGTCATGTGATCACCGATTAATCATCCAATTAAATTTAGTGGCTACTGAGAATGGTTTGGATTGTCAAAAGCACATGGGTAGTAATCGATGGGGTGGGGCATTAATGAAAAAGGTTGTACATGGGCAGTAGACTAAGTTAATTGTGTTGTGCATGACATTTGCGGTCCAATAGTTTTAATTGTTTTAAATATGGTTTGCTGGATAATTACATGTGATCTTTATGATGTGTGGATCATCTAGTGGACCGAATGAAGGTCCAATGGGGGGCGGCTTGGGTATTACTAATAATTAATTGTGTAGGTTGTATATCATTGGAAATTAGTTATATGTTGTCATGTTTAATCAGTGACTTAGTATATGGCCTAATAGTAGATGCGAAATAGGGTATTTAAGTTGTCTGTGATCAATTTTGTTAAACCAAGATCTGATTTAACCAGAATTTATAATCTAGAGGGTTAAAGAGTTGGACTAATTGTAAACTGGTTTGGGTTGGGTTTAAACCGCTGGGCCTGTTGGACTCCCGCCGGGTTACGGGTCGGTTGTGTCGCACATGATGTGATTTAAGGTCGGATCTTGAATGTTTGGCTTTGTTAGATATCGTGATACACATATGTTTTAACTTTGGGTCATACACATGCTAGTCGACTTTGTAGGAAGGTAAATGGTGTGTTTGCGTGATAACAAGTTAAGCAGTGTTCGATACTTTAAATGGACGGATAGGCTGTCATGAGTTGTAGTGCATATGTGTGTTACATGAGCAATGCTTATACTTGATATGAACCTCAAATACGTGAATTAGCTGTACGTGAAAGGTGTGTTACATATGCATGTAAAACTGATCATTACCAAACACTCTTCTAGGTTGTGAGTATTGAACTTATTTAACGAGTAACTTGTCTAACCGAGCAAACCTAAGGTGAGTTCATTGCATTTTCTCAAGCATGCGTCCCGGTGGTTTGGGACAACGGGTAAACATTTGGAAGGGAAACATTGGGTAAACAACTTAATCGGTTTTGGTTATTGCCTGGAGGGCAATGGGGGTAATTAGTTGATAGCGCTATTAGGTGGGAAACCTCACACCGGGCCGTAAGGACGGGCGTGAACTAATTATCTGGGTATGGCTATGGTTGTTAGAGGCACACTCCTCGGATACATATGGGCACTCTCCCTAGGGTATCTAACGAAGGCAACATAGCAATCGGTCGTTAAGGGGTACCCACTCCCCGGATACACATGGGCACATTCCCTAGGGTATCTAGCATGAGCAACATTGTATCGCAGCGTTAAATCGTATTAACATACATATGGTAACATAACTTGTTAACAAAACCTTGAACTCACCAGCGTAGTCTGACACACTTGTTTACATGCTTGTAGGTATTTATTGAAGGAACTTGGGAGCTTGCCGTCTGATGCTGCTGGAGTGGTTGTGGTCATGATAAACAATTACATTGATTTGGTTTCGATACATTTATACACTTATACATTTATGCTTCCGCTCAATACTTTGGTTTTGGTTAAACTTTTCAAACGTTATATTTATTTCAATTGGGTATTTCAATACATTATGACTTGTGTTTGATATGATTGGTGGCTCTTTGTTGGATCGTTGCACCTCCGACAGGGACATACCCTAGGTGGTAATTTGGGGGTGTGACACATACCCACCCTCACTTCCTCCCAAAGCACACTTGAATCTGATTTTGGCTCTCTAAGTTGAAGTTTATGCTTCATACTTGAGAGTAAATTAGATCAAGAGCTTGCGGGGACCTTCTGTAAGTATTCTTTCGTTCTTTTCATTCGTTTTTGTCGTTAAAGTCAAACTGCGTTTGACTTTCTGCTTTGACCAGTTTATGGTCAACGCAAAGTTCGTTTGAACTTCATAACTTGAGCATAATCACGATGGTCATAGTCCCTAGTGACTATACCTACTGATTACCACGTTATCTAGGCTCAGTGACGAGTCGTAGTTTCGGCCAAAATGCGTTTTCTCACCTATTTTGTAAGCAAACTACTCTAGGATATCAAAACCGCTTGTTTTGATATCAAAACCTATTTTCTAACTTAACTAAACATGTTCTAGCATGTTTAGCTCGTCACTTTTTTTTAGATTAGTGCTTGTGTGGAGCCGAAAGTCAAGCGGACTAAACACCCGCTTAGGCTTTCGAACACGACCCGTTTGGTCGATCATTAGGATCCGACCAAACATGTTAGGTGACCATAGTAGCGTAGGGAATAACCTTCCGAGGTTATACCTTATGGTCACTTAGGTTTGATTAGTCGCATGATAGGTAGTTTATATGCCTTTGGTAAATTACCAAAATACCATTTTCATACATAATTGGTAATTAAGCATATGTAACCTAAACTTTTGACATGTAACTGATTATGTAACATAATTAAACATGTATGGGCATATAATACTTGTCATAGGACTAGTTAGACGTCTTGAACGCGCTTTTGCGCACACGACGCGTTAAAGTAGCGTAAGCTACCTTAATGGGTCGCGATGGGTCGAAAGCACTTAGGTTAGGTTTCAATTTAGGATGTAAGCTTTGCTAAAGCATATAACATGAGCTCCAACACTCATTTGGTTTACAAGACTTCATTCTATCCAGTCTTTCGATTTAGGCGTCTATTGTTTGACTAATGGTTCGATTATTATGTGCTACTTGATTTCTCTGATTTGCTTGAGTTTGTTGGAGTTCTATTTGATCGAGGATACTTTGCACTTCGTGTGAGTACATAGTTCCCCTATTTTACTTTTTTTAAATGTTTTGGGGTGATTCATATGTACGAAATGGTTTCAAAGTTTAAATGATGGTTTTTCAAAAACAATTAAGATGGTTTATACAAAACTAATAATGATTTCAATAAAGTGAACGAACTTGTTGGTTGTAGTTACATAACAAATGACATTCATTAGCATTGATCAAGCCAACCAGTATTAGGTTATGGTACCATAGGATCTAATAAATCTCGTTACTTTACTACACCCATGGTTATGTGTGGGGGTTGTGGGCAGCGACTGAATTTGATGTTTGTTAACATACCCTTTGGTGGTTTGTTAATTCGAGAAGCGAGAAGCGAGGTGATCGAGTCACGAAGGTTTGAATGTTGTTAGCTAGACGACCATAAATAGTTTTTCACAAATTAAAACGAGGATGATTTAAACGATTTTTAAACGAGTTAACGATTTTGAAATGATTTTAGCAAGTTAAACGATTTGGGTAAACGATTGGTTTTTGGTTAGTGTTTAGATAACGGGACGGGTGTAATGTGATGAAAGCATGGTGGATACGCCGCTGGTACTTCCTATATATAAGTGTTCTCAACATATTACATATCGTGGCGTTATTTAGTTCACTTGGGTAAACGATTTTGAAACGATGTCACACAACGGTGTTTTTCTAAAGGATATAAACCATACGAGTTTTTAACGAGTTTTTACAAGATGTTTTACAAGTTGGTTTTCTAAAACAAATGTTTTTGGGGTTAAGAATCATGGCTACGAGATTTTATAAACTATAACCATCTTGATTTGAGTTGGTTAAATTATGTTGCAATACACTTTTCAAAACGAGGTTTGTATTTTGACTCTTGTAGTCTAATTAAGTACTACAACATATAAACGAAGCCATAATTCCGATACTCTTATAAAACCTATGTACTCGCCAGCATTTCTTTGCTGACTAAGTTTTTACATATGTTTCAAGTGTTGATGCTTGATTGATTTCTAGGATGCATGCGTCACGTAGGATCTAGAAAAGGCCTTAGTGACATAATAACTATGATAGACGATATAAAACTTGTTTGTACTATGTGTTAAGACAATGTAACGTTAATTTTATCAATAAAACGAAACTATTTTGTATCCATGGTTGTGAAACAATAGCTTCTATTACAACACTCCCCGACGTTTCCGCCACGGTTTGTTGTCCTACGTGGTCGGGGTGTGACATAAAAGCATATCATTTTCTTTTAAAATCATCATCAATCATCAACAAATCATTCAAGACTTACGATGAGCCAAAATCATGCAATTACACTACAACATGAACTTGAAGTTTTGTAAAAATTTGTAGTAACTTAGTATGTTATTAAGTAGGTTTAGTTACCCTTAAAAATGTGGTTATTTGTTTATAAATCACCTTCTTGTAAAATTTAGTCCTTTACAACTTACTTGAAGATTTTCTAAAAATGATTTTTCTTGTATTCTTCTTGTTAACAATATGCTTCTAGTCTTGATTTAACATTAAAAATGTGACTAGTTTCTTAAAAAGGCATGATCTTGTAAATCTTGCAAGTAACTTTAGTTTCTTGAGAAAACTATTTTTGAAATCATCCTTTTACAAGACTTATAACATGTTTCAATCATCATCATACACAAAAACATCTTCATTTTCAAATTCATGTTCCACATAAAAGGATGATCATTTTGATTGCACAAGATCCATCCTCTCACTTGCTAGATCATGTGTTTAATCACAATCTAGTAAGCTTCTTATGATGATCATCATCATAATCACAAGAAATCAATCACCAAGTATCACACATACACAAAACAACATAGATTCTTATGATTTTAAGCTTTATGTTAGAGTTCATCTTCTTGTTTCTTCAAGATCTTTATGATTAATCATTCACACAATCTTTTAACCATCATTATGAGAAGTAAAATCAAGTTACAAGGGGCTTACTACTAGCACAAGGGCTAGGGAAGAACTCAAGATGATGAAGATGATGAAGATGATAAACTAGGTAGATAAAAGCTCTAGAGAATGGTCCTTCAAGCTCCAATGGCTCCAAGCTCCTTAACTTAGCTTCTTGCACCTTAGAAACACCTTGGATTGGAAGAGACTGAAGTGAAAGTGATGGTGGTGTGGCTGGTGGTTCACGACCGAGAGGGGAATAGAGGGAGAGGAGAGTGAAGTTGTGATGTTGTGTAAAATGAGAGTTATGTGGGACTTGTGGTTTTTAAGAACAAAGTCTCCAACAACACTTAATCCATAGGTTCTTATGTTTGCAAAAGACTTAGCATATCATATAAACAATTCAAAGAAATCAAGGGGTGGGTCCCCCTTGTGGTGACCGTAAGAATGAGGGTAGGGGGGGGGGGTTGGTTGCAATGTAATGGCTAGTTAGATAGATTAGTTAGAATCTAAGTATAAGAATTAGTGTTGTATGTGTTATTTAATTATAGGATACATTATGATGTTCGGTGACTAATGCTAGCTCGAAAATGTTAAAACAATGCTTCTAGTGAAAATTTGGTGTTTTGGGTAGTGTCCGGTTGTTCGGTTGGTTACCGGTTCGTTAAGGTGCTAAATTAAGTAGTTTAGTGTGCTTTATGTTCCCTTTTGTGACAGTTTTGATTCCCGACACCTAGGAAGGTATTCTGGACCATTAAACCATAATTTTGCACTATATTTTGGTGTTAGAATGCTGATTTTTGCTGGAAATTACAGAATTCTGCAGTTTGTGTGAGTTTTAGGCACTTTCCGGCACCTAAACTATCTCTAGGCAGGCAGTTTTATGATCCTTACTTTCCTACACACTATACTAGTGTAACTCTTGGTTTCGGGCTCATTCTGTGTCTTAACATCATGTCTATCTGAGTACTGAACTCCCGTCAGTACTTCTAGTTTGTCTGATAACTGTGCTAACTTTGTTTCGTGCACTAATTGATTCATAATGTGTTGCATGCAATACTGATATGAAATCGTGCAACATGTAATGCACTTGTATGTATATGACAATAATCAGACATCATTCTTACCATTAATTCAAATCAAGCACAATTATTAAAGCACTAATTACTGTTTTACATGTACAGGATAGGATTACATGAAAAATTGACAGTTGTCACACGCACTCGCTTATCGCGCTAAATCGCTAAATCGCAAACATTGTTAATAGTAGTAATGTTATGTTGAGTGTTCTTATATGCTTTACTTGTGTGTGCTTTATGTGTTTATGGATTATACTCGCAACCCGTTTATCGCATCGAAACGCAAATGCAACGCAACACTCGATATCTTGCTAAAATACTTTAAGTACACGAACTAACTAACGCAATACAACGTATTATACAAGCATCCTACGCATGAAACGAGAAACTTATTGCACGAAACAGGCCCTTCGAACGAAGGCAGCCAGCTTCTAAAGAACATCTCTGTTCAAACCCACCTCTTCTATAAATACCCAAGCCCTTCTCCATTTCATTCACTTGCTGCCATTTGCACTGAAACGCTACCGAATTGCTGTCCGATTGTTTTCAAGTAAGATTTATCATTTTTACATGATTACACAACGTTTTCCACTACGATTTTCCACAAGATTCACTTCGATTTCATCCAAACTCTTTTGTTTTCAAGTAAACTTCATCTTTTTCACTTAAACTTCATCTTTTCACCTTAACTTCTCTGTTTTTCCAAAAACCTCCATCTTTTTCATCAAATCTTCTTGTTTTATCAAGCATCTACACTTAACCGAGTGTATTGGGCCTAGCTCCGGCTTCCAAGTTAGAGATCTACAGATTTTGCACTCACCAAGTGTTAGATCTAAGAGAAAACTCTTTTAAAAAACCCTTTAAAACTTAATTTTCACACTAAGACGGACCTAAAACGAGATGTATTTCGTTCACTGGAAAGTGGAACGAGGTAGTATCAAAACCGTCTTGAACAGGACTCGAAAATACATCCGATTCAAGCGAAAATGCAGCTCCGAACGCCAAGAACAGCCATGAATGTGAGAGGTCTGTTCTGTGCGAAGCCCGGCTTCGTACGAAGGCACTGACTTCGCACATCACAGCCCGTTTCTAATCCGTGACTGAGACCAAGACCTCTCCGACTCTAAGTTTATTAAGTAGCTTAAGGTTGGAGGGATGGACACTCGATTTTCCGAAGACAGACGCGAAGCACACTCGATTAAGGACAACGGAAACAACACACGTACGAAGACCACCACCTTCGTACGAAGCCTCTGTTTTCCCACCGACATTTCGATTTTGACTGTTTCAGCACTTTGGAGGACTGACGCTTCTGTTCCTGAACGCAGGCTGATCTGGCGCTCCCTTCAATCCATTTTCAGACCGTGTTTATATGATAACCCGAGATTTCAAGGTCTTTCATTTACGCATCATTTGTTTCACATTCTTGTTTTATGTTGTATCATGTGCATCGTGTTTGAATGATTTAAGTATTGCTATGTTTGAATGTTATATGAAAACCTAGGAGTTATTTAAGGGTTAGACACATCATGTTTATAGTTAACTTGGTGCATCACACACTTGAGTCACGAAGAACCCAAGTAGACGAAGAACTGCAGTTCTTCGTCATAACCAAACTTTGGCGAAGAAGGGTTCTTCGCCGAGAGGTCTTTCACCAAAAAGGGCCTTGGCCCAGGATTATTCGTGGGCCTGGCTGTCACTTAGTTTGTATAACTTTTCATAATCCTCAACCGTAAACACAAAACCCTAAAGTCCTTTCTCCCTACTCTCTGTGCGACGGCAATTTTAGGATCTCGAAGCCTTTTCATCTCGTTCAAGTTAATCGCTTCGGTATCATGGTTAGTGTCTATCATTGTTAGTTGCTAAAATCTTGATGACGTGATTGTATGAGAAACTAGGGTTTCATTGGTTAGATTGTAAGTCTAGAACGTGTGGTTGGATATGATATTGAACTATATTGGACTCGATGATTAGAAATCTTCTAACAAACTGATGATTTGTTCGATTAGTATGATGATTCACAGGATAAATTGTTAGTTATGATTTGTATGATGAGGAGGAACTGTTATGTTTTGAATGGGATTGAAAGGTTGATGATTGTTCATAATTAGGGTGCATGATCATGATTAAAAGGCATTATTTGATCTGAATTGGAAATTGTCAAATCTGTTGGCAACTGTTATGACTGAGAACAAGGAATTGTAACTATCTGTTGAAGCAGTGACGAAAGACTCCTTGCGAAGAACATAACTCGACGAAGAACTTGGTCCTTCGTTGATTGGCTGTTGACGAAAACTAAGGTTCTTCGCCACCATCACTCCTCGACGAAACATGGTTCTTCGCAGGAGGGTTCTTCGCCATGAGAGCATCCCATGAAGGATTGGTTCTTCGTGGAGATGCTGCAAGTGAATAATTCGACAGAACAGTTTATGATGTTTGTGATAATGGATATTTGTGTTGCATGACAATAATGTTGATTAGGAATAAGAAACTTGATGTGACTTGTGTGAGTAACCAATTCATATGTTACTAGTTATTATGTGATATGCACATGGGATGTGGTCTTAAATGAGAATTGAATACGTGCTGCGTGATGTACGGTAATCTTTGTGATGAATGCAATCTGTGTAAAACTACGTGACTTAATGGTTGAAACTGATTATTATGGTAATCACGGTAGGGTTTGGGTTGACCAACTTGGATGGGTAACTTAACATACCGAGCAAAACTAAGGTGAGTTCACTTCTCTTGAGCATGCGTCCCAGTGGGTGGGACAATCAGTGGGTATTCCTGAGAGGAATAATTCTTTTGGGTAAAAACTGGAATGTAAGATAATACACTCATTTCCTATCACATTAAGTCCCATCTTATACCGAATAGTTACCTGAGAGGTAACGGGGTGTTAGTTGATAGCGCTATTAGGCTTGGCAACCTCACACCGTACGTGAGAGGACGGGCGTGAACTAATGACCTTAATCATGGCCAATGCTTAGATAGGGGGCATTGGGGACGGGCAAAACAATCTGGAAGCCATATTGTACGGTACTCGAGTTATTATCAACATTATTATCAATGAACTGAACTAAACACTTGGTAACTAACGTTTTCGTAAAACTATGAACTCAACAGCGTTGTCTGATATACCTGTTGCATGCTCACAGGTCGTTAGGTACTATGGACAAGGAACATGCTATTTGGGATTACTGGAGTGGTCATGGGTCGCACTGCTTGGATATGCATGACTTGTTTACTGATTTCACATACATTTGGTTTTGAAACGTTTAAACAATGATTTACTATTTGCTTCCACTAAACATGTTAAACTTGGATTATGGTCATGAACGTTTTATCATTATAAATGGAAACTTTGTTTAATATCTTGATATTGGTGTGACAACCCTCAGTAAACCAGGTATCCGTACGACTTAATTAATAATTAATTACTGCTTAATTACTGTGCTTACTTGAGATTGTGGATAAACTACTACTTGAATTACTGATACATGTACATACCTGCATCATACTTTATTTACTGTCACTACATTATTTACATGCTGAACTTTAGTGACAAACATGATGCACAAAAGCACAGTAGCACTATGAACGGATAACCTATCAAAACATGTTGATATAGCCAGCATCAGGCAGACACTGCCTCTAAGGCCTGTATGAGCCAGAGATAGCTACTACACTAGTAGTGAGTGTAGGGATACAAGGGTTGTAGAAATGCGTCACTAGATATAAGTTACAGTGACCGGATGTGCCTAAAACGTACTCTAAGTACAAAACTCAGCACTTTAATTGAAAATTCAGCATTTGGTTAACTAATAAAGTGCCAAAACATGAGAAAAATATTACTAGACACTTTCCAAAGTGTCGGGAATAAGTTATGTCACTAAAAATAATAATAACGACACTTTAAAGCTTTGTTAAGCGCTTTAACGGATCACTATCCAACCGAACAACCGGACTATACCCGGAACATAAAAATATTGCCTTTTACATTGTTTATCTTTTTCTGAGCCAGTTAGGGTCCCTGAATACCCTAACACCCGCAATAACGCATAACACACTAGTAACCGAGTTAAACTTAACTTAACTTAACTAATACTTAATGTTTAGTTGAAAACCAACCGGGTAACCCTTTCCCCCCAACCGATTCGGTCACAATGTGACCCCCATTGTACTTCACTTGATTATTTTATTCACCTTTGTCTAATATCTATGAGACATGTAAACCTTTGGTTAATGAACAAGAAATTTGCCTATAAGATCAAGACTAAACACATCATTCTTTCCACCACACAACTCACCACAACAACTCTCCCTCTCCTCTCCAAAGCTCTCGGCCAAACATCCCCTCTATCATCCATCCATCTTTCGATTTTGTTCAAGCTATTTCAAGTGACTACAAGTGTCAAGGATCACATCCGAGGAGACTTGGTGCATTCGGAACGTGAAGGACCTCTTCTCATTGCTTTTATCCACTCATTCTTCGACTAGATTCTTCCCTAGCCACGAGCTAGTTGTAAGTTACTATAAACGCACTCTCGATCTATTTCAAAGTGGTTAAAATGAAATGTGACGGTTAAAACTCGTGAACATACAAGATGAAGTGTTAAAAGTCTATTAAAATGATGAATATGTTGGTTAATAGCACAAGGGTTATGTAAATCTTGTAAGATTTGTTTTGTGTAGCTATTTAGTGCCGATCTATGTTGTGGTAGCTCGGATCATCATCTAACCCGGATTGGTCATGATCATGGATCATGACATAGAGTTTGTTTAAGTGTAAAAAGGGTTAAGTGATGAAACTCTACCACACACCAAACATGAACTTGTGTAAAATCGATTTTACTTATGAAATAGTGTTTAAAACTAGTAGATCTACGGATCTACAAGCGGTATTTTCAAAGGACCAAGTGTCAAAGAAATTATATTTTCTAAAACCGGATCTTACATGAACAAGAATGATTTTTAAACACACAAGTGTATAAACACTTGTGTAACACTAAGTTTCGACAAAGAACTAGTTTTGTCAAATTTTACAAGAAGTTGTAAAGATGGAATTTCTTTAAAAGCGAGGTTTTTACGAAACCGGATTGATTTATACAAAGATCCACTAAAAGTAATGGGATTTACTACGTATTTTTGGATAAACCACAAGTTCCTGTAATTTATGCGATTTACATATATATTGACTAGTTTGATGCTTTGGAAAATTGTTTTGGTTGAATGAGAAAATTGTTGAATTGAATTTTAAAAGAAAATGATACGCTTGAAAGCGTGGCCACCTCCAGTTACAGGGGAAACTCTGGCAAAATTTTTCTAAAAACCTAACACTTAAAATTATTTTCATCACAAGTGTTACAAATGTATTTTTGACTTGTTTCAACATGTAAATTTCGCCACGACTTTATTTACAAAATATCGGAGGTGGGATTTTCACAAAATAAAACGGGGTAAATATATATTTGATATATATTTTTCATAACATCACTCATATAAATGGTTATGATTATTTTGTGAACTATACAAATATTATTTTTAGGGTAAAAATAATATTACCGTGTTAACGACTCCAAAATAATACGAACGCCTTCGCAATAATTATTTAAGTTACACCGGTAATTATTATTACCACTCGATCTTTAAAACGTAACTTACGCATTTTAAGGAAATATTTATGAGCGCGTATTTTTGTCAAGGTATTATTTTGGGAAAATCATATGTATTAAAATATAATATTTTTGAGAAAAATATTTATATTTTGGAATTAGAAATAAAATATATATTAAGTGAGACTTAATAATATATTTCGAAGTTATACGAACGCACATGTATTTAATCCCCCATCCTTGGGAAGGAAAATAATTACCAAGTATTTACAAAATGAAAACACGAAATAGTTGTCTAACTATTTCTCAGAAACTTAAACCATTAAGCTAAGGCATGACCGTCCGTCTAATTGAGATAGTACATGTAGGTCATCGCACAGCTGCTTGATCATGAGATATACTTGGTAGAGACGCACCACAGTGAGTTCATGTCCCCCTTTTCTCTTAACTGTTTTCAGTTTTCTAAACTACGGGGGTGAAATACATGTTACTATATTTTTGAGTACTTTATACATGGTATGGTTAACGTAAGGAGGTTTTACTACTTAGATCATGTGAGTGGGTAGGCGGAAACTTGAGGCCATTAATCCTCAGGGTAGGACCGAGGGACAGGAGCGGTAGATCTATCTGGGTGTAGCGAGCCCAGCCCCAGGCCCAACAGTACGGACCTCGGGGTGACTTTGTTCCCAACGCATAAATCCGCTAGGTTTGAGTCTACCTACTTGCACTTCACACATATCAATGGCCTTGCAAACCATTGGTGATCTCTTTTTCCTTATTTGCTACATACCAGGATTTTATACATATAAAGGTTTTATTACTCACATACGCATGAACTCGCTCAACATTATTGTTGATTTTTCCAACTTACATGTATTTCAGGAAACTAAAGATCTGGCGCGGTATGTTACGTTTTCCCGCTACAAAGTGATACGAGGTCATCCAGGTTTAGGGGATGTGACTTTTACCTGGACGAGTCACAGTCCTTAAACTGCGTTTATGTCATGTTGATGTTTGTGTTTTCTGAACAATGTTTCATGTTGTTAGATTGTAATTCCCGTTGCATGTGCCAACGTCTTCAAACAATGTTATGTTACTTATGTTTCAAAACTTAAATGGATGATCTTGCATGGTTTTTATTTCATATAGCTTTGATATGATTAAGCTATGGTATTAAGAAGTCACACCAAAATTAACCACGCTTCCGCAAAGCCAGGGTGTGACAATTGGTTCAATGTGATTAGTGGCTAGATCCTGGTACGTCACACACCTAGCAAAGGTTTTCCACATGCGGTATTTTGGCGGTGTGACAGTTTGGTATCAGAGCCACTGGTTATAGTAAACTAGGCTTTAAAACGTTTTTATAAAACCAGACTAAAACCGAACAGTTCAAAAAATCGACCATGACACTCAGCTGCAGATTGCAAGGTTCGTCTCTCATTTACTTATTGCATAGCATATCTAGTGTACTTTGTGTATGATATTTCCTGTGAATGTACACTTAGCACTACAACATGAATCCCTATGTTACTAGCCTACGTTATGTGTTTGATAGTGTGACGCTCCTCTAAACCTTCATGATCTATGTTATGGTGTCTTTTTGTTTTGCTACTCGAAATTGAGGAACCTTTTAGCACGAGTTGGGAAGAGCTGAGATAAACATGCAAATCGCATTGTTATTATGGGTGCACACATAATAATAATGTGGGGTGCATGTGAGTCCCAGTGAGGCCTGACAAGTGTGAAAGGGGTTCTGCTCCGTTGTCTGAAGTAATGATAGAACTCAGTAACCCGTGGAAGTCATAGTGATGCTTGATTCCTACACAAACCCGACTTTTAACCTTTCTCCACTTATTTTATATAGAATCATGAGTGGGCGAGCTAGCGGACGTGGTGGAGGACGCGGCGGTGGACGTCGCAACATTAATATGTCCCAGGCTGAATTGACCGATTTGATCAATACTTGTGTGGCTGAAGCCTTGGCGGCTCAGCAGGCTGGTACGATATGTGCCAAATACTCTTTATCCTTGTGTCGCGTACTCGAATCTTACCCGTGTGTTGTGTTCTCTTTCGTCTTTAGGTCAACACGTGAATCGAACAATCCACCTATGTGCACGTTTAAGACGTTCATGGATTGTAAGCCACAGACGTTCAGTAGGATTGAAGGAGCTGTGGGACTGCTGCGTTGGTTTGAGAAGGCGGAATCGGTGTTCGCGATGTGTAATTGTCCTGCTGGGGACAGAGTGAAGTATGCTACGGGCACACTGGAGGATGGTGCCTTGACTTGGTGGAATGCCCAAGTCCAGATGCTGGGCATTGAGATGGCAAATGCAACGACATGGGAGGATTTTAAGGAGTTGATGAGAGAGGAGTACTGTCCTCGTGATGAAGTACAGAAACTGGAAAACGAGTACTACAACCTGAAGATGGAAGGATCTGAGATCGAGGCATACATGAAGCAATCTCACAAACTTGCGAATATGTGTCCTAACTTGTCTCGACCACCACCTCATAGAATCGAGCTGTATGTCAAAGGATTAGCCCCGTAGGTTAAGGGCTTGGTTACTGCAGCCCCGTAGGTTAAGGGCTTGGTTACTGCAGTGAACCTTAACAATTCACCTCAGATAATTCAGCTGGTTCACAAGATCACAGATCAGGAGGTGGAGCGTGGCTCGCTACCACCACGTGTTTCTACTACTGCTACTACTGCTACAGCTACTACTTCTGTTACTGACAACAAACGCAAATGGAATGATGTGGATAAGGTGTCCAACTCGAATCAGCCACAAAAGAAGCCAGGCAACAGTATCAACCTCAATTTTAGTCAGTCATCTTCTGTGAATCAAAATCAGAGCAACAACTCAAACCAAGGCTCTAACGCAGGGAAGCAGCCAAAGTGTAACAAGTGCAACTTTCATCATCGTGGGTCGTGCACCCGAGACTGTCACAGGTGTAATAAGGTGGGTCATATGGCTTGAGATTGCAGGGCTCCATTCCCAAAGCAGCAGCAACAACAAACCCCACAGCAGCAGCAGCAAGAAAGGCTGCAGCCTCAGCAGAATCAGGGAAATCCCAAGGGCTATTATCAGTGTGGAGACGAGGGTCATTTTAGACGGGATTGCCCTCAACTGAATCAGAATGCTGGTAACAACAACAACAATGGGAATAACAACAATGGGAACAATGGTGGGAACGATGCGCGCGGAAGAGTGTTTACCATTGGTGCTGGGGAAGCTAGGAATGATGGCAACGTATTGACTGGTACGTTTTCCATGAACTATCTTTTTGCTTCTGTTTTATTCAACTATGGTGACGATTGGAGTTTTGTGTCTTTAGGGTGCAGTCGTCAGTTAGGGTTAACTCCTACACCTCTTGTAACCAAACACTTAGTAGAATTAGCTGATGGCAAATCGATTGAAGCCTCGCATGTTCTTTTTGGGTGTAAACTCGATCTTATGGGTCAGGTGTTCGATATTGACTTACTTCCCGTTACCCTTAGAAGTTTTGACGTGGTCGTTGGTATGGATTGGTTGTCCAAGCATCAAGCGGAAATTGTTTGTAAAGAGAAAATTGTGTGTATCCCTCTCCCTAGCGGAGAATCTTTGTCGGTCCAAGGTCATCGTAGTGGTGCAATGGTTGGCATCATCTCAGCTATGAAGGCTTAGAATTGTCTACGAAAGGGTTATCCGGCTATTTTAGCGCTTATTATTACTGATACTAAAGAGAGGAAAATCGAAGACCTTCCAGTTGTTCATGAGTTTTCCGATGTGTTTCCTGAAGAACTTCCTGGTTTACCTCCACACCGTCAGGCGGAATTTCAGATTGACCTTACACCAGAAGCAACCCCGATTTCTGGTGCTCCTTATTGCCTTACATCAGGGGAGTTGCAAGAACTGTCTAACTAACTCCAAGAACTGTTGGATAGAGGCTTTATCGGACCTAGTTCTTCGCCTTGGGGAGCCCCAGTTCTATTCGTGAAGAAGAAAGACGGGTCCTTTCGCATGTGTATAGATTATCGTGAACTCAATAAGGTGACAGTCAAGAACCATTATCCTTTGCCGCGCATCGACGACCTGTTTGACCAGTTGCAAGGGTCAATTTTTTACTCGAAGATCGATTTAAGATCGGGCTATCATCAGATGAGAGTCCGAGATGAGGATGTTCCAAAAACAGCTTTTCGAACGCGGTATGGCCATTATGAGTTTCTGGTTATGCCCTTCGGGTTGACAAATGCACCAGCGGTTTTCATGGACCTTATGAATTGTGTGTGCAAACCGTATCTCGACGATTTCGTCATTGTGTTTATTGATGACATCTTGATCTACTCTAAGAGCAAGGAGGACCACGAGTGACACTTGCGGCTTATCTTGGAGCTCCTGAGGAAGGAGCAACTCTACATGAAATTCTCTAAGTGTGACTTCTGGATTCGAGAGGTACACTTCCTCGACCACATTGTTAACGAAATGGGGATACACGTGGATCCTACTAAGATTGATGCTATCAGAAACTGGGTGGCACCAAAGAATCCTTCGGAGGTGTGACAATTCCTTGGTCTCGCTAGGTACTATCGTAGATTTATTAAAGACTTCTCGAAGATCGCTCAACCTCTCACCGCGTTAACACAGAAAGGCGTTGTATATTCTTGGGGAATGAAGCAGGAGGATGCTTTCCAACTCTTGAAACAAAAACTCTGCAGTGCACCAATCTTTTCTTTACCAGAGGGTACCAAAGATTTTGTGGTGTATTGTGATGCCTCTATTCAGGGTCTCGGTTGTGTGCTAATGCAACGCGAGAAGGTGATAGCGTACGCTTCTCGACAGTTGAAGGTTCATGAGAAGAATTACACGACTCACGACTTAGAGTTGGGGGCCGTGGTCTTTGCGTTGAAGATCTGAAGGCATTACTTGTACGGTACTAAATGCACTATTTATACCAACCACAAGAGCCTTCAGCATATCTTTGATCAGAAGGAATTGAATATGCAACAGCGTCGTTGGGTAGAACTCTTAAACGACTACGATTGTGCAATCAAGTATCTTCCAGGTAAAGCTAACGTTGTAGTTGATGCCCTTAGTCGAAAAGAAACGAAAACCAAGCGTGTCCGTGCTCTGCAGCTCACTATCCACTCTAATTTACCTGATCAGATCCGTTCGGCTCAGACTGAAGCGTTGAAGGAAGAAAACCTGGAAGCTGAATATTTGCGGGGCATGGAGAAACGACTTGTGGAAAGGTCTGAGGGTATTCGTTATTTTATGGAACGGGTATGGGTTCCTTTGTATGGTGATCTTAGGGAGCTCGTGATGGATGAGGCGCACAAGTCTCGCTACTCTGTTCACCCAGGTTCAGATAAGATGTATCAGGACCTCAAAGTGTTATATTGGTGGCCGCAGATGAAGGCTCACATCGTGATGTATGTGAGTAAATGTTTGACTTGTGCGAAGGTCAAGGTAGAGTACCAGAAACCCTCAGGCCTGCTTCAACAACCAGAAATACCCATGTGGAAATGGGAGCAAATTGTTATGGATTTCGTCACTGGTTTGCCAAGAACTCAAAACGGAAACGATACCATTTGGGTGATCGTTGATTGTATCACGAAGTCAGCACATTTCCTAGCAATCAAGGAAATGGATAAGTTCTCACAACTTGCTATTGTTTATCTTAAGGAGGTGGTTTCTAGGCACGGGGTGCCAACCTATATTATTTCTGATCGTGACCCGCGTTTTATATCAGATTTATGGCAGTCGATGCATAAATCATTCGGCTCACGTCTCAACATGAGTACCGCTTATCACCCACAGACGGATGGTCAAAGTGAACGAACCATCCAGACGCTTGAAGACATGCTACGAGCATGTGTGATCGATTTTGGTAAAGGGTGGGAGAAACACTTTCCGTTGATAGAGTTCTCTTACAACAACAGTTACCATACTAGCATCCAGGAAGCTCCGTTTGAAGCGTTGTACGGCCGGAAATGTCGTTCTCCTCTTTGTTGGGCTGAGGTGAGTGATAGCCAGATCACAGGTCCGGAACTTGTACTTAAAACTTCAGAAAAAATTGTCCAGATTAGAAATCGTATGGCGGAAGCGCGCGATCGTCAGAAAAGATACGCTGATAAGCGTAGGAAACCTTTGGAGTTCGCTGTAGGCGATCGCTTTATGTTGAAAGTCTCGCCCTGGAAGGGTGTGGTGTGTTTTGGAAAACGCGGCAAGCTTAATCCGCGTCATGTCGGGCCATTCAAAATTCTGGAGCGAATTGCTAAAGTGGCCTACAAGCTCGAGTTACCTGCTGAGTTAGGTAACGTCCATGATGTCTTCCATGTTTCACAATGAAGAAGTGCTTGTTTTATGAAACACTTGTGGTACCGCTTCAAGAACTGAAAATCGATGACAAATTGCAGTTTGTCGAAGAACCCATCGAAATTATGGATCGGGACGTCAAGGTCTGTCAGTATAGTCGAATTCCGATCGTAAGGGTCCGTTGGAACTCAAGGCGTGGACAGGAGTTCACGTGGGAACGCGAAGATCAGATGAAGCTCAAGTATCCTCAATTATTACCAACTTACCAATCTAAACCTAATGCAACTGGTGAATTTCGGGGCAAAATTCCCTTTCAAGTTGGGAGTGATATGACACCTGCAGAAAATCCACAGTCATCCCGATCTAACATCTTGCCGCTTTGGATTACTTGTCAAATTTCGGGATGAAATTACTTTCAAGTTGGGGATGATGTGACAACCCGAGATTCCAAGGTCTTTCATTTACGCATCATTTGTTTCACAATCCTGTTTTATGTTGTATCATGTGCATCATGTTTGAATGATTTAGGTATTGCTATATTTGAATGTTATATGAAAACCTAGGAGTTGTTTAAGGGTTAGACACATCATGTTTATAGTTAACTTGGTGCATCACACACTTGAATCACGAAGAACCCAAGCAGACGAAGAGCTGCAGTTCTTCGTCACAACCAAACTTTGGCGAAGAAGTGTTAGGATTGGAGGCTTTCATGATTGTGTTTGTTTGTATAATTTGTACATTAAAAGAATATGAAATAACGTAAAGTGCAGCGGAAATGAATACAAACTTTGTACACACAATCAAAGAAGAGAATAGTTTGATAAACAAATGCTTCACATTAAGTTGAATGATTGAATTACAAAGCAAATGATTACAAGCATGCTTACAATACTAAACTCCCCCTCAGCCTGATGCTCCAAGGTTGGTTGCACAAGATGAAAGGATTAGACATGAGAAGAAGAACTTGCTCAGTCAATCAAATGTAACAGTACAGGGTACTACTCCATTTATAGGCAAACCAAACCACTGAGGCATCTCAGCTGACGTCACCATGAAAGTGACATCTAACAACCTAACAACCTGTAAACACTGTTCTATACAAACTGCTGATGTCTAACAACTGATTATCAGTAAAATACAAAACATAGTAAAACTACTGCTTCACTTTCCACTGATGTAGCCTGAGCACTGATGTTGAGCATCAGTGCTTTCTTCAAAGGTGATCAGTCTTTGAATGGGCAGTGCTTGTGTCTTCAGCAGTACTTAGGAAACAGCAGTAGATAGAGCGTCAGTGTTTGTCTTCAGCAGTCTTTAGAGTTTCATCAGTGTTTGGTTCATCAGTTGTTCTATTGAGCAGTACTTGAGATCTATCAGCTGTTAGATAACCACTGTCAAGGGGAAAGCTTAATGTAAATAGCTGCTTATTGTGAATCCACTGTCGTGATTAGGTTTTGGCTTTCATTATCTGTTCCTCTGGTAGGGTTCAATCCCAACAATCTCCCCCTGGAACAGATTATGCCAAAACCCTTCATTATTCTGGATTTTTATTTATCATCAGAAGTTCCTTAGCTTGTCTTTTAAATTCTTCTTCAAAATCCTTGGAACTTGAGTCATCCTCATCCCTACACAGTGTAAGTTCAAGGAGATCCGGCAAATCTTCAACACTAAGGCCTAGTGCTTCTTTCCTTGATATGTACTTCATTCGCCATTGGATCTGACCAAGGTCAATACTGGGTCTTTTGATCAGACATCCACTTTAGTACTTTTAATCCTAATGGGTTTCATGGGAGAGATTTATTTCCAGATGAGTTTGGAGATATTGGCCTTGTGAAAAGTTGTAAGCTATCAGACATTTGTTTGAGAGCCATCTCAATGACATCATTTGCTACAGTTATGTCTTCTGCAGTTTCCTTTTCAATTTGCTCTTGTCTCTTTTGTAGATCTGGCTCAATGTCTGATATTTCTGCTGAGTCATTTGGTGATGCAGGTTTGGTCAATACCTTTTTGGCAAAGTCTTGAAGCTTAGTTGATCTATCTTCTTTTAGATTCATTTTCTTGATGGCATCCTTGAAGTACTCAGCTTCCTTTTCTTTCACATCTTCACTGGTCAATGATTTCCCTTCTTCTTGGTTTGTCACAAGGATAGATTTGTCTATTGATGAGACCAGTGATTGAAGAGCATTTAATTATTGTTCCAGCTTATTGTAGTCGGGCTTGATTGGAGTGCCTGAGACAGTTATTCTCCTTTTTTAAGCCTTTCATAAGCTTCATCAGTGTACTGGTTTGTCCATTTTGCTATGGCAGTGGCAGTATCCACTCTTGCATCCACCAGTTCTTGTTTCTTTCTTTTGTTCTCAGATGTTAGGTCAGCAATGAGCTTTTTGTATTTATTCCAATTTGGAGCAGTCTTCTTCTTTCTTGGATCATTTTTAATCCTTTCAATTCTGTCTGCCTCATGCTTTAAAGCAACTATTGGCCATTCTTCAAATTGGTTTTCTTCAGCAGGATAGAATTTTTCTTTCATGATATACTCAAGATATTCTTTTCTCAGTTTATTTCGTTTTTCTTTCTTTTCTTTGTCTAGATCTTGTGCATAATCTTCCATCTGCTTGACTTTTGTGAGCAAGAATTCCAATTTTTCAGCAATGGCTTCGTCACTTTGACCTTCACATTCAATTTTGGCTCTTATCTTAGCCTACCTTGCTTTGAGCTCAAGGTATTCATCCATGTCTTCTGGGACTATGAAGCCTATGAGTGGGAATCTTCTGTTTGAAGGATCATCATCAGTGTAGAACTGTCTCATCTCATTTTTTATGGCTTCTAGCTCCAGTGGATATTTTGCAGCAATGGGATCATATTTGTCCTCATTTGCCTGAGTAAGTTTTCTTTTTCTTGTGTAAAGCTTTGCTGGTTGTGATGTGGGAATGGTGAGAGCAGTGGTGGATGGTTGACTAACAGCTGTTGAAACAACAGGTGTTTCAACTCTCCCTTCTCCCTCACTAGCCTTCTTCAACTCTTCTTTCTCTTTGTCTTCTTTGGACCAAGGGTCAGACAGTGGTTCGATCAGGGTTTCTGAATTTTCTCCCAGCAGTAGTTCACCAGCAACTGCAGTAACCACTGATTGTCCCACCCACTGGGACACATGCTCAAGAGAAGTGAACTCACCTTAGTTTTGCTCAGTATGTTAAGTTACCTGTCCAAGTTGGTCAACCCAAACCCTACCGTGATTACCATAATAATCAGTTTCATAAACCATTAAGTCACGTAGTTTTTCACAGATTGCATTCATCACAAAGATTACCGTACATCACGCAGCACGCATTCAATTCTCATTTAAGACCACATCCCATGTGCATATCACATAATAACTAGTAACATATGAATTGGTTACTCACACAAGTCACATCAAGTTTCTCATTCCTAATCAACATTATTGTCATGCAACACAAATATCCATTATCACAAACATCATAAACTCTTCTGTCCAACTGTTCACTTGCAGCATCTCCACGAAGAACCAATTCTTCGTGGGATGCTCTCATGGCGAAGAACCCTCCTGCGAAGAACCATGTTTCGTCGAGGAGTGATGGTGGTGAAGAACCTTAGTTTTTCGTCAATAGCCAATCAATGAAGGACCAAGTTCTTCATCGAGTTATGTTCTTCGCAAGGAGTCTTTCGTCGCTGCTTCAACAGACGGTTACAATTCCTTATTCTCAGTCATAACAGTTGCCAACAGTTTTGACAGTTTCCAATTCAGATCAAACAACACCTTTTAATCATAATCATGCACCTTAATTATGAACAATCATCAACCTTTCAATCCTATTCAAAACATAACAGTTCCTACTCATCATATAAATCATAACTAACAATTTATCCTGTGAATCAACATACTAATCGAACAAATCATCAGTTTGTTAATCCAAAGATTTCTAATCATCGAGTCCAACAGAGTTTAATATCATATCCAACCACACGTTCTAGACTTACGATCTAACCAATGAAACCCTAGTTTCTCATACAATCATGTCATCAAGATTTTAGCAACTAACAATGATAGACACTAACCGTGATACCGAAGCGATTAGATTGAACGAGATGAAAAGGCTTCGAGATCCTAAAATTGCCGTCGCACAGAGAGTAGGGAGAGAGGACTTTAGGGTTTTGTGTTTACAGTTGAGGATTATGAAAAGTTATACAAACTAAGTGACAGCCAGGCACACGAATAATCTTGGGCCAAGGCCCTTTTTGGCGAAAGACCTCTCGGCGAAGAACCCTTCTTGTTGGGATTGAACCCTACCAGAGGAACAGATAATGAAAGCCAAAACCTGATCACGACATTGGATTCACAATAAGCAGCTGTTTACATTAAGCTTTCCCCTTGACAGTGGTTATCTAACAGCTGGTAGATCTCAAGTACTGCTCAATAGAACAAATGATGAACCAAACACTGATGAAACTCTAAAGACTGCTAAAGACAAACACTGACGCTCTATCTACTGCTGTTTCCTAAGTACTGCTGAAGACACAAGCACTGCCCATTCAAAGACTGATCACCTTTGAAGAAAGCACTGATGCTCAACATCAGTGCTCAGGCTACATCAGTGGAAAGTGAAGCAGTAGTTTTACTATGTTTTGTATTTTACTGATAACAGTTGTTAGACATCAGCAGTTTGTATAGAACAGTGTTTACAGGTTGTTAGGTTGTTAGAAGTCACTTTCATGGTGACGTTAGCTGAGATGCCTCAGTGGTTTGGTTTGCCTATAAATGGAGCAGTACCTTGTACTGTTACATTTGATTGACTGAGCAAGTTCTTCTTCTCATGTCTAATCCTTTCATCTTGTGCAACCAACCTTGGAGCATCAGGCTGAGGGGGAGTTTAGTATTGTAAGCATGCTTGTAATCATTTGCTTTGTAATTCAATCATTCAACTTAATGTGAAGCACTTGTTTATCAAACTATTCTCTTCTTTGATTGTGTGTACAAAGTTTGTATTCATTTCCGCTGCAATTTACATTATTTCATATTCCCTTAATGTACAAATTATACAAACAAACACAATCATGAGAGCCTCCGATCCTAACAATTGGTATCAGAGCTTGGACAGTCAAAGTCGATTTAACAATCAATTTGACGTAACAGTTCAGCTCAAAATTCATTGATACTAAGGTTGATTGTATTTAGTTGAAAACAGAGCAACGAGAAATCATGTTCAAAATGATTATTCAGATACTCTGTAAAACAACCCAGATGTCATAAGATTCACAAATTTCAAACCATAAGTGATGTCATGGACAAATCACCCATAGTTTTCAGATCTGAAAACATGTCTGGTAACTATGGTATGATTACCTTCATTCAAAATTGATCTCAACTGTTGTTATGAAATTTGTGATGATTTCATCATATTTTATACTAAAGTATGAACCTCAGATTAACAAAACCTATGTTCATATAAACATTAGCGTTTTGCTAACGTAGAAAGAGGGAAATAAAACTTTAGTCATGAAATCTTATGTGTTAAAAGGCAGGTTGGAAATCCTCAAAAGGACCAAATCAACCCTGTCAAAACACATTAAGAAAATCAGGGGTCAAAACAGTCCAAATCATACGTAATGTGAGATTTGGTAATAAAACATGTTTAAATATGGCCAGATCTCTCAAAACATTACTGCAAAATGATTCTAGATTAAGTTTTTCCTCAATAAAATCTCCCAGTAAGTATTTTTGTACTTATGAATGGGAAGGGTGAACAGGGAAGAAGAAAATAAACAAAACTCAAAAGTGTGTTTATCTCAAAACTTTTGAAGTCAAAAGAAAAGAGTATAAACATAAAACACTTATGAGTCCAAAGTTGGGTAAACAATGGTCATCATGCAACTGTGTGCATTCATTAATTCAGGAATGTTCAGGTAACCATAGTATCTCCGTGATTGAAAAAAAAAAGGACTCTGCAATCAATTGATAAGAAAATGGTCCCAAACAGTGGTCATACAACTTGAGAATGATGTAATTATGAGCTTATTTGGAAAGTTATCAGATCCTTTTGATGTTATTTTCAAAATAACCTTTACCTTTTTGAAAGGTGTTTTTCTCAGATAAAACCAGATATATTATTTTTTATATAATATATTTTGTACTTTTACTCATTTTTTATAGTAAAAAGTTCATCTCTGGTCAGGATGTAATTTCCTTATTTTTATGTGGTGTTACTATCCTTAAAAATAGATCAAAAGGAAATGGTACATGTGTCAAGCTCAAGTTTGTTTTATCACAGACCAAAAATTGATTGTTAACAGACTTTAAACTACTGAGATACTCATGTTCTAATTTAGATAATTAGACACAAAATGAGTAGCCTTAGTAAAAAGATCTTCATTACCGGGGATACTAAACCACTGTCATGAATTTATAGAAGTTTCAAAAATTATTATACAATGTGGTAAAACCTTGAACATAAAATTCCTGAAAAAAAAAATGCTGACAAATTAAATTGACAACTTGCATCTAAAATGTAATTTGTTAAGTATAGCATTCTTGTATATCAATAGATGTTGGACATGATATTGTGTTTACACAAGAACAAAATCAATCCCCTCATCTGAACAAGCAGATGCTTAGAATATTTGTCAAAAGTTCAACCACTGCTGCGCTAACAGTTGCTGATGTAATAGCTTTTCAAAACCTCACCAATTTTCTACCACTGTTGTAATCAAACCTTTGGTTCTCAAACACTGTCCACTGCGGAAAGTCAACCTCTGTTCTCTCATTTTCATGATATGCACTGTTGTTCAAAATCAGTTTTTTATCCACTGATATGCTATCCACTGATGTAGTAAAAAGCATCCACTGATGGTAAAAATCACCCACTGCTTCATTTATTACCGTTGTAACCAGTTATGTTTGTTTCGTCAGTGGCTCTCAAAACAACTGTCTTCCATTTTTCTTCTCTCATCATCTTCACATCAGAGGTTGACACGTGTTCAGTTCTTAGCCATCAGATCATTGTAACCGCTACCACATCAGCACTCACTTTTTCCATAAATAAAACCCTAATTAAACCCAAACAGGGGCTCAAACTGTCGAATTGAATTCCAAAATTCTCTTCTCAAAGCAGTTTCCCACTCTTCTTCACAAAAACATTCTTCGATCTTCCTCATCAAAATGACAAAATCTAAATCGAAATCAAAATCAAAATCATCTTCTTCATCTGCTCCTAAAGACGCCACTCAAATGGCCGCTGAACCGAACGAAATACCATACAAATCTCCTCACAAAACCCACCTCCAACAACACTTTCGACTCCATCATCAACACTTTATCTGCATCAAAGTATAAAACTTTGCTAACAGCAGATGCTCCTATCTACCTACAAACCCAGAGAGAGTTCTGGAAAAAGGCTACCCTTGAGAAACAACGAGACATTGTCACAGCCATAAACTCCTCGATACAGGGTAAAGAAATTCAAATATCTCCAAAATCAATTTTAGAAGTCTTCAAACTCGATGATTTGAAAGGTAAAACCTCTTTTTCTAAAACCGAGTTGAAAAAAGATTTCATGAATAGAGGTTATGCAGAGCAACCAAAAAGGGATACCTTACAAAAGGGTTTCTTCCCTTCTGCACCAAGGTTCTTATTTCACACTCTGTTGATGTGTGCTTCTAATAAAACAACTGCTTTTAACGAAATACCATCAAAAATTCAATGCCTGGGATATGCAATTTTAAATAATGAAAATTTTAATTACTCCTAGGAGATTTTTGATGATTTGGTAAAAAAAATGTTGATAGCAAAGCATTTCTGCTCTTTCCAAGGTTTCTAAGCTACTATTTTGAACAAAAATTTGAAAAAGAAAATGCAGACTTGCTCAAACAAGGTGCTCACTTTAAAATAAATGGTTTAACGCCTGAAACATTCTCTATAATGTTGGCACCTATAAAAACAAAAGCAGAGGTACCTGAGCAGAATTTAGCAGATGAAACTACTCCTCAGGTATCGGCTGCTGAGCCCACTACTCCAGGTGATCAAAGCAGCACACCCACTGTTTTGAAACCCACGCCTGCCACCACTAAAAAGACCAAAAAGAAAACATCCAGAAAGCCCCCCAAACCCAAAACAAAGGCACCTCTGGAAGATGAGATCCCAGAGCCACTGCCAGTGACAACACAAATGTCACCAATAACCACTGCTGCTACTTCCTCACAGCAGTTGGAAGAAAGATCTTCACCCTTGCCTCAAACTCCTCCTGCATCCTCAAAAAAGGATCAGGTTGTAAACATAGGGACCCCACCATATGAAGCTCTGGACCCACACGGATCCATCTTCCACAGTCTTGATCCCAAGGACATGTCTCTTTCAACTCCTTTATCCTCACCCCTCATATTACCACAATCCATGTTACACTTGTTGCATGCAGTGAATGTAGCTCAGACACAAACCAGTTCCTCTCAATCACCTATCACTGAGAGTATAGTCCCACAAGTGACTGGGTCTGATGTCTATACCTCTGCTATCCCAGCAACAACTGAGGAGGTTACACTACAGGAGTTACAAGTAACTCCTGTCAGTAGTTCAAGTGGAGCAGCCACCACAAATGTTGAACCCACTGGTTTACATTTGGACAGTGGTTTCATTCATAAGACTCCCTTGAAGGCAATTTCTTCAATAGCACCTATGAGAACCACCAGTGAGGTTGTTCTGCCCACTGGTACCCTCAAAAGGCTATCAAGTGCTGAAGAAAGAAGTCCCCAGTACCAAGAACAAGGGGCATCAATGAATGACTTTTGGGATTCATTTCCTAAGTCACACATTGATACAACCACTGCTGGTGGGGATTCAGATGATCCCATTAACTTGGGTGATGATTCAAAATATCAAGAATTGATGGGCAGAGTTGAAAATCTGGAGACCTCAGTTGCTGAAATAAAGGATATGGTGCAACAGCTGTTAAAAGCTCAAAAAACACAATCCACTGCTGCTCCAGCTCAAGCACCTGCACAACCTGCACCTGCTGCAAATGAGCTATGGAATATGTTCCAACCACTGCTGGAAAGACAAAAACAGATGGCTGATCAGCAGCATGCTATACATGTACAAAAGCTGACAAACATGGTGGAATCAAGGTTTAAAGATACTCAGGCAGACATCAAAGCTATCAAGGCTCATATCCAAAGTACCTCTGGAAAAATTCCTCCCACTGTCCTCTTCATGAATGAACCTTTCCCAGATAATGCCAAAAAGGGGGAGAAGATCAAGTGGAAGAAGAAGGGAATTGAAGATGGTATCTACATTGAGCCAGAAAAGTATAGCCAAACCAAAGCTGCAGTATCAACACACACCAGATCACCACACACCACCACAACCACTGCTATACCATCATCATCATCTGTGGTTACATCACAATCACCAAAACCAAATTCACCACCGAAAACAGCCACTGCACCATCACCTCCTGCCACAAAGTAGAAGACAGCAGATGTAACAACATCTGCTGTAATGACAACAGTGGTTGAAGCACCAGTTGTTTCAACTACTGTTAGTCAGACACTTACCACCACTCAAACCACTGCCATCTCAACCCCTGCTCAAAAGCAGAAGACACCTGCTGATACATCAGTAGTTGTAATGACAACAGAGGTTGAAACACCTGTTGTTTCAACAGTTGTTAGTCAACCATCCACCACTGTTCTCACCATTCCCACATCACAACTAGCAAAGCTTTACACCATAAAAAGAAAACTTACTCAGGCAAATGAGGACAAATATGATCCCATTGCTGCAAAATATCCACTGGAACTAGAAGCCATAAAAAATGAGATGAGACAGTTCTACACTGATGATGATCCTTCAAACAGAAGATTCCCTTCACTCATAGGCTTCATAGTCCCAGAAGACATGGATGAATACCTTGAGCTCAAAGCAAGGCAGGCTAAGATAAGAGCCAAAATTGAATGTGAAGGTCAAAGTGACGAAGCCATTGCTGAAAAATTGGAATTCTTGCTCACAAAAGTCAAGCAGATGGAAGATTACGCACAAGATCTTAACAAAGAAAAGAAAGAAAAACGAAATAAACTGAGAAAAAAATATCTTGAGTATATCATGAAAGAAAAATTATATCCTGCTGAAGAAAACCAATTTGAAGAATGGCCAATAGTTGCTTTAAAGCATGAGGCAGACAGAATTGAAAACAAACTTGAGCTTGACACATGTACCCTTTCCTTTTGATCTATTTTTAAGGATAGTAACACCACATAAAAATAAGGAAATTACATCCTGACCAGAGATGAACTTTTTACTATCAAAAATGAGTAAAAGTACAAAATATATTATATAAAAAAAATATATCTGGTTTTATCTGAGAAAAACACCTTTCAAAAAGGTAAAGGTTATTTTGAAAATAACATCAAAAGGATCTGATAACTTTCCAAATAAGCTCATAATTACATCATTCTCAAGTTGTATGACCACTGTTTGGGACGATTTTCTTATCAATTGATTGCAGAGTCCTTTTTTTCAATCACGGAGATACTATGGTTACCTGAACATTCCTGAATTAATGAATGCACACAGTTGCATGATGACCATTGTTTACCCAACTTTGGACTCATAAGTGTTTTATGTTTATACTCTTTTCTTTTGACTTCAAAAGTTTTGAGATAAACACACTTTTGAGTTTTGTTCATTTTCTTCTTCCCTTTTTACCCTTCCCATTCATAAGTACAAAAATACTTACTGGGAGATTTTATTGAGGAAAAACTTAATCCAGAATCATTTTGCAGTAATGTTTTGAGAGATCTGGCCACATTTAAACATGTTTTATTACCAAATCTCACATTATGTATGATTTGGACTGTTTTGACCCCTGATTTTCTTAATGTGTTTTGACAGGGTTGATTTGGTCCTTTTGAGGATTTTCAACCTGCCTTTCAACACATAAGATTTCATGACTAAAGTTTTATTTCCCTCTTTCTACATTAGCAAAACGCTAATGTTTATATGAACATAGGTTTTGTTAATCTGAGGTTCATACTTTAGTATAAAATATGATGAAATCATCACAAATTTCATAACAACAGTTGAGATCAATTTTGAATGAAGGTAATCATACCATAGTTACCAGACATGTTTTCAGATCTGAAAACTATGGGTGATTTGTCCATGACATCACTTATTGTTTGAAATTTGTGAATCTTATGACATCTTGGTTGTTTTACAGAGTACCTGAATAATCATTTTGAACATGATTTCTTGTTGCTGTGTTTTTCAACTAAATACAATCAACCTTAGTATCAATGAATTTTGAGCTAAACTGTTATGTCAAATTGATTGTTAAATCGACATTGACTGTCCAAGCTCTGATACCAATTGTTAGGATCGGAGGCTCTCATGATTGTGTTTGTTTGTATAATTTGTACATTAAGAGAATATGAAATAATGTAAAGTGCAGCGGAAATGAATACAAACTTTGTACACACAATCAAAAAAGAGAATAGTTTGATAAACAAATGCTTCACATTAAGTTGAATGATTGAATTACAAAGCAAATGATTACAAGCATGCTTACAACACTAAACACCCCTCAGCCTGATGCTCCAAGGTTGGTTGCACAAGATGAAAGGATTAGACATGAGAAGAAGAACTTGCTCAGTCAATCAAATGTAACAGTACAGAGTACTGCTCCATTTATAGGAAAACCAAACCACTGAGGCATCTCAGCTGACGTCACTATGAAAGTGACATCTAACAACCTGACAACCTGTAAACACTGTTCTATGCAAACTACTGATGTCTAACAACAGATTATCAGTAAAATACAAAACATAGTAAAACTACTGCTTCACTTTCCACTGATGTAGCCTGAGCACCGATGTTGAGCATCAGTGCTTTCTTCAAAGGTGATCAGTCTTTGAATGGGCAGTGCTTGTGTCTTCAGCAGTACTTAGGAAACAACAGTAGATAGAGCGTCAGTGTTTGTCTTCAGCAGTCTTTAGAGTTTCATCAGTGTTTGGTTCATCAGTTGTTCTATTGAGCAGTACTTGAGATCTATCAGCTGTTAGATAACCACTGTCAAGGGGAAAGCTTAATGTAAACAGCTGCTTATTGTGAATCCACTGTCGTGATCAGGTTTTGGCTTTCATTATCTGTTCCTCTAGTAGGGTTCAATCCCAACAAGAAGGGTTCTTCGCCGAGAGTTCTTTCGCCAAAAAGGGCCTTGGCCCAGGATTATTCATGGGCCTGGCTGTCACTTAGTTTGTATAACTTTTCATAATCCTCAACTGTAAACACAAAACCCTAATGTCCTCTCTCCCTACTCTCTGTGCGACGGAAATTTTAGGATCTCGAAGCCTTTTCATCTCGTTCAAGCTAATCGCTTCGGTATCGTGGTTAGTGTCTATCATTGTTCGTTGCTAAAATCTTGATGACGTGATTGTATGAGAAACTAGGGTTTCATTGGTTAGATCGTAAGTCTAGAACGTGTGGTTGGATATGATATTAAACTATGTTGGACTCGATGATTAGAAATCTTTGGATTAACAAACTGGTGATTTTTTCGATTAGTATGTTGATTCACAGGATAAATTGTTAGTTATAATTTGTATGATGAGTAGGAACTGTTATGTTTTGAATGGGATTGAAAGGTTGATGATTGTTCATAATTAAGGTGCATGATCATGATTAAAAGGCGTTGTTTGATCTGAATTGGAAACTGTCAAAACTGTTGGCAACTGTTATGACTGAGAACAAGGAATTGTAACTGTCTGTTGAAGCAGCGACGAAAGACTCCTTGCGAAGAACATAACTCGACGAAGAACTTGGTCCTTCATTGATTGGCTGTTGACGAAAAACTAAGGTTCTTCACCACATTCACTCCTCGATGAAACATGGTTCTTCGCAGGAGGGTTCTTCGCCATGAGAGCATCCCACGAAGAATTGGTTCTTCGTGGAGATGCTGCAAGTGAACAATTGGACAGAAGAGTTTATGATGTTTGTGATAATCGATATTTGTGTTGCATCACAATAATGTTGATTAGGAATGAGAAACTTGATGTGACTTGTGTGAGTAACCAATTCATATGTTACTAGTTATTATGTGATATGCACATGGGATGTGGTCTTAAATGAGAATTGAATACGTGCTGCGTGATGTATGGTAATCTTTGTGATGAATGCAATCTATGAAAAACTACGTGACTTAATGGTTTATGAAACTGATTATTATGGTAATCACGGTAGGGTTTGGGTTGACCAACTTGGACGGGTAACTTAACATACTGAGCAAAACTAAGGTGAGTTCACTTCTCTTGAGCATGCGTCCCAGTGGGTGGGACAATCAGTGGGTATTCCTGAGAGGAATAAGTCTTTTGGGTGAAAACTGGAATGTTAGATAACACACTCATTTCCTATCACATTAAGTCCCATCTTATACCGAATAGTTACCTGAGAGGTAACGAGGTGTTAGTTGATAATGCTATTAGGCTTGGCAACCTCACACCGTACCTGAGAGGACGGGCGTGAACTAATGACCTTAATCATCACCAATGCTTAGATAGGGGGCACTGGGGACAGGCAAAACAATCTGGAAGCCATCTTGTACGGTACCCGAGTTATTATCAACATTATTATCAATGAACTGAACTAAACACTTGGTAACTAACGTTTTCGTAAAACTATGGACTCACCTGTGACACCTGTGTCACTTCAACCATCACACAAATATCAAACCAATGAAATATTGTATTTCATACATGGGATTTGTATAAATATGTGTATCGTTTGCACATATCAATTCTTGTTCGATTTCGAGCTCTAAATCGCTTTCTGGAAGGTTATACGCGAACTGATGCGTAAATATAACCAGTTTAATGCAACAAACACTCCAGAACAGTGACATAGTCTTAACATACCTTAAATAACCTCTACCTAACTTAGAAATAAGTTTTGGATGGTTTGGTGTGTTGAAATCAAGTTTATTCGATCGCAGGGACTATTTGTGTCAAACTGCGAAAGTATATCGATTCGTGTGGTAAAGAACATTCTGGAACTTGATCATAAGTTAAACATACCATAAATATCCTTTAGATAGCTTAGAAATAGGCTTTGAGGTGTTCGGTGTGCTAAAATAAACTTTTTGGTCATTCAGGGACTAAAAGCGTCAAAAAGTGCATAAGTTTGCATTTTCGCGCGTATCTTACGTTCTGAATATATCCGGACATCCAAAAACTTATGTAATCATTAAAATATTTTATTTTAGTGATTGGCATGATAAAATTCCATTCGTCGCGTAATTTGGATCGTTTTTCGCGTCCATTCGTGTTTCGTCGTAATTAACCGAACAACCAAACGAACCGACATCCGAGATGTTTTTGAGCATATTTTAAGTTCCCTATACTTTAAATTCATTTTAGAGCTTTGAAATTGTCACACCCCCAAAATCCACCTTGTGGAGTACTACCGCTTGGAGGCGTGACGTGACCAGGATCGAGCCACCAATCACACTGAACAACGTATTTAAGTAATTAAAGCCAACCACAATACGATTGGTGGCCAAAAGCTAGTTAACCAAGTTTTAAATTAAACAGCGGAAGCATAAACGTAAAGTGCAAAACATAAGTCCATAGTTTATAAGTTTAAAGTTCAAAATGTAAGTTTAGTCAGTTCATGAGGATTTAAATATTAAGCACGGAACATAACAGTCCGTACTCCACAACAACTCCTTCCTCGTGCAAGCTCCAAGCATTTAGCGACATGTAAGGCATGTAACAACGAGTCAACAACAAAGTTGAGTGAGTTCACGTTTGGTTGATTAGTTTTAAGTTGTTTCTGAAAACGTGGTTTGTCTTTAGTTGGCGTAATTGCCGTGGGGGTTACCCAGTAGTTGAAAGAAAATTTAACCAGTTCGTTTTTTTTTAATACCCATACCTTGTCCATGATTAGTGGGGGCTTCCCCATGTGAACTACTAGACCGTATGATATCGACTACTACGCAAGTAAGTTGTGCCCTACATCAGTGTTTATCATCACTGATGGTTTGCCATAGTCCATTAGTACACGCCCGTCCGACTGGCACGGTGTGAGGTTTGTTAAACCTAATAGCGCTATTAACTAATGACCCGCTCGCCTATGGCCTCGACGATTAAGTCGATATAAAATGAGGGACTTATGATAGAGTTTTGTCTAGTAAGTTTTAAGGTTGTTGTCCTACCCAAGGAGGACGAACGTACGTAGTTCTCCCAAAGAGAATACGCAAGATTAATACTGGCATCCTACCCGAGGAGGATGGCCGTACATATCCTACCTAAGTAAGATATGTAGATTCCGTTTTAATTCTTTAACCCATTCTCAAACCACTGGGACTCCCATGCCTTAGAAAGTGTGTGAACTCACCTTGGTTTGCTCGGTTAGATTCTCAAATATAGCTAACAGTCGAGGTCGGTCACTCACGTCCTAATATAATTACCAGTTAATCATTTAGTGGTTTTTAAATAGAGCACAAAGTTCCTACACGTATCTATCACATAACATGCATTACTTTAACGGTTTATGCTCATATAAACTCCCCATCCATTCCCACTCACAAATAAACATACGATATTGCACATAACACCTTTATTGACACATAACAAGTTAGATCATTCACAGATAGCATATTCGACATTTAGGCACGCAAATTACTACTTATGTCATTTCTACTTAAATATCAGAAACAAGGCTGTTTTCGAGCTTTTTAATAAAATAGTTATCTTATTTCAAAAATTCCCAAATTTTTACAGAAGATGCTATACGACCCAAATATTATTGTGTAACAATCTCGGGATCTAATTCTTTACCAATATTTTATTAAAAGTCATTTTCCGGACTGCACTCAGATTGATTATTTTCTGACTGCAGCCAACGGAATAATTCACTAAAAATTCATTGTAAGTCGGATTGAGAAAATTCCAGTGAGACAATTACTACGACATTAGTGTCCATCTACTGTACAGATTTCATGGACTGATTCGACACGGAACTCAAGTTATGACTGAAAACATATCGCCAATTTTCTGCAGAAAAATGCAGCTCTAGCTGCTGTTACGGAATGACACATTAAAAATAGTAAACAAAGTCCAAAAATTATGATTCCGGTGCCATTAGAACCGTATTTCCTCATATCACATTTTAGACTCAAAGTATCAGTTTTTCGTTAAGTTTATGACCTGTTTACAGCCAACTGAAGTTGGCTGTAAAACTTGGACAGATTCTGTTTTCATTCTTTAACTTTCTAACTTGTGTTCGATTGATTTCCGTTATCATGTTTAGTGATCACAACAACATCAAACATCCATATTAACCAGTAAATCATCAAGAAATCAATCAAGAATCATAACAACACAAGATCTACATGATTCACACACACATCTACTCTTTATCCAACATATTCATCCTACTTTCAAGTCTTTAAGTTTTGATCTTTTGTGTTCTTGAGTTTTAGCCGTTAAATCTCTTATTAACCACCTTAAACAAGAACAAGAAGGCGTTTAGAAGCACTTACTACTAGCTCGTGGCTAGGGAAGAATCAAAGCGATAACAGGGTGGATAAAAGCAACGTAGAGAGGTTCTTGAGATTCCGAAAGCACCGAGCTTCGTTGTTGGACATCTTACACCTTTGTATGTATGAGAAATGATTGAACAAGAGCTTGATGATGGTGGTAGTATGGTGGAAGGTGGCTGCCGAATTCAAAGGAGGAGAGAAGAGAAGAAGTTTTGAAGGTGTGTTGTGTTGAGAATGGTGATTATGTTCTAAAGGCTAGTGCTTATATCCTCCAACACAATTTAGTCCCATGGATAATATGTTCCTTAGAGTACATACATATCCTAATTAAAAATCAAAGAAATCCCACCATTTAGGCATGTGGTCGATTAGGCTAGGAGAGGGGGGGTGTCTAGTTGGGTTTCAACTAATTGGTTAAGGATCTTGGTTAGAATTTAAGAGTTTAGTTGGTGATTATATGTGTGGTGTAATAGTGTGTTAGGGTGTTCGGGGACCCTAACTAGCTTAGAAAAATAAAAACAATGTATTTGACAATATTTTTGTGTTTCGGGTAAAGTCCGGTTGTTCGGTTCGGTGTTGTTTCGTTAAAGTGCTTAATTAACCCGTAACGTGTCATATATATATATATATATATATATATATATATATATATATATATATATATATATATATATATATATATATATATATATATATTTGTAACGTTTTTTAATTTTTAACACTCAGGAAATCAAACAGGACTTTTTAGTAACTTTTCTGTACATTACTAGTAGGTTAACAAGTACATGTAAGTATAACACAGTAATCAGAGAGCAGTTAAGTAATTCCACACAGTCGTCAAGCATTTACTTATCAATAATAAATTGTACGGAATACATGGAATTTTGAGGGTTGTCACATTCTCCCCCTGTTAAGAAAATGTCGTCCCGAAATTTAGCACGTGATTACTAAGGAAGCTGGTTAAGTTGCGTTGTTTTCCTGATTTCCCTAGGGTGTCACAGAAATGGGGTTAATGGGGCTTAAACGTGTCAAAAATGCATCAAAAACCAAGTTTTGGGCTTGCAGGGGCCAAAACTGACAATATGTGAAAGTCAACTAGGAGGGGCGCGTAAGACTTGTCTATTTCTTACGCGGCCCACGAGAGCCCATCAGACAGAAATTACATATTCAGCATTCTGGTCATATTTCAGGGGTTTAAATGCAAAATTCTCAATACCTTGGGCTGGAATTTGATGGTTTTTAGCATCCCATTGTATTCTAATACCTTGGGCCCAAGTGTAAGGACATGATTCAAGCACGGTTTACGAGGAACGATCCTAACGGTTGTGGGTTTTCTATATAAACCCAACACCTTCATTCTTGTTCCTCGTAAAATCTGATTCATTTGCTCTAAGTTGGAGCCTAGCACTTCATACCTGAGCAATTTGAATCAAGATTTCCTTGCTTGGACCCTTTGTAAGTATTCTTTCGTTCTTTTACGCGTTTTAAGTATGAAAGTCAAATATACCCGCTGTGGGCGATTGGGACATTTGATCAAGTGCCGTGTCACAAATATACCCACTGTGGGCGATTGGGACATTTGATCAATACCTGTCGTTATGCCAACCAAAACCAAGCTGCTGCAAATCCTGCTGTTGTTCAAGCACGGTTTCCACCTGGGTCGTGTTATAACTGTGGTAACCTTACCCACTACCGGAACAATTGCCCAAGACTTGTTAACGCAAATCCAGCGCGTGGACGAGTGTTTAACATAAATGAGGCGAACACAGACGACAATGCAGTAGTGAACAATTAGTCTTTTGTATTTCCATGTATGTTATCTTTTGGATGTTTAAATCGACTCAGTTGTTATATAAATAAAATTTGTCCTTTCAACTTTATTTTACGAAACTGATACGATTGTGTGTATGTTTAATACAACTCTATGATGCCGACACAAAGACAAACTACTCGTGTGGTTCTGTCATTTTTATGATCACTTGTGATCTCCCCAAAAATCTTAAATACTCGTTTCTTTTAAGAAACAAAACCAAATTCCTATTAAGATCTTCATATCTTCATAGTTAGATTCTTGAAAATGTTTAAAAGTACCAAACGGAATTCACAGATTGGATTCCTGGTATGCTTTAAATACTCGTGCGCTCAATTACCAAGAAAATTAACAAAATGAAGATCAAGTTAATCAATTATGTAATTATGTGCTTATGTGATTTCTTTTATGTCTTGTGTTTTTTTGTAATCCGAATATTCATTATCCAAATCCTCATAGAATCTCCATATTTCATAGTAGGATACCCAAAAGGTACTATCTTAAATCCTTAATGAGCTTCTACGTAATAGTTAAGTCCCTTGGATTATGACGTACTATTCTTTAATTGGACCCCTTGAGCGGTCTAGTTAAACAGATTGGTTCAAACATCTGGTTAGGAATATCATGTGATGATATAGCTGAAGAGATCCCTTAAGTGGTCTATTTAAGGAGATCATACGACGGTCTAGTTAAAGAGATCATGTGTTGATCTAATTAAAAAGATCGTTCGTTGATCTAGTTAAAAAGATCCTTTGGTGGTCTAGTCAAGTCACTTCATGTTTATTCAATTGATTTTTTCCCTACGCATTATGAAATGAACTGTGCGGACTATGCAAGGAATTACGTAATTATGGATGCACCATCCATACATAATTATGGAGTTCAGTGCACAGAAACCACAACAAGTTTTGTCATGTGTTAAGACCTATAGTGATGAGAATAACGAAACGGGAACAATGTAGAAAGGGGCATGGTGGATACGCCGCTGGTACTTCCTATATATAAATGTTCCTTATTACATTGCAAACGTAGTGTTATTTAAGTTACTAGACGTCCTGGACCTTGACCAATAACTTTTTATTTTATAATCTCTGATTTCGAGCACACACAAGTTTCCTATGATAGTCTTTATAAGAAACGTTCTTCTGTCCGTAGTTCGAAACTCCATGTTTTGTTACTACAAAGACTTCACTTTGACAGTTGACAATTTTTCTAAGAATCCAAACATGGCCCAGAGTTTTACTTAGGGTTCGAGGGATTAATTCGAAAGCGAAACAATCATAGTTGTCTTCACAAGTTTTCTCTAAAACTAAATTTCGGGACGAAATTTCCTAAAGTAGGGGAGACTGTGAAACCTGTGTCACTTCAACCATCATACAAATACCAAACCAATGAAATATTGTATTTCATACATGGGATTTGGATAAATATGTGTATCGTTTGCACATATCAATTCTTGTTTGATTTCGAGCTCTAAATCGCTTTCTGGAAGGTTATATGCGAACTGATGCGTAAATATAACCAGTTTAATGAAACAAACACTCCGGAACAGTGACATAGGCTTAACATACCTTAAATAACCTCTACATAACTTAGAAATAAGTTTTGGATGGTTTGGTGTGTTGAAATCAAGTTTATTCGATCGCAGGGACTATTTGTGTCAAACTGCGAAAGTATGCCGATTCGTGTGGTAACGAACATTCTGGAACTTGATCATAAGTTAAACATACCATAAATATCCTTTACATAGCTTAGAAATAGGCTTTGAGGTGTTCGGTGTGCTAAAATAAACTTTTTGGTCATTCAGGGACTAAAAGCGTCAAAAAGTGCATAAGTTTGCATTTTCGCGCGTATCTTACGTTCTGAATATATCTGGACATTCAAAAATTTATGTAATCATTAAAATATTTTATTTTAGTGATTGGCATGATAAAATTCCATTCGTCGCGTAATTTGGATCGTTTTTCGCGTCCATTCGTGTTTCGTCGTAATTAACCGAACAACGCGACCGTATGACCAAACGAACTGACATCCGAGATGTTTTTGAGCATATTTTAAGTTCCCTATACTTTAACTTCATTTTAGAGCTTTGAAATGGGGTTAACGGGGCTTAAACGTGTCAAAAATGCATCAAAAACCAAGTTTTGGGCTTGCAGGGGCCAAAACTGACAATCTGTGAAAGTCAACTAGGAGGGGCGCGTAAGAGTTGTCTATTTCTTACGCGGCCCATGAGAGCCCATCAGACAGAAATTTCATATTCAGCATTCTGGTCATATTTCAGGGGTTTAAATGCAAAATTCTAAATACCTTGGGCTGGAATTTGATGGTTTTTAGCATCCCATTGTATTCTAATACCTTGGGCCCAAGTGTAAGGCCATGATTCAAGCACGGTTTACGAGGAATGATCCTAATGGTTGTGGGTTTTCTATATAAACCCAACACCTTCATTCTTGTTCCTCGCAAAATCTGATTCATTTGCTCTAAGTTGGAGCCTAGCACTTCATACCTGAGCAATTTGAATCAAGATTTCCTTGCTTGGACCCTTTGTAAGTATTCTTTCATTCTTTTACGCGTTTGAAGTGTGAAAGTCAAACAAGTGTTTGACTGTGTGAAAGTCAAACAAGTGTTTGACTTTCAGCTTTGACCAGTTTATGGTCAACACGAAGTTCGCTTGAACTTCGCAATGTGAGCGTAATCACGATGGTTATAGTCCCTTGTGACTATACCTACTGATTACCACGTTATTTAGGTGTAGTGACGAGTCATAGTTTCGGTCAAAATGCGTATTCTTGCGTATTTTGCAACCAAACTATTTTTGGGTATCAAGACCCTTTGTCTTGATATCAAACTTGTTTTCAAACTCCGTTAAACATGTTTTAACATGTTTTGCTCGTCACTTTTAGTCTTGTGCTTGTTTAGAGTCGTAAGTCAAGCGGTCTAAACAACCGCTTAGACTTTCGAACCCGACCCGTTTGGTCAATCATTAGGATTCGACCAAACATATTTTGTGACCATAGTTGTATAGGGAATAACCTTCCGAGGTTATACCTTATGGTCACTTCGTTCAAGTAGTTGTATGATAGGTAGTTTATATGCCTTAGGTAAATGACCAAAATCCCTTTTTACGCATAAATTTATTTTAAGCATATGTAACCTAAATTTTGACATCTAAACTTATTAGGCAACATTATTAGACATGTTAAGGCATATATTACCTGTCATAGGACTAGTTAGGCGGTCCGAAAACAGGTCGTAATGGGTTGTAAGCACTTAGGTTAGCTTTCGATTTAGTATGTAGGCTTTGTTAAATCATACTAGATGAGTTCCCATACTCATTTGGTTTACAAAACCTCATTCTATCTGATCTTCCAATTTAGGTCCGATTTATTTACTTAGTTACCTATATTAGGTGCCGTTTGATTCTGTGATCCCTCTAGCTTTGCTTGGTTGATATCCAAGACTTCTAAGCATCCTCAAGTGAGTACACAGTCCCCTCTTTTACTGTTTTCAATGTTTTGGGGTGAAACATGTGTACCTATTTGTTATGTTCATGATTTCAAAGTGTAAATTGATTATACATGTTAGTACTTATCTTTTGACAAACTGAATGATTATTTATGGTCTAAACACTAATTTTTCAAAGATTATAAAATTAATTGTTGGATTGTACTTATTTTATACATTCACCAGACCGATTGGTAGTATGATATATGTGACACCCCAGGAAAATTAGTAAACGATACAACTTACCTAGCTTCCTCAGTAACCGCATGCTAAATTTCGGGACGAAATTTCTTTCAAGTTGGGGATAATGTGACAACTCGAATTTCCAAGATTCCTATTTCGCATTTATTGCATGTTCATTGTTTGTGTAGTTAATGATTTGCACAATTAGTTGCTATGGAATTGCATACATTTTAATACAATGAAGTGTATTGTGTGATTGTGCATGGTTGTTTGTTAATTGTGAAAGACTTGTCAAATGCATAAACTTGGTGGTGAAACTGTGAAGTTGTTGTGATGGTGCACTATTGTAAAATATAATAATAAAGGGTGTAAAGAGTTATTAGTGAAACCTAAATTATACTTAACCCTAATCCCTTGTTCACTAATCATTTTCACAAAAATCCAAGCACGTACTTTTCTCTGGCAATCATCACCACCATCATCGTTGGCACAAGACATTTCCGCACTTTTGATTCCTCTTTTTCCCTAGAATCATTCAAGGACTTGACTGATTACTTGTGAGTGCATAACCTAGCATACCGAGCAAACCAAGGTGAGTTCACACAGCCAAGGCATGGGGTTCCCAGGGTGGGAATGGGATTGATTTATTTATTTGTACTTCTCTAGATAATGGAACGTAGTGATATGATCCTCGGGTGAGGAAGGTGATTGGTTAAGATACTGCTAGACTATTGATGCTTATAGAACTGATCTTCGCACACACGCCGGGGTTGGCTGCGATAATATGACTGATCTTCGCACACACGCCGAGGTTGGCTGCGATAATATGACTGATCTTCGCACACATGCCAGGGTTGGCTGCGATAATATGACTAATCTTCGCACACATGCCTAGGAAGGCTGCGAACTATACACTAAAACTTCGCACAGGTGTCGGGTGGCCGCGATACAAACATACCTAGTCTAGAATACTTGAGAACTTTCCCTAATCTTCGCATACATGCCTAGAGGGCTGCGATACGAACTAATACGATATATGACCTAATGAACGAACACAAGGCTCACAATACGGATACTATAACTAAACAATAAACATTTCACTTGGGAAACCCCCACCATCTATGAATATGTTTGGGAAACAGGGTAAACTGGTTAATCATGTTTTCAATTATGGGAAACCCCCACGGCAAGTAAGCCAACTTAAGACAAACTATGTTTTCGTAAAACACTTAAAACGAACATCCAACTGTGAACTCGCTCAACATTGTTGTTGACTCTCTATTACATGCCTTGCAGGCTTATAGGTGCATATCCAAGGAACTTGCTGTCTGGGAAGCTGGAGTGGTCATGGGTTGAGACACATGGAAACGCAACACAAGAACTAAGAACTTACATGTGGTTTTATAAACACTCATTGATTTAAATATGCTTCCGCTGTAAACTGTGAAACATTGTAATATTGTAACACTTGTTGTTTTTAAATGAAAGTATTATTCACCTATTCTTATGAGTTCAATGTGATTGATGGTTAAGATCCTGGTCAGTCACGCCTCCAAGCGGTGGTACTCCGCATGTGGATTTTGGGGGTGTGACAGATTGGTATCAGAGCCAGGTTATAGTGAACTTGGTTTTAAAAAGGGGAAACTGTTTTTGTAAAACCAGACTATAACCGGACAGATTCTGAAAACGGGAATACGACCATGACACTCAGCTCCAGATTGCAAGGTTCGTCTTTCTTATACTCATTGTACTACATAACTAGTGAACACCTACATACGATAATGCATGGATTGCACGTTTAGCATACCAATATGAATTCATGAACACATTCACGTAATAAGTGACCGATAGGGTGGTCTTTCCCTAAACCTTCATAACCTACGCTATGTGATACTCTTGATTCCTACTTGAGTGTGGGGAACCATTTGACATGAGTTAAGAGGAGCTGAGATGAACATGCAAATCACAATATTATTGTGGGTGCACACATAATAATAATGTGGGGTGCATGTGAGTCCCAGTAAGGCTTAACAAGTGGAAAAGGGGTTCTGTCCTGTTATTTGATCAATATGAAACATAACCAACCTATAGGGGCCATAGCAGTAATTGTCTCCCTACTCAAACTTAAACGTGAACTTCTCCATTATCGTTGGATTCTTTCGAAACTCGATGCTGTCGAGTGTTACCTGAACACCCATTAGAACATCTAGCGAACCGTGTAGAATGTTACCTGCTTATACGAACGTCCCTGAGTTGGATGTCCTCGTGTCGAATGATTGAACGAAATTTACCCTACTCCTCCTCGTTTTCTGAAACTCATGGATTGATGTCTCCGAATCCCGAAGTGTGATCACTTCCGCAACACTCTCGTATCAGATAGCGAACCACTTGAACCACTCTTAACAACGACGGACAGGAGGATGAGCGTAGCACCTTACCGACCTATGTACGGGTTAAGTTAAAACATCATCAACCCAAGGAACAATGGCAGATTTGGGAGCTCTAGTAGCAGTAGCAACAACACTGGATGTGGTACTCGCGATGGGTAATTAGGATTGGTATGGACAACACCAATATTGTAACAGCATGGTGGTCTTCGTACTCTTAGTAATAATTCACTTCGTCACTGTTCGGCTCAACTTTAATACATCTCGAAACCGAACCTGCTATGGAAACGACAGATGGCGAGCCTATCGGAACCTCATATGGGTGTAGGAATGCAAACTCGATCTTGTGGGACAAGTGATCAGCATCGACCATCCTTCTGCTACCCTTGATAGATTTGATGCAGTAGCCATGTGGACTGGCTACCCAGATATCGTATGCATACACTCAGTGAGGAGAAAACCTTGTACAAGAAATGTTACCTCTTGCAGCGTGTCAGAGTGGTACAACTGTTAACTTCATTCCAGCAAGAAGGGCCAGGAGTGTCTACGGAAGATTTACCCTGCAATGTTAACCCTTAACGCGGATGTCAAGACCAAGGAAAGGAGGATCGAGGATTCCTCAACTGTACGTGACTTCTCCCTAAGTGTTACCAGAAGAACTGTCAGGTTTATCTACACATTGTCAAGTGGGATGTCAGACCCGTATCATGCTAGGAGTAGCCTTTGTTATTAGTACATCTTATTACCTTACACCAGGGAGGTCGCAGGAACTGCCTAAGCAGCTTCAGGAATTAATGGACTCGAGTTTCGTCGGATCTAGTTTTCGCTTTAAGGAGCCCCCGTTATACCGTGAAGAGAAGCTTTTCCGCACGTGTTATGATTATCGAGAACTCAACAAATGACGGTGAAGAACCGCTATCCTCCTCCACGAATTGATGATTTATTCGACCAGTTGCAAGGGTCGAGCTACTACTCCAAGTTAGATCTGAGGTCAAGATTACCACTAGCTGAGAGTCCGGGATGAGGACGTCTCCAAAACAGCATTCAGAACTCGCTACGGTCACTATGAGTTCCTTGTCATGCCATTTGGGATAACGAACGCGCCTGCTGTATTTATGGATCTAATGAACAGGGTATACAAGCCCTACTTAGGCAAATTTGTGATAGTTTTTATCGACGACATTCTGATCTACTCCAAGAGTCAGGAGGAACACGAGCAGCACTTACGGCTTACCTTGGAACTTCTTCGAAAGGAGCAGCTGTACGCAAAGTTTTCAAACTGTGACTTCTGGCTTCGTGAAGTCCACTTCTTAGGCCATGTGGTGAACAGGGATGGGATTCATGTCGATCCATCCAAGGTAGATTCGATCAGGAACTGGCCTGCACCACGTACACCAACGGAAATACGCCAATTCTTGGGTTTGGCGGGATACTACAGACGGTTTATCAAGGACTTTTCAAAGATCGCACAGCCGCTTCCCCTACTGACACAGAAGGGTGTCACCTACCGTTGGGGCAACACTCAATAAACTGCTTTTCAGCACTTAAAGGATAGACTTTGCAGTGCACCTATCCTCTCATTTGCCAGAGGGCACGGACGATTTTGTAGTATACTGTGATGCAACCATCCAGGGTCTTGGATGTGTGTTAATGCAGCGCGACAAGGTCATTGCTTATGCTTCGCGCCAACTCAAGATTCATGAACGGAACTACGCGACGCACGATTTAGAGCTGGGAGCTGTTTTTTCGCGCTTAAGATATGGCGACACTACCTGTACGGTACCAAGTGCACAATTTACACCGATCACAGGAGTCTCGAGCATATCCTTAAGCAAAAGGATTTGAACATGCGTCAACGAAGATGGGTCGAACTTCTGAACGATTACGAATGTGCCATCAAGTATCATCCAGGCAAAGCCAATGTTGTGGCTGACGCTCTCAGTCGAAAGGACACTCTACCTAGACGCGTACGAGCTTTGCAGCTCACTATTCAGTCTGATCTTCCTGCACAGATACGAAATGCTCAGGTTGAAGCATTGAAACCAGAAAACGTCAGGACTGAAGCCTTGCGCGGATCAAGGCAACGATTAGAACAAAAGGAAGACGGCGCCTATTATGTAACGGGGCGTATTTGGGTCCCACTTTATGGCGACTTGCGTGAGCTAGTGATGGATGAAGCTCACAAATCGCGCTACTCGGTACATCCAGGGTCGGACAAAATGTACCACGATCTCAAAACAACATACTGGTGGCCTAGTATGAAGGCCCACATAGCAATTTACGTCGGCAAATGTTTAACTTGTGCGAGAGTCAAGACAGAGTACCAGAAACCCTCAGGCCTACTTCAGCAACCCAGGATACCATAGTGGAAATGGGAAGAAATTTCCATGGATTTTGTTACTGGCCTGCCTAGATCACAGCGCGGGAATGATACTATTTGGGCGATCGTGGATCGACTCACCAAGTCTGCTCATTTCTTGGCAATCAAAGAAACAGACAAGTTCTCCACCATAGCAGACCTATACGTAAAGGAAGTAGTCTCGAGGCACGGGGTGCCCACATCTATCATTTCGGATCGCGATGCACGATTTACATCAGAACTGTGGCAAGCAATGCACAAGGCTTTTGGCTCTCGGTTAGATATGAGCACGGCTTACCACCCTCAGACGGATGGGCAGTCTGAGCGCACGATTCAAACCCTAGAAGACATGCTTCGGGCATGTGTTATAGATTTCAACAATAGCTGGGAAAAGCACCTCCCTTTGGTGGAGTTCTCGTACAATAACAGTTACCACTCCAGCATTCAAGCCGCTCCATTCGAGGCATTGTATGGGCGTAAATGCCGGTCACTTCTCGGTTGGGCAGAGGTGGGGGATAGTCAGATCACGGGTCCAGAACTTATTGTGGACACCACGGAAAAGATTGCACAAATACGACAACGTATGGCGGCAGCTCGCGACCGCTAGAAAAGATACGCTAATAAACGCAGAAAACCGCTCGAGTTCCAAGTTGGGGATCGAGTGCTACTCAAAGTCTCACCCTGGAAGGGTGTGGTTCGATTTGGTAAACGGGGCAAGCTCAATCCACGGTATGTTGGACCGTTCGAAATCACTGAAAGAATAGGCAAGGTAGCCTACAGACTAAACCTACCAGCTGAACTCGGTGCAGTTCACAACGTATTCCATGTGTCGAATCTGAAGAAGTGTCTGTCAGATGAGACCCTCATAGTTCCTTTTAAGGAACTCACTATCGACGAGCGGTTGCAGTTCGTCAAGGAACCAGTTGAAATCACGGACCGGGATGTTAAGGTCCTCAAGAACACTAGAATACCTCTTGTACGAGTTCGTTGGAACTCCCGTCGTGGCCCAGAGTATACCTGGGAGCATGAAGATCAAATGAAATTCAAGTATCCCCAGTTATTCAAAAACCGTGCAACCACTACTGAGGCTGAAGCTACTACTACAGAATTTCGGGACGAAATTCCAAATCAACGGGGGGATGATGTGACACCCCAGGAAAATCAGTAAACGATACAACTTACCTAGCTTCCTCAGTAACTGCATGCTAAATTTCGGGACGAAATTTCTTTCAAGTTGGGGATAATGTGACAACTCGAATTTCCAAGATTCCTATTTCGCATTTATTGCACGTTCATTGTTTGTGTAGTTAATTATTTGCACAATTAGTTGCTATGGAATTGCATACGTTTTAATACAATGAAGTGTATTGTGTGATTGTGCATAGTTGTTTGTTAATTGTGAAAGACTTGTCAAATGCATAAACTTGGTGGTGAAACTGTGAAGTTGTTGTGATGGTGCACTATTGTAAAATATAATAATAAAGGGTGTAAAGAGTTATTAGTGAAACCTAAATTATACTTAACCCTAATCCCTTGTTCACTAATCATTTTCACAAAAATCCAAGCACGTACTTTTCTCTGGCAATCATCACCACCATCATCATTGGCACAAGACATTTTCGCATTTTTGATTCCTCTTTTTCCCTAGAATCATTCAAGGACTTGACTGATTACTTGTGAGTGCATAACCTAGCATACCGAGCAAACCAAGGTGAGTTCACACAGCCAAGGCATGGGGTTCCCAGGGTGGGAATGGGATTGATTTATTTATTTGTACTTCTCTAGATAATGGAACGTAGTGATATGATCCTCTGGTGAGGAAGGTGATTGGTTAAGATACTGCTAGACTAGTGATGCTTATAGAACTGATCTTCGCACACACGCCGGGGTTGGCTGCGATAATATGACTGATCTTCGCACACATGCCAGGGTTGGCTGCGATAATATGACTAATCTTCGCACACATGCCTAGGAAGGCTGCGAACTATACACTAAAACTTCGCACAGGTGCCGGGTGGCCGCGATACAAACATACCTTGTCTAGAATACTTGAGAACTTTCCCTAATCTTCGCATACATGCCTAGAGGGCTGCGATACGAACTAATACGATATATGACCTAATGAACGAACACAAGGCTCACAATACGGATACTATAACTAAACAATAAACATTTCACTTGGGAAACCCCCACCATCTATGAATATGTTTGGGAAACAGGGTAAACTGGTTAATCATGTTTTCAATTATGGTAAACCCCCATGGCAAGTAAGCCAACTTAAGACAAACTATGTTTTCGTAAAACACTTAAAACGAACATCCAACTGTGAACTCGCTCAACATTGTTGTTGACTCTCTATTACATGCATTGCAGGCTTATAGGTGCATATCCAAGGAACTTGCTGTCTGGGAAGCTGGAGTGGTCATGGGTCGAGACACATGGAAATGCAACACAAGAACTAAGAACTTACATGTGGTTTTATAAACACTCATTGATTTAAATATACTTCCGCTGTAAACTGTGAAACATTGTAATATTGTAACACTTGTTGTTTTTTAAATGAAAGTATTATTCACCTATTCTTATGAGTTCAATGTGATTGATGGTTAAGATCCTGGTCAGTCACACCTCCAAGCGGTGGTACTCCGCATGTGGATTTTGGGGGTGTGACAATATAGCGCTATTGGATTTGACACCCCATTCCTGTTGTATGGAATGTCAGAAACCGATATTTTATCTAAGTAGGGATTGCCTTTGTGGTATTTCTATAGTCTCAAAGGTGTATTTTGATACACTAAGGTTTGGATGATTTCTAAAATCACATTTTTATTGTATATTGGTTATACTCCTAAAAGTATAGTTTGATATGCTCTCATGTGTGATATTGTACAAAACAACATATATTTTGTTAATTTCTAAAACATAATTTAATATGTTATTTATAAAACCAAAGCATAGTTTAATATGTTATTTATAAAACCAAAACATAGTTTAATATGTTATTAATAAAACCAAAGTATACTTTTGATATACTACTGAAAACTATTATTTTGACGACTAAAGTATATTTATTATACTATCTGTTTAACTATTTTGGAACTGAAATATATTTTAATATATTACTTATTCGACTTTCTTAAAACCAAATTATATTTATATATATATATATATACATATATATATATATATACATATATATATATATATATACTACAAACCTTTTTATCAAAACATTTTTATACAAACTCATTTTTTACTTAATTATTTATTTATGCATCTTTCTTTTATATCATCTGATTTCTTATCACTTGTTACATGATTTATAAGAGAAAATATTTTCAAGTTCTTGACTATTATTTTTGTTGAAATATCCTTTTAAACTTACAAGTCATGAATCCTATTTTCAATAAAACCTATGTATCTCACAGGCATTTTTATGCTGACGTACCTATTTTTACATATGTTTCAGGTGTCGCTATGTGATGATTGTTGATACATGCTATACATAGGATGGACTCGTGCCTTAGCGACTTTAAAATTTGAAAGACAATAATTGTATTTATTTGATTTGTAATAAAACAATGTGTTCAATAATTCAATAAAACGAAATTATTTAATCCATGGTTGTGAAACAATGATTTTGTTACAACACTCCCCGACGTTTCCGCCACGTTTTGTTGTTTTACATGGTCAAGGTGTGACAGAAAAGTTGGTATCAGAGCCAATGGTTATAGGGATTTAGGTTATTAGAAATGCTTTGACCTAGACTAGAACCTTCCTAGGACCCTAACACAAGTTATCTTGTCTTTAGTTTTAAAACAATACCGTCACCTATCTTTAGGTGACAACCACAATAAGAACACAAAATTTCGAATCCGCTTTGAAAACCAATCATTTTTTCTAGGATGATTGATTACTAGGTTTTGAACCCTCTAAATTTTCAAAATCTTGTCAAATTTGGTCTAAATAATGTGAACACGTGCAAACTAGAAGGGTGGGTGCCTGTACCCTGAGTCTTCTGTCTAAGGCTAGAGTGTTCGTACAAATCCGTAGTATCGGACCAGTCACTCTTACCTGGGAACTCTTAGGGTGAGTGTCCACTTATAGGCGAGCATGTCTTCGCGATACATTATGAGGACCTATTTACTTTGATTCAGCTTTTGTGTGTCATTTGTTTGCTTCATGGTTCGAACAAATGACCATCACCCATACTTTTTGGTCGGTAATTGTAACATCCTATTCTTACCCAATGTCATTTCACTTGTTTTCTCTCATGTTTCCTTGTTCTCTTTAGACAATGCCTCCTCGACGCGACAATCAGGTACCTAATGAAGAATTGGCAGCTATCATTACGCAGCAAATGGCTGCTGCATTCCCAAACGTCATTGCTCAATGTAACCAAGCCCTCAACAACAATAATGCCCTATGCAACTTCAAGACATTCAACTCTGCCAAGCCATCAAAGTTTTCTGGGCCTCAAGGAGCGACTGCACTTCTACAATGGTTCGAGAGTCTAGAGAGCACCTTCAGACATGTTTAGTGTCCGAACGAGCGAAAGGTATAGTTTGCATCTAGTGTTTTTGAGAAACGAGCTTTAACGTGGTGGAATGGTGTGATGAGGGACATGGGTGCTGATGTGGCACTAGCTCAAACTTGGGAAGAGCTCCGCGCTCTAATGATGAAGGAGTTCTGTCCTCGTCATGAGCTTAGGGCATTGGAAAGGGAATTCGACGATTTAAAGCAAGACAATAGTGAACATCAAGCCTATACTGACCGTTATGAAGAACTGATCCTGTTATGTCCTGCCATGGTTACGCCTGTGGAGAAGGCAATTGAAAAGTACATTGATGGTCTTCTTGACTTAGTTCAGGATATCGTTACTGGCAGCAACCCTACTACCGTCAGACAAGCCATTGAATTATCTGTTACCCTGACTGAATCCCAGATCAGGAAGGGTAAGCTTTTTCGAAAGGGCGACCCGAGACCATCTGACAAGACTGCACAACTTGAACCAAAAGAAAAACAGGCCGAGACACCCAAGAAGAAGAAGCGCAAGGCTTCTCAAAACTGTGCCATAACTGCTCAGCACAATCAAGTTGCACCAAACCAGCCAGCACAAACTCGTAAAAGGAAAAATTATGTTGGTACCGCACCCTTATACAACAAATGCAACGGTCATCATCTTGATCAAGTGCCGTGTCACAAATATACCCACTGTGGACGATTGGGACATTTGATCAATATCTGCCGTTATGCCAACCAAAACCAAGCTGCTGTTCAAGCACGGTTTCCACCTGGGTCGTGTTATAACTGTGGTGACCTTACCCACTACCGGAACAATTGCCCAAGACTTGTTAACGCAAATCCAGCGCGTGGACGAGTGTTTAACATAAATGAGGCGAACACAGATGACAATGCAGCAGTGAACAATTAGTCTTTTGTATTTCCTTGTATGTTATCTTTTGGATGTTTAAATCGACTCAGTTGTTATATAAATAAAATTTGTCATTTCAACTTTATTTTACGAAACTGATACGATTGTGTGTATGTTTAATACAACTCTATAATGCCGACACAAAGACAAACTACTCGTGTGGTTTTGTCATTTTTATGATCACTTGTGATCTCCCCAAAAATCTTAAATACTCGTTTCTTTTAAGAAACAAAACCAAATTCCTATTAAGATCTTCCTATCTTCATAGTTAGATTCTTGAAAATGTTTAAAAGTACCAAACGGAATTCACAGATTGGATTCCTGGTGTGCTTTAAATACTCGTGCGCTCAATTAACAAGAAAATTAACAAAATGAAGATCAATCAATTATGTAATTATGTGCTTATGTGATTTCTTTTATGTCTTGTGTTTTTTTGTAATCCGAAAATTCATTATCCAAATCCTCATAGAATCTCCATATTTCAATATGAGGGATTCATAGTAGGATACCCAAAAGGTACTATCTTAAATCCTTAATGAGCTTCTACGTAATAGTTAAGTCCCTTGGATTATGACGTACTATTCTTTAATTGGACCCCTTGAGCGATCTAGTTAAACAGATTGGTTCAAACATCTGGTTAGGAATATCATGTGATGATATAGCTGAAGAGATCCCTTAAGTGGTCTATTTAAGGAAATCGTACGACGGTCTAGTTAAAGAGATCATGTGTTGATCTAATTAAAAAGATCGTTCGTTGATCTAGTTAAAAAGATCCTTTGGTGGTCTAGTCAAGTCACTTCATGTTTATTCAATTGATTTTTTCCCTACGCATTATGAAATGAACTGTGCGGACTGTGCAAGGAGTTACGTAATTATGGATGCATACATAATTATGGAATTCAGTGCACAGAAACCACAACAAGTTTTGTCATGTGTTAAGACCTATAGTGATGAGAATAACGAAACGGGAACAATGTAGAAAGGATCATGGTGGATACGCCGCTGGTACTTCCTATATATGAGTGTTCCTTATTACATTGCAAACGTAGCGTTATTTAAGTTACTAGACGTCCTGGACCTTGACCAATATCTTTTTATTTTATAATCTCCGATTTCGAGCACACACAACTTTCCTATGATAGTCTTTATAAGAAACGTTCTTCTGTCCGTAGTTCGAAACTCCATGTTTTGTTACTACAAAGACTTCACTTTGACAGTTGACAATTTTGCTAAGAATCCAAACATGGCCCAGATTTTTACTTAGGGTTCGGGGGATTCATTCGAAAGCGAAACAATCACAGTTGTCTTCACAAGTTTTCTCTAAAACTAAATTTCGGGACGAAATTTCCTAAAGTAGGGGAGACTGTGACACCTGTGTCACTTCAACCATCATACAAATACCAAACCAATGAAATATTGTATTTCATACATGGGATTTGGATAAATATGTGTATCGTTTGCACATATCAATTCTTGTTCGATTTCGAGCTCTAAATCGCTTTCTGGAAGGTTATACGCGAACTGATGCGTAAATATAACCTGTTTAATGCAACAAACACTCCGGAACAGTGACATAGGCTTAACATACCTTAAATAACCTCTACATAACTTAGAAATAAGTTTTGGATGGTTTGGTGTGTTGAAATCAAGTTTATTCGATCGCAGGGACTATTTGTGTCAAACTGCGAAAGTAAGCCGATTCGTGTGGTAACGAACATTCTGGAACTTGATTATAAGTTAAAAATACCATAAATATCCTTTACATAGCTTAAAAATAGGCTTTTAGGTGTTCGGTGTGCTAAAATAAACTTCTTGGTCATTTAGGGACTAAAAGCATCAAAAAGTGCATAAGTTTGCATTTTCGTGCATTTCTTACGTTCTGAATATATCCGGACATCCAAAAATTTATGTAAGCATTAAAAAATTTTATTTTAGTGATTGGCATGATAAAATTCCATTCGTCGCGTAATTTGGATCGTTTTTCGCGTCCGTTCGTGTTTCGTCGTAATTAACCAAACAACGCGACCGTACGACCAAACGAACCGACATCTGAGATGTTTTGAGCATATTTTATGTTCCCTATACTTTAACTTCATTTTAGAGCTTTGAAATGGGGTTAACAGGGCTTAAACGTGTCAAAAATGTATCAAAAACCAAGTTTTGGGCTTGCAGGGGCCAAAACTGACAATCTGTGAAAAAGTCAGCTCGGAGGGGCGCGTAAGACTTGTCTATTTCTTACGCGTCCCGCGAGAGCCCATTAGACAGAAACTTCATTTTCAGCATTCTGGTCATATATCAGGGGTTTAAATGCAAAATTCTCAATACCTTGGGTTGGAATTTGATGGTTTTTTGCATCCCATTGTATTCTAATACCTTGGTCCCAAGTGTAAGGCCATGATTCAAGCACAGTTTACGGGGAACGATCCTAACGGTTGTGGGTTTTCTATATAAACCTAAGACCTTCATTCTTGCACCTGACAAAATCTGATTCATTTGCTCTAAGTTGGAGCCTAGCACTTCATACCTGAGCAATTTGAATCAAGATTTCCTTGCTTGGACCCTTTGTAAGTATTCTTTCGTTCTTTTATTCGTTTTAAGCGTGAAAGTCAAACAAGTGTTTGACTTTCAGCTTTGACCAGTTTATGGTCAACACAAAGTTCGTTTGAACGTCGCAACGTGAGCGTAATCACGATGGTTATAGTCCCCTGTGACTATACCTACTGATTACCACGTTATTTAGGTGTAGTAACGAGTCATAGTTTCGGTCAAAATATGTATTCTTGCGTATTTTGCAACCAAACTATTTTTGGGTATCAAGACCCTTTGTCTTGATATCAAACTTGTTTTCAAACTTCATTAAACATGTTTTAACATGTTTAGCTCGTCACTTTTAGTCTTGTGCTTGTTTAGAGTCGTAAGTCAAGCGGTGTAAACAACCGCTTAGACTTTCGAAACTGACCCCTTTGGTCAATCATTAGGATTCGACCAAACATATTTTGTGACCATAGTTGTATAGGGAATAACCTTCCGAGGTTATACCTTATGGTCACTTCGTTTAAGTAGTTGTATGATAGGTAGTTTATATGCCTTAGGTAAATGACCAAAATGCCCTTTTTACGCATAAATTCATTTTAAGTATATGTAACCTAAATTTTGACATCTAAACTGATTAAGCAACATTATTAGACATGTTAAGGCATATATTACCTGTCATAGGACTAGTTAGGTGGTCCGAACGCGTTTTACACGTACGACGTGTTAAAGTAGCGTAAGCTACCTAAACGGGTCGTAATGGGTCGTAAGCACTTAGGTTAGGTTTCGATTTAGTATGTAGGCTTTTTTAAACCATATTACATGAGTTCCCATACTCATTTGGTTTATAAAACCTCATTCTATCCGATCTTCCGATTTAGGTCCGATTTATTTACTTAGTTACCTATATTTGGTGTCGTTTGATTCCGTGAACCCTCTAGCTTTGCTTGGTTGTTATTCAAGACTTCTAAGCATCCTCAAGTGAGTACATAGTCCCCTCTTTTACTGTTTTCAATGTTTTCGGATGAAACATGTGTACCTACTTGTTATGTTCATGATTTCAAAGTGTAAATTGATTATACATGTTAGTACTTATCTTTTGACAAACTGAATGATTATTTATGGTCTAAACACTAATTTTTCAAAGATTATAAAATTAATTGTTGGATTGTACTTATTTTATACATTCACCAGACCGATTGGTAGTATGATATAGCGCTATAGGATTTGACACCCCATTCCTGTTGTATGGAATGTCAGAAACCGGTATTTTATCCAAATAGGGATTGCCTTTGTGGTATTTCTATAGTATCAAAGGTGTATTTTGATACACTAAGGTTTGGATGAATTCTAAAATCACATTTTTATTGTATATTGGTTATACTCCCAAAAGTATAGTTTGATATGCTCTCATGTGTGATATTGTACAAAACAACATATATTTTGTTAATTTCTAAAACATAGTTTAATATGTTATTTATAAAACCAAAGCATAGTTTAATATGTTATTTATAAAACCAAAGCATAGTTTAATATGTTATTAATAAAACCAAAGTATACATTTGATATACTACTGAAAACTATTATTTTGACGACTAAGTATATTTAATATACTATCTGTTTAACTATTTTGGAACTGAAATATATTTTAGTATATTACTTATCCGACTTTCTTAAAACCAAAGTATATTTTTATATATATACTACAAACCTTTTTATCATAACATTTTTATACAAACTCATTTTTACTTAATTATTTATTTATGCATCTTTCTTTTATATCATCTGATTTCTTATCACTTGTTACATGATTTATAAGAGAAAATATTTTCAAGTTCATGACTATTATTTTTGTTGAAATATCCTTTTAAACTTACAAGTCATGAATCCTATTTTCAATAAAACATATGTATCTCCCAGGCATTTTTATGCTGACGTACCTATTTTTACACATGTTTCAGGTGCTGCTATGTGATGATTGTTGATACATGCTATACATAGGATGGACTCGTGCCTTAGCGACTTTAAAACTTGAAAGACAATAAATGTATTTATTTGATTTGTAATAAAACAATGTGTTCAATAATTCAATAAAATGAAATTATTTAATCCATGGTTGTGAAACAATGATTCTGTTACAACACACCCCGACGTTTCCGCCACATTTTGTTGTTTTACGTGGTCGGGGTGTGACATCACCAGCGTTGTCTGATATACTTGTTGCATGTTCGCAGGTCGTTAGGTACTATGGACAAGGAACTTGCTATCTGGGATTGCTGGAGTGGTCATGGGTCGCACTGCTTGGATATGCATGACTTGTTTACTGATTTCACATACATTTGGTTTTGAAACGTTTAAGCAATGATTTACTATTTGCTTCCGCTGAACATGTTAAACTTGGATTGTGTTTATGAACGTTTTATCATTATAAATGGAAACTTTGTCTAATATCTTGATATTGCTTCAATGTGATTAGTGGCTAGATCCTGGTACGTCACACAACTAGCGAGGTTTTCCGCATGCGGTATTTTGGGGGTGTGACAGTTTGGTATCAGAGCCACTGGTTATAGTGAACTAGGTTAAACGTTTTTATAAAACCAGACTATAACTGAACAGTTCAGAAAATCGACCATGACACTCAGCTCCAGATTGCAAGGTTCGTCTCTCATTTACTTATTGCATAGCATATCTAGTGTACTTTATGTATGATATTGCATATGAATGCACACTTAGCACTACAACATGAATTCCTGTGTTACTAGCCTACGTTATGTGTTTGATAGTGTGACGCTCCTCCAAACCTTCATGATCTATGTTAGGTGTCTTTTTGTTTTGCTACTCGAAATTGAGGAACCTTTTAGCACGAGTTGGGAAGAGCTGAGATAAACATGTGGGGTGCATGTGAGGCCTGACAAGTGTGAAAGGGGTTATGCTCCGTTGTCTGAAGTAATGATAGAACTCAGTAACCTGTGGAAGTCATAGTGATGCTTGACTCCTACATAAACCCGACTTTTAACCTTTCTCCACTTGTTTTATATAGAATCATGAGTGGACGAGCTGGCGGACGTGGTGGAGGCCGCGGCAGTGGACGCGGCAACATTAATATGTCCCAGGCTGAATTGACCGATTTGATCAATACTCGTGTGGCTGAAGCCTTGGCGGCTCAGCAGGCTGGTACGATATGTGCCAAATACTATTTATCCTTGTGTCGCGTACTCGAATCTTACCCGTGTGTTGTGTTCTCTTTCGTCTTTAGGTCAACACGGGAATCGAACAATCCGCCTGTGTGCACGTTTAAGACGTTCATGGATTGTAAGCCACAGACGTTCAGTGGGACTGAGGAGCTGTGGGACTACTGCGTTGGTGTGAGAAGGCGGAATTGGTGTTCGCGATGTGTAATTGTCCTGCTGGGGACAGAGTGAAGTATGCTACGGGCACACTGGAGGATGGTGCCTTGACTTGGTGGAATGCCCAAGTCCAGTTACTGGGCATTGAGATGGCAAATGCAACGACATGGGAGGATTTTAAGGAGTTGATGAGAGAGGAATACTGTCCTCATGATGAAGTACAGAAACTGGAAAATGAGTACTACAACCTGAAGATGGAAGGATCTGAGATCGAGGCGTACACGAAGCGATCTCACAAACTTGTGAATATGTGTCCTAACTTGTCTCGACCACCTCCTCGTAGAATCGAGCTGTACATCAAAGGATTAGCCCCGCAGGTTAAGGGCTTGGTTACTGCAGCGAACCTTAACAATTTACCTCAGATAATTCGGCTGGCTCACAAGATCACAGATCAGGAGGTGGAGCGTGGCTCGCTACCACCACGTGTTTCTACCACTGCTACTACTGCTACAGCTACTACTTCTGCTACTGACACCAAACGCAAACGGAATGATGTGGACAAGGTGTCCAACTCGAATCAGTCACAAAAGAAGCCAGGCAACAGTATCAACCGCAGTTTTAGTCAGTCATCTTCTTTGAATCAGAATCAGAGCAACAACTCAAACCAAGGCTCTTACGCAGGGAAGCAGCCAAAGTGTAACAAGTGCAACTTTCATCATCGTGGGTCGTGCACCCGAGTCTGTCATAGGTGCAATAAGGTGGGTCATATGGCTAGAGATTGTAGGGCTCCACTCCCAAAGCAGCAGCAACAGCAAACCCCATAGCAGCAGCCGCAGCAGCAAGAAAGGCTGCAGCCTCAGCAGAATCAGGGAAATCACAAGGGCTATTTTCAGTGTGGAGACGAGGGTCATTTTAGACGGGATTGCCCTCAACTGAATCAGAATGCTGGTAACAACAACAAAACTAGGAATAACAACAATGGGAATAATGGTGGGAACGGTGCGCGTGGAAGAGTGTTTACCATTGGTGCTGGGGAAGCTAGGAATGATGGCAACGTTGTGACTGGTACGTTTTCTGTGAACGATCTTTTTGCTTCTGTTTTATTCGACTATGGTGCCGATTGGAGTTATGTGTCTTTGGGCTTCAGTCGTCAGTTAGGGTTAACTCCTACACCTCTTGTAACCAAACACGTAGTAGAATTAGCTGATGGCAAATCGATTGAAGCCTCGCATATTCTTTTTGGGTGTAAACTCGATCTTATGGGTCAGGTGTTCGATATTGACTTACTTCCCGTTACCCTTGGAAGTTTTAACGTGGTCGTTTGTATGGATTGGTTGTCTAAGCATCAAGTGGAAATTCTCTGTAAAAAGAAAATTGTGCGTATCCCTCTCCCCAGTGGAGAATCTTTGTCGGTCCAAGGTCATCATAGTGATGCAATAGTTGGCATCATCTTAGCTATGAAGGCTCGGAAGTGTCTACGAAAGGGTTATCCTGCTATTTTAGCGCTTATTATTACTGATACTGAAGAACTTCCTGGTTTACCACCACACCGTCAGGTGGAATTTCAGATTGACCTTACACCAAGAGCAGCCCCGATTGCTCGTGCTCCTTATCGTCTTGCACCAGGGGAGTTGCAAGAACTGTCTAACCAACTCCAAGAACTGTTGGATAGAGGCTTTATCTGACCTAGTTCTTCGCCTTGGGGAGCCCCAGTTCTATTCGTGAAGAAGAAAGACGGGTCCTTTCACCTGTGTATAGATTATCGTGAACTCAATAAGGTGAGAGTCAAGAACCGTTATCCTTTGCCGCGCATCGACGACCTGTTTGACCAGTTGCAAGGGTCAAGTTTTTACTCGAAGATCAATTTAAGATCGGGCTATCATCAGATGAGAGTCCGAGATGAGGATGTTCCAAAAACAGCTTTTCGAACGCGGTATGGCCATTATGAGTTTCTGGTTATGCCCTTCGGGTTGACAAATGCACCAGCGGTTTTCATGGACCTTATGAATCGTGTGTGCAAACCGTATCTCGACGATTTCGTCAATGTCTTTGTCGATGACATCTTGATCTACTCTAAGAGCAAGGAAGACCACAAGCGACACTTGCGGCTTATCTTGGAGCTCCTGAGGAAGAAGCAACTCTACGCGAAATTCTCTAAGTGTGACTTCTGGATTCAAGAGGTACACTTCCTCGGCCACATTGTTAACGAAATAGGGATACATGTGGATTCTGCTAAGATTGATGCTATCAGAAACTAGGCGGCACCAAAGAATCCTTCGGAGGTGTGACAATTCCTTGGTCTCGCTGGGTACTATCGTAGATTTATTAAAGACTTCTCAAAGATCGCTCAACCTCTCACTGCGTTAACACAGAAAGGCGTTGTATATTCTTGGGGAACGAAGCAGGAGGATGTTTTCCAACTCTTGAAACAAAAACTCTGCTATGCACCAATCTTGTCTTTACCAGAGGGTACCGAAGATTTTGTGGTGTATTCTGATGCCTTTATTCAGGGTCTTGGTTGTGTGCTAATGCAACGCGAGAAGGTGATAGCGTACGCTTCTCGACAGTTGAAGGTTCATGAGAAGAATTACACGACTCACGACTTAGAGTTGGGGGTCGTGGTCTTTGCGTTGAAGATCTGAAGGCATTGCTTGTACGGTACTAAATGCACTATTTATACCGACCACAAGAACCTTCAGCATATCTTTGATCAGAAGGAATTGAATATGCGACAGCGTCGCTGGGTAGAACTCTTAGACGACTACGATTATGCAATCAAGTATCATCTAGGTAAAGCTAACGTTGTAGTTGATGCCCTTAGTTGAAAGGAAACGAAACCCAAGCGTGTCTGCGCTCTGCAGCTCACTATCCACTCTAATTTACCTGATCAGATCCGTTCGGCTCAGACCAAAGCGTTGAAGGAAGAAAACCTGGAAGCTGGATATTTGCGGGGCATGGAGAAACGACTTGTGGAAAGGTCTGATGGTATTCGTTATTTTATGGAACGGGTATGGGTTCCTTTGTATGGTGATCTTAGGGAGCTCGTGATAGATGAATCACACAAGTCTCGCTACTCTGTTCACCCAGGTTCAGATAAGATGTATCGGGACCTCAAAGTGTTATATTGGTGGCGGAAGATGAAGGCTCACATCGCGACGTATGTGAGTTAATGTTTGACTTGTGCGAAGGTCAAGGTAGAGTACCAGAAACCCTCAGGCCTGCTTCAACAACCAGAAATACCCATGTGGAAATGGGAGCAAATTGCTATGGATTTCGTCACTGGTTTGCCAAGAACTCAAAACGAAAACAATACCATTTGGGTGATCGTTGATCGTCTCACGAAGTCAGCACATTTCCTAGCAATCAAGGAAACGGATAAGTTCTCACAACTTGCTACTGTTTATCTTAAGGAGGTGGTTTCTAGGCATAGGGTGCCAACCTCTATTATTTCTGATCGTGACCCGCGTTTTATATCAGATTTATGGCAGTCGATGCATAAATCATTCGGCTCACATCTCGACATGAGTACCGCTTATCACCCACAGACGGATGGTCAAAGTGAACGAACCATCCAGATGCTTGAAGACATGTTGCGAGCATGTCTGATTGATTTTGGTAAAGGGTAGGAGAAACACTTGCCGTTGATAGAGTTCTCTTACAACAACAGTTACCATACTAGCATCCAGGCAGCTTCGTTTGAAGCGTTGTACGGCCGAAAATGTCGTTCTCCTCTTTGTTGGGCTGAGGTGGGTGATAGCCAGATCACAGGTCCGGAACTTGTACTTGAAACTTCAGAAAAGATTGTCTAGATCAGAAATCGTATGGCGGCAGCGCGCGATCGTCAGAAAAGTTACGCTGATAAGCGTAGGTGTGACATCTGTGCTTGTGTAATCATTGTACAAACTCTAAACAATTCAATATTAATAAAACAATGTGTTTTGATCCCAATGTTTGTTATTTATGTTTGACATTTTTGCATGTTTTGATTTTTGATCGATTTTGAACTCTATATCGCTTTCTGGAAAGTTATACGCAAACTGATGCGTAGACGTCTTTAGTTTAACGCGACAAATACTCTGGAACAGCAACATAAGCCTAACATACCTTAAATAACCTTTACATAACTTAGATATAAGTATTAGAAGGTTTGGTATGGCAAAAGCAAGTTTATTTGCTCACAGGGACTATTTGCGTCAACTTGCAAAAGTCTGCCGTTTCGTAAGGCAACGTACAGTCCAGAACATGATCATAAGCTAAACACACCATAAATAACCTAAACATGGCTTAGAAATAAGCTTTGAGTGGTTCGGTGTGCGAAAATATGCTTATTTGATCTTACAGGGACTAAAAGTGTCAAAAACGGCGTAAGTTTGCAATTACGCGCATATCTTACGTTCTGACCACATCTGGACATCCAAAATTTTTGTACACACTAAAATATTTTTATATTAGTTATCGGCATGCAAATATACCATTCTTCGCTTAATTTGGTTCGTTTTCGCGTCCGTTCGAGTTTCGTTGTAATTAACCGAACAACGTGACCGTACAACCAAACGAACCGACATCCGTAACATTTTTGAGCATAATTCAAGTTAAGTATACTTTAAATTCATTATGCAGCTTAAAAATGGGCTTGACGGGTGTTAGAAGTGCCAAAACGCGACAAAACAAGCTCAGGGGCTGAAACTGTCAAAAGGTGAAAGTTGCTGGTCTGCAAGCTGCATACGGACCGTATGCATACACTCTTACGGTCCATAAGGTGTTGCCAGCTCCACAGAATTCAGAACCTTCCGATTCAGCTGTTGTCTTGGTTTTTATTTCCGGTTTTTGCATTAGGTGGGCTGGTTTATGTGATGAATAAGTCCTCCAATCCTTCCCTAACAATTGTATGGCCATGATACTTCCTTGATCAACACACAATCCACTTGTAATGATCTTGTTCTTCATGCACAAGTATAAATACCCATGCCATTCCTTTGTTTCAACTTACCCTTGATCTGATTTCTCTAAGTTGAAGTTGCTATACTTCATACCTGAGATTTTAAGATCAAGTTCTCCCTAGCAAGGACCCTTTGTAAGCTTCCTTCGTTCTTTTATCGCTTTCCTAGCTTAAAAGTCAAACAGTGTATGACTTTCAGCTTTGCCCAGTCAATGGTCAACACAAAGTTCGTTTGAACTTTGTAATGTGATTGTAATCACGATGGTTATAATCCATAGCGATTATACCTACTGATTACCACGTTAACTAGGTGTAGTGACGAGTCAAAGTTTCGGTCCAAATGCGTTTTAGCATGCATTTTGCAACGGAACTACTTTTAGGTGTCAAAACACTTTGTTTTGATACCAAATCAGTTTTCTAAGTTTGTTAAACATGTTTTGACATGTTTAACTCGTCACTATTAGTTTAGTGCTTGTTTAGGGTCGAAAGTTAAGCGGTCTAAACAACCGCTTAGACTTTTGAACCCGACCCGTTTGGTCGATCTTTAGGATCCGACCAAGCATACTTAGTGATCATAGTTGCATAGGGAATAACCTCTGAGGTTATACCTTATGATCACGTAGGATTGGTTAGTTATTTGTTAAGTAGCTTGTATGCCCATAGGAAATGACCAAAACGCCCTTTTGAAGCATAAATCCGTATTTTGCCTATGTGAACATATTTTTGACATATAATCTGATTTAGTAACATGTTTAGGCATAATTGGGCATGTAAGACTTGACTTAGCTCATAGATAACCATCCGACGTTAGTTTTACGCAACCGACGCATTATAGTGGCTTATACTACCATAATGGGTCGAAACGGGTCAAAAGCACTTAGGTAGACTTCCAAATCAGAGTGGTAGCTCTATTAAATCATACCATATGAGTTCAAACACTCATTTGATTTATAGAACATCATTCTATCCTATCTCCCGATTTAGGATCCGATTATTAACATAGTTACCTATATTAGGTACCGGTTGATTCGTGATCCTTGGAGCCTTATTTGGTCTTATTCTCAAGACTATTAGGCAATCCCAAGTGAGTACATAGTTCCCCTCTTTTACCGATTTCAAATACTTTGGGGTGATACACATGTACATACTTGTTACTTATGTATTTTCATTGCTTTCATGACATAAACATGCTAGTTTCACCTAGTACATATCTATCATGCTTTCAATTATGTTTTGCTATGTATGTTAAGCATGTTAGCACATTGATTTATTACACATTTGTTGCATATGTTTACTTAGCATATGCACACATTGTTTTACATGTCATTTCTGCTATGTATGTTTACTGAGCATGCTAGCACATTGTTTTACATGAACATTTCTACTAGGCATGTTTATTTAGCATTCCTAGTACATGGTTTTCACATGCTACATTGGTTATGACATTTGGTGTGTTTAATCGGGACAATAATACATTCATTAACATTGATCGCGCCGCTCGGTAGTATGTAATGGTACCATAGGACTTGACAAATCCCGTTTCTGACTTCCTAGGTTTGTTTGGAAGTTGGGAATGACAGAATCCGATATACATAACTTAGATAAACCTTTAATTTGTTTAAGGATTTGTCGCCACAGTCGCAAGGCTTGAATGTATGCGATTAACATTACTGCATAAATGTTTGTAATCATAAAGCATTGTTTTCTGTAAAACATAACATTTGATTTAAACTTAGGTTTATTCAAAAACCTTGTTTTGTACATTATCCTATGGGGTTGAGTAATTACTAGTTATTCACCATACATGACATTTGTTTTCACATTGACGTATCACGTAGTTTGAGTAGATACTTTCTACTTGCTATGCATGACATTTGGTTATACATGATACATTTTATACATGACATTGAATATGGTTTACACTTAAACATTTGAACATTGGTTTTAAACAAGACATTTTGGTTGGTTATTGATAAGTGACTTATGTAACGGGGCTATGTGTTATATGATAAAAGCATGCTGGATACGCCGCTGGTACTTCCTATATATAAGTGCTTTTATTGTATTACACATTGTTGCATTATGTAAACCACTTTGACAAGGACATGAAACATTTTTACAAGAACGCGGCATTGTTTTACAAGATTCACATTTACTTGGTTATTCATTTAACCATGCATTATCCTTTTATTAATATTTGATTTTCATAGTGATTTTCATATGATTTCATAAAGGAAAACATTTTACAAGGTTCATGACTACATTTTTGTTAAACACTTCTTTTAACTACAAGTCATTAATCCTGCATAAACCAAAACCTATGTATCTCACAGGCATTTTTATGCTGACGTACCTATTTTTACATATGTTTCAGGTGCTAATGCATGATGATGTTTGTGCTTCACTTAGGCGGACTTGGGCCTTAGTGACTTAAAAGACAATTATTTATGTTAAGTTTTTGTTTAATTCAAGACAATGTAAACACTTTAATCAATAATACATAACTTTATTTACCATGGTTGTTGAAACAATAATTATGTCGCATCACTCCCCTGCGTTTCCGCCGCGGTTTGTTGTTTTAACGCGCCCAGGGTGTGACAGTAGGAAACCTTTGGAGTTCGCTGTAGGCGACCGCTTTATGTTGAAAGTCTCGCCATGGAAGGGTGTGGTGTGTTTTGGAAAATGCGGCAAGCTTAATCCGCGTCATGTCGGGCCATTCAAAATTCTGGAGCGAATTGGTAAAGTGGCCTACAAGCTCGAGTTACCTGCTGAGTTGGGTAACGTCCATGATGTCTTCCATGTTTCTCAACTGAAGAAGTGCTTGTCCGATGAAACACTTGTGGTACCGCTTCAAGAACTGAAAATCGATGACAAATTGCAGTTTGTCGAAGAACCCATCGAAATTATGGATCGGGAAGTCAAGGTCCATAAGCATAGTCGAATTCCGATCATAAGGGTCCGTTGGAACTCAAGGCGTAGACAGGAGTTCACGTGGGAACGCGAAGATCAGATGAAGCTCAAGTATCCTCAATTATTCCCAACTTACCAATCTAAACCTGATGCAACTGGTGAATTTCGGGGCGAAATTCCCATTCAAGTTGGGGATGATGTGACACCTGCGGAAAATCCACAGTCATCCTGATCTAACATCTTGCCGTTTTGGATTACTTGTCAAATCCGGGACGAAATTTCTTTCAAGTTGGGGATGATGTGACAACCCGAGATTTCAAGGTCTTTCATTTACGCATCATTTGTTTCACAATCCTATTTTATGTTATATCATGTGCATCGTGTTTGAATGATTTAAGTATTGCTATGTTTGAATGTTATACGAAAACCTAGGAGTTGTTTAAGGGTTAGACACATCATGTTTATAGTTAACTTGGTGCATCACACACTTGAGTCACGAAGAATCCAAGCAGACGAAGAACTGCAGTTCTTCGTCACAACCAAACTTTGGCGAAGAAGGGTTCTTCGCCGAGAGGTCTTTCGCCAAAACGGGCCTTGGCCTAGGATTATTCGTGGGCCTGGCTGTCACTTAGTTTGTATAACTTTTCATAATCCTCAACCGTAAACACAAAACCCTAAAGTGTTCTCTCCCTACTCTCTGTGCGACGGCAATTTTAGGATCTCGAAGCCTTTTCATCTTGTTCAAGCTAATCACTTCGGTATCACGGTTAGTGTCTATCATTGTTAGTTGCTAAAATCTTGATGACGTGATTGTATGAGAAACTAGGATTTCATTGGTTAGATCATAAGTCTAGAACGTGTGGTTGGATATGATATTAAACTATGATAGACTTGATGATTAGAAATCTTTGGATTAACAAACTGATGATTTGTTCGATTAGTATGATGATTCACAGGATAAATTGTTAGTTAAGATTTGTATGATGAGTAGGAACTGTTATGTTTTGAATGGGATTGAAAGGTTGATGATTGTTCATAATTAAGGTACATGATCATGATTAAAAGGCATTGTTTGATCTGAATTGGAAACTGTCAAATCTGTTGGCAACTCTTATGACTAAGAACAAGGAATTGTAACCGTCTGTTGAAGCGACGAAGAAAGACTCCTTGCGAAGAACATAACTCGACAAAGAACTTGGTCCTTCGTTGATTGGCTGTTGACGAAAAACTAAGGTTCTTCGCCACCATCACTCCTTGACGAAACATGGTTCTTCGGATGAGGGTTCTTCGCCATGAGAGCATCCCACGAAGAATTGATTCTTCGTGGAGATGCTGCAAGTGAACAATTGGACAGAACAGTTTATGATGTTTGTGATAATGGATATTTGTGTTGCATGACAATAATGTTGATTAGGAATGAGAAACTTGATGTGACTTGTGTGAGTAACCAATTCATATGTTACTAGTTATTATGTGATATGCACATGGGATGTGGTCTTAAATGAGAATTGAATACGTTCTGCGTGATGTACGGTAATCTTTGTGATGAATGCAATCTGTGAAAAACTACGTGACTTAATGGTTTATGAAACTGATTATTATGGTAATCACGATAGCGTTTGGGTTGACCAACTTGGACGGGTAACTTAAGATACCGAGCAAAACTAAGGTGAGTTCACTTCTCTTGAGCATGCGTCCCAGTGGGTGGGACAATTAGTGGGTATTCCTGAGAGGAATAAGTCTTTTGGGTAAAAATTGGAATGTTAGATAATACACTCATTTCCTATCACATTAAGTCCCATCTTATACCGAATAGTTACTTGAGAGGTAACGGGGTGTTAGTTGATAGCGCTAGTAGGCTTGGCAACCTCACACTGTACCTGAGAGGACGAGCATGAACCAATGACCGTAATCATGACCAATGCTTAGATAGGGGGCATTGGGGACGGGCAAAACAATGTGGAAGCCATCTTATACGGTACCCGAGTTATTATCAACATTATTATCAATGAACTGAACTAAACACTTGGTAACTAACGTTTTCGTAAAACTATGAACTCACCAGCGTTGTCTGATATACTTGTTGCATGCTCGCAGGTCGTTAGGTACTATGGACAAGGAACTTGCTATCTGGGAGTGCTGGAGTGGTCATGGGTCGCACTGCTTGGATATGCATGACTTGTTTACTGATTTCACATACATTTGGTTTTGAAACGTTTAAACAATGATTTACTATTTGCTTCCGCTGAACATATTAAACTTGCATTACGTTTATGAACGTTTTATCATTATAAATGGAAACTTTGTTTAATATCTTGATATTGGTTCAATGTGATTAGTGGCTAGATCCTGGTACGTCACACACCTAGCGGGGTTTTCCGCAGGAGGTATTTTGGGGGTGTGACAGTTTACTTGTTAGACATGCACTGTGAGTATACTCGAACTCTTTTTTGCTTAACGCACTAATGGGTGTTACATACGTTCTCTATAAAAAAACACAACACATAACGCTTAACACTTTTATACACGCTAACCGATCCCGCATGTAATACGTGATTAGTTGAATGCTTGTTACTATGCTAACACAGTGATTACTTGCCCGACCGCCTTTAGCAATGATAGTACTATAGTTTGGATTCAGCACCTGTTTGTTCAGGGGTTGCTAAGGATCACATACTTTACTTCACATGTTCGCTTCGGTGAACATGTGTCGCGCATACTATACTCGCAGTCATGTGGTTAGGATGTATCATTGTTGACAGTTACTTGATTCACCCGTTACGTGTTACATGCTGGTTATGCGTAAACGCTTTTTATATTATATCTATGTAAACTTGTGTACTCACCTTTACATTATTGTATTGACTTTATTTTAACGTATGTGACAGGTTGATGGATCATTTGTTGCAATTGGATAGGAAGTCTAGAAACCCACAATAAAAATCTAGGTTGTCGGATCATGTTTTGTTTAAGAGACTAGTTATCTGTTATGACTGTTTGTTGAAATATTTGTTTGTTAGTATGGGATAATGAACCTTTTAAATATTGTCACTAAATAGTTGTTATGGATTCTCTTGAGCAATCTGATTCGCCTAGTGTCGCGCCCCGATGATTCCGCCATCAGTTGGGGTGTGACAGAGCGTGTGTTGAATACTGTATAGATTAGATACGAACACACGACTGAAGTGCGAATGCGAACGGTGCTGAAGTGTCACTTCGTACGAAGCTAACTCACTTCATACAAAGTCAATACTCAGTTCGCACGAGGTGAGTCGTTGTCTATACATAGTGTTGTATGTTCGTCATTTTGTAAGTTTTGGTGTTCCCGGAGGGGAAACGCTGGCGAAATTTCGCTAGCTTAACAAGATGTATACTCTTTCGGTATGAATGAATGAAGCTTCTGCATATTCTGTTTCTACTCTTTTCTTAATAACATTCTACCGAATTAGTGATATTATACCCAAACTTCCATCTAGAACAGCCGGATCCTGGACTTTCAACAATACCCTAAGTAGTTATGCCTAACACAATATAGCCTGTACAGTGAATATGTGCAACCGGATTTTCTCGAGTAGCACACGGTCATGGCGAACTAGCCGTGCGGTTTAGGATCATCGGGCCAAATAGTACTATCTACAATCGTCCAAATAGTTAATCACTTGTGTACGTGGGGATTTTTAGTGAGTTAGATATACATCTCAAATAATTCATATCAAAATAATGTTCATGTGCGTACGTGTACAAAACGACATGTATAAAAAACAAAACAAATGTAAGATTTGAAAAAAAAAGAAACATCCAAATAAAAAGTTTGCAAAAGATCGTTCTTTTTTTCAAAAAATTTTTAGAATGGTGTATTGCTTTTTCAAATCTTCTATTTCTCTTGCAAATCTTCTATTTCTTTGAACCGTTTGTTTATTCAAAATTCGTTATTTTTTTAACATTTTGTTTATTAAATTCGTGTGTTTTTTAGTTCCTTACACATGTTAACTTATTTTTTTAATGTTTTGCTTTTTTATAAACATCATTTTTTAATCTTCGTTTTTTATACCACTTGTTCGTTTAAAATCGATCATTTTTAATTTTTTTCGATTTTTGAAATCGTTCATTTTCTGAAGTTCTTTTTCCCTAATGGCTATAACTAAACTGAATACAAAGTTTAAAAATAAACGATTTCATAAACGGTTTTAAAGGAATGGTTACGCTTTTAAAAATTAACGACTTATAATAACGAATTGTTAAAAAGGTTAAAAAAATGATTTTAAAAAGAACGGTAGAAAATGAATAGTTTAAAAAAACTTTAAAAGACAATCAACTTAAAAAAGAATAATTTTAATAAACAAGCGGTCTAAAAATCAATAATTTTAAAAACGATAGACTATTTAAAAAAAGGTTAAAAAACAAATGGTTTTAGAAATGTCGTTATAAAAAACAAACGTTTAATGAAAAGACATATTTATTTGTAAATATACAATATATTTTGTTAAATAATAATCGTTAAAATAAAGTAAAAATAAAAAAAAACTTGAGTAACTGCATTAATAATCTCTTAAATATTAAAAGAACTTTTTAATTATAAAAAACATCCCCTAAGGTATATAAATATCTAATTACCTAATTACCTCTACACATAACTGCATAAAAAGTAACAAAGTTAATGTAAAGGACTAAAATTGTTATAAGATATAACGTGAGAGTTTGATGTGTTAAAAGATTTTTTTATGAATTGAAATGATTAAATAGAGTAAACCGCAAACAAAGCCAAAATAGTAACTAACTCTTGATACTAATGAGGTAGTGGTGAAGTAGTTGGGAAAAAACTTAGTGTTCCTAGGTTCGACTCTCACTCTCTCCATTATTTTCTACGGTATCCAGGTGAAGGGCAAATACGGGTGGCGTCGGTTTGTCTTGATGAGGCGAGGTTTTACAGATTATTTCACTGTCATGCCTTCGGGCGGGGGGAGGTCGGGTTTCGACGCATCTAGGAGAGACAAGGGGCTAACGACGGTCGAGTAGTCGACTTTGAACATAACACCCAGTGTCACGATGATTGATATGTCGTTTCTTGCCGTTAAAAAAAAAGTAATTAACTCTTGATGAAAAAAAGGGTGTAGAGTTTCTAGTGGGTAACAAATCGGAGGGAGAGGCCGGTGAAAACCGCCTTTGAAAGCGGTTTTAGAAAACAACTAACAAGAACGTGGAGAAAAAGAAAACAAGCGAGAATTCCGATCCCCAGTCCACCTCTTTATTTTTTATTATATAAACCCTTAACCCTACTACACCTTCTCGTATCATTTCCTCTCAATTGAATTTTCTTTTTCAACCAAACCAACCATGTCTTGCTACAAGGGAAAGTACGCTGGTATAATTTTCTCTCTATCTTCAAGTATTAATTAATTCCTGTTTGTTTCCGATTCGATCTGTACTTTTCGCATTTTTATGTTGTAATCTGTCAAAGTTCCTTTGTTGATTCGGATGATTGATCTGACTGACTGGAGGTAAGTTGTTTAAATGCTCTGTTGTTGCTTAGTGTTTCCATCGAAAAGTTTTGCTCTTTGATTTTGCCGCGGGTGGATTCCAGATCCATATTACTTACTATGTATTATTATTCGTTTAATGATTGTTGATCAGATGAGCTTATTGCGAATGCTACCTACATTGGTACGCCTGGGAAGGGTATTCTTGCTGCTGATGAGTCAACGGGCACTATAGGAAAGCGTCTTTCCAGCATCAATGTTGAAAATGTGGAGTCAAACAGGAGAGCTCTCCGTGAGCTTCTCTTCTGCACTCCTGGTGCCCTCCAATACCTCAGTGGAATCATTCTCTTTGAGGAAACTCTTTACCAAAAGACTGCCGATGGTAACTAAACTAACAAATCATCATTTGTTACCCTGTTTGTTTGTTTAATCATCATCTCATCTTATAATTGTAATTGTAATTGTCTTAGGTAAGCTCTTTGTTGATGTCATGAAGGAGGCTAATGTGCTCCCAGGTATCAAAGTCGACAAGGGTACAGTCGAGCTAGCCGGAACCAACGGTGAGACCACCACCCAAGGTCTAGACGGTCTTGCCCAGCGATGTGCCAAGTACTATGAAGCAGGTGCGAGGTTCGCCAAGTGGCGTGCCGTCCTAAAGATCGGCCCAAACGAGCCATCTCAGCTAGCTATCAATGAAAATGCCAACGGCTTGGCTCGATATGCCATCATATGCCAAGAGAACGGGCTCGTCCCCATTGTCGAGCCTGAGATCCTTGTTGACGGACCCCATGACATCAACAAGTGTGCTGATGTAACCGAACGAGTTCTAGCTGCGTGCTACAAGGCTCTTAACGACCACCACGTCCTTCTTGAGGGTACCCTTTTGAAACCCAACATGGTCACTCCTGGATCCGACTCCAACAAGGTTGCACCTCAAGTGGTGGCCGAGTACACCGTCCGTGCCCTCCAACGAACCATGCCTGCAGCGGTCCCAGCAGTGGTGTTCTTGTCAGGGGGTCAAAGTGAGGAGGAAGCCACGGTGCACCTGAATGCTATCAACCAGTACCAGGGTAAGAAGCCGTGGAGCTTAACCTTCTCGTTCGGGCGCGCCCTGCAACAGAGCACCCTCAAGGCATGGGGCGGGAAAGAAGAGAATGTGAACAAGGCTCAGGAGGCGTTCCTTACTCGGTGCAAGGCCAACTCTGAGGCCACACTTGGGAAGTACCAGGGCGGTGCTGCAGTTGAGGGTGCTACTGAGAGCCTTCATGTTAAGGACTACAAGTACTAATTTCTTTCAAACTATGGGGAATGTTTACTTTTGTGTTTGTTTAGTAGCTAGCTATCAATGGCTAAAAATAAGCCTGAGAACATCAGGTACTGACTGGTTTGAGGTTGATGTTGTCCTGACCAGTTTTGAAACTTTTTTGTTTTCTTCTATTCTATGATCAATATATCTTCTTGTTCATTATGATTTTTGGATTGGGTTAATATGATGTATGAGTTGGTAAAAAGTTTCAAACTTCAACAACACTCGACTTAGTTGATTGCTTTAAACTTAAATTTTCTTTTATTCAATGAAGTTTTTTTTTTTTTTTTTTTTTTTTCACTTTGGCATATAATACCTAAAATAAGCTAGTCGTCGTAGCAGACGATTTGATTAGCCAAATATCTCAACAATAACTCATTTCGACCCAAAACCTATACGTCGCGTCAAAAGTTTATAAAAACTTGTTTTTTCACCGGCGCATTGCGGCCGCCGTGTGTTGTGGCTGAATGCATTTGAATTCGAAACTTTATTAAAAACAGAGAAGCTAAACCGTTAAATGGATCAAAAACATTTAAGATAAAATTAAGGTGTTATAAACATGGGCTTATGATGTGTAATATAGTGTGATGTATTATTTTGTATAGTTTAAGTTTGTATCTTAAAAACCCTAATTTGGGGGGGGGGGGGGGGGATTTCTGACCCAAATGCATATACATGGGTCAGTTTGGGCTTCAATGTCATAAATAATAGGTCCAACGGGTCATTTTAAAACAAGGGAAATATGTTCCACGGGTCAGTTAGGGTTTAGAAGTAAAAAGAAATGGGTGGAACGGGTTAGTTGGGGTTGTTGTGGCTAATTTCCTAGAACCCATGGTTGTTATGGGTAATTGGGTGATTGAATCGAACAGTCAACCGATGAACTATATGTGTTTAATGTTTATTAGAAGAGAGTGAGGGGGAAGCAAAGTTGAAGATTTGATAGGTTACTAGTTAGTGTTTCAGGATTTGTATAAACTTTTTTAGACAGAGTATTGTAAAGAGGGTATGTATAGCTTGTGGCGAAAGGTTATTTGGTCCATTCATAATACTAAGAGAACGTGGAATTTCATTCCGGTAAGAATTTCTCAACCGGTCCGTGGAAACAAGTGGCAAACATCCATACGGATTTAAGCTCGTTGGGTATAAATCTGGTGGAACTTTTTCGAGATTATGTAGCAGACAGGAGTGGCTTAAGGTTTTGGCTTGATTGCAGGGCTTTGGACATTCCTCTAGCAGTCCAGTTTCCAGCTCTGTTTGGGCTGGAATAGATCAAATCAACCACGGTTGCAAGCCGGGTGTCTTGGGCGTGGGGCGGGTGTGGCGTGAATTTTCAGTGGAGAAGGCAGCCGTGTGGGTATGTCGAAGAACTAGAACTGGATTCATTTCTGGTTGTGATTAGATCAGCTAGTGTGCGTCGAGGCGAAGACTAATGGTCCTGCCTTTTAGAATCAACTGAGTCGTTTACTGTTGTTACATTGCTACACGAGACTATGAGTGGCACACCAAAATGGAAGAAGGCACTCTACTCGGTTATGCTCGTGATGATATGGTGCACGACAAAATTTGGCGAGTGGTTTATAGTTTGATATAAACCTTTTCTAGTCATTTTTCGTTGTATCGGTGTAAGCATGGCCTCAGCTAGCACCTAGCTGGTTTGAGGTTTTTTTTGCTTGTTTTGGTGTGTTTTGAGACGGCTTTGTTTGTTAAAAAAAAAAACCTGTTGCAGTTATAATATTCGCACATTATGAGTTGGTCTGTTATGATTTGATTGGACTTTGATCCTATATATGTGTATTTGATGTTCTAGACAGTGATTTCCATGTTTGATTGTGGTAATTTGTTGGTTGATTATTTTGGATTTTACCTAATTGTTCAACATTGAGGTTCTTGAATCTTTATCCTTGTTGATAGAAGAAGAACAATTAAATAATGTGAGCTAGCAAGCTTTATAGATGAACCTTCACAGCAACAAAGGTATATGTATTACATCCAACTATATGGTTGCACGCATGCCTTTGTTGATGTATAATTTTATATGCTTCAGTTGGGTTTTATATATTATTCCAATTTTGAGCTATGAACCAAATCTACCCCTTTTTTTTAATTGACTTGCCCCCTTGATGTACGATTTTTTCTTTTTCTAAAATAACATTATTTTAACTGGCCCGAAACCCGTTCTGACCCGAACCTGTTTCGACCCGAACCAAAACAACCATTTTTTTAATTGACTCGTTTCGACCCGAACCCGTTTTGACCCATGACCCCACTCGACCCGACCCGTTTGCCAGGTCTACCTAATTATAAAACTAAATGAAAATTATCCTAATATTTGTAGTCATCGTATATTAATTAAATATGTTTTCAAAAATTAAGTCACAAAAGCTGAGGCTTATCTTCCAGAATTGTTTCAGGCATGTTACATATTCACAAATACCTATTTCCACCCGTAGATATATCATAGAAAAACTCACTTTTGATTCATATTTCATCCACATTTTGAAGCTTTGGTTTGTTACCATCTACCCCTTTTTCTCTCTCTACCATTTTCATCATATTCACCAACAGGCTCTGTTCTCCCCGTCTCTTTATCAGCAGCCACGATCTCTCTTCATCCTCTTCAAAGGTGATAAATTTCGATGTCGACTCATAGTAGTTTAGTTGGGACAGGCATCTTAGGCGATCATGAATGATCGGATGAAGCGAAGATGGTGATCTCTGTCAAGCTTGTCAGAAACTTACAAAGGAGTGAAGTAAAAAACAAAAGGTAGAAAGTCAATCTAAGAGCATTCACATCCAATCCACTATCTCAACCCCTACCTCTAAAATTTAAAAAAAGCTTCTAAATATTCACTCCATCCTATCCCCTATTTCATGTCTCTAACCCTAAATTCTAAAAAGAATGTACAGTAACTTTTCACATATGAAAAGCTACTGTAGCCCCCCATCTTCAACCATATCATAATTTCCCGCCCTCTCGTTCTTTTCCTTTCCCGTGGCAATGGCAGAACCAAGAGAGTGGATGTGAATGCTCTAAATACTTCCCCACTCAGATGCTTTTCACCGCTCAAACCCAATCGGCATCGCTCTTTCTTCGTAATTTTTGGTTCATTTTTTTCTCCTTCTCTCTGTGTTTTTGTATAATGTATTTTGATGAAGTAGGGTTGGATTTGTAGTCGTGGATGATTGACTTCATGTTTATTTCTTTAGTAACTTTGTTGCTATTTGGGGGGTTTGGGTTTGAGATTTTTGAACAGGTTGAGTAAAATGGAAAACCCTGGTTTTTGTGTGTGTTCATCAACTGCAGCTGAAAACAGTGAAGAATAGATGCTAGATGGTGACCATTTGATTATTCAACTCTACTTATTAAGATTTGATGCTAACTGTAACACCCCGTGTTTTCGAATGTCAAAGTCAAAGTCAAAGTCAAAGTCCAAGTCAACTTTGACTTTCTTTGACTGTAAATAGTCTATTTACAGTTTTATTTGTATTATGTGGAGTAAGTGTTGTAATCAGGAAGAACCGAGGCAATCGAATGTTTTATCTACGCGAACCGATTTACGACTGTGAATAGTAGGAAGTAACAATGCGATAAAGTTAACCAATCTATAATCAAACCGATCTAACCACCATCGAACTCGAATCTCGAATTATGCAAACTTTGGTTGTTGTATACGTGTGTGTGTGCCTTATGTGTTACCTGTGCGTGTTTATTTTATGTTTGGTGTGTTACTCAAATGAATCAATCGAAACCCGAAACGAAACTCGAAACTCAAATCGAATACAATCGAACTCGAACTACGACGAATGGTAACGTTGGGATAAGGTGAATTATAGGTGATTGTATGTTAGATATAGTAGTTGGGACTGAAAGTAATTTGAATAGGAAACTCTATCGTACTCGATCGAAACCGAAATATCAAAAATCGTCGCCCGAAACCTCGAACCAGGCTGTTGATCGATCAGGCTATCCGCCGATCGAACAGCCCAGCCGATCGAACAGGCTGTTCGATCGAGCAGGCTGTCCGATCGGGGAAGCCTGGCCGATCGGCCAGCCCTTTCCTCTTTTGGAGCCTATAAATAGGGCTGTCATTGTCACTCTTTACCACTTTTGGAAAGTTCTGACCGACCAGCTCGTGCTCCTCCTCTTTCCTCAGATTTCTTACGATTTCGGTAAGTTTCCAACCTAAATCTTGTACTTTCTTAATCAAAACATGCTCCTACACCTTTCTATCTTTCAAATCTTGATTTCTAACCGTGAAATCATCAAGATCTAAGCATTCTAGGATGATGTCATCATGGTGTTCTTCAAGAACATCATGTTTTGGCCTCAATCCACCATGAATAACTCGGATCTAACCGATTTCCACATAAACAAGTCAAGATCTATCAGAGATCTAAACATTTGCATGATGTAAAGGATTGAAAGGAGGATTTCCAACTTTCCTTCAACTCTTTTACACTCAATGCCTTCAAACCGGTAGAAACGGAGCCTGAGCCAACTCACTAATCATTCCAATGGTTGTGTGATTCAAGATTCGGGTTCTACCTACGAGGTTCACCGACTTCGGGCTAAATGTTAGACTGACGTTCCGAACCGTTCATCGACCGGACTTGGGTGATTCCTGTCCGAGCAGGAGAAACAAGTAAGAACGAAAGTGTCATAGTTCAACTCGTTGTCAAACTACCTCAATATAACTTCAAATAATCAGAACAGCCAAGTGTTAGACGAACAGGCCGACCAGGTCAGGATGTTGACCGAACGGTTAGGCTGTTCGAACGAACAGCCCAACCGGTCGGACATGTCAGCCGATCGACCAGGCCAGCTGATCGGCTAGCATGTGGCCCCACACTTTAACACATTCATGAAGTATGGTATCGAACGAGGTGATGTTCGATCGAACGAGCTGTTTGGTAACATTATTCATCGGATCATGAGATACTATGCTTCAACACTTAATCGACTTTCAACTCGTTCGATGCATTGGGGTGCCACCCGATCGAACATGCTATCAGAACGAACAGGCTGTTCGATCGAATATGCTGCTCGATCGAGTGACAACCTGCTGAGGACTACTACTGAAGTTCCTAACCGATCGGTTAAGCCGACCGATCGAACAGACCGTTCGATCGATCGACCTGAAAGGTAAGAACACTTCAGTGTTCTCAAATGCTACAACAAAAACTTCAAAAGTTCAAACCATCCTACACAAACACATCCTACTCAAAGGAAGAAACAATCCACTCGAATAGTCCAACCGATCGAGCCTACCGGCCGATCGAGCAGGCTGTCCGAACGGATTGTCCAGCCGAACGAACAACCCACTCGATCGAACCTGCCGTTCGATCGACCAGGCTGTTCGACTCACTTACACTTGTTTCCATTATTCGCGTTATTTATCATTATGCTATCGAACTGTTCAGGCTAACCCTACTCTCAAGCGCTCCCTTCAATCCATCAATCAACCGCTGTGAGTATACTCGATCCCTTTTTGCTTTTAGCACTTTTGGGTGTTACATACGTTACTTATCAAAATCACTATCGAAAACACTACTCAGTTATTTGAACGCTAACCGATTCACATGTATTACGTGACTAAATGAATGCTTGTTGATTGTGTTTACACGTGGAATGCTGTCTACCTGCCTTAACGACGTAATACTATAGTTTGGACTCAGCACCCATTCACACGGGGGTTGTTAAGGACAATTACTTGCATGGATTACGGTGGTAATCATGTATTGCGAACCGTCTCGGACGGTCAACCCGCAGTCATTGGTATTGATAGACCCATGTCGATAATTAACATGCTTCGTTTTCCTCTGTGTACATGCTGGTTATGCGTAAACTATTCGAACTCTATATGCTATATCAAACTTGTATGCTCACCTTTACATTTATGTATTGACTATATTTTAACGTATGTGACAGGTGTTTAAGATGTTTGCTTGCTAGGGAAGCGAAGCTAGAATAAAGCCTTAGAGGCCCCCAACAAATAGTTGTCTGTCAGGAACAAGCAACTAGGGTATAGTTGTCTCTAGATCTTGTCAGACTGGGTCTTAAGAGCATTTGAACAATATTTATGTTTTGTATTAAATTAAATCTGAGTTGTCGGAACAGAATTACTTGTTTGAATGTTATTTGTAATAATGTATTTGTTTATTCGGGATACGGTATGGGACGTATCTTTAACTGGATTATATAGATAGTTGTTATGGAAACTTCTGGACAATTTGTTTCGCTCAGTGCCACGCCCCGATGATTCCGCCATCGGTTGGGGTGTGATAGATTGGTATCAGAGCCATAACTGTAGGGAATTAGGCAGGACACGACCTAGTCCAGGTCGTTGTCTTAGAGACCTAGACTATAGTTAGGAACCAACAGACCAAGCTTAGGTGCTAAACTCTATTATTCTTCGCTATCACTACACTCGAATTTTCAAGTAAAGTCAAGCGATTTAGCCGAGACTAGGTGTGAAAGCCGCAAACTCTCGACTAAATTGCTTGATCGATGCTGATTTTTATCCATATATCAATAAATTCCTTATTATTTTCGATAATGAATGAGGAGAATTATGCCAAATCAGGAGTGAAATCCATATTTTGATGAATAATCTCCTCGAATTTTACTAAAACAAGGAAGAAATTGCTAAGCCAGGGGCGAAACCCGAACCTTGGCAACTTGTTCCAACTTTTACTCATCCCACCAAAGCCTCGACAGACTCCAACAACCTGAACTCACGAGTATGACCTAAGGAATGCGTGTTGAATGCCTAAGAATCGAGGCAGAAGCACGAGCCTGAAAGTCGAAATGTGACGACAAGTCTAGTATTAATAGTCGAATCGCTTTGGGTAGTCGATGTCTAGTAGCCGCAGACAATCCAGTTCCCGATTTTCGTATTTTTGAGTCGGCAGTTGCGACTCTGATGTTTCATCAATTTTTATGTGTTTTATGTGTATTTACCTGTTTATGTGTTTAATTTTGATGTTCGCTCGATTTTTGCTATCACTTCGATCGACACACACGACTCGTATTGCTATTCTACCTCAAAACGCTAGCAAGTCGTTGTAATTCTAGACGATACCATAAGGCGATATATGTTGTACTATACTCGACATGCTATACAATTATACAAAACTACTCGATATACAATACGAGCGACACGCGAGCTTTGAACAATAGGTTTTTGTATTCTGACTGCTTCTGTGTTAAATATGTATGTGCTTCTGTGTTTATGTGTCTCTGTGCTCTACGTGCCTATGTGTTTCCGTGATTACGTAAATCTGTAGTTATGTGCCTACGTGGTTATGTGATGCGTGTTTCGACGTGTTTCTAAGCTTTAGTAAGTAGTAGACGTGTGAGGTGAGAATCGATTTGTTGTGTCTGAGACGTACGACGATGTCTGTTGCAGACCATGTCGTCATCTAGACACCGAACCCCACTTACCCGCCAAGAGAAGAGAGACAGGCGTCTCGCTGCTATCATCGCCAAGCAAGTGGCAAAAGCTGTGAGCGAGGTGTATGAAAACGTCAGCAAGTCGTCCGAAAAGTCGCGAACTGAAGCTCCAAAGGACATCAGCAAGACTGGCTTCAGCTTCAAGCAGTTTAAAGCATGCGGACCCAAAGAATTCACCGGAGAAGATGGCCCTACCGCCATGTTTCAATGGTTCGATTCAGTTGAAGTCACTCTGCGCTAAAGCGGCTGTCCTGAGAATCTCCGCACCCTCAATGCTACAGGCGTCTTCAAGTCCCGAGCTCTAGACTGGTGGACGGCCGAACGAAACAAGTGCGGAAATGATGCAGCTTATGAGCTGACTTGGGAGGAGTTAAAGGCAATTATGATGGACGAATTTTGCCCTCCCCATGAACACCAAAAGCTAGAGGACGAGTTTTGGAACATCAAGCAGAAGGATGGAGACAACGCTGCTTTAACTGCACGCTTTAAACAGCTCAGCATCATCTGTCCTGATCAGGTCAAGACGTCAGACATGGCCATCAAGAAGTATATTCGAGCTCTACCCGATTGTGTTGCCGATTTCGTTCATGCCGCCAAGCCATCATCGATTGAAGAGACTTATCTGCTAGCCGCTGAGATCAATGACAAGCGGGTAAAGTCTGGATTTTGGGATAAGCATACCAAGTCTCTGCACCAAGCCACCGCCACGTCAACCGTCGACACCACCATTGCTCAACCCTCCAAGTCGTCAAGAAGAAAGAAGAAGCACAACAACAACAGCTCCAGCAACAAGAACTGTGTTGTGACAGCAACTGCTGCCCCTCTGCAAGCCGTACCGGCTCAGCAGCAGTCTCACCATCGACAAGCTCCAGTGATCAATGCGCCGCCAGCTAAGCGCGCTTACACAGGTCCCCACCCGCTCTGCCCGACATGCTCATACCATCATCCGGTGGGAATCACCTGTCGTTTCTGCGCCCACTGCAATCTTTACGGGCATTTTACTGCGAACTGCCGCTATGGTCTCCGTCAAGCCCTAGTTCAAGCCGCCGCTCATCAAGCTCTACTTCCAGCCCCTCAAGGCCAACCTGCAGCTCAAGCACCCGCGGTCAATGCTTGAGTCTGCTTTTCATGTGGTGACCCTAACCACTTTGCAAACATGTGCCCGAACCGGGTTGTGAAGCAAGAACCCCAGCAGCAACAGCAGCAGCCTCAGCAGCAACAGCAAGCAGCCCGTGCCAGAACCTTTAACATCAATACCCGTCAAGCCCAGGCTGACAACAACGTGGTTAATGGTACGTTCCTTGTGAATGGTACTTATGCATCATGTTTGTTTGATACCGGAGCCGATAACTGCTTTGTGTCATTTGAATTCGAGAAGCTCCTTAGTCGTAAGCGTTCTTATCTCCCCTCGTCATTCAAAGTCGAAGTTGCTACTGGAAGGACCGTCGCTGTTAACTCTGTTCTCCGTGATTGTACCCTCGAGCTCAACAACCACCTCTTTCCTATCGACCTTATTCCAATGCAACTCGGAAGTTTTGACGTCATAGTAGGCATGGACTTTCTTCGCGAAAACCATGCCGAAGTTGTATGCTTCGAAAAGATGATTCGATTCTCGCTCGCGAATGGTGATTTATTGTGTGTGTACGGTGAAACAGCTTCGAAAGGTCTTACACTTATGTCATGCGTCCAAGTTAGCAAGGACCTCCGCAAGGAATACAACGCTTTCTTGGCCAACATTGTAGTAGCGGAGAAGGAAAAGAAAAAGAAGGTCGAAGTCAAAGACGTTCTAGTGGTTCGTGAATTTCCTCAGGTGTTCCCTGATGATCTTCCTGGACTACCTCCAAGTCGTGATATCGACTTTCGTATCGACCTTATTCGTGGAGCTAACCCGATTGCCAAAGCCCCTTATCGACTTGCGCCATCCGAAATGAGGGAACTCTCAAACCAACTCCAGGAGTTACTTGAAAAAGGCTTTATTCGCCCGAGCACCTCTCCTTGGGGCGCAGCAGTCCTTTTCGTTAAAAAGAAGGATGGGTCGTTCAGGATGTGCATCGACTATCGGGAGTTGAATAAGTTAACCATCAAGAACCGTTACCCTTTGCCTCGAATCGACGACTTATTTGATCAGCTGCAAGGTGCCAAGTGTTTCTCGAAGATCGATCTACGTTCAGGTTATCATCAGTTGCGCATACAAGAAGAAGATGTACCTAAAACAGCCTTTCGCACACGATACGACCACTATGAGTTCGTTGTTATGCCTTTTGGTCTAACCAACGCACCTGCGGTCTTTATGGATCTGATGAATCGCGTGTGTAAGCCTTATCTTGACCGTTTCGTCATTGTGTTCATCGGCGACGTCTTGATTTATTCCAAATCGAAAGCCGAACACGCGCAACATTTACGTTTGGTCCTCGAGTTACTCCAGGGGAACCAACTCTATGCCAAATTCTCCAAGTGCGAATTCTGGTTGGAGGAGGTTCAGTTTCTGGGTCACATTGTGAATAGTCAGGGTATCCACGTTGATCCCGCAAAGATTGAAGCAGTTAAAAGCTGGATTACGCCAAGGAACCCGTCTGAAGTCCGATCATTTCTTGGATTAGCGGGATATTACTGACGATTTATCGAAGGATTCTCCAAGATCGCTGTGCCGCTTACCGTTCTTACCCATAAAGACAGGTCTTTTGTTTGGGGAACTGAACAAGAGTCTGCTTTTCAAACCCTCAAGCGCAAGCTCTGCAATGCTCCCGTTCTCACGTTGCCGGACGGAAACAACGATTTCAATGTCTACTGTGATTCTTCTAACCTTGGTCTTGGCTGTGTCCTTATGCAACGAGACAAGGTTATAGCTTACGCATCTCGTCAGCTCAAAATCCACGAGAAGAACTATACAACCCCGATCTCGAGCTAGGCGCAATTGTTTTTGCATTGAAGATTTGGCGACACTACCTGTATGGTACCAAGTGTACGATCTTCACCGATTACAGGAGTTTACAACACATCTTTAACCCGAAAGAACTTAACATGCGTCAACGCCGATGGGTAGAACTTCTTAACGATCACCCAGGCAAGGCAAATGTTGTTGCCGACGCACTCAGCAGACGGAGTTATTTGCTTAGTATTCGCAATACCCAAGCCCAGCACAACCTCGAAGCTCTCATCCGCGAAGCCCAACATGCTTGCTTTAACGAACACACTTTGAAGAAGGAGAGAATCTACCATGATGGAACTCAGCTTGTAAGAAAAGCAGATGGGATTTTCTATTATCTGGACCGAATCTGGATCCCTAAGCGGACCGATTGGCGAAAGATTATAATGAACGAAGCCCACAAGTCCCGATACTCTATTCATCCCGGTGCCGATAAAATGTACCAGGACCTTCGTTACAAGTACTGGTGGCCGGGTATGAAACGGGATGTCGCTCTCTACGTTGGAGGTTGCCTGACTTGTGCAAGAGTCAAGGCTGAACATCAACGACCTTCCGGCTTACTCGAACAACCTCCAATCCCCATATGGAAGTGGGAGAGTATAGCTATGGATTTCATAACCAAACTTTCGCCCACGCCATCAGGTCACGACAGCATGTGGGTTATAGTAGATCGTCTGACCAAATCAGCCCACTTTCTGCCAATACGAGAAGACTACAAGGTAGAACGACTAGCCCAAATCTACACCGACGAGATCATTCGTAATCATGGTACGCCTCGTGACATCATTTCAGACCGTGACGCTCGGTTTACTTCGCGACTGTGGGAAACATTTCAAGCGGCCCTTGGTACGTCGCTTAGTCTGAGTACTGCATTCCATCCTCAAACTGACGGACAGACTGAAAGAACGATCCGTGCTCGTGAAGACATGCTCCGCGCGTGTGTTATAGATTTCGGTGGTAGTTGGAACAAACATCTGCCACTAGTCGAATTCTCGTACAACAACAGCTATCATGCCAGCATACAAATGGCACCATTCGAGGCCCTGTATGGAAGAAGATGTCGTTCGCCTATTGTGTGGCACGAGATCGGTCACTCGCAATTAACCGGTCCCGAGCTACTACAAGAAACGACTGACAAAATCCTCCAGATCCGCAACAACTTGGCAAAGGCCAGGGATAGACAGAAAAGTTACGCCGATAGAAGACGCAAGCCCCTTGAATTTGACGTTGGCGACTACGTACTCCTAAAGGTATCCCCTTGGAAGGGAGTAGTCAGATTCGGCAAGAAAGGGAAACTAGCCCCTCGATATGTTGGACCTTTTAAGATTCTAGAAAGGATCCGAAAAGTTGCCTACAAACTCGAACTACCGGAGGAGCTTAGTAATGTCCACCCGACTTTCCATGTGTCCAACCTCCGAAAATGCCTAGCTGACCATGATTTGATTGTACCCCTCGACGATCTTCAGGTCAATGAAACGCTACACTTCGTGGAAAAGTCTGTCGAAATCATGGATCGCCAAACCAAGCAACTCAGGAGCTCGCGCATCCCTATCGTGAAAGTCCAATGGGAAGGCAAACGAGGCGCGGAGTTTACTTGGGAACTCGAAAGCGACATGAAGGCCAAGTACCTGCAGTTGTTCAAATGAAGATCTGAAGCGTCAAATTGGTAATTCACGGTGCTGTGCAGCTTCGAGCCTAATTTCAGGACGAAATTCCCTAAACAAGGGGAGGCTGTAACACCCCGTGTTTTCGAATGTCAAAGTCAAAGTCCAAGTCAACTTTGACTTTCTTTGACTGTAAATAGTCTATTTACAGTTTTATTTGTATTATGTGGAGTAAGTGTTGTAATCAGGAAGACCGAGGCAATCGAATGTTTTATCTACGCGAACCGATTTACGACTGTGAATAGTAGGAAGTAACAATGCGATAAAGTGAACCAATCTATAATCAAACCGATCTAACCACCATCGAACTCGAATCTCGAATTATGCGAACTTTGGTTGTTGTATACGTGTGTGTGTGTGTGCCTTATGTGTTACCTGTGCGTGTTTATTTTATGTTTGGTGTGTTACTCAAACGAATCAATCGAAACCTGAAACAAAACTCGAAACTCAAATCGAATACAATCTAACTCGAACTACGATGAATGGTAACGTTGGGATAAGGTGAATTATAGGTGATTGTATGTTAGATATTGTAGTTGGGACTGAAAGTAATTTGAATTGGAAAATCTATCGTACTCGATCGAAACCGAAATATCGAAAATCGTCGCCCGAAACCTCAAACCAGGCTGTTGATCGATCAGGCTATCCGCCGATCGAATAGCCCAGCCGATCGAACAGGCTGTTCGATCGAGCAGGCTGTCCGATCGGGGAAGCCTGGCCGATCGGCCATCCCTTTCCTCTTTTGGAGCCTATAAATAGGGTTGTCATTGTCATTCTTTACCACTTTTGGAAAGTTCTGACCGACCAGCTCGTGCTCCTCCTCTTTCCTCAGATTTCTTCCGATTTCAGTAAGTTTCCAACCTAAATCTTGTACTTTCTTAATCAAAACATGCTCCTACACCTTTCTATCTTTCAAATCTTCATTTCTAACTGTGAAATCATCAAGATCTAAGCATTCTAGGATGATGTCATCATGGTGTTCTTCAAGAACATCATGTTTTGGCCTCAATCCACCATGAATAGCTCGGATCTAACCGATTTTCACATAACAAAGTTAAGATCTATCAGAGATCTAAACATTTGCTTGATGTAAAGGATTGAAAGGAGGATTTCCAACTTTCTTTCAACTCTTTTACACTCAATGCCTTCAAACCGGTAGAAACGGAGCCTGAGCCAACTCACTAATCATTCCAATGGTTGTGTGATTCAAGATTCGGGTTCTACCTACGAGGTTCACCGACTTCGGGCTAAACGTTAGACTGACGTTCCGAATCGTTCATCGACCGAACTTGGGTGATTCCTGTCCGAGCAGGAGAAACAAGTAAGAACGAAAGTGTCATAGTTCAACTCGTTGTCAAACTACCTCAATATAACGTCAAATAATCAGAACAGCCAATTGTTAGACGAACAGGCCGACCAGGTCAGGATGCTGACCGAACGGTTAGGCTGTTCGAACGAACAGCCCAACCGATCGGACATGTCAGCCGATCGACCAGGCCAGCCGATCGGCTAGCATGTGGCCCCACACTTTAACATATTCATGAACTATGGTATCGAACGAGGTGATGTTCGATCGAACGAGCTGTTTGGTAACATTACTCATCGTATCATGAGATACTATGCTTCAACACTTAATCGACTTTCAACTCGTTCGACGCATTGGGGTGCCACCCGATCAAACATGCTATCAGAACGAACAGGCTGTTCGATCGAATATGCTGCTCGATCGCGTGACAACCTGCTGAGGAATACTACTGAAGTTCCTAACCGATCGGTTAAGCCGACCGATCGAACAGACCGCTCGATCGATCGACCTGAAAGGTAAGAACACTTCAGTGTTCTCAAATGCTACAACAAAAACTTCAAAAGTTCAAACCAACCTACACAAACACATCTTACTCAAAGGAAGAAACAATCCACTCGAACAGTCCAACCGATCGAGCCTACTGGACGATCGAGCAGGATGTCCGAACGGATTGTCCAGCCGAACGAACAACCCACTCGATCGAACCTGCCGTTCGATCGACCAGGCTGTTCGACTCACTTACACTTGTTTCCATTATTCGCGTTATTCATCGTTATGCTATCGAACTGTTCAGGCTAACCCTACTCTCAAGCGCTCCCTTCAATCCATCAATCAACCGATGTGAGTATACTCGATCCCTTTTTGCTTTTAGCACTTTTGGGTGTTACATACGTTATTTATCAAAATCACTATCGAACACACTACTCAATTATTTGATCGCTAACCGATTAGCATGTATTACGTGACTAAATGAATGCTTGTTGATTGTGTTTACACGTGGAATGCTGTCTACCTGCCTTAACGACGTAGTACTATAGTTTGGACTCAGCACCCGTTCACACGGGGGTTGTTAAGGACAATTACTTGCATGGATTATGGTGGTAATCATGTATTGCGAACCGTCTCGGACGGTCAACCCGCAGTCATTGGTATCGATAGACCCATGTCGATAATTAACATGCTTCGTTTTCCTCTGTGTACGTGCTGGTTATGCGTAAACTATTCGAACTCTATATGCTATATCAAACTTGTATGCTCACCTTTACATTTATGTACTGACTGTATTTTAACGTATGTGACAGGTGTTTAAGATGTTTGCTTACTAGGGAAGCGAAGCTAGAATAAAGCCATAGAGGCCCCCAACAAATAGTTGTCTGTCAAGAACAAGCAACTAGGGTATAGTTGTCTGTAGATCTTGTCAGACTGGGTCTTAAGAGCATTTGAACAATATTTATGTTTTGTATTAAATTAAATCTGAGTTATCGGAACAGAATTACTTGTTTGGATGTTATTTGTAATAATGTATTTGTTTATTCAGGATACGGTATGGGACGTATCTTTAACTGGATTATATAGATAGTTGTTATGGAAACTTCTGGACAATCTGTTTCGCTCAGTGCCACGCCCCGATGATTCCGCCATCTGTTGGGGTGTGACACTAACCCCACCCGATTAAGCCGAAAATAAGAATCAAATTTTCATAAAAAGTAGTATAATTGTGAACTATCTGTTCTGTGTAGTTTCCCGGAATTAGTGTCATCTGAAAAACGGGCACTATTGTAGCGTTTTTTGCTAAAATAAACACGCTGTTTTTTTTTTCATTTTTTGCTGAAAAACTGGTCCAAAAAACCGGTAATAACTGATCCAAAAACCTGCAGAAACGCTGCTGCGTGCAGTGCTGAAAAAGACACAGAACGCTGGCTTTTTTTGACGTTTTTCACTGAAAAACCGACACTTTTTGGCGTTTATAACAGTTTTTGACTAATAACATGTATGATGACAGGTTGAGTTAATTGCACGTTTGATCAAATGGTTCGTACATTCTTTCGCAATTTGTTGAGATACCTATCTTCAGAAGATGATAGCGATGATGATCTTGATGAGGATACAACAAGGGTATATCTCTCTGTCTCTTTTTTTAATTCTAAGGTGGAATTACTTATTTACTCTTTTTTTGAATGCTATGTAGAGTGAAAGAGATCCCCGAATTGTTTATCGTTGGAAGGCCAGATGTGACAATTGTGGCGTTGGGCATATTGTCCTCTAAAGACTGGCATTTAAGTCCCTTGCAGAGACCCAACAGGTATCTGATCATAATAATTTCATTTCGTGAAATAATAATCTGGAAATGACATTTCGAACGTATTGTTCATATGTCAGCATTCATATATGTGTGACCCTTCAACATGTGCCTGTTGGTGATGAATTCCTCAATGATTTAAAGGATTCAGGGCAAAATGTAAGTCTCCAAATTTTCTTGTTTAGAAAACTTTTCATTTATTTGGATTAGGATCAAATACAAAGTGGATATTACTTGAGAAGGGTACCAAGTGCTTTTGGACCGTTGATTACACTATTTCAATGGTGAAGATTGAGCGGCAAGATCGTAATTAACAGTGAAGGTTAATGTTGATTTTTTGTTTTAAATCTAGCTGCAACGTTTTCCTTTTAAAGTTGTCCTGGCCTGACACATGAACGAACCGTGTGGTTACAATTGTGCGTCCTAACCATTACAACGTCACGTCTAAAACCACCTTTAATTTAACAGAAGCATCTACCCATCACATACAAAAATCACTCTGTACAAGAACCAGCTTCTATATATATTTCACTAAATTGTTCGTTATTTTTTTAGGTGAAAAAGAATCCCGGGCCAATAAGCAAAGGACTTGCGCCGATACATGGTGCGGTCGGGAAGATTCCGGATAGAGGTATGGTTAGTGAAATACTGGTAGACTACATGGGTAATGCATGCTAATATAATTCTTGGGGTGTTTGGATCCACTTATCTGTCAAAAGCTTCGAAGGAAAGGATAGTGCACATTGTGTGTTGATGATATGTAAATTGTTTTATACAAGTTTGTAGATGTACATGTAAAAGTAATTCAAATACCATCTATTTTTAACCCTGAATTTGCAAGTGCTGGTTGAATTGAAAATTTTGTTTTTTTACCATGGAAAGATTAGTTGGCTAAAAATGGAATTGGTCAGTATGGTTACATAGTGGGTGCAAATATCTTAATTGGTGGTGCATTTGATGGTGCATCCATGAACCCTGCAGTGTCCTTTGGCCCACCTGTGGTTAGCTGGACATGGACCAGCCAGCCACTGGGTGTATTGACTCGGTCCGTTTTTGGGTGCGGGTATAGCTGTGTTACGTTAATCTGCAATCTGCAATTTCGACGGAGATTTCGGATGAGTCAAAATAGTGGGTAGTTAAGATTGTAAATGAAAGAAAGAGAAAAAATTAATAAAAAAAGAATATAGAGATAAATATAAAGGATAGGATGTTGAGGGTTTTTTAAAATGGAAGGTAAATTTTAAAAAGTAGTGATTTTTTGTTAAATTATAGGGTTAAAGATAATGGAGTGGATGTGAATGCTCTAACACCGTTATCGATCAACCTTTAACTTACTGTTTCTCAGTTATGTTTGAAATTTAGAATTCTTCCATGAAAATACTACATACTTGTTTTAGAAATGTATTATCTAAATTCAATCAAAATACAATATTACTTGTTTTACAATTACTAATAAGAAAACTTAACATACACAATAATATTTTCATAATATTTTAGACAAATTTACGAAATTTATCATACTAATACTAGGTTGAAAGACTTTTTGATGTATTTTTCACAGGTTTAGATTTACAATGAAATCCCTATATATATAATTTCCACTAAAAATAACTATTTTTTATTTTTTCTTTTCAATTAAATATCATTTTTATGCCTTTATCATTACATTTTCTCTCTACCTCACTTATAACCATTTTTAAAAATATTAAAAAAATTATATAGTAATTATATAGTTTTCTCTCTCCAGAATTTTTTTTTCATATATTTACAGATGAACAATAACTTTCCCATATATTTTCTTTCTCATCTACTCACAACCACTCAAAAATACTACCAGTCATTCCTTATAATATAACTAAATCCTCTCATATATTTTAAGGGTTTCATTGCGAATGCTCTTATACAGTCAATATTAGACCGCGGGGTGTGGGCTTGGGTTGCCGGCGTGGCTAGCTAAGCAACGCCGCTTTAGCCACACCAGGCCAGTGTGGGTAGCGGCGTTGCCCCGCTGGCTTGGCTACGAAGCCTGGCGTGAGGTGGGGGAGCGGTGACGTGGCTTGCTGGGGTTGGCTATCAAAATCAGACCGTTTGGGCTAGTCGTTGGCCATGGCGGTTTCGGCTATGGAGCTTAAATTTTTTAAAAAAAATTACAAATTTTTTTACCTATAAATGCTCACCCTAAACCAAATATTTTTCACATACACTTTCTTCAAACACAAATCTTCAACCCAAACCAACCCAAAAACTGAAAATGGTGCATTGGACCGAAGAGGAGGAGATAGCGTTAGTGACGTCAATCGTTGACGCACAACGAATGCTACGTCGTGGCCAAACCGCCTAGGGACTCAAGCGATTCAACAATACCAACAACATACGGAAAACGTGCGTCACAACTTGAATGCGTGTCAACATAATTGGCGGAAGCTAAAACCGAAGCTAGATCGTTTTAAAGCATGCTTCGACCGCGTCCCTGCAGAAGACCTAAGCCACGACGATCGAGTGGAGATCGTCAAAACCGAGTATAGGCACGATGGGAACCCAGAATTTCGTTGGGTTCTCTACTTTAATATTTACCGTACTTTGTAAAAAAAATTAGAATATATTATGTAGTTTTTTTTTTTAACTTTTTTAGGATTTATTAACTAGTTTTTTTAATTTATTAGGATTTTATGTAACTTTTTTTTCAAATTAATTTAGTGGTTTGTTTTATTTTTATAAATGTCAAAATATAAAAAAAAATAATATTCCACATGTCCAGCCACGCCAGCTAGTCCACACCGTTACCACACCTCACTTGTTTTTGAGATGGCCTGGTGAACCCCATATCCGTCACATGTCAACTCAAGCCCCTACACCCCGTAGCCTTAGTTTGATGAAATTTCAAATATACATAACAAGTTTTAAAAAGTTAATGTACACAATAATATTTTTCATCATATTTTAGACAAATTTACGAAATTTATCATATACTAATACTAGGTTGAAAAACTTTTTGATCTATTTTTGACAAATTTTAAATAGTCAATATTAGTTTGATGAAATTTCAAATATGCATAACCTTATAAATTTTAGAGAAAAATGCCTCGATAGTCTTGGTGGTTTGCCAATTTTTCACCTTTAGTCTATAACTTTCTAAAATTAAAGCTATAATCCCCAACTTTTGCAATTTCGTTCCTAGATAGTCTTTGGCGCGGATGGGGGTTAGTTTTTGGTGTTAAATGAATGTGAAATTACTAAAATGCCCTCGTTATTTTAGTAAAATGGGTCCACCCCATCATCTTCTTCTTCACCCCCCCCACTCTCTCTCTCTGAAACACTAGTAACCACCATAGCCATCATCTTTGAGCCACCACAACCCACCACCTCCGAACACCAACGTTCACCACTGAGAACCACCACCTGAAACCAGCATCGTGAACCAATACCGTATTTATCTTCTCTCCGTTGGTTACTACTCGCCATGGTTGATTTTGGTCGGAGCTCTGTTCACGACGCTCGTGGAGCCGGTGCAGGTCTGTACTTTTGATCTCATTCTTTGTAATTGTATTTGATACAATAATAATGTTGTTGTTTCCTTCATCAGTTGGCAATTCTATGATATTTCTGATGTGATTCAAATTCTGGTGGTGCAGTTGCTGATATATTGCTATGGTGGAATTCGTATAGAGCAGGAGTTGTTCTAATCACTTCCACTATGCTGTGGTTCTTATTTGAAAGAGGCAATTATAACATTTTGGCATTTCTTGCTAATAATCTTCTGCTTTTGGTTTCCATTCTTTTTTTTGGCCAAATCTGCTTCACTTCTCAATAGGTTTGTCTACATGAGCTTTTCTTATATTTTCAGAATTCATTTTGGACCAAAATTAGATTCTAGATTCAGGATGTTAATTGTCATTGGTAACAGGGTATGCGACGGTATTGGTTCGCGGTGCTGGTTTTAGGCGGTGGTTCACAGTGATGAACGTTGGTGTTCGGAGGTGGTGGTTGTGGTGGCTCAAAGATGATGGGATGCCTGATGGTGGTTACTGGTGTTTCAGAGAGAGATAGAGAGGGGTGAAGAAGAAGATGATGGGGTGGGCCCATTTCCTTTTGTTCTTACTTTTACTAAAATAACAAGGGCATTTTAGTAATTTCATAGTCACTTAACACCAAAAACTAACTCTCATCCGCATCAGGGACTATCCGGGAACGAAATTGCAGAAGTTGGGGACTATAGTTGTAATTTTAGAAAGTTAGGGACTAAAGGTGAAAAATGAATAAACCATAGGGACTATCCGAGCATTTTTCTCTAAATTTTAGGAACATTTTCAATACATACAAACACCAGGGCGGGAATATTGCCAGGCAAGTAACACCAGGGTGGGAATAGTGCCAGGCAACTTGCCTGGCACTTGGTCATTGGGTGTAAAAGCCGGTGGGCGTTGGCCGGCCTAAAAGTACAACACTGCCCTTTCCAATCACATTATTGCCCTCCAACCTATTTGCTATGCCTACCGGCGACAGTGGTGTTCAGGTTTCGTACCACGGATGACGGTACAGAACTTCAACGACGGCTGACAGTACAGGACTTCAAAGGTCGTGGAAACAGATGATTCTAGGATTTCGACAGTAACATTTTGTGTAAATCAGAGGTTGCATGTGAACATCAGGCTTCCGGTAGCAGTGATGATTGGCGGTGACGTGTGGAGGTGATAACAGAGAGCAACGTTTGTGTGTGAGGGAAAGGTTATGATGAAGATAAAATATTTGTGATTTAAAAGTGATGGGAAGGGAACGGTGTTTACGGTGGTTGTACTGGAAGGTATCAATCAGTGGCATTTTACAGTAAGCTGGCCGGAGTCAGAGTCAACGAATGGATAATCAACAGTAGTTTGCGTCTTCATTTACCGATGTGGTTGTCACATTTGGTATACCGAAAACTGCGGTTCGTTAACCAGCGGCTTGGCACTTGGTCATTGGGCGGCAACAAATTACACTTTCACCCTCGACTTCAAATTACGTTATTGCCATCGCCATCGTCTCAGTTCTCCCCCTAAAACTATGATACACAGAAAGAAACCAAAAGCCTTGCCACCACCACTGCTAAAAGATTTGATGATGAGTGGCGGAACCAAAACTTCTTTGTCGGGGGTCATCATAAGACTCTCTTTTCTATCGGCTACAACTAGAGAGTCTAAAACATGTTTTTTTCCTAGAAAAATCTCAGATTGTACATATAAAAATCTTACAATTTTCTATGTCCGGAAGGTCAGCGGAGCCTCTTGACCCCCCTCTTGTTCCGCCCCTGTTGACGATAGAGATTATGGTGCCAGTAGAGGTGGTGTCCTTCATGATGATGGCGCACAAAGCAGAGGGTGGGCATTTTTTGTCATAACAACTGTCACTATCCACTGGTTGGCCACCATTTCCAGTTACACTACCGCCAAAAAACACGGCCACATTGGAAAAAAGCCTTCTGACATCATACACGTACGCTCTGTTGTTATGGTGGTATTATATGATGGTTATGCAAAAACGCACATGGTTTTACCCTTTTTCTGAGTATGTAGATTGACAGCACATGGTTTCATTTCTTTCACCTTTATTTGAAAAGTAATACAATTTCGATTGTAATACTATTATGAGTAAACTGCCATTTTGGTCCCTTTGGTTTGGGCAGTTTTGCCAATTTAGTCCAAATCTCAAACTTTTTAAATCTGACTCCGTGTGGTTTCACTTTTATTGTCATTTTAGTCCAAAATTCAAAAACCCCATTTTTTTACTGTTGCAACATGCCTATTTTGTCTTTTTGTGTAGGGGCAAAATGGTCATTTAACAACAACAAAACCCTCATAATCTTCTCTTCATCCACATAACAACAAAAAGAAACAGAGCAAGCAGAAACCCTAGTTTAGACTCTCCGAACCCACACATTCCACCTCTACTCAAACCTCCCTGTTTCATCCTCTTCGATGGCGGAAGATAATAACAGAAGAAATGGAGACGATCGGAGCGAGACGAGTGATTACACATCTGAAGATGAAGGAACAGAGATTTACACACTCCCCAAACCCAACCCCCAAACCCTCATACTCTCACTCCAACTCCCAAACCCTCTCCGGCGGGTATAACCAGATGTATAATTTGGGTTCGGTTTATCAGATGAGGTTGGGCTTGGGGGGAAGAAGTGACGGTGGTGTTCATGGTGGCGGTAGTGAGAAGGGGGGAGGAGGTGGCGGTGGTGTTATATACCCATAGTCGCCGGCAGCCGTCTTTGTTCCTTGTTCATGAACGGAAACCCACCATTAGTGGTGTTCACCGGTGGCTGTTGTAGGGTTTTGACCGATGAACGTCCAGTCAGACTGTTCTCTCGTTGATCTTGGGTTGTTTTGTAGGGGAAGATATAAAAGGTTTGGGTTTATAGGGCTCACCGGCACACGAAAGACTCATCACCTCCGGCTGCCGGAGCGCCGCCGTCAAACCCTAACTCGAGTGTGACTCCATAACTGCTTGGATTCTAGATCGCCGCCTGCTCTGAAGAGGTGGTGCTAGTGGGGGTGTTTGTGGTGTGGGGGTGGGGGTGCGAGAGGGTGGTGGCAAGTGGTGGTCCTTGTGGCGGCAGAGAGGAGAGAGGGAGAGAGAGAGGGGGAGAGAGGATTCTGGTGAATCAGGGATCGATTATACTGGTTTTGAAACAACTTGGGGAAGATTTAGTTAATATGTTAAATGAAAATCAGTTGGACAAAAATGCCCCTGCACAAAAAGACAAAATAGGCAGGTTGCAATATTTGAAAAAGGGGTTTTTTGAATTTTGGACTAAAATGACAATAAAAGTGAAACCACAGGGACCCAGATTTAAAAAGTTTGAGATTTGGACTAAATTTAGCAACAAGTTAGGTCAAATATATTACAGCATATATTTGACCTAACTCGTTTCTAAACAAAATCTACGTTAAAATATATAACAAATAAAAGCACATATAAAAATAAACAGGAAAACATAATATATTTGAGTTACATGAATTTTTTTTTTTCAAAACATAAACCAATCTGATTAATCCACACGTTTTCATGAGATTACAAACTCTGACGTAAATCTATCCTTTACGGGTGTATAAAGTGACTAATAATTAACTACAATATTCACCTTTTTCATTTATCAGTTAAATATCCTAATTTATTTATTTTTTGAACCACGTATCGGAATTTAAATGCGATGGTTCAAATCAAGCTGAGAAAATTAAAAATTATCGGAATAACAATACAAAACTTAAAGTGTTCATTAAAAATTATAGATGTATGTTTGTTTCTTTACTTTTGTTTATTAACCTTTAGTTTGTTTAAACACGCGATGGTTCAAATCAAGCTGAGAAATCTTGGGTTTTCCGCATCGCAACGTAGGCGAGGCCCATAAAACTAGTTATCGATACATATACACATAAAATAAGTTTGAAATATCATAGATTTATATATACCCCTAGAAAACATCTCAAGTATCATATATGTCAAGTCAAATTCAAAATATCATATATAAATCCTTCTCAAAACAATTAAAATATCTTATTTGTCAATTTTAATTATTCCATAAAAAAGTATAATATAACAACCCAATCTTTTATTTTTCTTAAACTTTATAATTTCAATTTGCTATCTTTATTTTAATGTTAATTAGGCCTTGCGTTGTACCTTAACACATGGGACATTAAGGGTAACATAACCATGTTAACCAGCGTTGCACACCACTCCTGTTGTGTTAAGGGGTGTTAAATATATTATTTGTTAACATGCTAACGAGATGTTTTGAGATTGAATTTTTTTTTCTTTTTTTAAAACAAACACCATTAAAAATATGGTTAGATGAAGTTAACAACATTAAAATATTTTCTTTAAGCTAGGTAGAGTGAAATGAAGAAAAGAAGATAATGTGACACCTAAATGAAGTTGAGAATGGTTTAAAGCATGCCTCTAAGATCCCAAATCCAAGTGTCAAACACTTAGGCTATAGGGTGTGGTCATGACCCTCATGATCATCATGAGCCTCCACATCAGCGCCATGTCACCTACTTCTAATCCATCATCCAAATCCACTACCCTAAGGGTGTGGTCATGACTCAAACCACTATTATTTTACTTTAATTTATTTTTATGAAAAGGAAAGAAAATATTAAATATGGAAAGTAGGCTCATGGTTGCCATGATTTAATCCATGGGAATCATGGTGGATGATATAAGGGGGTGGTGTAGCAATCCATTAATGGTCCTACGTGGCGATTAATGACCCAACCATGTCCCTCACACCCTATAGCCTTAGAACATCATTGCATAAAAAGTCTAAAACACTTAATTTTCTTTATTTATTTTTAAATCAAAGAATACGCATCATGGGAAGTCATCAAGTTAAATACCCAAAATTGGGAAACATCCAAATTAAAATACAAAATTTAAATTATAGAAACTTATTTATTAAATAAACTCTTCAACTAGAAATTTCATCTTCAAATGTCGGGTAGCTTCGTGCAACATCCAAGTGGTCACTCGTTCATCCAACTAAACTATCCAACTAAACTAAACTGAAATCAATCTAACATGCATGCAAAAGTCAGCTAGGCTGAGTGGGTTCAAGTTTTAAATAATCTACTACAATAAAATTTTTAGTAAAACATTTTCATCACATTCCTTGAAATTACTTCAAACATTAATATAAACGGGTCAAGCACAGGACACAGATCTCTTCGACCTTAAAGCCAAACACAAAGTAAGAAAAAAGGGCCCCTTTTCATTCACATTCCGCCCTAAGGACAATTAGACTGTTAGGGGACTTTACATTCTGCCCCAAGTACAGATAAACTGTTACGGGACTTTTCATTCAATTTCGACCCGGTCATGGTAAGACTCAAAACATACACATTCACATATAGATTAAAGCAACACAATAATCTACACAAAATTTTGTAAAGGGTTTAACATTCAAGTAATAATAAATGGTAGAATGATATTCCTAGGTTTATACACAGAATTGTACATGTGTTCATCCATAGTAATATATATATATATACTACTTTATAATACATATAGGAAGGACTTCTTAAAGTCCATAAAAGTTCCCTTCAAACACCTCTAAAGCATGGTTTACAACCCTCTAAAGCACAAAATAATTTACACTTCCAATTATGCCCCTCCAAAACTTTTAGCATTTACCCGGATCCATCATCACCGTCCATTTCCTTTCACTTATTCACACGGATCGTGACCTGACGGGTGATATTGTTTTCACACGGATCCACCTTTCCCCTTCCTTCTCTCTCATCTCTCTCACAACTCACATCTCACCAGATCTCATCCGCCCCCAACTCCATGCTTTCTCTCTCCCAGGCTGTCACACCCTGGCTTTGCGGAAGCGTGGTTAATTTGGTGTGACTTCTTAATACCATAGCTTAACCATAACAAAGCTATATGAATAAAAACCACGCAAGATCATCCATTCAATTAAGTTTAAAAACCAAGTACAACAACATTGTTTTAACGGTAACACCACCTAACGACATAAACATTGTTCAACAAACACAAACATCAACATAACACAAACACGGTTTAAGGACTGTGACTTGTCCAGGAAAGAGTCACATTCCCTAAACCCGGATGACCTCGTACTAGTGCAGCGGGAAAACGTGCCATATCGTGCCAGATCCTTTAATTCCCTAAAATACATGTAAGTTGAAAAATCAACAATAATGTTGAGCGAGTTCATGTGTAAGTGAGCAAATAAACCTTTGTTTGTGTAAAAAAAAATCCTGGTATGTAGCAAATAAGGAAAAAGAGATCACCAATGGTTTGCAAGGCCATTGATATGTGTGAAATGCAAGTAGGAAGGCTCAAACCTAGCAGACTTATGCGTTGGGTACAAAGTCACCCCGAGGTCCGTTATGCTGGGCCTGGGGTTGGGCTCGCTACACCCAAGTAGATCTACCGCTCCTGTCCCTCGGTCCTACCCTGAGGATTAATGACCTCAAGTTTCCGCCTACCCATTCACATGATCTAAGTAACAACCCTCCTTACGCTAACCATACCATGTAAGAAAATATTCGTAATCATAGTAACATGTATTTCACCCCCGCAGTTTAGAAAACTGAAAACAGTTAAGAGAAAAGGGGGACATGAACTCACAGCGGTGCGTCTCTACCAAGTAATACTCCAAGTCAAGCAGCTGTGCAACGACCTACATGTGCTAACTCTATTAGACGGACGACCGTGCCTTAACTTTATGGTTTAAGTTTTTGGGAAATAGTTAGACAACTATTTCGTGTTTACATTTGATAAATACTTGGTAGTCATTCTCCTTCCCAAGGATGCGGGATTTAATACATGTGCGTTCGTAATATATTATTAAGTCTCACTTAATATATATTTATTTCTTACTTCAAAATATAATTATTTTTCTCAAAAATATTATATTTTTACTTCACAAAATTCTCCCAAAATAATACTTTGTCAAATATACGCGTTCATAATTATTTCTTTAAATTGCGTAAGTTACGTTTTAACGATCGAGTGGTAATAGTAATTACTGGTGTAACTTATATATTTATCGTGAAAGCGTTCGTATTATTTTGGATTCGTTAACGTTCGATAATATTATTTTTACCTTAAAAATAATATTTATACACTTCACAAAATAATTGACAAGTGACGTTGTGAAAAATATATTTACCAAATATATATATCACGTTTTATTTTGTGAAAATCGCACCTCCGAGATTTGTAAATAAAGTCGTGGCGAAACTTATATTTTGAAAACGTGTCGGAAAGTATTTCTAACACCTATAGTGAAAACAATTCTAAGTGTTAGGTTTTTGGAAAAATTTCGCCCGAGTTTCCTCTGTAACTGGAGGTGGCCACGCTTTCAAGCGTATCATTTTCTTTTACAAATCAATTCAACAATTTTCTTATTCAATCAAAACAATATTCAACGCATCAACTAGTTAAATAATATGTAAATCGCAAAGATTTCATGAACTTGTGATTTACTCAAAAATACGAAGTAAATCTCATTACTTTTAGCGGGTCTTAATATAAATTAGTCCGGTTTCGTAAAAACCTTGCTTTTAAAGAAATCCCGTCTTTACGTCTTCTTGTAAATTTTACAAAAATTGTTATTTTGTCGAAACTTTTGTGCTACACAAGTTCTTACATACTTGTGTGTTCTAAAAATCATTCTAGTTAACGTAAGATCCGTCTTTAGAAAACATAATTTCCTTGACACTCGGTCCTTTGAAAATACCACTTGTAGATCCGTAGATCTACTAGTTTTAAACACTATTTTACAAGTAAAAACGCTTTTACACAAGTTCATGATTCGTGTGTGGTAGAGTTTCACCCTTTAACCCTTGTTTCATTCCAAAAAACCTTATGTCATGATCCATGATCATGACCAACCCGAGTTAAATGATGTTCCGAGCTACCACAACATAGATCGGGTCCGAATAACCACACAAATCAATTACTACAACATTTACACATCATATGAGCTTTTAACCATCATTATTTGTGTTTTTAGTCAACTTTAATGCATCATCATGTAAGTTTACAAGTTTTAACCGTTACACATTATATTAACCACTTTAAATTAGTTCAAGAAGGTGTTTTAAGTAACTTACCACTAGCTCGAGGCTAGGGAAGAATCTAAGCGCAAAATGAGAGGATAAAAGCAAGAGAATGAGGTCCTTCGAGCTCCGAGTGCACCAAGACTCCTTATACGCGATCCTTGACACTTATATGAGCTTGAAATGTGATGAACAAAATCGAAAAATGGTTGGATATATAAGGGGGTGTTCGGCCGAGAGGTAGAGCAAGAGAGAGAGAGTAGCTTGTGTGGTGTTATGGAGTGTAAGTGTTCTTGGTGCAAAGGATGATACTTATAGACAAATGTTTAGTCATAACCCAATGGATTTTGTGTCCTTTAGATTTTAAACATCTTTGATTAAAATAATCAAAGGAGGACAAGTATGTCCCCTCTAGTTGGGGACGGTTAGTGAGGGGGGGGGGTAGTTTGGTTGGATTTCAACTATCCATTAGATTAATAGTTAGATATGTTAGTTAAGTTAGGGGTTAACCCGGTTAGTTGTGCGTTGTGCTTTATGGCGGGTGTTAGGGTATTCAGAGACTCTAACTGGCTCAGAAAAAGACAAATAATGTTTATGGCAATTTTTTTCATGTTCCGGGTAAAGTCCGGTTGTTCGGTTGGATAGTAATCCGTTAAAGCGCTTAACAAAGCTTTTAAGTGTCGTTAATACCCTTTTTAGTGACACAACTTATTCCCGACACTTTGGAAAGTGTCTAGTAATATTTTTCTCATGTTTTGGCACTTTATTAGTTAGCTAAAAGCTGAATTGTTAATTAAAGTGCTGAGTTTTGTGCTTAGTGTATGTCCTAGGCACATCCTGTCATTGTATCTTATTCCTAGAGACGCAGTTCTACAACCCTTGTATCCCTACACTCACTATGGGTATAGTGAAATATTTCTGGCTCATACAGGCCTTAGAGGCAATATCTGCCTGATGCTGGCTTATCAGCATGTTCAATAGGTTATCCGTTCATAGTGCTACTGTGCTTTTGTGCATCATGTTTGTCACTAAGGTTCAGCGTGTAAATAATGTAGTGACGGTAATTAAAGTATGATGCAGGTATGTACAAGTATCAAAAATCAAGTAGCAGTTCATCAGTAATTTCAAGCAAGCACAGTAATTAAGCATTAATTAATTATTAATTAAACCGTACGGATACCTGATTTAGTGAGGGTTGTCACACAGGCGATTTCCAGATCTAGGGTTTCAATAACCCTGAATCGTTCATTTTCTCTCAATCCGACAGAAGATCCAGTGGGGTTGACCTCTAGGTACCGTTTTAAACCACATCTAAAGTTTTTGTTTGTTATTCGAGTCTGATATGTTTGTTATTTGTGTTGAATCGTTCATTTTGTCTCAAATCTGACAGAAGATCCACTGGGTTTTTCTCTAATCGGCACAAGATCCACTGTGGATGACATCTAGGTACCGTTATAAAACCACATCTAATGTTTTTTGTTTGTTATTTGAGTCTGATTTGGATCTGGTTAAAATTCTGTTTGCGAGGCAATGCTTGAACGGGTCTCTGACATGATGGAAAAGGATTTGATTCTTGTTGGTGCAACTGGTATAAACCATCTTCTCCGAGATCGGTTGCTGCTTATGTTAATCCTCATCGTCTTCTGTTCAGATCTTGTTTTAATACCGGTAATCGTTTAATCTAGCTTTAGTTTACTTTGTATCTGTTGTTTTTGGTTGATTTTAGGTGTTAAAATCACGTTTTATATGATGAATTTGTTCAGATCTGCGAAAGTTTTGGATGATTCTGGATTTGTTATTGTGTTAGGAGATGTCGTGTTCCTCAAGCCTGAACAGGTTGGCTCTTAGTCTAACCCTAATTTTTCATAAATTTTAATTGTTAATTCTTGGTGAGATCGTTTTGTTTTATGTAAATCTGTTAGTTTGTAGGTGTTATGATATTGGGAATTTATCATTTTGTGAAAAAAATCATCATTACTTTTTTTTTTTATTAAAATAACTATTTCAAGATTCATATTCATGTTAAATTGCTGAGATACTAGGTTTGACTTACAAATAGTCAACATTTTTGCTCTTAGTTTTTTGTATGTAAATTATGCAGATGTGTTTTGATGGTAATACGAATGACATTTTTGCTATAGTTTCACCATGAAAATGTTCTGTTTTATCATGTGTTTTGATGATAATACGACTGACATTTCGGGTAAAACAGGGCTATGAGGTTTTGAAGAGAGTTGTTGATGTGATTGGGCAATATGATAGAAAAAAGCTTGAGCAATTAAGCCGGTATGGACAATAACTATTTCAAGATTCATATTAATGTTAAATTGCCAAGATACTAGGTTTGACTTACAAATAGTCAACATTCATATTCACAGCTGCCACCTGCTACTGTTGTTGAAGGTTTCTGTATGCATTATGGCTTTGCATTGATGACGGTTGATGTAAATTCAGAGAATGGAACTGCGACTGAATTTGGTTTTGTGGCAGCGATTGACCGATGACATTTTGTCGATTCAGTTGTTGACTTGGATTGGTCAATTGTTGATGAGGCTACATCATCGAGGCTAATAGGCTCATGGTGATGGCTTGTGGCAGTTTCTGTAACAGGTCAAGTGGCATTGTTGACCTTTGACTATTGAACTGCAAGTTGTTTTGAGGAAGCGTTTGTGCTGCTCCGTAGTTTTGCAAAACGGATCCAAATAACGGTTTCAAGCAACCGGTTTGGACCAAGTTAGCAAGTGAAGAGCTTTGCTGCATGTTCATCCATTGTTTCAAACTTAAACCGGCTCATAGGTATGTTTTTGAGATTTTGATAAGTTTACTGATTCAGTACTTAGTTAGAACAAGCGATTTGATGCTTCATGGTTTTTAGGGATTGTTTTTCTGATTGAACTTCTTTGTTTGTTAATCTTGAATGCAGGTGTGGTTTGCATGATGCTTAGAAAGAAACTTAATGTTGATTCTAAAGAGGTATCTCTCCTTATGGTTTCTTGTTATCGCGTTTTCAGTTGAGATATGGTAGATTTCTTCTTGTTGTTAATGTGGACAGACACGTGTATCTCTATGCTAACTTGGGAACAAAAGTGCATCATGTGTAATGCCATGTATGCATAGATAAAGATATCTTATGTGAATAAATATGAGTGTTAGATTATTTGCAATAAACCACATTTAACGTGCTTTTATTGCTATAACTTATAGCTATATTTTTGTAACATTGCTGCCCCCTTTTGTAGCTAGAACCCCATGGATACTTTTTTGTAGCATTGTTGGTCCCCTTTACAAAAGTTACCATTTAATGTGGTATTAATGTTAGAACACTTAATTTCACTCTGGATTCTAAAAATTCTAAGTTCAAACATATCTCTTTTTAAAACATTATTAATTTGTTTTATACGCGTGAATAGGTGACTAAACGAGTGGACACGTGTTTGGGGAAAATTGGTCGGGTTGGAACGGGAGAACAGACGATGACATAATGATAATGGTGAATGGTGCCTTCTTTGTGCCGTCTGGTGATGGGTTGAGCACAATCTATGCAAAGGCGTCGAGCTATGAGCCCAAGTCGGCTGCGCTTGTGACGCAGCTGACCAAGTATGCTGAGTCTTTGGTGGACCAAGGTATGTGTCTACATAGTACATACTCTTTGCTTTTACAACTTGCATGTTATGCTAACTTGGGTTTTATAGTAATTTGTCATCTTGGCGTTTTTCACCCAACTTGCCATATGATTCTTTATAGATCTGTGGTTAAGTTGTCTTTCCTACTCTTTAGTGGTTATTCTTTGCTATTTCAACTCCACTTTTCACTTCTCACATGGGTCATCTACCCTTTTTTCTGAATATGACATCAACTGATATAAGCGTGGAGTTGGTTTTAAATATAAAATGTGTGTGCGTGTCACACCCTGACTTTTGCGGAAGCGTGATTATGGGGTGACTTACTTGTTATCATTGCATTCAACCATATCAAACAATCTATATGATAATACCAAAGATTTGTCATCCATAAAATGAGTTTAAAACATAACAACATTGTCTAAAACGTAGACTTCAAAATTTAAGTTTTACAAACCAGATGAATTGTGTAAAAGTTTGCTAAGGACTCGTCAAAGATAATAGTTGTAATCCAAGTTTGGAAGACGTGTCTCGTCCAGGATTAAGACACACTGGCCAAACCTAAAAACCATGGATGACATCTTTATACTTAATCATGACTTGAAATTCCAACGCCCGCCAGATCCATACTTAATTTCCTGAAATACATGTAGTTTGGAAAACATCAACAAAAGTTGAGCGAGTTCATGTGTATGTGAGTCTGTATAAATCATTAATGTGTGTCTGTATAGATTGTGAAATATGTCTGTAAAAATGTATGTCCTTTGTATGTAGCAATAAGGAAAAACAGATCAATTAATGTGTAGCTAATACATTAATAAGTGACATGGTCTAGGAAGCACTCAAACCTGTAACGCGTATTTCATACCGGTCCTTCCGGCGGAACGACATGGTCACCACATGCAGCCACACGCTGGCCCATGTGTGGGGCTCGCAACACCCAATAGATCTATCACTCATGCCTCTCGGTCCTTATACAAGGATTAATGGTCTTACGATAATAGCCTATCCATTCACGTGATCTAACAGTAAGTTCCTTAGCTAATCATACCATGTATAAAAATGTCTGTAAATGTCTGTAAATGTCTGTAAAAGTCTGTAAATGTCTGTAAATGTCTGTAAAAGTCTGTAAATGTCTGTAATAATTGTAACATGTATTTCACCCCCGAAGTATAAAACTGAAAACGGTTAAGAGAAAAGGGGGACATGAACTCACAGTATTGCGTCTTCGGTACTCGTAACCCAAATCTCCTCAGCAAACACGACTACCTACAATGGTCTAACGTCTATTAGATGGACGGGCCGTGCCTTGGCTTAGAGTTTAGTGTTTTGAGTTACGTTACTTTGGTATTATGTTGTTAAAATAATAATAATTATTTTAACTTTATTAGAAAAATAGTTAGACAACTATTTCGTATTTATTTTCTCGAATATTTTACTAAGTGTTCGGGTTCTCGGAAAATTTCGGCAGAGTCTCCTCTGTAAACGGAGGTGTCCATGCTTTAATAGCATATCATTTTCTTTTACATATATCCCGTAGTTCATTTTCAACAATCAAACCGACATATAAATGTACAAAGCATTGCTTACTTTATTTCAGCTTCATTACTCAAAACCGGTCTGTTTTCGAGGATTTTTATAAAATAGTTAACCTTTTCTAAAAATTTTCAAATTTTTACAGAATGTCACATATGTTCCATAGTTTATTGTGTAAAAATATCAAAGTCAAATTCCTTACCCATATTTTATAGAAAATCATTTTTCGACTGCAATCAGATTTGTTACTTTCTGATTGCAGTTTACGGAAATATTCACTAAAAATTAACCGTAAGTCCGTTTGACGAAATTCCAGTTGGAGGGTCGTCCTGACAACGGTGTCCATATACTGTAAAAATTCCATGAGTCGGTTTCACTCAGGTTTCAGGTTATGACTTCGAAAACAACACACTTTTTTTGCAGTAAAAATGCAGCTTGAGCTGCTGTCCAAAAATAGTCTTTTAAAAATAGTAAACGGTCTCGAAAAATTACGATTCCAGTGCCATTTTTTTAGTTATTCCAAAATACTCATTTTAGGCTTTAGAAAATCCGTTTTTCGATTTAAAATGATCTCGTTACAGCCTGTTGTAGTTGGCTGGAAATCCAACTCAGCAAGCTGTTTAAGCTTTTGTGTGTGATGAACATTCAACAATCGAACAAGAATCAAAGTGGAACAAGAGTATGAATGGACTTACTACTAGCACAAGGCTAGGGTTGAAATCTTAGGATGAGATGATAAAGAATGATGGTGAGAAAAGCTTGAACAAGGCTTCTTGAGAGCACTCCAACTTCACACTTCTATGGAGGATCTTCACAACTTGCAAGAGAGCTTTTAGTGGAAGAAGATGGAGATGTGAAGGTGATGATGGTGATGGAAATCAGTTGTGGAGAGGGGGGGGGGTTATGGACCGAATTATAGAGAGAGGAGAGAGGAGGAGGAGTGTATCTTGACAAAATGATGGGTATTTCTTGGAAGAATAGGAGCCACCCTACCCTAGGTTATGATTAAAGTTCTTTTGGCCAATGAAACAAAGATCCACTTCTTACATAATCTAAACAAGATATTATTACTAATTATGGCAGAAAAATTGGTTGGGGGGGGGGGGGTAAAATGTAAATTTTTGTTAATTAGTAGGTAATTATTAAAAGGTTAAGGGTATTTACAAGTATAGTGGGTGTATGTCATGTTTGCATGGTGCATGGGGATTTTTGTGACCATGATTAATTTAAAATAATAAAATAATATTTCTAACAACATTTTCATGTCCCGGGTAATGTCTGGTCGTTCGGTTTCGCATCGTTCCGTTAAAGCGTTTAATTGACCCGTAAAGCGTCTTTTGTGCATCTTTTTGTAACGAATTTAATTCCAACACTTAGGAAAGTGTCCAGGACCATTTAGTCAGTACTCTGTATAATATGAGTGTGTTAAAAGCTGAATTGTTACTGAAAATGCGGAATTCTGTAATTAAATTGCGTTTTAGGCACTTTCCGGCACCCAAACTATCACCTAGTGACATAGTCTTATGGTCCTCACTTCCCTACACTCCATACTGGTGTAGTGTTTTATCCCTGGCCCATACTGGCCTAAAAATAGTGTCTGTCTATGTGTTGGCATTGTCAGCATGTGTCTGAGTTATTCGCTCACTGTACTAACTGTGCTTTGTGCATCAGGTTGTCACTAAGAGTCTGTATGAAATAATTGAAGTGATTGTATGTAAGAATGCACATGTATGTTTGTAATCTAAATCAGTAAGCAGTTTAAAGTGTCAGTTGTAATCAAGCACAGTCATTAAGCTCATAATTAAAATTAATTAATTGTACGGATGCATGCAAAATTGACGGTTGTCACATTCTCCCCCCGTTAAGAAAATTTCGTCCTCGAAATTTGTACTACCTTAACTCCTTAGGGTTTCATTATGTATGTATGCATATGAATAGTACCGAGGTAGATAATCACCAAATCGAATCAAACCCTATTCACATCAAGTGAGTCCAAGAATATATATAATATCACGAATTAAAAGGTATGTGCGTTTAGCATTTGGCGTCGAAGGTACAAGACGTATCGACGCATACTCTAGTGTAATCCAGTTAACAGGGGTTTCACAAAAGAGGAGTTTTGTCCAATAGGATTCTCAAATGATTGGTTATAGTATGCAAATTTTCACAAACCATAGCATCCGCTACATGAACTCAAAATCAACAACTTGGAGATGAAAATGACCTGTCAGCTTTCGAATGAGTAAATGATAAGAATTTGTGTGCTGACATTCTCGAATTGCGAAAACACACTGAATGAAATACAAGTGAATCTGGTGTATCATTGTCTTGATTCGTAGTTGCATCAGGAATGTTTAAATGACTTAGTTCAAACAAAAGTATATGTAGTTTTGTGTAAAACGATCGACCATGATTAGCACAAGCTGCAAATTTGCAATTACACCACAAGGTGTTGAAATGACGAGAGATAATAATGGTGACTGAACAAGTTCATCGTGCCTGAAATCAAATGAAAGTGTACAAAGACAACCCGAAGGTATGATTTACACAATGTCGTAAAGTTTCCAGTTGAACAAAGAATATCAAAGAGCCACTGTTTTTGATCGAAGGTGAAAAAAAAATATTAAATACCACAAGGTATTCGATTTGTCAATGAAAGTATCGTCAGGAGGTACATTGGGCTTATGAAATGAATCTATGTACCATTGCCTTAACACACAACTGTGTTGAGACTGCTTTAATCATGATAAACAAAACGGATTTAGTGCAAGTCAATAAATAATCAAATCCGTGTATGAGGTGCGTAACGAACTTAGCACAAGCTTCAATTCCGGGAAAGTATCACCGCAAGGTATCGAAATCAACAAATGATTTAGTGGAGTCGTAGGCCAATCGAGTCCACTATGTCTCGAAACAAAAGAACCTTTGCAAGAATATTTGAATGTGATGTTCCCAATACATCACATGGCGTCTCATATTAAAACATGTGAAATGGATAAGTTCAAGCAATTGAACTTATTTTTAGCATAACGCGACAATAAACGTATGTACCAATAAGGGAAATCTAATCATGGTTAATGTATCTTGAAACAAAAGAAGTTTTCGAGAAGGTGTGTTGACCTGATAGCAAAGAGTCAACCGTTAAAATAATGTAGGCCATTCGAATCACAAACCAGTAGTTAGATTTAGCAACATAATATTCAAATTTCAATGAAGCGTTCGAAATGAAACCGCACGCGTAGCAAAAGGTGCATGCGTAATATGCGAGTTTTCAAGTAATGACACAATGAGTATGAGGTAATGACCAAATATCGAAGCAAATGTGTGTTCGCTCTCAGCGAAGAAAATCAAAGCGATACAACTACTTTAAGGGGAGTAGAGATGCAAACATCTACTCGGCTAGAAGCAAAAATGAAGATTTAAACGAAAGAATTTTCAAGTACTTCCTATTCTGTTAACTGAAATGGCATATATGTCAGGTTAATAGTGTTCGACTGAGTTAACAGATATGGTGTCTAAGTAATAACCTTTACAAGTTTGGACCTGGGTTCCCAAGGGTCCTAATCATATGTTTTCTAGATCCTCAAGGTTTCATATTCTGTGTAACTCAGTTTTGAGCATTATGTAGGAAACACCATCTTGTGTGCGTCTAAAGACAAGTTATCGTCCCACGATTTCCCCGGTATACTTTCTTCCTGAATTCATCGCTAACGATACTCGATCGTCAATCAGTCATGTAATAGTAGTTGGATCCTCACAGTTAGTTAAATACGTAATTCGTTAATCCTTAGCGAGAGTCACCGACTCTCGTGGGTTAGCTCGTTTGGCTCCTAGTAATTGATGCTCATTTGAAAGTCACATCCTTCTTCTTGGTGAGCAGAGCTGGGGTTACCCAAAATGGGAAACTTGGTCTGTTATCTTCCTTCTCTATCAGCTACTGAAGCTACACTGTCGATCCTTGCATGTCTGAAGGTGTAAATTGCCAAGGTGTATTGGCTGCAAGCGCGGCGCCTGGAAATCAAATCGATGCAAAATTCGACTTGTCACTGAGTAGATAATTCTGGCAAGTTTTCGGGGATGGCTTCAGGATATTCTTTTATCACAGGGATATCTTCGAGTTTTAGTTCTTCGGCTCCCTTGTCCCCGACATGAGCCATAAAACAACCCATCCTTTTCGTAACATTCTTTGTGCCTTTAAGAGATTTGTAATTTTTGCAGAGGCGTATCCTGCTTCATGAGCCAAGATCACTTCTTCGTTCGCCATCATGGTGCGGATATCAATCACCTATTGATCATTTGTCAACCAATCCCTCCAACTACCTTATTGAAGTCTCCCAATTCATTGGCAGTAGATCAAGTGTAATCTTACGCTTCCCGGGTTCTATCTTGCCGATTCCAGTTACTGTGTTGGCTTCCACTAGCTTCCCCTAAGCTAGTTCTAATGGGTATTGGAATATCTACTTACTCGCTGCTTAAACCAATTATACTCTCGAACTCTTAGAGGTGCGAATCGTAGAATTTGCAACAGTATTTGGCAATTATGCATAACATTGAGTAGTATGGGACGTACCGATATCCATGCTTGGATTCCTGGCGTGCTTCTCTGGCTCCGGTGTTAGACATCTTTCCAATGATTTTGCTTAATCTCCCTTGGGCAATCTTTCCTAAAGTGCCTCATATCCCCGCAGGTATAACATCCCTTATCTTTCCTTTCTTTCCACGCTTCGTCTCACTCCAACACGTTTCCCTGTTGTGTCCCACTTTGCCACAGCTGTCACACCTTCCATTTTTACATCGCCCGGTATGATGACGTCGGCACCCGTCGCATTCAGGTAGTTTACCCATGTACTCTTTTCTCTTTTTGACCTTGTTGTTGCTATTCGTTTGAGTACTCTGCTTGAAGTTTGCGAACTTCCTCTTGTTGTCTCCAGATGACTCAACATGAGTCTCCTTCTTCTCCTCAGAGGTTGAAAATTTGTTCATCCTGATTGCCTCTTCAGTCAAGGCCACACTTAGATTAATGGCTTCAGCGATCGTTGTAGGCTTCGATGTCGTCACCATGCTCATGATTTGGGGTGCCAATCCCCAAATGAAACGCTCAATCTTATTAAACTCTGGGTCTACCATGTAAGGAACGATACGCGACAGAACTTGGAACTTCTCCACATACTCAGCTATTTTTGGACCTTCCATCTTCAAGTTCCAGAACTCAGTTTCCACCTTCTGGCTTTCTGTTCTCGAACAGTACTTTTTATGCATTAGCTCTTTCAGCTCGTCCCATGATAAAGCATACGCAGTAGTCTCGCCCATCGTCTGAACCTGGAGTTTCCACCATGACAGAGCCCCATCTTGGAACAGTCCGGAAATGTACGTGACCTGGTGCTCTGGGGCGCATTTGCTCGCACGCAAAACAGTGTCCGTTTTCTCAACCCAGCGCATGAAAGCTACGGCACCCCCAGTGCCATAGAAATGTAGGGGCTGGCAGCCTAAGAACTGCTTGTAGGTACAGCCGTTGGCTGGATTATTTCCCGAGGTACCTCCGCTGCGTTCAGAGCGAAGGGCCTCGTACTGTGCGATGATCTGTATGAGGCGTTCTTGAAATTCCGCCTCTGTAGTCGGCAGAGGGTTGTTGGTATCGGTGTTCCCTGCAGTCGACATCTTCCTAGAAGAATGTTGGTTAGGTCAGGTCTTGTTAAGGACACGAGTACACAAGTCTCTATTTAACGAATAGGACCTCAGAGGTATATTACATATATGTATATACGTAGTCGTTGTAACATTCAATCACGTATCATCACAATTATTGCACAACTTATAAATAGGAACGTAACAAGTAAGCATGTAGCATTATAGTTATAGCACAAATATGCTGATCAACAACGTGCTTAGTGGGAACATAGCGACTGAGTTTTTCATTAGTTATTAGTCATAAGTATTGTCGCATGGTTAAAGATGATTAGGCTTTCGTTATCCTCTGGCTATAATCACTGTGTCTTATATAATGTATCACATCAGGAAGGACACAGGGTCACCCTACCCTTGTCCAACACGTATATTAGTGTATCAAAATTACGTAGTCAGAAGTGGTCTTCAAAAGTCTTCGCAATCCCGGCTTATTATTGGTGTCTTTACCCAAGTGTAATGCAATCCGCATAAATCCAGAAACCAACTATACTGGTGACTGAGGAAGAGGAGGAAAAGAAAGTAAACTGTTAACGCGCGTGGACTTCCTCCTCGGGCTTGTGTACATGTCGAAGTAATTGTCTGCTCTGCTGCTCGATAGTAAAGAAATGAGTATCAGAATCCTGGGAACGGTGTGATAGCAACGGTCGAGAGCGCGAAAGGAACCTTGATATATGTGGAGGTTCAATGTGTACTGGCAATAGACAGGGTGGAGGGCGTGGTGTCTTACATAAACTTTTCAGGCAATATGCTGTCTTGTGATGTAAATACTTAAATCATGTTTTCAATTATGCAATGTTTTTGCATTTGAAGTTACCAAATGTGGTGTCAGGTCAAGCTCCAACACTCTGCGAATCATATCCTCAAACTGTAGCTCATGTGACAGGTGTACTCATCCTGTGTGTAGCCTCCATAAAGTGAGGGATGACAAGGGTCTAAAATCAACATAGTGTAGCATAGGGATCCATCGAAATGACTTGTCCAGCGTTGTAGAGGTGAATGTAGCAAACGGCGCGTCTTGTAAAGTTTAGGAAAAATGTTGCCGTAGCAGAAGAATCGTTATGCGGGTGCTGACCTGGAGCGCCTTCCCGGGGTGCGGGTACGTCTTGAAAGAGAACGGTAGGCATATCGGTGCAATGGACGTCGGTCTTCATAGATGCAACATCAGCGGGTGCAGGTGCGGTAAAGGAGATTCAATAGGTGCAGGTATCGGGTTTGGTAAGAGGAGTGCAAGGTATAGTAGTCCAAAGGAAATAATGTCACGTTTAAACAGGTTCGGCAGGTGCAACATCAAGCTGGCCCGCAAGGAACTGGAGCTGCCTCAGGGGCAGGTCCTGGGGAGTGTGAGGGCATGTGATCTTGAGCAAGTGTTAGTGCAGCAGTCATAACGGCGTCGTCGTCCGTATCAGTAGTAGAAAGTTGCAATCTAACCATTCATAAGGTTGTAAATGTCACAGACTCAGAGGAGTCTGTAATCGAGTGTATACTAGAATCAGAGGATAGTTTGATAATAGGGATCTCAAAACGTAGAGTTAGTAACAACGTCCTCATCTAACTTTCCATCATCCTGGGTATCAATGGAAGGATCATCAATAAGCAAATTAACGTCGTCATCAAACAATTTGTCAAAGAGGTAGATTCTTGGGGAAAATAATGAGGGGTACGGTGTCGAGAATCGGAGCCACGATGTGCGCGTCATCGAAGTGTCCAAATGATGAGGTGGTCGTGGACGGAAACAAGGATGACAGGAAGATTCTTGTCAAGGAAGCCATCTGCAAGGGTAATTCATCACCAGGGTCTGGCAGCGCGGATGGTTGGCAGTCGTCCTCGTTATTGGTCAACATGTCAGGGTCACTCTCAGTGTCTGACGTAAATATCTCTAGCGCAGGTACAGTCTCATCATCTGTGGCGGTGGCGGTAGGGTCGTCAATGCTTGACAACTCGCTTTTTTTTATCAAGGCGACATGTGTATCGGTGCATGGTAGTCATAGTATGTATTAAAACAGTTTCCACATATGCAAGTTTATCAATAATCAACAATTAAGCATGTATGCGATAGCAATGTAAGCAAGTAATCATCCTAGTCTTCCCTAGACTATCTCACCCAGTCTCTTAGACCGAACTCCCTAGTCTCTCAGACTAACTCCCTAGTCTCTAAGACCAACTCCCTAGTCTCTAAGACCAACTCCCTGGTCTCTAAGACCAACTCCCTGGTCTCTAAGACCAACTCCCTGGTCTCTAAGACCAACTCCCTGGTCTCTAAGACCAACTTCCCCAGTCTCTAGGACTAAATCCCTGGTCTTTAAGACCAAACCTCCCAGTCTCTAAGACTAAATCCCTGGTCTCTAAGACTGAACCTCCTCAATCTCTAAGATTGATCCCCTCAGTCTCTAAGACTGAACCTCCCCAGCCTCTAAGGCTGAACCTCCCTCAATCTCTAAGATTGAATCCCTCAGTCTCTAAGACTGAATTATAAACATATATTTTGGAATGTGTATTTGTGCCTTTTGTTTGTAAAAATGTTTGTTCCCTGGATCTGGGCGTTTTGTGTATGCAATGAAAACATGTTTGTAAAAGCGTTTTCGTGAGAGCCCTATTGATCGTAGTCTAGACTCGAGAATGAATCCTAGTTCGCTACGATCGAAGCTCTGATACCAAGCTGTCACACCCTGACTTTTGCGGAAGCGTGATTATGGGGTGACTTACTTGTTATCATTGCATTCAACCATATCAAACAATCTATATGATAATACCAAAGATTTGTCATCCATAAAATGAGTTTAAAACATAACAACATTGTCTAAAACGTAGACTTCAAAATTTAAGTTTTACAAACCAGATGAATTGTGTAAAAGTTTGCTAAGGACTCGTCAAAGATAATAGTTGTAATCCAAGTTTGGAAGACGTGTCTCGTCCAGGATTAAGACACACTGGCCAAACCTAAAAACCATGGATGACATCTTTATACTTAATCATGACTTGAAATTCCAACGCCCGCCAGATCCATACTTAATTTCCTGAAATACATGTAGTTTGGAAAACATCAACAAAAGTTGAGCGAGTTCATGTGTATGTGAGTCTGTATAAATCATTAATGTGTGTCTGTATAGATTGTGAAATATGTCTGTAAAAATGTATGTCCTTTGTATGTAGCAATAAGGAAAAACAGATCAATTAATGTGTAGCTAATACATTAATAAGTGACATGGTCTAGGAAGCACTCAAACCTGTAACGCGTATTTCATACCGGTCCTTCCGGCGGAACGACATGGTCACCACATGCAGCCACACGCTGGCCCATGTGTGGGGCTCGCAACACCCAATAGATCTATCACTCATGCCTCTCGGTCCTTATACAAGGATTAATGGTCTTACGATAATAGCCTATCCATTCACGTGATCTAACAGTAAGTTCCTTAGCTAATCATACCATGTATAAAAATGTCTGTAAATGTCTGTAAATGTCTGTAAAAGTCTGTAAATGTCTGTAAATGTCTGTAAAAGTCTGTAAATGTCTGTAATAATTGTAACATGTATTTCACCCCCGAAGTATAAAACTGAAAACGGTTAAGAGAAAAGGGGGACATGAACTCACAGTATTGCGTCTTCGGTACTCGTAACCCAAATCTCCTCAGCAAACACGACTACCTACAATGGTCTAACGTCTATTAGATGGACGGGCCGTGCCTTGGCTTAGAGTTTAGTGTTTTGAGTTACGTTACTTTGGTATTATGTTGTTAAAATAATAATAATTATTTTAACTTTATTAGAAAAATAGTTAGACAACTATTTCGTATTTATTTTCTCGAATATTTTACTAAGTGTTCGGGTTCTCGGAAAATTTCGGCAGAGTCTCCTCTGTAAACGGAGGTGTCCATGCTTTAATAGCATATCATTTTCTTTTACATATATCCCGTAGTTCATTTTCAACAATCAAACCAACATATAAATGTACAAAGCATTGCTTACTTTATTTCAGCTTCATTACTCAAAACCGGTCTGTTTTCGAGGATTTTTATAAAATAGTTAACCTTTTCTAAAAATTTTCAATTTTTTTACAGAATGTCACATATGTTCCATAGTTTATTGTGTAAAAATATCAAAGTCAAATTCCTTACCCATATTTTATAGAAAATCATTTTTTCGACTGCAATCAGATTTGTTACTTTCTGATTGCAGTTTACGGAAATATTCACTAAAAATTAACCGTAAGTCCGTTTGACGAAATTCCAGTTGGAGGGTCGTCCTGACAATGGTGTCCATATACTGTAAAAATTCCATGAGTTGGTTTCACTCAGGTTTCAGGTTATGACTTCGAAAACAACACACTTTTTCTGCAGTAAAAATGCAGCTTGAGCTGCTGCCCAAAAATAGTCTTTTAAAAATAGTAAACGGTCTCGAAAAATTATGATTCCAGTGCCATTTGTTTAGTTATTCCAAAATACTCATTTTAGGCTTTAGAAAATCCGTTTTTCGATTTAAAATGATCTCGTTACAGCCTGTTGAAGTTGGCTGGAAATCCAACTCAGCAAGCTGTTTAAGCTTTTGTGTGTGATGAACATTCAACAATCGAACAAGAATCAAAGTGGAACAAGAGTATGAATGGAATTACTACTAGCACAAGGCTAGGGTTGAAATCTTAGGATGAGATGATAAAGAATGATGGTGAGTAAAGCTTGAACAAGGCTTCTTGAGAGCACTCCAACTTCACACTTCTATGGAGGATCTTCACAACTTGCAAGAGAGCTTTTAGTGGAAGAAGATGGAGATGTGAAGGTGATGGAAATCAGTTGTGGAGAGGGGGGGGGGTATGGACCGAATTATAGAGAGAGGAGAGAGGAGGAGTGTATCTTGACAAAATGATGGGTATTTCTTGGAAGAATAGGAGCCACCCTACCCTAGGTTATGATTAAAGTTCTTTTGGCCAATGAAACAAAGATCCACTTCTTACATAATCTAAACAAGATATTATTACTAATTATGGCAGAAAAATTGGTTGGGGGGGGGGGGGTAAAATGTAAATTTTTGTTAATTAGTAGGTAATTATTAAAAGGTTAAGGGTATTTACAAGTATAGTGGGTGTATGTCATGTTTGCATGGTGCATGGGGATTTTTGTGACCATGATTAATTTAAAATAATAAAATAATATTTCTAACAACATTTTCATGTCCCGGGTAATGTCTGGTCGTTCGGTTTCGCATCGTTCTGTTAAAGCGTTTAATTGACCCGTAAAGCGTCTTTTGTGCATCTTTTTGTAACGAATTTAATTCCAACACTTAGGAAAGTGTCCAGGACCATTTAGTCAGTACTCTGTATAATATGAGTGTGTTAAAAGCTGAATTGTTACTGAAAATGCGGAATTCTGTAATTAAATTGCTTTTTAGGCACTTTCCGGCACCCAAACTATCACCTAGTGACATAGTCTTATGGTCCTCACTTCCCTACACTCCATACTGGTGTAGTGTTTTATCCCTGGCCCATACTGGCCTAAATAGTGTCTGTCTATGTGTTGGCATTGTCAGCATGTGTCTGAGTTATTCGCTCACTGTACTAACTGTGCTTTGTGCATCAGGTTGTCACTAAGAGTCTGTATGAAATAATTGAAGTGACTGTATGTAAGAATGCACATGTATGTTTGTAATCTAAATCAGTAAGCAGTTTAAAGTGTCAGTTGTAATCAAGCACAGTCATTAAGCTCATAATTAAAATTAATTAATTGTACGGATGCATGCAAAATTGACGGTTGTCACAGTGCGGCTCAATGGTTTTGTAATCCAGGTTATGGGACTAGCACTATGTTTTGAATCTTTTATTTTTTGGTTAATTTTTATTTTTTTCATTTTTGCACTTTCTATGTATTTATTATTTCTGGTAAATTGATATCTGGTTTCAAAAAGGAGGGTGGTTCCTTTTTGGCTATTTGTGGTTGTATTTACAAGTGGTAATATTAAACAATATACCAACTGACAAGAGTTGTTTCAACAGGGAGAAAAGAGTTGTTTGAACAGTTGAACAGGAGCCAACAGTGAACAACAGGCATCAGCTCCGAAAGGACATCTGCTTTTTGCTTTGAAACCATACACATTAATAGTCAACATCTACTTTTGTCATTGGAACTCTACATTTTCTACATTTGACTATCTTAACATTATATATAGTCTACAACACTACACACTTTCATACACTCCATCCAACTTTCTTCAAACACTAAACCCCCATCTTGAGTGTGCTTGCGGATGCATAGAAAGAACAACATTCAGAAAATCAATTCAACTGTCTAATTGTAAGTTAGTTTCAGTTTAACTCACGGTTACTTTTAAAGCTCACTTTCTGTTACCATTGTATTCCTAACAAATTGTGATTTACTTTCATTTCAGGACACTACTTTCGTCTAGGTCTTGCATTGTTTCTCGCCTCTATACATTTTGATTCTTGCATTATTTCTCTTTTTTTTAACATCTCGGTCCTGCATTGTGGTAAGTATTTCTCAATTTTTTTAATCAATTTCTTAGTTGAATCGATTGAATTGCAATTACGGTTACAGTTCCGTCAATCCATTCATCCCGTTTGTCACCATATGTAACAATTTTATTTCTATTAAATCAATTCACTTATATTCTGTTTCCATGTTTATCAATTTCTCACTTCTTAAATCGCAAATGGGGTTACATTTATAAATTATGTACCAATACTCTTCTTATTCTTATTTTCTTTTTGAATCTGCATATGCATAATGATATTGCGTAAGATTTTTACAGTTTGATATCGCATGGCTCTTATATCACTTTAATACCCATCAAATTGGTTTTAGATTTTGCATATGTATGTGACTGAAACATATATATGTGTGGCTGAATTTAAATTTGAAGAGCACAAAAGTAAAATGGGCACTGAATAGTAATTGATAATATGTATTTTTACCATTGAATCCTTTTCCATATTTTAGAGTAGTAATTTTTATTTGTCTTGAATCATGTGCTTAAATGCAACTATTGTTTCAATTATTCATACCTTTACCTGTTTTTAATTTAATCAAGTTTTTCTGTTGTTGAATCCACATTTTGATTTTAATTAGAAAATTCATTTACTTTTCTGTTGATAATTTCTATTGCAAAATATGTAATCTGTGTGTTGTGGTTTTATGAGGCTATGTTTAAATTTGCAAAATTGTGCCTAATATGAACATTCATCCTATAAACGCCTTGGTAACACAGTAGATAAAATTGACCAATTTTGAAAGTATAAATGGTAACACAGCAGATAAAATTGACCAATTTCAAAGTAAATAATTGGCAAACAATAACAAAAAGAATGGATTTTGAATTTCAAAATGTAAATCAACGGTGGATAAGTGTGACCCGACTTTGAGTGCGAGCGTAATTAAAACTTAGTCTATATATTTATTATTAAGTTTATTTGTTTAGGGATAAGATTAAAAGAAAAACACGATAACATGCAAATACGTTATTTTTTCCATATCAATTATCATACTCAACATTTCACCTCAAATATTTTCTGTTAATCGTGACCTCAAAATTGAAAAAAAAAAACAATGTTATTTTTACTACGTATATATTTATCAAAAACAGGGGAAAAATATATATAAATAAATTTATTCCTGTGTATATATATAATAAAATAAAATTTATAATTTGATTTTAAATAATCATGTCAATTCAACATTCACAGGTTAGGATTAATTCAAAAACTAAATTCGCAACTCAGACTTTGGATTGGATTATCAACCTATATATTTTTTTCCAACCAACGTATTATATTTTTTTTATTTGTTATTTTTCTCGAACAATTCTTTAGAATTTTTTTTATTTTCAAATGTAAACAAAAATTATCTATGTAGTAAATTAGATGTGTTCATTCTTGAATTAGACTCGAAATGTCGAAAACTAACAGAAAAACCAGTGTCATCATATCATGAATAAGAAAACTAACTTAAGTACTATACAATATATCACGAGACGACGGATAAACTAACGGTAAACAATTATACTATTGTAAATTGCCACTCCCGCCGCATCGCGCGGGTACGTGACTAGTATATATATATATATATATATATATATATATATATATATATATATATATATATATATGTGAAGATTTAGATGAATTATCTGCACTGAAAGCAGTTTGGATCTTTGGACTTTGAGTATTAGCCACACTACTACCTTTAAAATAAAGATCCACACTACTAACTAAATGCAATGATAATATTAGTGAGTTAAATTTATCCAATAATATTAGGAGTGAGAAACTATTAAGTGAGACTTTCCTTGAATTTTACAACTAAAACACCAATTTGGTAAATATTATTTCCACCAACACTCTTTTGCGCAAAAACTCTAAAATGTTTTCCCTCCAATTTATTCATTACTTAGCTTCGTTACTAAGCTTACTGTTGCTATAATGAGTTTGTTAACATACATCCATTTTAATTAAAAAAAGCTATAATAAGTTAGTAAAAAATGAAAAAAGAAAACTGTAATAACTTAATTAAAGAATACAATTAAAAAAACACAATGATAAACAGAATATCATAACTTTGTATTTATAAAATTGTATTTAAACTGTTTTTATTTGCTTAAAAATTGATCTTTATATCCAATCAAAATTGTATTTTTCAGTTTACAATTCATTCCAAACACATATCAATTGAGAGGTATGGGTGGTGGTTATCCAATTCCAATTGTACCACAAGGGCCTTCAAGTCATGGACGATCAAACCCTTCTCCAGTGACAACCCCACCTTCCGTAACAAACCCACCCCCCGTTACAAACCCACCTCCCGTCACAAACCCACCTCCCGTCACAATCCCTCAAGATAATGATCCAAATACTTGGACGGATGAAGAGTTGATTTGGGCGTATGACTATACCTTTGCTCAACTACAATTTGGGGCACTATATATTGGGGAGGGGCATTATCGTCCATTGGCAAACACTCCTACAGTGCCAAACCATCCACCATCTTCAAACCCCCCTCATGTGGAAAACCCCCATCAAACACAAGGAGTACCGAACTGGGCTGAAGGGTACGAAACCGATCCTGGAGCGGAATACGAACCACCCTTGGATGAAGAAATGATTTGGGAACCTTAAAAAACGTTATTGATGAATGCATCCACCGAAACGACGATGATAATGATTGATTCTCCTATGATTTGGTGTTTTGTTTTTGAGTAATATTTAATGTGATTTATTAAATGTTCTATTATATGTTAGTTATTTTTATTTCAATGTATTTTTGTTTTGTATTAGTTTGAATTTTATTTATCTAGATGCTTCGGTTTTAATTATGTATTAATATAACTTTTTAATTTTAAGGTTATTTAAATTTTAATCATGTATTACTTTAATTTTAGTTGGCTCCCTCTCTTCCTTGTTTTGTACTCTTCTTGTAGAAGATCACCAAAGAATCAATAAACTAACAGAAAAACCAGTGTCATCATATCATGAATAAGAAAACTAACTTAAGTACTATACAATATATCACGAGACGACGGATAAACTAACGGTAAACAATTATACTATTGTAAATTGCCACTCCCGCCGCATCGCGCGGGTACGTGACTAGTATATATATATATATATATATATATATATATATATATATATATATATATATATATATATATATATGTATGTGAAGATTTAGATGAATTATCTGCACTGAAAGCAGTTTGGATCTTTGGACTTTGAGTATTAGCCACACTACTACCTTTAAAATAAAGATCCACATCTTGTTGAATATTTGAAACTCTTTATTTTAGCCATCTTGCGTAGTTCTAGCTCATGTCCTTCAAGCTTCTTGATAAACTTCCCCATATTCAAATCACTATACTCTTTGTTGTTTTTCAGAATCATCAAGTATGTCGACCATTCATCCTGTGGTAATGCGTCGACTAGCTTGTCCACCCACTCTTCATCTTCCTTTTCAATACCCAAACGCTTCGTCTCTAAGACCAGATGTTAGTATCTCTCAACAAGATCTTTCATCGATTCTCCTTTCAAGGCTGTGAATATGTCAAATTCTTTCTTGATTAAAGCCTTTTTACTTTGGGAAATTGGCCTGTAATAATCTCACATAGACCTTATTGGCCATTAATAATACCACCTCAAAATATTCCCCCCACCAGTCCCACCTTTCACCCATTTTTCCTACAATGGTCCCCCGTTAAAAAAACTTAATGGAGTTAAGCATTTTTCCAAATTACAAACAAATTTTTAGGGCTTTTGATTAGAACGATGATGCGAGTCCATTGATGTAAAACGTGCCTTGAAATGGTGCTTATATTCTTCTTCAGTTGAGTACCAACAGTCCAAATAATTGGCTTGAATCCAGTTCTCAAACATTTCATGCCATCCTTTGAAATCTTCCATGTTCATGAGTTTTGGTGGCTTCGTCATTGTCCCCATTTCTTTATCTAAGTTTAGATTTTGAACGACCAACGTGGGGGTCGTGGCGAATGCATTATAAAACTCGTTGTCCATTTTAACAGAAGTTTCGTGCAAATGTAAGAATTGGTGCGAAGGTAAGAAATTTGGTGGAAGCAAGACTCGTGTGGATGTACACCCTCGTGTGATCTAACACAAAAGCAAACATATCTTGATAACGTCCGCGTGAATGTAAAAATTCTCAAACGAATGAAATTTACTTCCGTGCGAATGTAGACCTTTCAATTGAAAATAGTTACGTCCGTGCGGACATGGTTCCTTCGTGCGAGAGTAAAATTCAAGTTTTCTCCTTTTTTGACATTTTGATCATGATTCTGATTGAATTTTAGTCCAATTTTTCAGCGGGTTTTGTTAAAAATGTATTTTATGTAATCGTCGACAAAATCAGTCCATTTTGATGGTTAAATTTGTGAGAAATGATAAAAATGAGAAGAAATGAGTAGAAAAGAAGTCTTCAATTGCTGAATCTTGTTGAATTGTCTCAGATATTAGCCTCCTAAGGATCGTTTATCCATAGATAGCTTTGGTAATATTTGTTAACCTAGTCCATATTGTGCGAAATCCAATTTTAGTTAGGCGACAATAACAATATTACTTAATTTTTTGTTTTCATTAACTGATTCAATGTTTATAAGATCCTGAAAACACACGGACAGAGCTTCGCCATCTAATCCGCAAAACACATCTAACACTAAGTCCACACGTCTATTTATACTAAACATGCTCACCTTCATGCGGACTAGATACTACCTTCGTACGGACTAACACCTCCGTGCGGACTAAGTTCCTCTGCACGGATTAGTACCTTCGTACGGAGGTAACAGTTACAAAACACAACATAATCCAACATGTAATCCTATTACAGACTCAACACGACACGTAGACGCACACAATAGGCATATGTATCAACACTGCTGCTGTTTTCGGAAAAGTTCTAGGGATTTCGGATAATCTGCAAGTGCTTTCGAATAAACTGTTTGAAGATTGCTTGAGGATTGCCTTGTAGCTGTTGCTGTTTTCGAATAATTCTTGATGATCTGCTGCTGCACTCTTCGAAAAGTTTGAAAAAGATTGCTTGGAAGATTTCAGAAAGTTTGTTGCCAGATTTTTTGGGATTTCGGTTGCCAAGTTTATCAGATTTGAGGATATCTTCGAAATCATGAAAGATAGTTTAATTTACGTTATGTTTTCCGTTTAATCCAAAGAATCAATAAACTAACAGAAAAACCAGTGTCATCATATCATGAATAAGAAAACTAACTTAAGTACTACACAATATATCACGAGACGACGGATAAACTAACGGTAAACAATTATACTATTGTAAATTGCCACTCCGGCCGCATCGCGCGGGTATGTGACTAGTATATATATATATATATATATATATGTGAAGATTTAGATGAATTATCTGCACTGAAAGCAGTTTGGATCTCTGGACTTTGAGTATTAGCCACACTACTACCTTTAAAATAAAGATCCACATCTTGTTGAATATTTGAAACTCTTTATTATAGCCATCTTGCGTAGTTCTAGCTCATGTCCTTCAAGCTTCTCGATAAACTTCCCCATATTCAAATCACTATACTCTTTGTTGTTTTTCAGAATCATCAAGTATGTCGACCATTCATCCTGTGGTAATGCGTCGACTAGCTTGTCCACCCACTCTTCATCTTCCTTTTCAATACCCAAACGCTTCGTCTCTAAGACCAGATGTTAGTATCTCTCAACAAGATCTTTCATCGATTCTCCTTTCAAGGCTGTGAATATGTCAAATTCTTTCTTGATTAAAGCCTTTTTACTTTGGGAAATTGGCCTGTAATAATATCACATAGACCTTATTGGCCATTAATAATCCCACCTCAAAATATTCCCCCCACCAGTCCCACCTTTCACCCATTTTTCCTACAATGGTCCCCCGTTAAAAAAACTTAACGGAGTTAAGCATTTTTCCAAATTACAAACAAATTTTTAGGGCTTTTGATTAGAACGACGATGCGAGTCCATTGATGTAAAACGTGCCTTGAAATGGTGCTTATATTCTTCTTCAGTTGAGTACCAACAGTCCAAATAATTGGCTTGAATCCAGTTCTCAAACATTTCATGCCATCCTTTGAAATCTTCCATGTTCATGAGTTTTGGTGGCTTCGTCATTGTCCCCATTTCTTTATCTAAGTTTAGATTTTGAACGACCAACGTGGGGGTCGTGGCGAATGCATTATAAAACTCGTTGTCCATTTTAACAGAAGTTTCGTGAAAATGTAAGAATTGGTGCGAAGGTAAGAAATTTGGTGGAAGCAAGACTCGTGTTGATGTACACCCTCGTGCGATCTAACACAAAAGCAAACATATCTTGATAACGTCCGCGTGAATGTAAAAATCTCAAACGAATGAAATTTACTTCCGTGCGAATGTAGACCTTTCAATTGAAAATAGTTACGTCCGTGCGGACATGGTTCCTTCGTGCGAGAGTAAAATTCAAGTTTTCTCCTTTTTTGACATTTTGATCATGATTCTGATTGAATTTTAGTCCAATTTTTCAGCGGGTTTTGTTAAAAATGTATTTTATGTAATCGTCGACAAAATCAGTCCATTTTGATGGTTAAATTTGTGAGAAATGATAAAAATGAGAAGAAATGAGTAGAAAAGAAGTCTTCAATTGCTGAATCTTGTTGAATTGTCTCAGATATTAGCCTCCTAAGGATCGTTTATCCATAGATAGCTTTGGTAATATTTGTTAAGCTAGTCCATATTATGCGAAATCCAATTTTAGTTAGGCGACAATAACAATATTACTTAATTTTTTGTTTTCATTAACTGATTCAACGTTTACAAGATCCTGAAAACACACGGACAGAGCTTCGCCATCTAATCCGCAAAACACATCTAACACTAAGTCCACACGTCTATTTATACTAAACATGCTCACCTTCGTGCGGACTAGATACTACCTTCATACGGACTAACACCTCCGTGCGGACTAAGTTCCTCTGCACGGATTAGTACCTTCGTACGGAGGTAACAGTTACAAAACACAACATAATCCAACATGTAATCCTATTACAGACTCAACACGACTCGTAGACGCACACAATAGGCATATGTATCAACACTGCTACGGTTTTCGGAAAAGTTCTAGGGATTTCGGATAATCTGCAAGTGCTTTCGAATAAACTGTTCGAAGATTGCTTGAGGATTGCCTTGTAGCTGTTGCTGTTTTCGAATAATTCTTGATGATCTGCTGCTGCACTCTTCGAAAAGTTTGAAAAAGATTGCTTGGAAGATTTCAGAAAGTTTGTTGCCAGATTTTTCGGGATTTCGGTTGCCAAGTTTATTAGATTTGAGGATATCTTCAAAATCATGAAAGATAGTTTAATTTACATTATGTTTTCCGTTTAATCCAAGACAATGTAAACAATTTAAATCAATAATACAAAACTTTAATTATCATGGTTGTGAAACAATAGTTCTGTTAAGTGACTCCCCGACGTTTCCGCCGCGATTTGTTGTTTTACGCGGTCGGGGTGTGACACATCGAATTCTGTCATTCTCCACGGATACTTCTTAACAAACTATGTGTAACACCCCGACCGCATAATACAAACCATGGCGGAAACGTCGGGGAGTCATGTCACAGAATCATTGTTTCACAACACATGGTGTTTGAAGTTTCGTTTTGTTTCATTAATAGACTCATTGTTTTGATACAAACCAAATAAATACAAACAATTGTCTTTCAAGTTTTAAGGTCACTAGGGCTCGCGTCCATCCTATATGAAGCGAGCATTCAACAATCGTCACAGAATAGAACCTGAAACATATGTGTAAAACTATCAGCATAAAAATGCCGGCGAGTACATAGGTATTGTATGTCAAATTCATGGCTTTGAATTCATATTACAATACCTCGTCCAACCTCGAGAGTCGACGAGCGTAATCCTTGAAATCAAAAAGTGTTTAATATTGCAATATATTTTATCAACTTTACAAGTTGATATAAGTAAAACAAAACATCGTAGCCACGAATCTTGACCGAAAACATTTGTTTTGTAAAACCAAGTAGTAAATCGTCTTGTATGAAAACTCATATGGTTTATATCTTCTAGTAAACCTCATTGTGCGACATCATTTGAAAACATTCGTCCAAGTGATCTAGATAAGGCCACGACATGTAATGTGATAAAAGCACTTATATATAGGAAGTACCAGCGGCGTATCCACCATGCTTTTATCACATTACACCCGTCTTGTTATCTAATCACTTACCATAAACCAATCGTCCAAATCGTCCGTGTTATAAACCATCATTCAATCGTCCGTGTTATAAACCATCGCTCAATCGTCTGTGTTATAAACCGTCGTTCAATCACCCGTGTTATAAACCATCATTCAATCGTCCGTGTTTTAATTGTGAAAACAAGTTTTGGTCGTTCTTTAATGAATACATTCAAACCTGTGGGACTCGACTATACCACCCATGGGGTATCTTTAATAGACCCTGAAAGGCCTTTTTAACAAGACTAACAAATCAACACATGATTTGTTAATCAGAAAACAGTTTCTATCATTATCCACATTATCCACCAATTCCATGGGAATAGTCCGATAACGGGGTTTGTCAGATCCTATGGTACCATAACATACTACTTGAAAAGCATTTAGCACATATGAGTCACCCCAAAACAATTAAAAGCATAAAAGAGGGGAGCTATGTACTCACTTGGGATTGCTAAGTATCCTTGAATCAAGTGAAATATCAAGCTTCGTACGTGTCCTAACATCAGTAACTATATTAAAGTAACGGTACATAATCGGAGGAATCAGATAGAATGAGGTCTTGTAAACCAAATGAGTGTTGGAACTCATATGAAATGGTTTAACAACATCTACATTTTGATTTGGAATGAATTCTAAGTGCTTTTGACCCATCTCGACCCGTTAAGGTAGTTTACGCTACTTTAACGTGTCGTTTGCGCAAAAGCGCGTTCGGATGGTCAAACTAGTCCTATGATAAGTTTTATATGCCTAAATATGTTTAACAATGTTGCATTGTCAGCTTAAGTATCAAAATTTAGGTTACATATGCTTAAATTGAATTTATGCGCAAAAAGGGCATTTTGGTCATTTTCCTAAGGCATATAAACTACCTATCATACAACTAATCAAACGAAGTGACCATAAGGTATAACCTCTGGAGGTTATACACTATACGACTATGGTCACAATATGTGTTTGGTCGGATCCTAACAATCGACCAAACGGGTCGGGTTCGAAAGTCTAAGCAGTTGTTAAGACCGCTTGACTTATGACCCTAAATAAGCACTAAACTAGAAGTGACGAGTTAAACATGTTAAAACATGTTTAACTAAGTTGGAAAACTGATTTGGTATCAAAACAAAGTGTTTTGATACCCGAAAATAGTTTCGTCACAAAATGCACGTAATCGTGCATTTTGACCGAAACTTTGACTCGTCACTACGAGTAGTTAACGTGGTAATCAATAGGTATAATCGCTAGGGATTATAGCCATCGTGATTACGATCACGTTGCAAAGTTCAATTGAACTTTGTCTTGACCAATTATTGGTCAAAGCCGAAAGTCAAACACTACTTGACTTTTAGCTTGAAATAGCTAAAAATAAATAAACAAGACTCGGAAGAACATTTACAAGTGTTCTAGGTTGAAAAGAAGACTAGAAACTCAGTTAGGAAGCCTCCAACAAGTGTGGTAGCCTGCAATTAGAGTTTATGAAGAAGAAAGAAGTGCATGAGCAATGAGTTTGGGTATATGTGAGGCCTATTTATAGTGAATTTGAAGCCCCAAGATCATGCCATGTGGATTGTGTGCTCAACAAGATCATCACAAGTGTGTGGTTGAGGTTTCAAGCCTTGGAGAATACTCAAAAAACCCACAATATTCCATAACTATGAAGGAAAAACATGTGCAGGTAGCTGGTATAAGAATTCTGTCAAAATTGAGGTGTCGCGTCGCACGACAACAACAGCCCATGGCTGTCGCGCTCCATGAGCCCTCCATCAGAAGTTTCAAAGTTGTCAAAAATGGCCCCTACACACATTTAAATGCGTTTTTGACTCGTTTAACCCCTGTTAACCTCAAATTCAGGCTTCATAAGGACGTTAAAGCATAGGAGACTTTAAATATGTCCGGAAATATCGTGGATGTCGGTTCATTCGGTCATACTGTCACACCCCCAAAATACCACAAGCGAAAACCACGCTAGGCGTGTGACATACCAGGATCTAGCCACCAATCACATTGAACTAATATCAAGATTGAAATAAAGTTTCCATTTATTAAAGTAAAGCATTCATAACATAACCCAAATTCAACATGTTTAGCGGAATCGATTAATAAATAAACATTATTTAAATGTTTCAAAACCCCATGTATAATGAAATTAGAAAACAAGTCATGCACATCCAAGTAGTGCGACCCATGACCACTCCAGCCATCCAGACAGCAAGTTCCTTGTCCATAGTACCTAAAGACCTGTGAGCATGCAACAAGTGTATCAGAAAACGCTGGTGAGTTAATAGTTTTTACGGAAATGTTAGTTACCAAGTGTTTAGTTCAGTTCATTGATTATAATGTTGATAATAACTCGAATACAAGTTGGCTCCAGATTTACTTTGCCCTTACCCCAATGCTTCTATCAAAGCATTGGGCATGACTGGGTCATTAGTTCACACCTGTCCTCTCAGGTACGAGGTAAGGGTGCGAAACCTAAATAGCGCTATCAACTAATACCCCGTTACCTCTCAGGTAACAAACAAGATGGGACTTAATGGTGATAGGAATTGAGTATATTATCCAACATCCCAGTTTTACCCAAACGACTCATTCCTCTCAGGAATACCCAATGACTGTCCCACCCACCGGGACGCATGCTCAAGAGGAATGAACTCACCTTTGATTTGCTCGGTATGTTAAGTTACCCGTCCAAGTTGGTCAACCCAAACCCTACCGTGGTTACCAAATCAAAATCAGTAACATAGACAATCAGGTCACGTGATACACATAACAGACAGGTTTGTTATTCACACAAGTCACACCAGGTGTCTCATTCTTATTATCTTGCAACCATAGTTTTCATAAGTATAACCATTCATTATAAAACACATCTAGACTGTTCTGTTGATTTACACAGTTACAACATCTCCACGAAGAACCTATTCTTCGTGGAATGCTCTTATGGCGAAGGACCATATGGCGAAGGACTATCCTTCGTCGCGTTGGGGTTTGACGAAGAAGTCCAGTGGTTCGTCAGGGAATAGTCGACGAAGAACCATTTCCTTCATCGAACTCAGTTCTTCGTGGGGGAGGTCCTTCGTCACCCCCTCGTCTGACAGTTACCATTACGTGATTAACACTAACAGTTCGACAGTTTCCTACTCCAGATCAAGCAATACTTTTCAATCATTAACATAATCATTTCAATCGTTAACATGCAACCCTTGACCATCCGTTACTACATGACCATTGGTTACCATTACACATACAATTCTAATCAAACACTTATATAGCCGATTTTCAACGGAGTATCGTGTTCACAAGATCTAGACACTATCATGAATTAATCCTCATATTCATACCAAATCATCACACAAAACGATCATCGTATTTTATCATTGCAACGGAACATCATTTTAGTACACAACAGTTTAATAACATTACAACCCTAAACAAGTATTGCGAAAGAACATAAATCATTCGATTAATATCTCACTAACCGTGATGCGGGGGATTAGATTACTCGAGATGGAAAATAAATGCTTCGAGATTTCCTACTGCCGTCGCACGGGAAACAAGGAGAGAACTTTAGGGTTTTTGTTTACGTATTAGCAGTTACAACGGTTATACAAATACATAATCTTAACAGTTGGGTCGTGAAACAGATTGGGCCGAGACCCCTTTCCGACGAACCTCTCCTTCGACGAAGATCCCTTCTTCGTCGAGGTTGGTGATGGCGAAGAACCCCATTGTTCATCGGAGGAGGCTAGTGGTAAAGAAACCCATTGTTCATTGGAGGAGACTAGTGGCGAAGAACCTTTATTTAAACCTTAATTAGACTATATCTAACACCACCCATATAACCACCAAACATAACACATAAACTATTAATCATTCACATAAACTACACTCGACACAACGTGAATCAAATTGTAAAAACAGGACTACGAAATCAGTGATGTGTATGGGAAAGACCTTGAAATCTCGGATTGTCACATCATCCCCAACTTGAAAGAAATTTCTTCCCGAAATTTGACAAGTAATCCAAAATGGCAAGATGTTAACTCAGGATGACTATGGATTTTCCGCAGGTACCACATCATCCCCAACTTGAAAGGGAATTTCGCCCCGAAATTCACCAGTTATATCAGATTTTGATTTGTCAGCTGGGAATAAGTGAGGGTACTTGAGCTTTATCTGATCCTCGTGCTCCCACGTGAATTCCGGTCCACGTCTTGAGTTCCAACGGACTCTCACGATCGGGATTCGACTATGCTTACGGACCTTGACTTCCCGGTCCATAATTTCGATTGGTTCTTCGACAAACTGCAATTTGTCGTCGATTTCCAGTTCCTGGAGTGGTACCACAAGTGCTTCGTCGGATAAACACTTCTTTAATTGCGAAACATGGAATACATCATGAACGTTACCCAACTCAGCAGGTAACTCAAGCTTGTAAGCCACTTTACCGATTCGCTCTAAGATTTTGAATGGCCCAACATAACGTGAATTAAGCTTGCCGCGCTTCCCAAAGCGCACCACACCCTTTCAGGGTGAAACTTTCAACATAACACGATCGCCTACAGCGAACTCCAAGGGTTTCCCACGCTTGTCAACGTAGCTTTTCTGACGGTCGCGCACTGCTGCCATATGATTTCTGATCTGGACAATCTTTTTAGAAGTTTCAAGAACAAGTTCCGGACCTGTGATCTGGATGTCACCCACCTCAGCCCAATAAAGAGGAGAACAACATTTCCGACCATACAACGCTTCAAACGGAGCTGCCTGGATGCTAGTGTGGTAACTGTTGTTGTAGGAGAACTCGATTAGTGGCAAGTGTTTCTCCCAGCCCTTACCAAAATCGATCACACATGCTCGCAGCATGTCTTCAAGTGTTTGGACGGTTCGTTCGCTTTGACCATCTGTTTGTGGGTGATAAGCAGTGCTCATGTCGAGACATGACGAACGATTTGTGCATTGATTGCCACAAATCAGACATGAAACGCGGATGGCAATCAGAGATAATGGAGGTTGGCACCCCGTGTCTAGAAACCATTTCCTTCAGATAGACAGCTGCAAGTTGAGAGAACTTATCAGTTTCTTTGATTGCTAGAAAATGCGCAGATTTTGTGAGGCGATCAACAATCACCCAGATGGTATCGTTCCCGTTTTGAGTCCTTGGTAGACCAGTGACGAAATCCATAGCAATTTGCTCCCATTATCACATAGGTATTTCTGGCTGCTGAAGTAGGCCTGAGGGTTTCTGATACTCTACCTTGACTTTCGCACAAGTCAAACATCTACTCACATACGTCGCGTTGTTAGCTTTCATCTTCGGCCACCAATACAAGGCTTTGAGGTCCTGATACATCTTATCAGAACCTGGGTGAACAGAGTATCGAGACTTGTGCGCTTCGTCTATCACGAGCTCCCTAAGATTTCCAAATAGAGGAACCCATATCCGTTCCATGAAATAATAGATGCCATCAGACCTTTCCATGAGTCGTTTCTCCATGCCCCGCAAATACTCAGCTTCCAGGTTTTCTTCCTTCAGTGCTTCGGTCTGAGCGGAATGGATTTGATCAGGGAGGTTTGAGTGAATAGTGAGCTATAAGGCTCGCACGCGTTTGGGTTTCGTTTCCTTCCGGCTAAGGGCATCAGCTACAACGTTAGCTTTACCTGGGTGATACTTGATTGCACAGTCGTAGTCGTTTAAGAGTTCTACCCAGCGATGTTGTCGCATATTCAATTCTTTCTGATCAAAGGTATACTTGAGGCTCCTGTGATCGGTATAGATAGTGCATTTGGTACCGTACAGATAATGCCTCCAAATCTTTAGCGCGAAAACTACGGCCCCCAACTCTAAGTCGTGAGTCGTGTAATTCTTCTCATGAACCTTCAACTGCCGTGAAGCGTAAGCTATCACCTTCTCGCGTTGCATCAGCACGCAACCGAGACCCTGAACAGAAGCATCACAATATACCACGAAATCTTCGGCACCTTCAGGTAATGCAAGATTGGTGCACTGCAGAGTCTTTGTTTCAAGAGTTGGAAACCATCTTCCTGTTTTGTTCCCCAAGAGTATATCACACCTTTCTGTGTCAACGAGGTAAGAGGTTGAGCAATCTTCGAGAAGTCTTTAATAAATCTTCGATAGTACCCGACGAGACCAAGAAATTGTCGCACCTCCGAAGGATTCTTCGGTGCCGCCCAATTTCTGATAGTATCAATCTTAGCAGGATCCATGTGTATCCCTGATTCATTAACAATGTGGCCAAGGAAGTGCACTTCTCGTATCTAGAAGTCACACTTAGCTAACTTCGCATAGAGTTGCCCTTCCTCAGGAGCTCCAAGATAAGACGTAAGTGTCGCTCATGGTCCTCCTTTCTCTTTGAGTAGATCAAGATGTCATCGATAAACACAATGACGAAATCGTCGAGATACGGTTTGCACACGCGGTTCATAAGATCTATGAAAACTGCTGGTGCATTTGTCAATCCAAATGGCATAACCAGAAACTCATAATGGCCATATCGTGTTCGAAAAGATGTTTTTGGAACATCCTCTTCTCGGACTCCCACCTGATGATAGCCCGATCTTAAATCGATCTTCGAGTAGAAACTTGACCCTTGCAACTGGTCAAACAAATCATCGATACGCGGTAAAGGATAACGGTTCTTGACTGTCACCTTGTTGAGTTCTCGATAATCAATACACATACGGAAAGACCCGTCCTTCTTCTTCACAAACAAAACTGGGGCTCCCCAAGGCGAAGAACTAGGTCAGATAAAACTTCTATCCAACAGTTCTTGGAGTTGATTTGACAGCTCTTGCAACTCTCCTGGTGCAAGACGATAAGGAGCACGGGCGATCGGGGCTGCTCCTGGTGTGAGGTCAATCTGAAATTCCACCTGACGGTGTGGAGGTAAACCAGTAAGCTCTTCAGGGAACACATCAGAAAACTCGCGAACAACTAGAAGATCTTCAATCTTCCTTTCTTCAGGTTGAGTATTAGCAACAAGAGCTAAAATAGTAAGGTAGCCCTTTCGTAGACACTTCTGGGCTTTCATAGCTAAGATGATGCCAACCATTGCACCACTACAACGACCTTGAACCAACAAAGATTCTCCACTGGGGAGAGGGATACGCACGATTTTCTCTTTACAGAGAATTTCCTCTTGATGCTTAGACAACCAATCCATGCCAACGACCACATCAAAACTTCCAAGAGTAATAGGGAGTAGGTCAACGTCGAACAATTGACCCATAAGATCGATTTTACAACCAAAAAGAACATGTAAAGCTTCAATCGTTTTGCCATCGGCTAACTCTAAAACGTGTTTATTTACAAGAGGTGCAGGACTCAATCCTAACTGACGACTGAACTCCAGTGACACATAACTCCAATTGGCACCAGAGTCGAATAAAACAGAAGCAATTAGATTGTTCACAGAAAACGTACAGGTCACAATGTTTTGAGTTAAGGGCAATCCCATATGAAATGACCCTCATCACCACACTGAAAGTACCCCTTACGATTTCCCTGATTCGGTTGAGGCTGCTGCCTCTCCTATTGCTGTGGCTGTTGTTGCTGTGGGGGTTGTTGCTGCTGTTGCCTTGGGAGTGAGACCCTACAGTCTCTAGCCATATGGCCCACCTTGTTGCATGCACCTGTGACAGACTTGGGTCCATGGCCAACGATGATGAAAGTTGCACTTGTTACACTTAGGCTGCTTCCCTGCGTATGAGCCCTGGTTCGAACTGTTGCTCTAGTTCTGATTCACAGAAGATGACTGGCTAAAACTGCGGTTGTTACTGTTGTCTGGCTTCTTCTTTGACTGATTCGAGTTGGACGCCTTGTCCACATCATTCCACTTCCGTTTGCTGTCAGTAGCAGGTGTAGTAGTTGTAGCAGTAGTGGCAGTAGTAGAAACACGCGGTGGTAGCGAGCCACGCTCCACCTCCGGATCCGTGATCTTGAGAGCTAAGCGGATGATCTGAGCTAGGTTGTGAGGTTTGCTGCAGTAACCAAGCCCTTCACCTGTGGGGCTAATCCTTTGATGTACAGTTCGATTCTTTGGTGTGGGGGTCGTTATAAGTTCGGGCACATATTAGCTAATTCATGAGACCATTTCGTGTATGCCTCAATCTCAGACCCCACCATTTTCAGATCATAATACTCGTTCTCGAGTTTTTGTACTTCATCAGGAGGACAATACTCTTCAAGCATCAGCTCCTTAAAATCGTCCCAAGTAGTCGCATTCGCCATCTCAATACCCAACATCTGGACCTGGGCATTCCACCATGTTAAGGCACCGTCCTCAAGTGTGCCTGAAACGTACTTCACTCTGTCCCCAGCAGGACAGTTACACATTGCGAACACTGATTCTGCCTTCTCAAACCAATGCAGTAGCCCCACAGCCCCTTCAGTCCCACTAAACGTCTGTGGCCTACAATCCATGAACGTCTTAAACGTGCAAGCAGGTGGATTGTTTTGATTTTGATTTGCTTGCTGACCTAAGGATGAAAGAAAATACAGCACACGGGTAAGAGTTGTGTACGCGACACAAGAATAAAGAGTAATTGGCACATATCGTACCAGCTTGATAGGCTACCAAAGCCTCAGCCACACGTGTGCTAATCAAATTTGTCAACTCAGCTGAGTCATTGCAATGTGACCACGTCTGTGACCTCGTCCGCTCATGATTCTATATAAGAAAAGGAGTAGGGTTAAGAGTCGAGATAAGGTAGGAGTCAAACTTCACGACGACTTCTACGGACTACTAGTTTACATCAAACAACAGAGCGGAACCCCTTTCACACTCGTTGGGCCTCCCTAGGACTCACATGCACCCCACATTATTATTATGTGTGCACCCATAATAGTAATGCAGTTTGCATGTTTATCTCAGCTCATCCCAACTCATGCTAAAAGGTTCTTCAAATTCGAGTAACAAGACAAAACACCACAACATAGATCACGAAGATTTAGAGGAGTATCACACTATCAATTACATGACGTAGGCTAACAACACAAGAACTCAAACTATAGTGTTAAGTGTGAGTTCACATGCAATGTCATTCACAAGTGTTCACTAAATACGATATGCAATAAGTAAACGAGAGACGAACCTTGCAATATGGAGCTGAGTGTCATGGTCGCTTTCTGAGCTGTTCGGTTATAGTCTGGTTTTATAAAAACGTTTTAAATCCTAGTTCACTAAAACCAGTGGCTCTGATACCAAACTGCCACACCCCCAAAATACCACACGCGAAAACCTCGCTAGGCGTGTGACGTACCAGGATCTAGCAACCAATAAAATTGAAGTAATATCAAGATTGAAATAAAGTTTCCATTTATTAAAGTAAAGCATTCATAACATAACCCAAATTCAACATGTTTAGCGGAAGCGATTAATAAATAAACATTATTTAAATGTTTCAAAACCCCATGTATAATGAAATCAGAAAACAAGTCATGCATATCCAAGCAGTGCGACCCATGACCACTCCAGCCGTCCAGACAACAAGTTCCTTGTCCATAGTACCTAACGTCCTACGAGCATGCAACAAGTGTATCAGACAACGTTGGTGAGTTCATAGTTTTTACGGAAATGTTATGTCACACCCCCAAAGTCCACACGCGGAGTACCACCGCATGGAGGCGTGACATGACCAGGATCAAGCCACCAATCATATTGAACATAACATAAAATTAAAATAGTTTATCAAATCCCACACAATACAATTGATGTTCAAACCAACCATATTTTAAGTAGCGGAAGCATAATATGAAACCCAATGTAAGTAACAAGTTCAAGTGTTATAAAGTTTAACATGGCGTCCACGATCCATGTCCCACAACGACTGCGCCTCCCGTGCAAGCTCCATGTGTACCTAAGGTCCTGCAAGGCATGTAACAGAGAGTCAACAACAAAGTTGAGCGAGTTCACAGTAAGTAAGTTCATGATAGTAAGTTCGTTGCATCACCATGCATTATTAATTAAGTCAATTATATGTTCATTTAGTGGGGGCTTCCCATGTGTGTATATACAAGACTAGAGGTAACCATAAGTGTTCTTTTTTACCCGAGAACAGTAGTACGTACGAGGTTTACGTAGGTTTTACGTAAGCGTCCTTCTTAGCCCGAGGACAGTGGTACGCGGGGATTTACGTAGGTTTTACGTAAGTGCCTGTCACAACCCGAGGCAGTAGTGAATATAAGTTTACGTAGGTCTTACGTAAGTGTCCTTTGCAACCTGAGGACAGTGATAAGTACAAGTATACGTAGGTTTTATGTATGGGTCCTTCGCATCCGAGGACGATGGTAGATAGTCAAGTAACAGTGTAAGTACACGTAATTGTTCAATCCCATTCCTTCAATCCCATTCCCAACCCCCGGGAATCCCATGCCTTGGTAAGAGTGTGAACTCACCTTGGTTTGCTCGGCAGATACACAGAAAAGTCAATCAAGCTATTTGGTGGTCAACCACGTCCTACCATGGTTACCATACAAGTCAGGTTCGTATTCAAGTATTGATCATGGCATACACATATAATCATGGTAGTTCAACCACATTACGAGTTCAACAGTACAGTCGCGTAAATAAACGAAGTCCGAGTATGCGGCCCAAATGGTTGGGCTAGTAACGGTGCAAGTCCAGTATATACGGGTATATGGTCTCGAGTAGGAGTCTTGGTGTTCTCGAGTCGCAACTAAAGGTGGTCTCGACTTATGCATTTATCACTCGAGACTGGGTGTTCTCGGGTCAGGTCTCGAGTCGCAACAAGACCCGCATCAGTGGTCTCGAGTCTTGTCTGATGATGATGATGCGTGGTCTCGAGTCGAGACTAGGGGTTCTCGACTCGCAACCTGTGTCGAGACTGAACGTGTAACAGTTTCGTACTTTGCAGCTCATTAATTCCATAATATCAGCAAACAACTTTTGGCAGTTTGAATTCAGATCAAGCATCAATTATCAGTAATCATTCACCCTAATTGTTCTCTACATATGATCAACAATCAAGTATTCAATTATATCACCCGATTAATCATCTTTGAACATTATCATACACAATTACATGGCCACATAACTAATCATCCAGATACAATTCTTCACAGCCGATTATATCAACTATTTGATGCGGTGAACAACAAACAACCTTAGACTATCAATCCGATTATATTTTAGTATATAAACACATATCACCGAAAGTAAGTGTATAGATTCATTCATGTTTACTAGCATGAAACCCTAATCGATCAAATAACAAACAAACAACATCAAAAGCATAATAACAATCAAGAGAACACTAACCTTAAAACCGAATAACTAAACAAATCGAGATGGTGCTTCGGTTGTGATGATTGCCGTCGAACAGGAGAGAGGAGAGGAGGGAACTAGGGTTAGGCGTGTGTGTGTTTCTGCATTATGAGGATTACACCTCCTCCCCCTAATGTTATGTTGTGCGTAAATAAAAGAATGTACCGGACCCATTACGGGTTGCCCTTGGTCTCGAGTCAAGCATAGTGGGCCGAGAAGAGTGTGTGGCGAGGGACAAGGTGTGCGGCCCTAAAGGCTTGTGTGATTAGAAGTCGTTGCGTGACCAAATTTATTATACATACATACATACATTCACATAACATGTAGCATCCATTAGTTAACATCAACATATCGATTGATCGCATAGAGTTCATACACGTCACAGTAAACACAAAGATAGGTTCTGAAATACGAGTTGTCACATTATCCCCAAGTTGAAAGAAATTTCGTCCCGAAATTTGGTACGTACTCACTGAGGAAGCTAGTTAAGTTGCATGGTTTTCCTGGTTTTCCTGGGGTGTCACATCCTTCCCCCGTTGGTTTGGAATTTCGTCCCGAAATTCCGCAGTAGCTTCAGCCTCAGTAGTGGTTGTACTATTCGCGAACAATTGGGGATACTTTTGTTTCATTTGGTCTTCGCGTTCCCAGGTGAACTCTGGGCCACGACGGGAGTTCCAACGAACTCGAACAAGAGGTATTCTGGTGTGCTTGAGGACCTTAACATCCCGGTCCGTGATTTCGACTGGTTCCTCGACGAATCGCAACTGTTCGTCGATAGTGAGCTCCTTCAAAGGAACTTTGAGGGTCCCATCTGACAGACACTTCTTCAGATTCGACACGTGGAAAACCTTGTGAACTGCACCGAGTTCTGCTGGTAGGTTTAGTCTGTAGGCCACTTTGCCTATTCTTTCTATGATTTCAAATGGTCCGACATACCGCGGATTGAGCTTGCCTCGTTTGCCAAAACGAACTACACCTTTCCAAGGTGAGACTTTGAGTAGCACTCGATCCCCAACCTGGAACTCGAGTGGTTTCCTGCGCTTATTAGCGTAGCTTTTCTGACGGTCACGGGCCGCCGCCATGCGTTGCCGTATCTGTGCAATCCGTTCAGTAGCATCAACTACCATTTCTGGGCCTGTGATTTGACTATCCCCCACCTCTGCCCAACAGAGAGGTGACCGGCATTCACGTCCGTACAATGCCTCGAATGGAGCGGCTTGAATGCTGGTGTGGTAACTGTTATTATACGAAAACTCCACCAAAGGGAGATGTTTTTGCCAGCTATTGCCGAAATCGATAACATATGCCCGAAGCATGTCTTCTAGGGTTTGAATCGTGTGCTCAGACTGCCCATCCGTCTGAGGGTGACAAGTTGTGCTCATATCTAATCAAGAGCCAAAAGATTTGTGCATCGCTTGCCACAGTTCTGAAGTAAATCGTGCATCACGATCGGAGATAATAGAAGTCGGCACCCCGTGCCTTGAGACAACTTCCTTGAGATATACGTCTGCTAGAGTGGAGAACTTGTCCATTTCCTTAATAGCTAGGAAGTGTGCAGACTTTGTGAGTCGATCCACGATCACCCAAATAGTATCATTTCCACGCTGAGATCTAGGTAGGCCAGTAACAAAATCCATGGAAATTTCCTCCCATTTCCATTGTGGTATCTTGGGTTGCTGAAGCAGGCCTGATGGTTTCTGATATTCTGCCTTGACCTCGCACAAGTCAAACACTTGCCAACGTAAGTCGCTATGTACCGAGTAGCGAGACTTATGTGCTTCGTCCATTACAAGCTCGCGTAAGTTGCCATATAGGGGGACCCAAATACGCCCCGTTACATAATAGGCGCCGTCTTCCTTCTGTTCTAATCGTTGCCTTGAGCCACGTAAGGCTTCAGCCCTGACGTTTTCTGGTTTCAATGCTTCTACCTGAGCATCTCGTATCTGAGGAGGAAGACCAGACTGAATAGTAAGTTGTGGTGCTCGTACGCGCCTAGGCGTAGTATCCTTCCGACTGAGAGCATCATCCACAACATTGGTTTTGCCTGGATGATATTTGATGGCGCATTCGTAATCATTTAGTAGCTCAACCCATCGACGTTGACGCATGTTCAATTCCTTCTGCTTGAAGATATGCTCGAGACTCCTGTGATCGGTGTAGATAGTGCACTTGGTACCGTACAGGTAGTGTCGCCATATCTTAAGTGCAAAAACAACAACTCTCAGCTCTAAATCGTGCGTAGTATAGTTCCGTTCATGAACCTTAAGTTGACGTGATGCATAAGCAATGACCTTGTCACGTTGCATTAACACACATCCAAGACCCTGAATAGATGCGTCGAAGTAAACCACAAAATCGCCCGTGCCCTCTGGCAATGAAAGAATAGGTGCGCTGCAGAGCCTATCTTTTAAGTGCTGAAAAGCTGTTTCCTGAGTACTACCCCAACGGTAGGTGACACCCTTCTGTGTCAGTAGACTAAGCGGCTGTGCAATCTTTGAGAAGTCCTTAATAAACCTTCTGTAGTACCCTGCCAAACCCAAGAATTGGCGAATTTCCGTTGGTGTACGTGGCGCAGGCCAGTTTCTGATCGAATCTACCTTGGATGAATCAACATGAATCCCATCCTTGTTTACCACATGGCCTAGAAAGTGGACTTCACGAAACCAGGAGTCGCATTTTGAAAACTTGGCGTACAGTTGTTCTGTTCGAAGGAGCTTCAAAATAAGTTGTAAATGCTGCTCGTGTTCCTCCTGACTCTTGGAATAGATCAGAATGTCGTCGATGAAAACAATGATGAACTTGTCTAGATAAGGCTTGCACACTCTGTTCATAAGATCCATGAAGACCGCCTGTGCGTTTGTTAACCCGAATGGCATGACAAGAAACTCGTAGTGGCCATAACGAGTTCTGAAAGCTGTTTTGGAAACGTTCTCATCCCGGACTCTCAGCTGATGGTAACCTGACCTTAGATCAATCTTCGAGTAGTAGGTCGACCCTTGCAACTGGTCGAACAAGTCATCAATACATGGCAGAGGATAGCAGTTCTTCACTGTCACCTTGTTGAGTTCACGGTAGTCGATACATATCCTGAAGGTACCGTCTTTCTTTTTCACAAATAGTACTGGAGCTCCCCAAGGCGTAGAGCTTGGACGAATAAAACCCTTATCCAAGAGTTCTTGCAATTGCTTTGACAGTTCTTCCAGTTCGGTTGGAGCTAATCGATACAGTGCGTGAGCTATTGGTGCTGCTCCTGGAGCTAGTTCTATCTGGAATTCGACCTGGCGATGAGGCGGTAGACCAGGTAAGTCTTCAGGAAACACTTGAGGAAAATCACGTACAACTGGGATATCCTCTAATCTCTTCTCTTTCGTTGATGCGTCTGTAACAAGTGCCAAAATGGCAGTGTGACCCTTTCGTAAACATTTCTGGGCTTTCAGGAAGGAGATGATGCCAACCACGGCACCACTCTTGTTGCCTTGAACTTCGAGAGGTTCTTTACCAGAACGGGGAATACGAACAATCTTCTCCTTGCATAAGATCTCTGCTTGCTGTTGGGACAACCAATCCATACCAATGACGATGTCGAAACTACCCAGAGCTATAGGAATGAGATCGACAGAGAAAGTATGACCAGCGAGGATAAGATTACAACCCTGAACTATGTGTGTGGCCTCTAGACTTTTACCGTTGGCTAACTCTACGACATGATTGGTGTTTAAGGGTGTTGGTGTACATTTTAACATTTGACTAACTTTTAGAGACACGTAACTGGTATCCGCTCCCAAATCAAATAAAACAGTAACATAATACTCGTCAAGAAGAAACTTACCCATAACCACGTTAGGATCGTTCCTTGCGTCACCTTGCCCCAGCACAAATGCACGACCCCTAGCGCCGTTGTTCCCATCATTGTTATTCCCCCCGTTGTTATTTCCGTTGCCTTGGTTATTGTTGTTGTTGTTGTTCTGGTTTCGGTTCAACTGGGGGCAGTGTCTTTTGAAGTGACCTTCGACGCCACAATGAAAACATCCTTTGTTGCCCTGTTGCTGAATCTGCGGTGTTTGCTGCTGCTGCTGGTTCTGAGTTACAGGTCGTGGGCTCCTACAATCCTTGGCCTCATGACCCATCTTGAGACACCTCTGACAACGACCCTTGTTGCACTGGCCACTGTGGTGTCTGTTACAATTGTTGCATATGGGGTGATTTCCTCGATACACACCCCTTCCCTGATTGCCCGAAGATTGCTGACCAGGGCTCTGATAGTTGTCAGTCTTTCGCTGCTGAACCTGAGACTGAACTGAAGCTGAACCCTTGCTGGAATCCCCCTCCCATTTTCGCTTGTTGTCACTAGGAGTAGCAAGAGTAGCTGAAGTGGTAGCGATAGCAGTAGCGCTGATACGTTTAGGCAGCCTGTTCTGTTCCACTGCCTGATCCGTGAGGCGATGAGCAAGACGCTGAATATCCTGTATATTATCAAGGTTAGCCGATGTCACATGGCTCTGGATTTCTGGCACTAGACCCTTGAGATACAACTCAATGCGCTTGATTGGAGGGTCCACCATAGTTGGACACAAGATGGCCAGCTCGTTTGACCGTTTCATATAAGCTTCAATTTCCGACCCTGTCATTTTTAGATGAAAGAGCTCCACTTCCAGCTTGTGGATTTCATCACGTGTGCAGTATTCTCGTTTGATGAGTTCCTTGAAATCATTCCAAGGGGTGGCGTTAGTAGCTGCCAGCCCTAATATCTAAACTTGCCGATTCGACCAAGTCATCGCAATTCCTTCTAGAGTACCAGTGGCGTACTTCACCCTGCGAGCCTCAGGACATTCACACATCTCAAATACGGACTCGAGATTTTCAAACCAATGGAGGAGTCCAACTGCTCCTTCAGTGCCACTGAACGTGCTTGGACGACAGTCCATGAAATTCTTGAAAGTGCAAACAGGTGGCTAAGCGTGTTGACCTCCTGCTTGTGCGGCTGCAAGTGCCGCAGCAACTTGTTCGTTAATGAGAGCCGTCAACTGGGCTTGAGTCATGTTAATACGTCCAGCCATGATCTTCATAGCAAAGGTAATCGTAAGTGAGAGAGGTTCGCGAGAAGTGCGATGACAGAAGAGAGTAAGCACACAAAGGTTCTCAAGCAGTAATGGTTATATCTAAGCATACCATGAGCAAAGTTCTATGTAATCTAGCAAGTAGGTAATTAAGACATATACCATATTACCTAGAATGTTGAGTCTTGCACGTGGAGCGAAGCGTCGTTGTGGATCGTTGAGCACTGTACTGGTTATAGTCTGGTTTTAATAAAAACATTTTCCCCATATTAAAACCAAGTTCTCAATAACCAATGGCTCTGATACCAATCTGTCACACCCCAAAGTCCACACGCGGAGTACCACCGTATGGAGGCGTGACATGACCAGGATCAAGCCACCAATCATATTGAACATAACATAAAATTAAAATAGTTTATCAAATCCCACACAATACAATTGATGTTCAAACCAACCATATTTTAAGTAGCGGAAGCATAATAATAAACCCAATGTAAGTAACAAGTTCAAGTGTTATAAAGTTTAACATGGCGTCCACGATCGATGTCCCACAACGACTGCGCCTCCCGTGCAAGCTCCATGTGTACCTAAGGTCCTGCAAGGCATGTAACAGAGAGTCAACAACAAAGTTGAGCGAGGTCACAGTAAGTAAGTTCGTGATAGTAAGTTCGTTGCATCACCATGCGTTATTAACTAAGTCAATTGTATGTTCATTTAGTGGGGGCTTCCCATGTGTGTATGTACTAGACTAGAGGTAACCATAAGTGTTCTTCTTAACCCGAGAATAGTAGTACGTACGAGGTTTACGTAGGTTTTATGTAAGCGTCCTTCTTAACCCGAGGACAGTGGTACGCGGGGATTTACGTAGGTTTTACGTAAGTGCTTGTCACAACCCGAGGCAGTAGTGAATATAAGTTTACGTAGGTCTTACGTAAGTGTCCTTTGCAACCTGAGGACAGTGATAAGTACAAGTATACGTAGGTTTTACGTATGGGTCCTTTGCATCCGAGGACGATGGTAGATAGTCTAGTAACAGTGTAAGTACAAGTAATTGTTCAATCCTATTCCTTAAATCCCATTCCCAACCCCCGGGAATTCCATGCCTTGGTAAGAGTGTGAACTCACCTTGGTTTGCTCGGCAGATACACAGAAAAGTCAATCAAGCTATTTGGTGGTCAACCACGTCCTACCATGGTTACCATACAAGTCAGGTTCGTATTCAAGTAGTGCACGTATGTTTTCTACACATATTCCATCTAGTTACATACAAGTATTGATCATGGCATACACGTATAATCATGGCAGTTCAACCACATTACGAGTTCAACAGTACAGTCGCGTAAATAAACGAAGTCCAAGTATGCGGCCCAAATGGTTGGGCTTGTAACGGTGCAAGTCCAGTATATACGGGTATATGGTCTCGAGTTGAGACTAGATATCTCGAGTCGAGACTAGGCGGTCTCGAGTAGGAGTCTTGGTGTTCTCGAGTCGCAACTAAAGGTGGTCTCGACTTATGCATTTATCACTCGAGACTGGGTGTTCTCGGGTCAGGTCTCGAGTCACAACAAGACCCGCATCAGTGGTTTCGAGTCTTGTCTGATGATGATGATGCGTGGTCTCGAGTCGAGACTAGGGGTTCTCGACTCGCAACCTGTGTCGAGACTGAACGTGTAACAGTTTCCTACTTTGCAGCTCATTAATTCCGTAATATCAGCAAACAACTTTTGGCAGTTTGAATTCAGATCAAACATCAATTATATCACCCGATTAATCATCTTTGAACATTATCATACATAATTACATGGGCACATAACTAATCATCCAGATACAATTCTTCACAGCCGATGATATCAACTATTTGATGCGGTGAACAACAAACAACCTTAGACTATCAATCCGATTATATTTTAGTATATAAACACATATCACCGAAAGTAAGTGTATAGATTCATTCATGTTTACTAGCATGAAACCCTAATCGATCAAATAACAAACAAACATCATCAAAAGCATAATAACAATCAAGAGAACACTAACCTTAAAACCGAATAACTAAACAAATCGAGATGGTGCTTCGGTTGTAATGATTGCCGTCGAACAGGAGAGAGGAGAGGGGGGAACTAGGGTTAGGCGTGTGTGTGTTTCTGCATTATGAGGATTACACCTCCTCCCCCTAATGTTATGTTGTGCGCAAATAAAAGAATGGGCCGGACCCATTACGGGTTGCCCTTGGTCTCGAGTCAAGCATAGTGGGCCGAGAAGAGTGTGTGGCGAGGGACAAGGTGTGCGGCCCTAAAGGCTTGTGTGATTAGAAGTCGTTGCGTGACCAAATTTATTATACATACATACATACATTCACATAACATGTAGCATCCATTAGTTAACATCAACATATCGATTGATCGCATAGAGTTCATACACGTCACAGTAAACACAAAGATAGGTTGTGAAATACGAGTTGTCACATGTTAGTTACCAAGTGTTTAGTTCAGTTCATTGATTATAATGTTGATAATAACTCGAATACAAGACGGCTCCAGATATATTTTGCCCTTACCCCAATGCTGCTATCAAAGCATTGGGCATGACTGGGTCATTAGTTCACACCCGTCCTCTCAGGTACGAGGTGAGGGTGCGAAACCTAAATAGCGCTATCAACTAATACCCCATTACCTCTCAGGTAACAAACAAGATGGGACTTAATGGTGATAGGAATTGAGTATATTATCCAACATCCCAGTTTTACCCAAACGACTTATTCCTCTCAGGAATACCGAATGACTGTCCCACCCACCGGGACACATGCTCAAGAGGAATGAACTCACCTTTGATTTGCTCGGTATGTTAAGTTACCCGTCCAAGTGGGTCAACCTAAACCCTACCGTGGTTACCAAATCAAAATTAGTCTCATAGACAATCAGGTCATGTGATACACATAACAGACAGGTTTGTTATTCACACAAGTCACACCAGGTGTCTCATTCTTATTATCAGGCAACCATAGTTTTCATAAGTACAACCATTCATTATAAAACACATCTAGACTGTTCTGTTGATTTACACAGTTACAGCATCTCCACGAAGAACCTATTCTTCGTGGAATGCTCTTATGGCGAAGGACAATATGGCGAAGGACTATCCTTCTTCGCGTTGGGGTTTGACGAAGAAGTCCAGTGGTTCGTCAGGGAATAGTCGACGGAGAACCATTTCCTTCGTCGAACTCAGTTCTTCATGGGGGAGTTCCTTCGTCACCCCCTCGTTTGACAGTTACCATTACGTGATTAACGCTAACAGTTCGACAGTTTCCTACTCAAGATCAAGCAATACTTTTCAATCATTAACATAATCATTTCAATCATTAACATGCAACCCTAGACCATCTGTTACTACATGACCATTGGTTACCATTACACATATAATTCTAATCAAACACTTATACATCCGATTATCAACGGAGTATCGTGTTCACAAGATCTATGCACTATCATGAATTAATCCTCATACTCATGCCAAATCATCACACAAAACGATCGTCATATTTTATCGTTGCAACGCAACATCAGATTAGCACACAACATTTTAATACCATTACAACCCTAAACAAGTATTGGGAAAGAACATAAATCATTCAATTAATATCTCACTAACCGTGATGCGGGGGATTAGATTACTCGAGATGGAAAAGAAATGCTTCTAGATTTCCTACTGCCGTTGCACGGGGAACAAGGAGAGAACTTTAGGGTTTTTGTTTACCTATTAGCAGTTACAACGGTTATAGAAATACATAATCTTAACAGTTGGGCCGTGAAACAGATTGGGCCGAGACCCCTTTCTGACGAACCTCTCCTTCGACGAAGATCCCTTCTTCGTCGGGGTTGGTGATGGCGAAGAACCCCATTCTTCGTCGGATGAGACTAGTGGCGAAGAACCTTTATTTAAACCTTAATTAGATTATATTTAACACCACCCGTATAACCACTAAACATAACACATAAACTATTAATCATTCACATAAACTACACTCGACACCACGTGAATCAAATTGTAAAAACAGGACTATGAAATCAGTGATGTGTATGGGAAAGACCTTGAAATCTCGGATTGTCACACGTACGGTCGCGTTTTGCGGTTAATTACGACGAACGTTCGAACGAATGCGAAAACGATCCAAATTACGCAACGAATGGTATTTTTGCATTCCCATCACTAAAATATAATATTTTAATGATTACAAAATTTTTTTGGATGTGCGTATATGGTCAGAACGCAGAATATGCGTGAATATGCATACTTTCGCAGTTTTGACGCTTTTAGTCCCTATGATCAAATAAGCATATTTTCACATACCGAACCCTTCAAAACTTATTTCTAAGATATGTTAAGGGTATTTAGGGTATGTATAGCTTTTGAACTTGTTCCGGAGTGTACGTTGTTACGAGAATCGGCAGACTTTCGTAGTTTGTCGTAAATAGTCCCTATGATCGAACAAACTTGTTTTTGTCAATACCGAACCCTTCAAAACTTATTTCTAAGTTATGTAAAGGATATGTAGGGTATGTTTAGCTTATATCACTATTCCAGAGTGTACGTTGCATTGAACTGATTACGTTTGCGTAATAATTTGCGTAAAACTTCCAGAAAAGCTTCTCGAGAGTTCGAAGTCATACGAAATTTGATATGTGTAATTGTCACATGTAATTATACAAATCCCGGGAATGATACAGAAGATTTCATTGGATTCGTAATTGTATGATGGTCGTAGAGGCACAAATGTCACAGTCTGCCCTACTTTAGGAAATTTCGTCCCGAAATTTAATTTTAGAGGAAACTTGTCAAAATAGATGTGATTGTTTCGCTTTCAAATGAATCCTCCGTTCCCTGAGTAAAACTCTGAGCTACGCTTGGATTTCTAGTGAACTTTGTTACTCGTCTGTTGTCTCTAGGAAAGAGTTCAGATCATGAAGATTTTAAACTTCATTCCCATAGATAGGTGTATGATTTTACCGAACCTCATGAGCGTTATGTAATTGTCAAAATAATGTCCTTATTGTAGCAAAATATGGAGTGCGTGTGTGACAACTTGCAATTTTCCACATATTCCGTACAATGTTAAACAGTAATTTGTGGATTGATGACTATGCCTGATTTAATTAATGACATGAATGATTTTCTGAATGCTGTCATATACATACAAGTGCATCACATATTGCATGATGTCATATCATTATTGCATGCAACACTTTATGATCCAAATGATGCGCGAAACAAAGATAGCACAATTATCAGACAAAATAGAAATACCGACGGGAGTTCAGTACTCAGGCAGACATGATGTTAAGACACAGAATGAGCCCGAAACCAAGAGTTACACTAGAATAGTGTGTAGGAAAGTAGGGATTACAAAACTACCTTCCGAGTGACAGTTTAAGTGCCGGAAAGTGCCCGAAACACTCTAAAAATGCAGAATTCTGCAATTTTCAGCAAAAATCAGCATTTAAACAGCTTAATATTATGCAGAATTATGGTTTAATGGTCCAGAATACCTTCCTATGTGTCGGGAATCAAAAATGTCATAAAAAGGAACATAAAGCACACTAAACTGCGTAATTTAGCACCTTAACGAATCGGTAACCAACCGAATAACCGGGCACTACCCGAAACACCAAATTTTCACTAGAAGCATTGTTTTAACATTTCCGAGCTAGTTATGGTCACCAAACATCATAACACACCCTAAAATGTTATAACACATATAACACTAACTATTACCCTTGAAAACTAACAAAGATCTTTAACTTAACATCACAACCTAACTAGCCCCCCCCCCCCCCCCCCCCCAAATTCATGGATAGAAACATGGGACCCACCCCATGATTTTATAGGAATTGTTTAATTGATTTGTTGGGTGCTTTAAGAACATAAGACCCATTAGTTATTTGATTGTTGGAAAGATTTATTTATAACACACAAGTCCCGTACACAACTCATTTCTTCATCATCCAACTTACCCTTTTCTCTCCTCCCTCTTCTTGCTCACGTTCACAATACACACATACACTACATCCATTTTCATTCCACTAACAAGCATTCCAAGGTGATTAAGAGGTGCAAGAAGCATAGTAAAGAAGCTAGGAAGCATTGGAGTTTGAAGGACCTTTCTCTAGAGCTTTTATCCACCTAGTTTATCATCTTCATCATCTTTGGTTCCTTCCCTAGCCTTGTGCTAGTAGTAAGACTCTTATAATCCCATTTTACTTCTTATTATGATGGTTAAAAGTATATGTAAAAGACTAAACATGAAGAACATCAAAGAGCAAGAACATAACTCTTAACATAAAGCTCTAAATCATAAGAATCATTGTTGTTTTAGTGCATGCGTGCATCTTGATGGTAGATTACTTGTGTTTATGATGTTAAAAATCATAAGAGCCTTGCTAGATTGTGATTAAACACATGATCTAGCAAGTGAGAGGATGATCTTGTGAAGAACCAAGATGATCATCCTATTATGTAAACATGAACTTGAAAGATGAAATTGTTTTTTTTATGAATAATGATGATTAAAACATGATATTAGTCTTATACATGGATGATTTCAAAGATGGTTTTCTCAAGAAACCAAGTTTAATTACAAGATTTACATAACCATGATTTTTAAAGAAACTAACCATGTTTTAGTGTTAATTCAAGTGTAGAAATGTGTTGTTAACATGAAAAATTCAAAAGAATGATTTTTAGAAAAATCATTTTACAAGTTGTGAAAGTCTAAAATCTTCAAGAATGTGATTTACAAACAAAAAATCATGTTTTAAAGGGTAACTAAGTCTACAAATTAACATGGTAAGTTACTACAAATTTTTACAAGAATTCAAGTTCATGAAGTAATGTAAATGGCATGATTTTGGCTTATGGTAAGTGTTGTTTCATTTTTTGTTGATTGGTGTTGATTTTAAAAGAAAATGATATGCTTTGAAAGCATGGAAACCTCCCTTTTTAAGGGGAAACTATGGCAAAATTTTTCTAGAATTTAAACACTTAGAAAAATATTTTTAAACAAGTGTTTATAAGTAGATTTTGACCATGGTTTTCATATAAAAATTTGCCATAATTTTTGTTACAAAAATTACAAATATTGGAGGTTGGTTTTTGATAAATAAAAGTTACACAATATATATTTAGGAAAATATATATTTAGATGTCACAATTTGTGTGATTACTTGTATAATATGTGTATTTGTTATATTATTTTAGGACGTCAAATACTATAACTCACCAAATTACCAAGAATTATAACACAAAATATTACCAAAATTTCAAGAGAACAAATATATAATTTATACCCAAAATTGGACAAACCGAACAAGGAATATGGATTTTATATATATATATATATATATATATATATATATATTCCAGAATTAAGTTCATATATATATTTTGACAAATAAATTAAACGGTATTTTGGGAACCAAAGAAACGGAAATTATGATTTTTACAAGTGTTGCAAAAATATGTCACATTTTTGTCAAGTATAAAATACATTTTTTTCGAATAAAGAAAGGATATATATATTTTGTTGAATTATTAGAAGATATATTATTTTGAAGAAAATACATTTTCTTAGACAAATTTAGAATATATTATTTTTTGGGGTGAAAAATTGGAATTATGAATATTTTCTAAGATAATCTTGAAAATATATTACTTTTGGGGTTTATATGAAAATATAATTATTTTTGCCAAGAAAGGATTATGGATAATTTTCTATAAAAGATTTCTTAAAATATATATTTAAGAATATATATTGGTGATATTTTATTTGATTAAAAATATTAATCCGGAAAATTAAATACAAAAATTAAGTATAAAGATACTTTATAAATACAACAAAAATACGTATTTTCGTACGTATAAATACACACCGGAATACGCCACCAATACTTGGCAAAAATACACAAGTCTAAGAATACAAGTGTAAGTATACCCATCCTTGGGAAAAATATTCATGGAAAGATTGCAAGTCAATTAAGTTAAAATATATTATTTTAACAAACATTCCAATAATTAATAAATATAATTTAAGTTAAAATATTATTATTTTAACAAATAATTATATGCTTTGGAATAATACTTATGAACATAAAAAATGTAACTCAAAGGATACTAAGTCTTAACAAAGCAACTAAGACTAAAAGTCGATACACGACCTAAACGTCTAATAAAACATGGCACGTGTGTAGGTAGTTGTACGACTCATAGAAGGACCTTTGAGTATACGAGACAGTAGGATGCAAAATTGTGAGTTCATGTCCCCCTTTTCTTTTAACTGTTTTCAATTTTAAAACTTCGGGGGTGAAATACATGTTACAAATGTTTCGATGATTACAAATGGTATGGTTAGCTAAGGAATGAACAGTTAGATCATGTGAATGGGTAGGCGTTAACTTAAGACTATTAATCCTTGTATAAGGACTGAGGGGCATGAGTGATAGATCTATTGGGTGTTGCGAGCCCCCCCCCATGAGCCCGCGGGTTGGACCATGTGGTGACTATGTCGTTCCCACCGGATGGCCCGATACGAAATACGCTTAAAGGGTTGAGCCTTCCTACACCGTTGCACACATATTAATGTATTAACTATTAATGATTCTGTTTGTGAGAGAATCCTAGTGATTGTAGGGTCGATGTACCCTTAGCAAGATTCTGTTGTGACTCATTTCAAGGATGAGATGAATATGGTGGGAAGATTTGCATAGGCCTCATTAGGAATTACTTACCCTTATGCTTATAATGCACGACGAATAAGCTTGCTTTCACACATAGATGACAACATTTATTCCAAAAATAGATGTTTAATTTCGTCAATGTGTTTTATACATGAGAAGCACATGGAACCACAACGAAGGAAACGTTGGCCGAGTCTAATTAGGGCCTTTACCTGCAAGAAGAGCTGAGCTTGAAGCTCTGTGGAACCAACAAGTTGCTGAAGTAATCATCCAATACGAAGCAAGCAACACTGCAAACAATGGCGGAATAAGAGGAATCATATTGAGAATCGCTTAGGAAATGACTCATACCCTAGGTTCTGCCAAGAGCGGAATGATGATGGGGAATTCGGATAAACATCCAGTAAAAGAGAAGACACATGTGGAGTCTTCTTTGGATAGAAATAGGAGGAAGTATATGCATTACAAGCAAGACTATAAGCCAAGCGACAAACATGAGGAAAATGATGCGACTAGGACAGTCAAGGTATCCATGACCACATCATAGGTGTGGAAGTTGTGGCGAGACCGGGCATAGCAAGGAGGCAATGCTGGTCTGGTACGGGGCGAGGGAATAGGAGCCAGGACAGTGACAGAAACCAGAGTGATAGTAGGGAGCAGAGCAGTAATGGAAACTACAAGGGCAAAGGTTGCTACAGATGTGGCAACAAAGGACACTAACAGAAGGACTACCCAAAGGAAAAATAAAGTTGGTAGGAGCATTTGTTACGAAAGGAGCACCCAAGGCACGCAAGGACCTGAACGTAGCTACAGGAGCGTTCTGTATAGACCAACACTATGCATCCATTTTTATTGATACTGGCACCGACTTTAGCTTTGTATCGATAGAATTTAGAACCTACTTGGTCTAGAAGCAAGTAAACTAGACCCCCTCCCATACTCTATAGAGTTAGAAAATGGAAAATAGTCGAAGAAGATAGAGTTATTTAGGGTTGTACACTTGAACTTGGAAAACGAAAGTTTTCTATTGACCTGCTACCAGTTGGTTTGGAAAGTTTTGATGATATAATCGGCTTAGATTGGGTATCCAAGAATGGAGCTGAGGTTGTTTGTCATGAGAAAGTCATTCGCATCCCTCTTGCGAATGATGAAAAACTTATAGTACACGGCCTTCATACAGATGATGCAAGGGCACTGGACCTAATAAGGCGGGAGACTGTGATCTTTCACATTGGTTATGAGAGCGCAGAAGTGTCTCCGGAAAGGCTGCATAGCCTTCCTTGCTCTTATCGTCGATAAGGAGACCAAGTAGCAAAGATTAGAAGACATGCCCGTTGAGAAGGAATATCCAGAAGTCTTTCCCAAAGACTGGCCTGGACTCCCTCCACAGCAACGAGTAGAGTTTCGAGTAGACTTAGTGCCAGGAGCAGCATCAGTGACAAAAGTACCTTACCGATTAGCCCCGTCTGAAATACAGAAGCTTCCAACGTGACTGCAAGAGTTGCCAGACAAGGGAATCTATCTGGCCAAACTTCACACCTTGGGGAGCTCTAGTGTTATTTGTTGGGATGAAAGACGACAGCTTTCGTATATGCATTCAGCCTGATCTGAAAGGAACTCAAACGAGCTAATGAGGATAAAGTATGGTGGAAAGGATAAATGGAGATAGACAACTAACCATAAAAAAAATTGGTACCCCTTACCAAGAATTGATGACTTGTTTGACCAACTACAAGGTTCCAGCTACTATTCCAAGATTGACTTAAGGACAGGATATCACTAGTTGAGGACACAAGAAGAAAGTATCCCTTAAACGACCTTATGGACTCGCTGCGGACATAATGAGTCCCTTGCCATGCCGTTTGGCTTAGCAAATGCATCGTCATTATTCATGGATCTTATGAACCGAGTACGTAAGCCATATTTGGATGAGTTCGTGATTATGTTTATTGACGACATTCTTATTTACTCAAAGACCAAGGAAGGTCCTGAGTAACATCTGAAAGCTATCTTGGAGCTTTTGAAGAAAGAACAGTTATATGCAAAGTTGTCAAGGTGCGAATTTTGGATTCGCAAAGTGCAATTCTTAGGTCACGTGGTGAATAAAAATGGAATTCATGTAGTGTCACACCCCAACCGATGGCGGAAACATCAGGGTGCGGCACTAAGCGTTCAGATTGCTCATGAGATTTCCATAACAGTAATAGTTTCAATATAGATTAGTTAAGTTTCATGATAGCATAGTCTAAAACACCGAACACAAATAGAAGTATCAAAATACATCACATAAATCATTGTTTAATGTCTAGAATTTGCCTAGGTGCGTTTCTAAGCATCACTCCTAGCTTGTTTCCTTGATTCAACATCCTATCAGCCTGCAACATGTATTAAAATATCAATACGAAAGTATTGGCGAGTATACAAGTTTGAATATATAGCGTAGTAGATTAAAAAGACTCATATCCATCATGCAAATGATAAAATAGTTTCAGCCATGCTAGTGTTCGTAGTCCAAGTGATAGCCCAAGTGTCCTGATGCTTTAGGTGTCTTCCCAAGACTCAAGGAAAACTAGAATCCTCCTAACAATACCCCCGAGAATAATGGGGAGGTGCATCTTCCTATAGCGCTACTATTGTTAAGGCGGAACTACAAAAAGGGTTTAGATTCAAAAAGTATCAAGTTTTAAGTTTCACAGAGTACATGTTGCATCCCAAAACTTTAAAACAAAAAGGGATCGACTATACTCTCAGTGATTGCTTAACAGTTTAACTGTTATTGGATCAAAGGGAGCTCTTTAGGTTTAGCCTGATTAGATTACAATAGATAAGCGTCGGACAAGATAACAAGATTCGTGCAAGTGTCGGATCAGTCACCTGATCGGATGAACATCCAGGCTGATGGTCATCCGGTCGAATGACATATGGGTGTTGGGACGGACTGCCATCTGATCGAATGGTCATCCGTACGGATGGCCATTCGATCCAAGTGTTGAGATTCCAAAATGTTTAACCAAGTGTTCAACAAGGCTTTTGATCGGATGGTCGTCCGATCGGATGACCGTTCGGTCGAATGACTCTTCGTGTGTTAGTTTCAAAGTTCAAAGTTTCAGATTTAAAATAGTTTAAGCATAGAAGGTTTGAAAGACACATCCCACCTCGATCGGATGGTCGTTCGATCGGATGGCAGTCCGATCGGATTGCCGTTCGATTGAGAGGGCCTTGTCCCATTTCACAAACCTTGTAAAGTTTCCAAGTTTCAAGTTTAACAGTGACGGCACGGTACGTATTGAGACAACGGTAAACACGTCATTACTCAGCCGATCTGATCGGATGGGAATCACCCAGTCAGATCATGTGTCTGCTCTTGACGGAGTTTATGTCGGAATCCGTAATCCGGCCATCTTCTCCGGCGATGATCCATTTCTAAGCCGTCTCTAGACTAACCATTAAGTCTACAGTCCGTTTAGATCCGGATTCCACCGTTTTAAGTAGAGTTTTATGAAAAGGTGAAGGAAAAGCATGAGTTTTAGCTGGAAGTCTTGATTTAGTGGAGATTTGGTTTAATAACACATGAAATTCCTTAGATCTGAGCTGGATCTCGACTAGAATGACATCACACAACAGTTTGTACAAACCGCCATGATGACATCGCCCTTAAGAGCTCAAATCTCAGAGATTTCACGGTGAAAAATGTGATTTCAAAGAAGACTTGTGTAGAGAATAGTGTGTAGATCAAAAATGTACAAGAATCTAGTGTAAAACATACAAAATCGCCGGGAAATGGAAGAAAAGTGGGAGAGCGTGCGTCTGGTCGAAGGAGGCTATCACATCAGTGATGAATGATGTGACAGGTCCTATTTATAGTGCAAGAGAGGGTGTAAGGCGGTGTGGCAAGTGGGTCAGATGGCACTTCGATCGAATGGCCCTCCGATCGGATGGTTATCCGATCGGATTGCCATTCGGTCAATCCCATCCTTTCCACTTTCCCGTATTTGGTTCGTTTTGCGAGTTAGTTTAAGCGTTGCGTTGCCTATTATGGGGTTTGAGAAGTAGAGGCTCTAGAAGACTATGGTAATTCTACTTTATAATCTATAGGTGAAATATATGATCTGGCCGAAGTAGATTTCATAAGTTGTTTATCTTTTCTTTCTTCTTCAAACTCTATTTCTATATTTCCCTCTGGAGTTTCCATTAATTTTCTTAATTTATGATTTATTTGAGGTTATATCATTAACACAAAAGTTTCCAAGTTTTATAGTTTCCGCCAATGACAAGTCTCCAGTCTCTCGTTCAACCAAGTCTCAAGTTTCACGAGTCTCAAGAGTCAAGCACCAAAGTATCAAGAATCAAGAATCTAGCTTCCAAATATCAAGAATTAAGAATCTAGCCTACAAGTATCAAGTATCAAGAATCAAGTGTCCAGAATCAAGCATTAAGAATCATAGCTTCGTAGTATTAAGAATCAAGTCTCATAGTGTTAAATATCAAGAATCAAGATTCATGTATCAAGAATCTAGTATTAAAAATCAAGCATCATAGCATAAAGATTCAAGTACCAAAAGTATCAAGAATCACATAGTTTAGGGACTAAAATTGACAATAGCTAAAAGTTCAGGGACGCAGGCATTACATTCTCCCCTCCTTTAGGAGATTTCGTCCCCAAAATCTAGGAAGAAGACTGCTCGAAGAGCTGCGGATATTTGGTCTTCATCTCACTTTTAAGTTCCCAATTAAATTCGGCGCCGCGCTTTCCTTCCCATCGAACCTTGACTATGGGAATTTTGCTGCGCTTCAGTTGCTTGACACATTGATCCATGATTTCGACCGGTTTCTGCACGAAGTGTACAGCTTCATTTATTTGCAAGTCTTCAAGGGGAACCTACAGTTCCTCGTCGGCTAGGCATTTACGTAGATTAGATACGTGGAACACTGGATGTACATTGTTTAGTTCTTGTGGCAGGCCGAGTCTGTACTCCACCTTGCCAATCCTTTCGAGTATTGCAAAAGGACCCACATAGCAAGGAGCGAGCTTTCCCTTCTTACCAAAATGAACTACTCCCTTCCAGGGAGATACCTTGAGCAGAACTCGATCAAGTTATCACGGATCTGAAGGATCTTATCCGTTGTCTAAATCAAGTTATCACGGATCTGAAGGATCTTTCACGGATCTGAAGGATCTTATCCGTTGTCTAAATCAAGTTATCACGGATCTGAAGGATCTTATCCGTTGTCTCTTGAATGATTTCAGGGCTAGTAAACTGCTTGTCACCAACCTCATGCAAGCTGAGAGGAGATCGGTACCTGCGACCATACAAAGCTTCGAAAGGAGCCATCTGAATACTGGAATGATAGTTGTTGTACTAGAACTCAATCAATGGTAAATGTGCATCCCAGTTACCACTAATGTCGATGACACAAGAACAGAGCATATCCTCTAGGGTTTGAATAGTACGCTCGGTCTGTCCATCCGTTTGAGGATGAAAGGTCGTGCTAAGATTCAAATGAGAACCCATAGCGGACTGAAAGGTTTTCCAAAGACGTGAAGTAAAACAATCATCACGGTTAGAGATTATGTTAATAGGTATGCCGTTACGGCATATAACCTCATCACTAAGGATTCGAGTAAGCTTCTCCACTTTATAATCTTCACGAATCGGAAGAAAGTAGGCTGATTTGGTCAAACGATCAACGATCACCCAGATACTATCGTGACCAGAAGGTGTACGGGGTAGCTTGGTAATAAAGTCCATAGCAATGCTATCCTATTTCCAAACAGGGATTTTTGGTTGTTCTAAGAGTCCTGAAGGGCGTTAATGTTCAACCTTAACCTTTGTACAAGTAAGGCATTTCGAGACGTAAGCAGCAATGTCCTTCATACCGGTCCACTAGTAAGTCATACGCATATCATGGTACATCTTATCGGCACCTGGATGAATAGAGTAACAAGATTTGTGAGCCTCATTCATAATGAGTTCACGGAGATTATTGTTGGAACCATGAGGTTTATTCATAGAGAAATATTATAGTACAGGGTTGATCTTGTAATGTTTTAACTATTATGTTTGGGTCGAATGTTAGTTATGGGTTTTGGTGAGATCTCGAGTGGGCTTAGGATGGTTTTCGGTCCATCTTAAGTACTATATAAACAAACCCTTGTTATGTTTAAGGGGTTAATCGCTGGGTAGAAGGTGAGAACCCACTCGAGATCCTTGTGCGTCTTGTATCAGTCATTGGTGTTAAGGTGAATGCAAGATCGTATTTTAATTTGATTATTGTGTTTATTTCACTTTGTTGTTTTCTTGAATCCGATTGTGTTTGGATTCCGCACTTACACTAGTTAACATTGATATCATTGAAAGATCCTATCGGGTTACACAATTGGTATCAGAGCCAAGAAACCAAGTCTTGGTTCGTTTTGATATCATTGGATTCAAGAAGGCATTAATTAGTACTGATCTTGTTTGCTAAGTGTTTTACAGAATTTCAGTATTGTTACTGTGTTTGGATTCAACTGTTCTTCACAAATATTGATTAAAGTTGCTGATTTTGGATTGTGATTCGTTGTTAAGGTGTTTGCTGAATTAACGGAAGTTTGTTGAGGATAAAAGATTCAAAGATATCATATCTTTGAATTTTTGGAAGCTGTTGAAAATCATGGATCACGGTTACTGTTATCTCATCAATCTGTTTTGCAGGGTCTCGATTGAAAGTCTTTGGTCTCGACTCGCAACGACTTTGTTCTCGAGTATTGAAGCTTTGTGTCTCGAGTGGAAAGCTTGTTTGGTCTCGACTCGCAACTGCTGTGGTCTCGAGTATAGAAACCTTCTGTCTCGAGTGGATAGTTCGTCTTGTCTCGACTCGCAACTGCTGTGGTCTCGAGTATAGAAATCTTCTATCTCGAGTGGATAGTTCGTCTTGTCTCGACTCGTAACTGCTGTGGTCTCGAGCTGTCATTTTTGACTCGCAACTTCAGTCTCGACTCCTGTCTCGACTCGCAACGTCATTTGCAACGTCATTCAGATTGTGAACTTTGGACTCTTGGACTTTTGAACTTAAATAATTAATTAATCAGTAAATTAATTAAGGACTTAAGTAACCATGACTTCAAGTAATCAAACTGTGGACTTGGCAGCTATGTCTAAACATCAAGAACTGGATTCCTGTGACAACTCGGACTTTAGACTCGCTTTGTGTAATGCTATGTGCATATGTGAACTAGATTATATGGTTGGATTTAATAAATGATTTGTTATTATGTGTTGTGTGAGCTTTGTGAAACACGTGTTGTGCTTATATTGTATGTATGCATATATTGAACCGCACAAGAATCGCACAACACACATCATTCGCACAAACCCTTGGGCCGTTTAGCTTGTTTTCGGAACTCATAGACAACCGAGTTGGGCTCGGCCCACTCCCCTTTCACGTGAACAAACAAAGGGTAAGGGGGGTTTTGTTTCTCATTGTGGTTACAAACATATCACACACACACAAGTTCTCGAAACCCTAGCTATCTTTCTCTCTTCTTCGAACCCGACGGCAAGCAACCGAAGATCACTCTCTCTCGACTTGATTCTATCTCACGGTTAGTGTTTGGTTAATTGTTGTAGATGTTTTGATGTGTGTTACAATAGTCATGATGATGATGTGATAGGATTCTTGTTAAACATGATTGATTATGTGGATCGATTGATACATGTTTACTTGTCATGAAACCGGCTCGCATGTACCATATTATAGATTGATTTAGATTGTTAATCACGTGTTGTTTGAAGTAATCGGCTATATATGCATGATCGGATCGAACAATAGGAATTGATAGGTTGTTGGCCGTGTTTTGATTATGTGAATCATTGGATTATTGTTCATGTCTTGTTAGGGTTCATATGGATTTAGGAATGATTGCCTTGTTTGATCGAGATTTAGCATGTGTTGTAACTGATTGGTTGTTGATTGATTCATCATATGGAAACTATTAATTGTTGTAACTGATAGCATAATTCATGGAATTTTGTTAAATGATCGCACAAGACTTCTTGGTGTACAAGAAGTCCAATCACACAAGGTGGTCCACTCGCACAAAGCTGCCTGTCGCACAAGATCCCTCGGATCACACAATGGCAGCTGGATCGTACAAGCCTTCATTGGATCGCACATGCTCTTTTGGGCCACACATATTCACACGATTTGTTAAGATACTTAACTGTTGGGCCGGACAGCCCAAATACCCACTCGCACAAGCACACACTGATCGCACAATTATGTGGGCCGTACACGTGTTACTTGATTAGTTGGGCCGGATGAACTGTTGGGCTGGACAGGTCGCACAACCCCATTTGGATCGCACAAAACTGCCATACGTTTAATAGGTTGGGCCGAGAATGGTTATTGGGGTTGTTCATAATATTGGGCTAAATTAACCAATCGCACAATGTAGGATATCTAATGGACTGTTATGTCCGACTGCTACGTGGTTTACCATGACCAATACATGATTAGTAACGTGATTGCTTATGTGATGTATACGTGCACTATTTGAACCGAACCTGACTTGTGTGGTAACCCTGTTAGGACGTGGTTGACCACCCTTAGTTCAAGAGTCTTTTGTTTGTGTATCTGCCGAGCAAACCAAGGTGAGTTCACACAGCCAAGGCATGGGATTCCCGGGTTGGGAATTGGGTTGGATATGTTATTGTTAAAGGAGTTACTCGTACTTACGCATATACCAGACTATAGACCATCGTCCTCAGGTTAGTCAGGACACGTTACGTAAAGCCTACGTAACCCAGTATGATTGCCATTTGTCTCCCGGGTCGGGAGGACACGTTACGTAAAGCCTACGTAACCCAATACCTCCTACTGGCTTCCGGGTCGGAAGGCCACGCTACGTAAAGCCTGCGTAGCCCCCACGCGTACCATGTCCTCGGGGAAGGGCACGTCACGTAAAGCCTACGTGACCCTGTACGTTTCCCTGTTCTCGGTAAAGAAGAACACATGGTCGGAAGTTAGTCTAGTAAGTACCGTTAATGAGAAGCCCTCATTAGCCAAGATAAACATGGGAAGCCCCCACCTTTATTACACACTAGTATGGGAAGCCCCTACTAGCTATACTTATGCATTACATTATGAACTTACTTTCTGTGAACTCGCTCAACTAGTTTGTTGATTATCTGCTGCATGCCTTGCAGGACCTTAGGTAAATTATGGAGCTTGCACAAGGAAGGAGCAGGTCGTTGTGGCAGATGGATCATGAACATTATTGAACTTATAACTTTATTTGGGTTTACTTTACATTGCTTCCGCTACTTAAAACAGCATTTGGTTTTGAAACATCAATCATGTCATGGAGACTTACGTTAATTACTTTTATATTAAATGCTATGTTTGATATGATTGATGGCTTGATCCTGGTCAGTCACGCTCCCAAGCGGTGGTACTCCGCGGGTGGATTTTGGGGGTGTGACAGATTGGTATCAGAGCCATTGGTTATAGAGAACTTGGTTTTAATATGGGAAATTGTTTTTATTAAAACCGGACTATAACCAGAACAGTGCTCTCAACGATCCACAACGACGCTTCGCTCCACGTGCAAGACTCGACATCCTAGGTAATAAGGTTTATGTTTATTGCCTGTTTGCTAGAACTGCTTAGAACTTTGCTCGCATTACGCTTAGATACACATGCTTTGATTTCATGAGAACACCTATGTGCCTACGCTTTTCTGTCATCGCCCTATTCGCGAACCATTCTTACCTATGCTACTTGTTACAATGAAGATCATGTCTGGAAGAATCAACATGACACAAGCCCAGCTAGAGGCTCTTGTTCAAGCTCAAGTTGCTGCGGCAGTTGCAGCAGCTCAAGCAGGTAGTATATCCTGCAGTATAGGCACACACTAGGATCTTTTGATCCTACATTAACTCTCGTATTTAACTTCGTCCTATTCGTACACAATAGGTCAACACGCGCAGCAGCCTGTCTGCACATTCAAGAACTTCATGGACTGTCGTCCAAATTCCTTCAGTGGCACAGAGGGGGCAGTGGGACTCCTCCACTGGTTCGAGAAGTTAGAATCGGTATTCGAAATGTGCGAGTGCCCTGAGGCTCGCAAGGTCAAGTTTGCTACTGGCACTTTGGAAGGGATAGCACTGACTTGGTGGAACGCCCAAGTCCAGATCTTAGGGTTGGCAGCTGCTAACGCCACCCCATGGAACGATTTCAAGGAACTCATCAAGCGTGAGTACTGTACACGTGAGGATATTCACAAGCTGGAAGACGAGCTGTATAACCTGAAAATGGTTGGATCGGAAATCGAAGCGTATACTAAACGGTCGAACGAGCTGGCCGTTCTGTGTCCAACTATGGTGGACCCTCCATACAAGCGCATTGAGTTGTATCTCAAGGGATTGGCGCCAGAAATTCAGAGCCACGTGACGTCGGCTAACCTCGAAAACATCCAGGAAATCCAGCGCCTCGCTCATCGCATCACTGATCAGGCAGTGGATCAGAATAAACTGCCCAAGCGTGTTAATGCTACTGCTAACGTCACCATCTCAGTTACTCCTGCTACATCTGGTGACAGTAAAAGAAAATGGGATGGGGATTCCAGCAAAGGTTCAGCATCTGTTCAGCCACAAGCTCAGCAGCAGAAGATCGATCACTATCAGAGTCCCAGTCAGCAATCCTCTAGTGGTCACAGACAGAGGAGATATCAGGGTAGTCAACCCAGGTGCCACAACTGCAACAGGCATCACCACGGCCCATGTAACAAGGGTCGTTGTCAAAGGTGTCTTAAGATGGGCCACGAGGCCAAAGACTGTAGGAGCCCTCGCCCTGCAAATCAGAATCAGCAGCCTCAGCAACCAGCTCCACAGAACCAGCAGCAGCAGCAACAGCAACCACAGCGTGGAAACCGGGGATGTTTCCAGTGTGGGGCTGAAGGTCACTTCAAACGCGATTGCCCTCAATTGAACCAGAACCGCAACCACAATAACCAGGGCAACGGGAATAACAACAACGGGGGAAACAACAACAACGGCAATGAAGCTCGTGGTCGTGCATTCGTACTAGGTCGAGGTGACGCAGTGAACGATCCCAACGTGGTTATGGGTAAGTTTCTCCTCGACAATATTTACGTTACTGTTTTATTTGATTCGGGTGCGGATACAAGCTATATGTCTGTGAAAATGTGTCAACTGCTAAAACGTGCACCAACACTTTTACCCACCAAACACGTAGTAGAGTTAGCTAACGGTAAAAGTCTAGAAGCCACGCACGTAGTTCAGGGTTGTAATCTTATCCTAGCTGGTCAAGCTTTCTCTATCGATCTCATTCCCATAGTTTTGGGTAGTTTCGACGTCGTGATTGGGATGGATTGGCTTTCCCAACACCAGGCAGAGATCTTATGCAGCGAGAAGGTTATTCGCATTCCACGTTCTGGTCAGGAACCTCTAGAAGTTCAAGGCGACAAGAGTGGTGCTGTGGTTGGCATCATCTCTTTCTTGAAGGCTCAGAAGTGCTTACGTAAAGGTCACACAGCCATTCTGGCTCTCGTTACAGACGCATCAGCAAAGGAAAGGAAACTGGAAGATATACCAGTTGTACGTGATTACCCTCAGGTGTTTCCTGAAGACTTGCCTGGCTTACCGCCTCATCGTCAGGTCGAATTTCAAATCGAGCTCGCTCCAGGAGCAGCACCCATAGCTCGCGCACCATATCGTCTAGCTCCATCAGAATTGGAGGAATTGTCAAAGCAACTGCAAGAGCTCTTGGAAAAGGGCTTTATTCGTCCAAGCTCTTCGCCTTGGGGAGCTCCAGTGCTTTTCGTGAAGAAGAAAGACGGTACGTTCAGGATGTGCATCGACTACCGTGAACTCAACAAGGTGACGGTGAAAAACCGTTATCCTCTTCCACGCATAGATGACTTATTCGACCAGTTGCAAGGGTCGTGCTACTATTCGAAGATAGACTTGAGGTCTGGTTACCACCAGCTGAGAGTCCGGGATGAGGACGTCTCCAAGACAGCCTTCAGAACTCGTTACGGTCACTACGAGTTTCTTGTCATGCCATTTGGGTTAACGAATGCGCCTGCGGTATTTATGGATCTTATGAACAGGGTGTGCAAACCCTATCTTGACAAGTTCGTCATAGTATTCATCGACGACATTCTGATTTACTCCAAGAGTCAGGAGGAACACGAGCAACATCTTCGCCTGATTTTGGAACTCCTTCGGAAGGAACAGCTGTACGCTAAGCTTTCTAAATGCGACTTCTGGCTTCGTGAAGTCCACTTCTTAGGCCACGTGGTGAACAAGGATGGGATCCATGTCGATCCATCCAAGGTAGATTCGATCAGAAACTGGCCTGCACCGCGTACGCCAACAGAAATACGCCAATTCTTAGGTCTGGCAGGTTATTACAGACGGTTTATTAGAGACTTTTCGAAGATTGCTCAGCCGCTTACGTTACTGACACAGAAGGGTGTTACCTATCGCTGGGGAGAGCCCCAGGAGACTGCTTTCCAGCACCTAAAGGATAGACTGTGCAGTGCACCTATCCTCTCTCTGCCAGAGGGCACAGATGACTTCGTGGTTTATTGTGATGCATCCATTCGGGGACTTGGATGTGTGTTAATGCAGCGCGACAAGGTTATTGCTTACGCCTCTCGTCAACTAAAGATTCACGAACGGAACTACACGACGCACGATTTAGAGCTAGGAGCTGTTGTTTTCGCGCTTAAAATATGGCGACACTACCTGTACGGTACCAGGTGCACGATTTACACCGATCACAGGAGTCTCGAGCATATTCTTAAGCAGAAGGATTTGAATATGCGTCAACGACGATGGGTCGAGTTACTTAACGATTATGAATGCGCTATCAAGTATCATCCAGGCAAAGCCAATGTCGTGGCTGATGCCCTTAGTCGAAAGGACACTTTACCGAAGCGCGTGCGGGCGCTACAGCTTACGATTCAGTCTAGCCTTCCAGCACAGATACGAAATGCTCAGGTAGAAGCATTGAAGCCCGAAAACGTCAAGGCTGAAGCCTTACGCGGCTCACGACAACAGATGGAACAGAAGGCAGACGGCGCCTACTATGTAACGGGCCGGATTTGGGTCCCACTTCATGGCGGTCTACGCGAACTTGTAATGGATGAAGCTCACAAGTCTCGCTACTCGGTACATCCAGGGTCGGATAAAATGTACCACGACATCAGTACTACTTATTGGTGGCCTAGTATGAAGGCCCACATCGCTACGTACGTTGGAAAGTGCTTGACTTGTGCAAGAGTCAAGGTTGAATATCAAAAACCAGCTGGCCTACTTCAGCAGCCTAAGATACCTCAATGGAAATGGGAAGAAATTTCCATGGATTTCGTTACAGGCCTACCTAGATCCCAGCGTGGGAACGATACGATATGGGTCATAGTTGATCGACTCACTAAGTCTGCACACTTCCTGCCGATTAAGGAAACGGACAAGTTTTCCACACTCGCAGACGTCTATCTTAAGGAAGTTGTCTCGAGGCACGGGGTGCCCACGTCTATCATTTCGGATCGCGATGCACGATTCACGTCAGAACTTTGGCAAGCAATGCATAAATCTTTCGGCTCAAGGTTAGACATGAGCACAGCATACCACCCTCAGACGGATGGGCAGTCTGAGCGAACGATCCAGACTCTTGAAGACATGCTTCGGGCATGCGTTATCGATTTCGGCAACGGCTGGGAAAAGCACCTTCCTTTGGTGGAGTTTTCTTACAATAACAGTTACCATACCAGCATTCAAGCCGCTCCATTCGAGGCATTGTACGGGCGTAAATGCCGGTCACCTCTCTGTTGGGCAGAGGTGGGAGATAGTCAGATCACGGGTCCAGAGATTGTAGTGGACGCCACAGAAAAGATTGCACAGATACGACAACGCATGGCGGCAGCACGCGACCGTCAGAAAGCCTACGCGGACAAGCGTAGAAAGCCTTTGGAATTTGAGGTCGGGGACCGGGTTTTATTGAAAGTCTCACCCTGGAAGGGTGTGGTTCGTTTTGGCAAACGGGGTAAACTGAATCCGCGATACGTCGGACCATTCGAAATAATAGAAAAGATTGGCAAGGTAGCCTACAAGTTGAACCTACCAGCTGAACTCGGGGCAGTTCACAATGTCTTTCACGTATCGAACCTAAAGAAGTGCCTATCAGATGAAAACCTCATCATTCCTTTCAAAGAACTCACTATCGACGAGCGGTTGCAGTTCGTCGAGGAACCAGTTGAAATCACGGACCGGGATGTGAAGGTCCTCAAACACAAGAGAATCCCTCTTGTTCGAGTTCGTTGGAACTCCAAACGTGGCCCAGAGTACACCTGGGAACGCGAAGACAGGATGACAGAAAAGTACCCCCAATTGTTCGCGAACAGTACAACCACTGCTGAGACTGAAGCTACTACTTCGGAATTTCGGGACGAAATTCCAGATCAACGGGGGGAGGATGTGACACCCCAGGAAAATCAGTGAACAACACAGTTTACCTAGCTTCCTCAGTGAGTGCATACCAAATTTCGGGACGAAATTTCCAATTAGTTGGGGATAATGTGACAACTCGGACTTTAGACTCGCTTTGTGTAACGCTATGTGCATATGTGAACTAGATTATATGGTTGGATTTAATAAATGATTTGTTATTATGTGTTGTGTGAGCTTTGTGAAACACGTGTTGTGCTTATATTGTATGTATGCATATATTGAACCGCACAAGAATCGCACAACACACATCATTCGCACAAACCCTTGGGCCGTTTAGCTTGTTTTCGGAACTCATAGACAACCGAGTTGGGCTCGGCCCACTCCCCTTTCACGTGAACAAACAAAGGGTAAGGGGGGTTTTGTTTCTCATTGTGGTTACAAACATATCACACACACACAAGTTCTCGAAACCCTAGCTATCTTTCTCTCTTCTTCGAACCCGACGGCAAGCAACCGAAGATCACTCTCTCTCGACTTGATTCTATCTCACGGTTAGTGTTTGGTTAATTGTTGTAGATGTTTTGATGTGTGTTACAATAGTCATGATGATGATGTGATAGGATTCTTGTTAAACATGATTGATTATGTGGATCGATTGATACATGTTTACTTGTCATGAAACCGGCTCGCATGTACCATATTATAGATTGATTTAGATTGTTAATCACGTGTTGTTTGAAGTAATCGGCTGTATATGCATGATCGGATCGAACAATAGGAATTGATAGGTTGTTGGCCGTGTTTTGATTATGTGAATCATTGGATTATTGTTCATGTCTTGTTAGGGTTCATATGGATTTAGGAATGATTGCCTTGTTTGATCGAGATTTAGCATGTGTTGTAACTGATTGGTTGTTGATTGATTCATCATATGGAAACTATTAATTGTTGTAACTGATAGCATAATTCATGGAATTTTGTTAAATGATCGCACAAGACTTCTTGGTGTACAAGAAGTCCAATCACACAAGGTGGTCCACTCGCACAAAGCTGCCTGTCGCACAAGATCCCTCGGATCACACAATGGCAGCTGGATCGTACAAGCCTTCATTGGATCGCACATGCTCTTTTGGGCCACACATATTCACACGATTTGTTAAGATACTTAACTGTTGGGCCGGACAGCCCAAATACCCACTCGCACAAGCACACACTGATCGCACAATTATGTGGGCCGTACACGTGTTACTTGATTAGTTGGGCCGGATGAACTGTTGGGCTGGACAGGTCGCACAACCCCATTTGGATCGCACAAAACTGCCATACGTTTAATAGGTTGGGCCGAGAATGGTTATTGGGGTTGTTCATAATATTGGGCTAAATTAACCAATCGCACAATGTAGGATATCTAATGGACTGTTATGTCCGACTGCTACGTGGTTTACCATGACCAATACATGATTAGTAACGTGATTGCTTATGTGATGTATACGTGCACTATTTGAACCGAACCTGACTTGTGTGGTAACCCTGTTAGGACGTGGTTGACCACCCTTAGTTCAAGAGTCTTTTGTTTGTGTATCTGCCGAGCAAACCAAGGTGAGTTCACACAGCCAAGGCATGGGATTCCCGGGTTGGGAATTGGGTTGGATATGTTATTGTTAAAGGAGTTACTCGTACTTACGCATATACCAGACTATAGACCATCGTCCTCAGGTTAGTCAGGACACGTTACGTAAAGCCTACGTAACCCAGTATGATTGCCATTTGTCTCCCGGGTCGGGAGGACACGTTACGTAAAGCCTACGTAACCCAATACCTCCTACTGGCTTCCGGGTCGGAAGGCCACGCTACGTAAAGCCTGCGTAGCCCCCACGCGTACCATGTCCTCGGGGAAGGGCACGTCACGTAAAGCCTACGTGACCCTGTACGTTTCCCTGTTCTCGGTAAAGAAGAACACATGGTCGGAAGTTAGTCTAGTAAGTACCGTTAATGAGAAGCCCTCATTAGCCAAGATAAACATGGGAAGCCCCCACCTTTATTACACACTAGTATGGGAAGCCCCCACTAGCTATACTTATGCATTACATTATGAACTTACTTTCTGTGAACTCGCTCAACTAGTTTGTTGATTATCTGCTGCATGCCTTGCAGGACCTTAGGTAAATTATGGAGCTTGCACAAGGAAGGAGCAGGTCGTTGTGGCAGATGGATCATGAACATTATTGAACTTATAACTTTATTTGGGTTTACTTTACATTGCTTCCGCTACTTAAAACAGCATTTGGTTTTGAAACATCAATCATGTCATGGAGACTTACGTTAATTACTTTTATATTAAATGCTATGTTTGATATGATTGATGGCTTGATCCTGGTCAGTCACGCTCCCAAGCGGTGGTACTCCGCGGGTGGATTTTGGGGGTGTGACAATTCCATCATTGGAACCACCACTCGTGTTCCCCGGTTGTTAGATAGAAATGAATTCCCTGAGTGGAAGTGGCGTTTTGAGAAACATGTTAAGGTCAAAGATGCAAAAATCTGGCGTAGTATTCTAAGAGGCCCAAGAGAAATTATGATGGATAGTCCTACTGATGATGGTGTGAAAGTGAAAAATCCTGTTGATCGGTATACTGAAGAAGATTTTAAGATTGTTGAGGAGGATGAGATGGAATTTTCTTACCTGACCATGGCATTGGGACCAGACATTGCTATTGGTTTTCGCACTTGCAAATCTGCTAAGGAATTGTGGGAATCATTGATAGATGTCTATGAAGGCAATGTAGATATGAAAGAGAGTCAAAGTTTCAACAATTTTAATCATATATATGGAGAGACTGTTGATAATCAAATTCAGAGATTCGTTAAGTTGGTTACTCAAATGCAGATGGAGGAAATGCACACGTCAAATGCCTCATCTAATAGGCAGCTTCTAAATGCTTTACCAAAAAGTTGGGATCATCACGTCGCAATGATAAAGAAAACCAAGGATCTAGCAAGATGTAGCTTATCTGAAATGATTTCTCACATTAAGGCTTGTGAGCTAGATGATAAACAAAGAGAAACAAATTACAAGAATAGCATGTTGGCTGCAGGATTCACTGCAACACCCTCGACATCAAGCAATAATACTGCTTTTGTATCTCACGCTGGTTTTCAAATGTTCAGCAACTCTGCTTCTGCTAAAGCTGCTCCTACCTCACCAAATCTTTACTACTCTGGAACTCCAGCACCTGCTGCTGCTGCTGCACCACCTTCTGCTAATGCTACTGCTGCTGCATCGTCAACTCCCACTGCTACAAACGAGATGATTGCTTTCTTCTCGCAACAGTCAAAGGAAAACCTTGATATAGCTGCTTCTGTCATAAATTGCTTGAATGCTTTTGCTGCTGGTAAACTTAATCCTCCTAAGTTTTCTATGGATGACTTAGATCAAATTCATCCTGAAGATGTAGAAGAAATGGATATAACTTGGCAGATGGCTATGGCGACATTTAGAACCAAAAATTTTGTGAAGAAAACCGGGAGAAACAAATGGGAAGGTCTTACCTTTACTGGACCCACAAAAACGCCATTTGAGTTTCGTTGCTACAATTGTCATGAACAAGGTCATTTGGCAAGAAACTGTACCAAACCTAGGGTCAATAGTGAACAAACTCCAGCCCAACCTGCTGCACCTGCTACACCTAATCGAGAGAGAGCTCTTGTGACCACATCGAGTATGTCTGCTGATGCTGCTGCCAGTGGAAGTCCTCTACCTCTGGGATTAGTTCAAGCCTTGGTGGTTCAGCCTGATTCGCCCTTTGATTGGAATTCGGAAATTGAGCGACTGAACATCTCAGCTCCAGAAAATCAAGCTAATTCAAGCAACATTGCTTTCATGGCCACATATGATCAAGTTTCAGCGCCTGAGGATGAGACGTTAGCACCTGAGGAGGAGATTTCAGCCGAAAATCTTGCTTTCATGACTCAGATTCTTTCAGCTCCAGTCAAGGGTCTCACTAAAGAAGAGGTAATTTCTGTTTTCTGTACCCCTGAATGTAGAGAACGGGTTGAAGCCTATAGAATACACAACGCTGAGCTAATAGAAGATTATAATGACATTAAAAGGAAAAATTTCACTTTGACTAATAATGAAAAACTTTTTAAGGAGAAAATCGAAGCTCAGCGAAAAGACATCATCCAACTCAAGGATGATGTTAGTGTAAAAACGGCCCAACTTTTCATGGTTAAAGAAAAACTATGCGATGTGACTAAAGAACTGGAGGTTATCAAAGATAAATATCAAATAAATGAGCTAAATATTAAAAAATTTGATTCCTCTAGCAAATTAGTCAAAAACCTGTGTGATCAACAGCTAGCATACCATAAAAGGAAAGGGTTGGGATTGGGTTATAATCAGGCTCCTCCTCCGTATAATGACAATTATACTTACTTACCTATGATTGAGGAGGAGATAATGAATGAAAGCAAAATGACTTATGGTCCCAAAAACAATAAGTCATTAGTTAATGTCAGACCTGTTGAAAAACAGGTGGTTAAACCAACTTGTTTTGTATCCAAGGGTACTTTTGATCCTAACGTTTCTTCATCATGTGCAGATGAAGTACCTGAAGTGAGGTGGGGAGATATGTTTGGGAATGAACAAACTTTAGATTCTGATTACTCAAAACCTACTTTTGATAAAACTGATTCTGGTTGTGTGTTTGGACAATCGTTTTTGAACTCGTTTCATAGTTATGTTTCGTCTTCTTTTGGGCCTGATGTTTTGGGTAAAACTGTGAATGCTTGTGATGAAACTTTTAATAATGTGTGTGATGATGGATGTTTTTCAGTAGCTGAAAATTGTGATTCTAATGTTTCTAACTCTTTAGCTGATGATAGTGTGACAGGTGAGGTCCCTCAGGACGCATTCAGTGAAACCACTGAAACTCCTTCTCAAGAAAATCAACACTGTTCTGATTCTTCTTCTGAATCGATCTCAGTGGATGTCCCTAATGTTGAACCTAGTGGGACCCCATTAGAAACCGAGGTTGAAAAGGAACCATTATCAAACTCAGATGATTCATGTGTTGATGAAGTTTCAACATCTTCTGAGATTAAAACTGAAATTGATTTTCACAAGGAAAAAGAGGTTGTTTTAGATGATAAATTGCAAGAAAAGTTTTCTGAAGAGAAAATTAAAACGGAATCTGAAACACCCTTTCAAAATGGTTCTGATGAAATGGTAAACAAAGATAAATCTAATCCATCTAAATCTCATGCTTGTGCCAGTGCTAGTTCTGACCAACAGGTATCTAAATGCTCAAAAAAGGCACAAGCCAGTCAAACAAAACAAAACAAGCAAGCTCAATCCTCAAGACCCAAGAGACCCGCATCTACTGTGAAGCATCAAAACTTCCACACACTGAAACGAAAAATTTGTTTCAATTGTGGAATTGCTGGACACATCGCCAGAAACTGTGTTCATCTCCCAAGTGTGCAGTCTAAAAATAAACATGCACAAAATCAGAAAGTCAAGCCAAACCGATATCGTTATTCAGAGTCAGTGACGACTGAAAAGTCTAAGACAATGAGGAATAACTATCGTAAGGTTAAGCCTTCTGATCAAGATTGGAATGCAGCCAAACATAGAAATCAAAATCAACAAAAGGATTTTTCGAAAAATCAATATAAAGCGTTTGGTCACTACAATTCTAAATGGTCAAATAAGCATTGGAAACCTAAAGCTAAGGCCACACATTCCAATTCGTCTCATACATCTCATCAAAATTCTGCCATTAAAAATCCTTCGAAATTTTTAAACAAAGACAATTTGGTATGGCAGAGAGTAACTTACGTTGATGCACAAGGGAAACCCAGATCCACTATGGCCTGGGTTCCTAAATCTAACTGATCCCGCTAATCGTGCAGGAACAGCTGCGGAGGACTACCGTGCGCCTCTGGTACATGGATAGTGGCTGTTCCAGGCATATGACGGGAGACTTGTCTCAACTGGTCAATGTAAAAGAATTTGACGGGGGATATGTCTCTTTTGCGGGAGGAGAATCTGGAAGAATCACGTTGAAGGGAACAGTGAAAAACGACGCTTTAAGCTTCGAAAATATGAATTATGTCCCAGAACTGAAACACAATTTGCTGAGCATTTCATAAATTTGTGACCGAGGAAATTCAGTTCATTTTACAAAGAAAGGATGCTACGTATTGAAACCAAGGATTGTCATTCCTGAAGATTAGTTTTTGATGACAGCTGAGAGATGGGGAAATGCTTATGTCATTGATATGAACAAGAAGCCGTGTGAAGAAATTACTTGTCTATTTTCGAAGATATCAGAACATGATGGTTTATTGTGGCATCGTCGCCTTGGACATGTGAATATGAAGAATTTGAATCGACTTGCCAAAGGTCAACTGGTCCGTGATCTACCAATCAAAGACTTTATGTTGGTAGAAAAGTGTGTTGCTTGTGCCAAGGGAAAAGCTCATCGGAAGCCTCATAAATCCAAGCCTACACCCTCAACCAAAGCTGTGCTTGAATTACTTCATATGGATCTGTTTGGTCCAGTGAATGTGTTAAGTATTGGCAAGAAGGCTTATTGTCTCGTGATAGTCGATGACTATTCACGCTACACCTGGGTGTACTTTCTAAGTCACAAGAGTGAGGCTGCGGGTTTGATCAAACAATTTATTACTTTGGTGGAAAATCAAGCCAGTACGAAGGTGAAGGCTATTCGATCAGACAATGGGACGGAATTAAAAAATGTTACAATGGATACATTCTGTGCAAAAAAGGGAATTGATCAGCAGTACAGTGCACCACGAACTCCGCAACAAAATGGAGTGGCTGAAAGGCGAAATCGTACTCTTATAGAGGCTGCGCGTACTATGCTGGCCGATTCAAAGCTTCCTAGTTTCTTCTTGGCTGAACCTGTTAGCACGGCCTGTTACGTCCAGAATCATGCTTTAGTAAACAAACGTCATATGAAAACTCCTTATGAGATTCTGGAAGGACGTAAACCTTCGGTTTCACACTTTCGCATCTTTGGTTGCCCATGTGTGTTACTACTTATGGACGCCAATGGAAAGTTTGAAGTCAAAGGGGACGAGTGTTACTTTGTTGGATACGCTAAAGGTTCAGCCTATAGAGTATACAACAAGGTAACTAAAAAGGTCGTTGAGTCGTGCAACATTGAATGGCTAGAAGAAAATGCTACGGATGCTAGAGTTGGACCAGATTGGTTATATGATTATGCTGCATTATTTAAATCATTTAACATGTTGTCAAGTGTCCCTACAATTGCAGGTGTGTCTACTCCAAAACAACCGCTGTCATTTGGTGACACTGAAGAAGAAGAACAAGCTGAAGGAAGATCTAGAAATCATACCATTGACCCACCGGGAATGGTTTTCACTCGACATCCTACGCCTCAGCAAACGTCCCATCAATCCCCTTAAGATGCTTCATCAAGTGGTGCTATACCTAATGGTTCAGGATCTGCACTATTTCCTGAATCCATTCCCGAAGATTGCATTGTTACAACTCCATTAGTTCATCACACTGCAGCATCTTATGAGGGGGAGTCTAGCAACACCACTGCTGACAATCAAAATGCTTCTACTGAAAACGAGACCGTACCTGACATGGCAATACCCACAAGTGTCCAACGAAATCACCCTATAGAGAATGTGATTGGTCCTGTAAATGCAGGAGTTTTAACCAGGAGCCAATCAGGAACCATCAATACATGTTTATATTCTTGCTACATCTCACAAATAGAACCTAAAACTGTTGATATAGCTTTGCAGGAACCAGGCTGGGTAGATGCTATGCATGAAGAGCTGAACCAGTTTGAGAAGCTTGGAGTATGGAAACTTGTCGAGTTGCCAAAGGGAAAACGCAAACTTGGAACTAGATGGGTATTCAGAAACAAGCAAGATTCTGCAGGGGTTATTGTTCGAAATAAAGCAAGGCTGGTGGTTTAGGGTTTTCGACCAATAGAGGGTCTGGATTATGATGAAGTATATGCTCCGGTTGCTTGACTTGAAGCCATCCGGATCTTCTTAGCTTACGCGTCATATATGGGGTTCACTGTGTATCAGATGGATGTCAAGACAGCGTTTCTATATGGAGATGTGAAGGAAGAAATCTTTGTCGAGTAGCCACCAGGTTTTGTGCATCCAGATCATCCAAAATATGCCTACAAGCTAGACAAGGCATTGTATGGATTACACCAAGCACCACGAGCTTGGTATGCTACACTAACTGAACATCTTTTGGCTCATGGGTACACACGTGGCACGATAGACCAGACTCTGTTTATCAAGAAAGTGGGCAAGGATCAGATATTGGTTCAAATTTATGTCGATGATATTATCTTCGGATCTACAAGTGAGGAGCTTTGCAGGGAGTTTGAGAGAGTTATGAAAAAGAAGTTTGAGATGAGTGCTCTCAGAGAAATGACATTGTTTTTGGGTCTACAAGTCAAACAGAATTCTCAAGGCATCCTTATTCATCAAGGGAAGTATGTGGATGATGTGCTAGCAAAATTCAAGTTTTCAGACGCAAAATCAGCTGAAACCCCAATGGCAGAGAGACCATTATTGACTGAAGATGAAGAAGGAGCTTCTGTTAATCAACGACAGTATAGGTCTATGATCGGGTCGTTGATGTATCTGACAGCTAGTCGTCCGGATATCATGTTTGCTGTCTGCAACTGCGCAAGATATCAGGCTAATCCTAAAACTTCTCATCTTACTGCTGTTAACCGAATCTTTCGGTACCTTAAAGGCCGACCTCGGTTTGGTCTGTGGTATCCGAGGGATTCCAATTTTGACTTGTTTGCATTTTCTGATAGCAACTTTGGAGGCACTGATAGTGACAGGAAATCTACATCAGCTGGATGTCAATTTCTGGGTGACAGGCTCATTTCTTGGTAATGCAAGAAACAACAAACGGTGGCGATTTCTACAGCTGAAGTCGTGTGGATGCAACATCAATTGCAGGACTACGGTTTGACTTATCTCAATACTAATATTTACTGCGATAATGATGCTGCAATACAAATTGTTAAAAATCCTGTTTTTCACTCCAAAACCAAGCACATAGACATCAAAGTTCATTTCATTAGAGACTGCTTTGACAGACGTCTTATTAAACTCAAGCAAATCGACACAGATGCAAATGCTGCCGATTTGTTTACCAAACCTATCAGCAGCTCAAAATTCAAAGTGCTTGTTGATTTTCTGAAAATGATCCGGTATACCGACTGAGCATGGTTGTTTGTGTTTAAGTAAATTTGTTCATAAAGTTTTCTATTCTTAGGTAGTTTTTATTTATGCACAAATTTAGGGGGAGAAATTCTGAAAAATACAGAAACATTGAAAAATTTTGAAAAATACAAAAACATTGAAAAATTCTGAAAAATACGAAAACATTGAAAAATTCTGAAAAATACAAAAACATTAAAAAATTTAAAAATCCAAAAAGAAACATTGCATGACTGGGAAATGAAATGAATTTTCACATTATGGTCGGGAGCTGACTCATGTAAGACCAGTATCGAAATGGTTTTGACTCTAGAACGATGTATTGATAGGCTCTATCCTTAAAGACTGGAAACATCGGCTGTTCTGTTCAGAACTAAATTAGTACATGACCTCAGGAAAGAAAATCACTTGGGATTAGCTCATTTCTATTTGAATGTTTGTATGTTGTCCCGATACACACAATTTTGGTCTGACTCTGAAATTTTCTCTGAAAAAGTCATGTACCTCCTCTGCTGCATCCAGATACATGCTGACCTGGAGGTGCTAGGCAACGTCAGCTTCTGCTGCATCCAGATACATGCTGACCTAGCTGTACGTTGTCGCTCTGTAGATCATTTATACACCCGAAAGAGGCCCTCAAGTGCCCAAAAGAAATCCAATGAAACCTATATCAAACTGAGAAAATCTCATTTGATTTGTATATTATACCATCTCTGCTTAAGATCTATTCTGTTCCCAGTTAAAATTTCAGAGATCTGGACTAGACTTGTGAAATATGTGGTAGGGAAGCTACTTGCATGATAGAGTGTGCTGTTTATATTTCCGGGATTTGATTAGTATTTGTTTGGGTGTTCATTGTTAAGAAATCAAAACATGATAAAATTTCTTACAGGCAGTTATATGAGAAGGTCTAGGGAGATGAGTTTAGGTGGACAAATATACTGGCAATCGTCTAGATCATTCAGTGGTAGATCGGTGTTGATAAGTGTAGTCAAGCCCAAAATCCGTGATTTGATCCCTGAGCAAATTATGATATTTCCTATTTTATTTTTATAAATAATATTTCGATATTATTTAATTTTATGTTTGTAGGTTTTTGGTCTAATAAAACATGCTCAGAAAGTTGAAGGGTTGTATAAGAGAATATTGATTTTTCAATTGGATTTCTGAAATAATTGAAGAATATATTTATTTAATCCAAGTTTCAAATTGATGAATGGTCTCGAATCGAGACCGTGGACTCGGCCATATCATTAAAGGCCGGCCCACAGATTTGGGTATTTAAAGGGATCTCGACTCGAGACCCCATTGTGCACTCGAAACAAATCATTGTCACTTTCAAATTCTCTCTCATTCTCCGGCGATTTCTTTGTGTTTTCCGACAATAACTCCGGTCTCGACTTGTGGTTAAAGGTAATCTGATGATCTTGATGATGTTTTGGTTGAAGTCTTTGCAGGTTTTATTGAAGATTTGATGAAGTTAGTCTGAACATCATATGAATGTTTGAAGATGCTCATAAACCCTAAATTTGGACATGTTTTGGTCTTCAAATGTTTTTGAAAGTGTTTTTGGATTTTGATCCAAATTTTAACAGATCAAAAGGTGTTTGGGAGATCTCGACTCAGATTAAAGGAAATTTTTAGGGACTCGAGATCGGTGTTTGCGAGTCGCAATCACTTCTGTCTCGACTGAGGTCTCGAGTCGATGTCATATTGGTTATGAGTCGCAATCTCTTCTGTCTCGACTGAGGTCTCGAGTGATTATGTTGTGTCGACCAAGGTCTCGACTCGAAACCTTATGGTCTCGACTTGAAATATTATGGTCTCGAGTGCCTTGAAAAACATCATTGCTGACTTCTGCAATCTGAGTTGTTGATCAATGATCAGCCTGTTGAATGTTGACCAGTTTTGTCTTGTTAATAAACTTCATCAAGTAAGAAATTCTTATGGAATTAATGTTTCTGTTGTGTAGATATGGATCTAAAGTTTATTTCTACGCATAATCAAGCTGGATACTTGGCTGCTCCTCCAGCAAAGCACAGGGGATTATATACGTCGCTGATTAAAGGATTGAATAGTTGCAGTCTCGTTCATGCATTAAGAGAGAATCCTGTTGTCTACGAGAATTTAATTCAAGATTTTTGGAAGACTGCTAGTTTTGACGCTCTTGGAGCTGAAGGAAAGGGAGATTTAATTGCTGAGATTCAAAAGAAATCCATCATTGTGACTGAACAGATGATCAGAGAGGTACTGCAGTTCAACGACCAGGAAACTGATTCTATTGAGCTGCCAGCAGGAACTGTGGAAGCGGTTCTGCCAAGATTAAGTTATGAAGGAAAGTACCCTCCGTTAGTGAAGAAGTTTGTGCATCCCTATTGGCGTCTGTTGGTACACATGTTCATTCTCTGCATGACAGAAAATCGAGGAGGCACTGATCATTTGAACATCACTCAATCTGCTGCTTTTACATGTCTAATAACCAATGCACCTTTTAATTACTCGAAGTCCATATTCGAAGGAATGAAAAGAAATGTGACAGGAGTTCGAAAAGACAAGTTTCTGATGTATCCAAGGTTCTTGCAGATGATTCTAAATGCTCGTTATCCAGATTTGGTGCGATCTGGAGATACTTTGGAGTTGAAGCCTATGGGCCCTGCTTGCTTTGGTGCTCGAACTCCGAAAAAGGGTACTGAAAAGAAGTTTGAAGGTTTGATTCCTCTGGAGAAGTTTGGTCAGTTTGCTGAGACTGAGGATGTAGTTGCTGATCCAGTGATAGTACAACCTGTACCTGTGAATGCAATGGTTGCTGAAGAGCATGATGTTCAGGGTGCAGTTGCTGATAAGCCTGAGACAGAGATCTTAACAATTAACTCTGACGATGAGGGCATAGAGATTATGTGTGATTCGGGAGATGATGAAGAGCTTCCTCCTGAAAATGAAGCTGATATTGTTGTTTCTACTGTTCCATCGGTGATTACTACTAAAAATTTGGCTTTGTTATTAAAATCAGTGACTGATAAGATGGGAAATCCTCCTTCCGATCTTACAGTATCAAATTGTGACAACCCTCACAAAACCAGGTATCCGTACGACTTAATTAGCTATTAACTGTTGCCTAATTACTGTGCTTAACTGAGATTTTCTGATAAACTGCTACTTGACTGTTGATACATGTACATGTCTGCATCATACTTTGATTTTTCTGTCACTACATTATTTATTTACTGAACTCTAGTGACAAACTTGATGCACAAGAAGCACAGTAGCGCTAAACAGATACACAGTGAACATGCTGATATAGCCAGCATCAGGCAAACACTGCCTCTAAAGGCCTGAATGAGCCAGAATTATTTTACTACACCCATAGTGTGTGTAAGGATACAAGGGTTGTATGATTACGTCTCTAGGAATAAGATACAGAGATTTGGATGTGCCTAAAACATACTTTAAGCACGAAACACAGCACTTTTATCAACACAGTAGCTTCTAGCTAATAAATAAAGTGCCAAAATATGAGGAATTATTCCTGACACTTTGCAGAATAAATTGTGTCGCTAAAAATATTATTTATGACGCTTAAAGGATATCTTAAGCACTTTAACGGATTACTATCCGACCGAACAACCGGACAATACCCGGAACATAAAAATATTGCCAAAATTAATATTGGTATTTTTCTGAGCCAGTTAGGGTCCCTGATTACCCTAACACCCGCTTTCTAATGCATTAAACAACTAACGGGGTTAGACCTCTCACTTAACGCACTTAACCAAACTGAACCGTAACTGAACGATTGGAAACGAACCGGATACCATTACATTCTAATGAAATCAGCCAACTAGTGGGACCCGGGGAGAGTACACCTTTGAATATTTAATTAGATTTCGCGAAGACCGAGACGACATTCTCTATAAATACCCTCACATCTCACACACACAAACACACACACTTCACAAAACTCTCTCTCTCCCTCCCCCTTGCTCCCTCTCGGCCGAACCACACACCCACACCCAACCATTTTTCGGTTCTTGATTCACCCATTCCAAGTCCATACAAGTGTCGGGGATCACGTACAACGAAGCTTGGAACAAACGGAACGCCAAGGACCTCTACCGTTTGCTTTTATCCACGCAGTTTTCGACTAGAATCTTCCCTAGCCCCGAGCTAGAGGTATAATGTTTAAAACTCATTGTTAGTCTTGTCTAAAGTGGTTAAAAGGATTTTTGTCGGTTGAATGTCGGTAACCCGCTAAAAGAAACTTTAAAGTCTACTAAAATGCGTAAATCGTTGGATAAAAGAACATAACGCGTGTAAATGTCGTAGTATTTGAATATGTTGGTTTTTATGGCCCGATCTATGATGTGGTGGCTCTCATCATCGTTTAACCCGACTTTGTTAGGATCACGTATCTTGACATACACTTGTTTCTTTGGTACAAGGGTTAAAAGGTGAAACTCCACCACACGGGAAACATGAACTTGTGTAAAAATGTTTTAACGTGAAAAATAGTATTTAAAACGAGCCGATCTACGTATGTACAAGTGGTATATTCGTAGGACCGGGTGTCGAGAAAATCATGTTTTATAAAAGTTGTTTAACATGTTAACAAATGTGATTTTTATAGTCTACAAGTGTATAAACACTTGTGAAACGAAAGATCCGACAAAATAACAATTTTTATAAAAATTGTCGGAAGTTGTAAAGAGTGATTTGTTCCAAAAACGGGGTTTTTGCAAGAATAAACTATTTTATACCTAGATCCACTAAATACAACGAGATCTACATAATAGTTTTAGAAAAACTACAAGTTCATGTAATATTGTGATTTTACATACTTATCGACTAGTTTGAAGTATTGGAAATTGATTTGGTTGATTTGAAGAATTGTTGAAATGATTTTGTAAAAGAAAATGATACGCTTGAAAGCGTGGCCACCTCCAGTTACAGGGGAAACTCTGGCGAAATTTTCTAAAAATATAACACTTAGAATTATTTACAAGTGTTAGACTACTTTGACATGTTTTCAAATATATTTCGCCATGACTTTATTTATAAATAATCGGAGGTGGGATTTTCACAAAACTAAACGTGATAAATATATATTCGGTAAACATATTTTGTCACAACACTGTTTATGATTATTTTGTGAAAATGTATAAATATTATTTTTAGAGTAAAAATAATATTTGCTAACTTGTCAAACCCAAAATAATACCAACGCTTATACGACAAGCATAAAAGTTACAACGGTAATTTCTATTACCACCTAATCATTAAAACGTAACTTACGCATTACGCGGAAATATTCACCGACACGTATGTTGTCAACGTATTATTTTGGAAGGTATTTTGTAAAGAGAAAATATATTATTTTTGAGAAAAATAATTATATTTTGGAATGAGAAATAAAAATATATTAAGTGGGACTTAATGAGATAGTATAAATACACATGTATTTAAATCCCCCATCCTTGGGAAGGAAAGTAAAATACCAAGTATGTACACGAAACGGTTGTCTAACCGTCTCCTAAAAATATAAATTATAAAGCTAAGGCACGGCCATCCGTCTAATAGAATTAGCACCTGTAGGTCGTTGCACAGCTTCGGATATTCGGATCACTTGGTAGAGATACGCATTCACTGTGAGTTCATGTCCCCCTTTTCTCTAACTGTTTTCAGTTTACTTAACTGCGGGGGTGAAATACATGTTACTATGATTTACAAGTACTTTACAACGGTATGTTTAACGTAAGGAGGTGTTATACGATCATGTGAGTGGATAGGAACAACATGGGGCCATTAGTCCTCATGGAGGGACCGAGGGACAGGAGCGGTAGATCTATCTGGGTGTAGCGAGCCCAGCCCCCGGCCAAACTAGAAACGGACCGTGGGGTGACTTTGTCCACATACTTTGCCGTGGCATAAATCTGCTAGGTTTGAGTCTCCCTATTTGCACTTCACATATGTCAGTGGCCTTGCAAACCATTGGTGATCACAAGTCCTCTTACACTGCTACATACCACAACTATTTTTATACTCACAAAGGTTTTACATACTCACTTACGCATGAACTCGCTCAACATTGTTGTTGATTTTTCAACTCACATGTATTTCAGGAAATTAAACGGATCTGGCACGGTATGGAACGTTTTCCGCTGCACTGGTCATGAAGTCATCAGGGTTTAGGGTTGTGTCTCTTACCTGGACAAGACACAATCCCTAAATCACGTTTATGTTTTGTTATAAGTTGTTATGTTTCTGAACAAGGTTATGGTTGCATGTTAAAAACAATGGTATTGTACTATGTTTTCAAAAACTTAATGGATGACTTGCATGGTTTTTAAATTCATATAGCTTTGTTATGATTAAGCTATGGTATTAAGAAGTCACACAAATTAACCACGCTTCCGCAAAGCCAGGGTGTGACAGCTTGGTATCAGAGCTCTGATCATAGCGAACTAGGATTCATTCTCGAGTCTAGACTATGATCACTAGGGCTCTCACGAAAACATTTTTCTGCATACCACTTAAGTCCAGATGCACAAACTTTTTACAAACAAATGTTGAGCACATATTATTCATTATTTTAGGCTCAGTCTGGGAGGCTGAGGATCAGGCTAGTGGGACTAGGAGTGTTGGCTAGTGGGACTAGGAGTGTTGGCTAGTGGGACTAGGAGTGTTGGCTAGTGGGACTAGGAGTGTTGGCTAGTGGGACTAGGAGTGTTGGCTAGTGGGACTAGGAATGTTGGCTAGTGAGACTAGGAAGGACAGTCTGAGAGGCTGGGAGGCTAGTGGGACTAGGTGGATTATGTGATTATTATCTGGTAACTTATGTGACTATTTGATTCACTGATTTTGTGCTTATTCTGTGTTATGTTACAGACCCATGGATTCACCAGCTACAGGTGGATCAGGTACCACTGGACCCCTACCGTTAGTGTCAGACGATGTTATGTCTTCGGAGCATGAGGTGCACACCTCAGACTATACTAGCACCGACGATGACGACTTCCAGCCGTTCGCGTTACCTGACGGCGCCGATGAGCACGCTGATGACCCCTTACCCTTCGCCTTACCCGAGGGAGCCTATGAGCCCATTGATGGCGACCCTGCTGAGTACCTCCCTATTGTTGCGATTCCGGCACCGATTCCTCTTGCTGCTTACCCTGCTTATGAGCTTATGCCAGACGCCGATGCCGACGGCGACATTGAGCTTTACGAGGACGAGCCATTTGAGGACGAGGATCCTGACGTAGCTCCTCTACCTGCTGGCGATCTCTTGATGATAGCTGACGTTCCAGCTGGAGACTCGCCCATTCACTCACCAGTCCCGGACTCTTTAGAGTCTGTGGCATCCGTATCATCTCGTGGGGCGAGCGCGCAGCAGTTTATTCACGACTCAGACCCTGATCAGGCGTCTTCAGCTGCCCCCATTTCGAGCTACGCGTTTGAGCATGACGAGATCGAGGATTCTGACCCTGTTTTCCCTTCAGGATTTGATCCTGACCATGATATCGAGTATATTCCTATGGATGAGCATATAGAGGACCCTGATGATCCTATCGATCCCATTGATCCAGACTTTGACTTTGATATGGCGTTCGACGACCCTGAGCCTGCCGTAGCCCCAGGGCAGGCAGCTGCTTTTGATCCTTTACCTGAGCATGACCCTGTTCATGCTGATTTTCCTCTTGAGCCTGTTGATGTTGATCCCCCTGTAGGTGTTCCTGTGATCGAGGGCGATCATGTTGCTGCTGATCCCATTGTTCCTTTACCCGTAGGTGACATACCTGCTGACCCTGTTATTGATCCTGTCGATCCTGTTATTGCACCTGTTGACCCCGTTATTGCTCCTATCGATCCTTTACCCATCGAGCCCGAGCACGCTCTCTTTGCTGAGCACATGGATCCTCCAGATGAGGAGGCACAGCACGGGTGGATACCGGCGGACGAGGATGTTCCACCGTTTCCCCCACATCACACTGGCACACATCATACTGAGTTCTCTTTTCAGATCCCACCGTTTATTCCTCCAGCGGGGCCTGGAGAGGGCTCTTCAGCCCACCCTTTCGGTCATGTACCGACGACCATGCCATTCATGCCTCAGATAGCATCTATCCCATCTTCTGTTGCACCTATCGATCTTACCAGCACGCCATTACTTTGGTCATCTTCCTCACCCATGCCACCCACAGATCCATACCACCCATTTCATTTGGGCCATACTATTGAGGATCTTTTGATGTCGTTTGTACACCAGCACGAGTCTCATTCACAGCGACTCCAGGAGCTCGAGAGAGCTCAGTTGTCTTTTGGTCCATATCTTGGTCAGACATCTTCGTCATTTCAGCCTTTTCGATCATTTCCTCCTGACATTGCTGCCCGACTTTCGACCTTGGAGCAGCAGGTTGCGTCCATGATCCGTACTCAGCAGGCGATGGAGGAGGACTGGTACCACTTACGTCGCTTACTTTTTGCTCACTTTCCCCCTCCCCCACCCCCATCCGCATAGGGCTCATTGGTACTGTAGAGGTAGGCGATGGTGAGACGACCGCGATTGTGACTGCACAGATTTTTGGAGACCATCTGACGATACAGATTTTTGCTGATATTTGTTGTTGTACTGGTTGTATGTGACACTGATGTGATGTTGTTTTGACAGGGGTGATGTAGCCCCTATTTGATTTATGATTGTATGATACAGTGACGTGCTGACACACTTGCTACACTTTATGGTCTCGATATATATAACAATCGCCGTATTCTCACCATATCTGTTTCACTTGATTGCTTATTTATGTTTTGTGACATGGGATGTTGTGTAGATGATATATTGATAACATGAGATGTTATATGCTATTACTATTACTATATACGTATGTTTATTATGGCCTAATCGACGTACGCATCTTTAGAAGATGGCACCAAGACGTCAACCGCAGCCGATGCCCACTACTCCTGAAGAACTACAGCAAGTCATTGCTGCCGCCATTGCTCAGTATGCTGCCTCGCAAGGAGGACCAAGCGGAAGTAGCCCGAACATTAACGGCAACCAAAATCCTCCTCATGGGTGCACCTACAAACAGTTCTTGGACTGCAAGCCCATCAACTTCGACGGCACAGGTGGTGCTGTTGCTTTCGTTCGCTGGGCAGAGAAGACTGATTCCACCATCCGCATGAGCAAATGTGCGCTCGACCAGCAGGTCACTTACATCTCAGGGCTGTTTCTAGACGGAGCCCTATCTTGGTGGAACTTACAAGTGCAAACACTAGGCGAAGCTGCCGCCTACGCCCTGACTTGGGCCGAATTGAAAGAGCTTATGCGCAAGAAGTACTGTTCCCGCGCGGAAATTCAAAGGTTGGAGACTGAATTTTGGCACCTAAAGATGGATGGACCGAAGGTTGCAGAATATGTCCAGAGGTTTCATGACCTATCTCAAGTGGTTCCTTATATGGTCACGCCTGAATACAAGCGAATTGAGCGCTTCATTTGGGGGTTAGCTCCCCAAATCATTAGCATGGTGACCTCCGCCAGGCCAGCAACTATTACGGAAGCCATTGATTTGAGCGTGGCTCTCACTGAGGAGGCAATTCGTTTAAACAAGTTTGATGAAGTCAAGGCGAAGAAGACAGAGACTCACGTTGAGTCCTCAGGAGACAACAAAAGGAAGTTTTCAAACTTCAAACAAGGTGTCAGTACGGCAGTAAAGAAAGGAAAATCAGCTGGTAGTACCAAGAAAGGGAAAGGGTACCAGGGCACCCAGCCCAAATGCAACAACTGCCAACGCCACCATGCTGGCAATTGTAACGTGAAAGTTTGTGAAACTTGTGGAAAACCGGGCCACTCAAAGGAATCATGTTGGGCTAGTACAGGCCGAGGAGGCCAGGGAGGATATATGAATAGAAACGATAATCGTGGTGGTTTGGGAAATCGCCCACAAGGGAATAATCGAGGCTTCAATGCAAATCAAGCCGGAGCTGCCAACCAAAACAACCCGCCAGTTGGGGGCGGTGCAGGGAATGGAAAAAGATTAGGATGTTTTCATTGCGGTGACATTGGGCACTTCAAGAAGGATTGCCCAGGATTGAACCAAGCCCGTGGAAGGGTGTTCCAGATCGGTGCACAGGAAGCGCGCCAGGATCCCAACGTTGTCACAGGTACGTTCCCTGTAAATCAACGCTATGCATCTGTTCTGTTTGATACTGGTGCCGACTATAGCTTCATATCACTAGAATTTAAGAATATACTTGGGCTAGCCGCTAATAAGTTAGACATTCCCTACGTAATCGAATTGGCTAATGGAAAGTTGGTAGAAGCCAATGATGTGATCAGAGGCTGTGTGATTGAATTAGGAGAACGCGAGTTTACTCTAGATCTACTACCAGTCCAGTTGGGAAGCTTCGACGTGGTGGTAGGAATGGATTGGTTAACGAGTAACAAGGCTGAGATAGTGTGTCACGAAAAGGTTATTCGTATCCCGACCGGTGATGGTGAGACCATTGTTGTTCATGGAGAAAAGCGTGAGACGCCGTTAAGGATGATTAGTTGCCTGAAAGCAAGGAAGTGTTTGAGGAAAGGATGTGTTGCTTTTCTAGCACACATTGTGGATAAGAAGGCTGCTGAGCCGAAGATCGAAGACATCCCTGTCGTGAGGGAATACCCAGAAGTCTTTCCAGAAGAATTGCCTGGCTTGCCACCTCAAAGGCAAGTGGAGTTTCGCATCGACTTAGTACCAGGCGCTGCGCCTGTGGCTAAGGCACCTTATAGACTTGCCCCGTCTGAAATGCAAGAGCTGTCAACGCAACTTCAAGAGTTGTTAGATAAGGGTTTTATCCGACCAAGCTTCTCGCCTTGGGGAGCTCCAGTTTTGTTTGTGAAGAAGAAGGACGGTAGTTTCCGTATGTGCATCGACTACAGAGAGTTGAACAAGCTAACGATCAAGAATAGGTATCCCCTGCCAAGAATCGATGATCTGTTCGACCAGCTTCAAGGTTCAAGCTTCTATTCAAAGATCGATCTTCGATCTGGATACCATCAACTTCGGATACAGGAGGAGAGTATCCCGACGACAGCCTTCAGAACTCGATATGGGCACTACGAGTTTCTCGTTATGCCGTTTGGCTTGACAAACGCACCTACAGTGTTCATGGATCTGATGAACCGAGTTTGTAAGCCGTACCTGGATAAGTTTGTGATCGTATTCATCGATGACATTCTGATCTACTCAAGGACGAAGGCTGAGCACGAGCAACATCTTAGAGCTATTCTGGAGCTGCTAAAGAAGGAACAGTTGTACGCCAAGTTCTCTAAGTGCGAGTTTTGGCTACGCGAAGTCCAGTTTCTTGGACATGTGGTTAATGGGGATGGAATTCATGTTGATCCCACCAAGATCGAGGCAATCAAGAATTGGGAAACGCCTACAACGCCAACCGAGATTCGGCAATTCTTGGGTTTGGCTGGCTACTATCGAAGGTTCATCGAGGACTTCTCGAAGATCGCTCAACCGTTGACACTCCTCACGCAGAAGGATAAAAAGTTTGATTGGGGAATCAAACAGGATGAAGCATTTCAAGTGTTAAAGGATAAGCTTTGTAACGCGCCAATCTTAGCTCTACCTGAAGGTACCGACGATTTTGTGGTATATTGCGACGCATCGCGTCAAGGATTGGGTTGTGTGTTGATGCAACGTCAAAAGGTCATCGCTTACGCATCACGTCAACTGAAAGTGCACGAAAAGAACTATACCACTCATGATTTGGAGCTAGGCGCAGTGGTTTTTGCACTAAAGATCTGGAGACACTACCTGTATGGTACGAAGTGCACAATCTTCACAGATCACAAGAGCCTACAGCATATATTCAACCAGAAGGAGTTGAATATGAGGCAAAGACGATGGGTTGAATTATTGAACGATTACGACTGCGAGATCAAGTATCACCCAGGGAAGGCGAATGTAGTCACCGATGCCCTAAGTCGTAAGGAAAGGATCAAGCCCCTAAGGGTTAGGGCTATGGAAATGATAATCCAAACCGATCTCTCCTCGCGCGTTCGTGCAGCGCAGAAAGAAGCTCTCAAGGAGGAGAACCTTGAGAAGGAGTATCTCCGTGGGATGGAGAAGATATTGGTGCCAAACGAGGAAGGAACATTATGTTTTGAGAAAAGGATTTGGGTTCCTCTATTTGGTGAATTAAGGGAAGTTATTTTCGATGAAGCGCACAAGTCACGGTACTCTATCCACCCGGGATCGGATAAGATGTACCAAGATCTCAAAAATTACTATTGGTGGCCTAGGATGAAAGGCGACGTTGCTATTTACGTGAGCAAATGTTTAACGTGCGCTAAGGTCAAGGCGGAATACCAGAAGCCCTCGGGACTTCTGCAACAACCTGAGATTCCCAAATGGAAATGGGAACAAATCTCAATGGATTTTGTTACAAAACTGCCAAGAACGCCAAGAGGCCATGATATGATTTGGGTAATTGTTGACCGATTAACAAAGTCCGCACACTTTCTGCCAATCAAGGAGAAAGATAGTACTAGTAAACTTGCGGAAATTTACTTGAGAGAGATCGTAGCACGACATGGAGTACCCCTCTCGATCATCTCTGATAGAGACGGAAGGTTTGTGTCAAGGATATGGCAATCCTTCCAAGAAGCTTTTGGCTGACAATTGAATCTGAGCACTGCGTTCCATCCGCAAACTGACGGCCAGAGCGAGCGAACGATACAGACTTTGGAAGACATGCTGAGAGCATGTGCTATGGATTTGGGCGGTAGCTGGGATAAACACTTACCTTTGGTCGAATTTTCATACAACAACAGCTACCACACCAGTATTGGTGTCGCGCCTTTTGAAGCCCTTTACGGACGCAAGTGTCGATCACCACTATGTTGGGCTGACGCAGGTGATAGGCAGCTTGCCGGTCTCGAAATCGTCCAAGAGACGACAGACAAGATTGCGCAGATTCTTAAACGCATCGAAGCCGCTCGCCACAGACACAAGGCCTATGCGGATCCAAACCGAAAGCATGTGGATTTTCAAGTTGGAGAAATGGTGTTATTGAAGGTATCACCCTGGAAAGGGGTAGCACGCTTTGGGAAGCGTGGGAAGTTAAATCCACGCTACATTGGTCCTTTCAGAATTCTAGAAAGAATTGGAACCGTAGCATACAAGTTGGACCTACCTGCTGAATTAAATGGTGTTCACGATACATTTCATGTATCCAATTTAAAGAAGAGTCCAACTCAAGTTGAAGTTGCCATTCCTATCGACGAGATTCATGTTGACGACACGCTCCACTTCGTAGAAGCACCTGTCGAGGTCACAGATTGGAAAGTTAACAGGACCCGCCGGAGCAGTGTCAAACTCGTCAAGGTTCGCTGGAATGCCAGACATGGTCCTGAATACACCTGGGAGCGTGAGGACCGGATGAAAGAGAAATACCCCCACTTATTTCCTAAAAACTCTGCATCTACAAGTAGAACTTAAATTTCGGGACGAAATTTATTTAACGGGGGGAGAATGTGACAACCCTCACAAAACCAGGTATCCGTACGACTTAATTAGCTATTAACTGTTGCCTAATTACTGTGCTTAACTGAGATTTTCTGATAAACTGCTACTTGACTGTTGATACATGTACATGTCTGCATCATACTTTGATTTTTCTGTCACTACATTATTTATTTACTGAACTCTAGTGACAAACTTGATGCACAAGAAGCACAGTAGCGCTAAACAGATACACAGTGAACATGCTGATATAGCCAGCATCAGGCAAACACTGCCTCTAAAGGCCTGAATGAGCCAGAATTATTTTACTACACCCATAGTGTGTGTAAGGATACAAGGGTTGTATGATTACGTCTCTAGGAATAAGATACAGAGATTTGGATGTGCCTAAAACATACTTTAAGCACGAAACACAGCACTTTTATCAACACACTAGCTTCTAGCTAATAAATAAAGTGCCAAAATATGAGGAATTATTCCTGACACTTTGCAGAATAAATTGTGTCGCTAAAAATATTATTTATGACGCTTAAAGGATATCTTAAGCACTTTAACGGATTACTATCCGACCGAACAACCGGACAATACCCGGAACATAAAAATATTGCCAAAATTAATATTGGTATTTTTCTGAGCCAGTTAGGGTCCCTGATTACCCTAACACCCGCTTTCTAATGCATTAAACAACTAACGGGGTTAGACCTCTCACTTAACGCACTTAACCAAACTGAACCGTAACTGAACGATTGGAAACGAACCGGATACCATTACATTCTAATGAAATCGGCCAACTAGTGGGACCCGGGGAGAGTACACCTTTGAATATTTAATTAGATTTCGCGAAGACCGAGACGACATTCTCTATAAATACCCTCACATCTCACACACACAAACACACACACTTCACAAAACTCTCTCTCTCCCTCCCCCTTGCTCCCTCTCGGCCGAACCACACACCCACACCCAACCATTTTTCGGTTCTTGATTCACCCATTCCAAGTCCATACAAGTGTCGGGGATCACGTACAACGAAGCTTGGAACAAACGGAACGCCAAGGACCTCTACCGTTTGCTTTTATCCACGCAGTTTTCGACTAGAATCTTCCCTAGCCCCGAGCTAGAGGTATAATGTTTAAAACTCATTGTTAGTCTTGTCTAAAGTGGTTAAAAGGATTTTTGTCGGTTGAATGTCGGTAACCCGCTAAAAGAAACTTTAAAGTCTACTAAAATGCGTAAATCGTTGGATAAAAGAACATAACGCGTGTAAATGTCGTAGTATTTGAATATGTTGGTTTTTATGGCCCGATCTATGATGTGGTGGCTCTCATCATCGTTTAACCCGACTTTGTTAGGATCACGTATCTTGACATACACTTGTTTCTTTGGTACAAGGGTTAAAAGGTGAAACTCCACCACACGGGAAACATGAACTTGTGTAAAAATGTTTTAACGTGAAAAATAGTATTTAAAACGAGCCGATCTACGTATGTACAAGTGGTATATTCGTAGGACCGGGTGTCGAGAAAATCATGTTTTATAAAAGTTGTTTAACATGTTAACAAATGTGATTTTTATAGTCTACAAGTGTATAAACACTTGTGAAACGAAAGATCCGACAAAATAACAATTTTTATAAAAATTGTCGGAAGTTGTAAAGAGTGATTTGTTCCAAAAACGGGGTTTTTGCAAGAATAAACTATTTTATACCTAGATCCACTAAATACAACGAGATCTACATAATAGTTTTAGAAAAACTACAAGTTCATGTAATATTGTGATTTTACATACTTATCGACTAGTTTGAAGTATTGGAAATTGATTTGGTTGATTTGAAGAATTGTTGAAATGATTTTGTAAAAGAAAATGATACGCTTGAAAGCGTGGCCACCTCCAGTTACAGGGGAAACTCTGGCGAAATTTTCTAAAAATATAACACTTAGAATTATTTACAAGTGTTAGACTACTTTGACATGTTTTCAAATATATTTCGCCATGACTTTATTTATAAATAATCGGAGGTGGGATTTTCACAAAACTAAACGTGATAAATATATATTCGGTAAACATATTTTGTCACAACACTGTTTATGATTATTTTGTGAAAATGTATAAATATTATTTTTAGAGTAAAAATAATATTTGCTAACTTGTCAAACCCAAAATAATACCAACGCTTATACGACAAGCATAAAAGTTACAACGGTAATTTCTATTACCACCTAATCATTAAAACGTAACTTACGCATTACGCGGAAATATTCACCGACACGTATGTTGTCAACGTATTATTTTGGAAGGTATTTTGTAAAGAGAAAATATATTATTTTTGAGAAAAATAATTATATTTTGGAATGAGAAATAAAAATATATTAAGTGGGACTTAATGAGATAGTATAAATACACATGTATTTAAATCCCCCATCCTTGGGAAGGAAAGTAAAATACCAAGTATGTACACGAAACGGTTGTCTAACCGTCTCCTAAAAATATAAATTATAAAGCTAAGGCACGGCCATCCGTCTAATAGAATTAGCACCTGTAGGTCGTTGCACAGCTTCGGATATTCGGATCACTTGGTAGAGATACGCATTCACTGTGAGTTCATGTCCCCCTTTTCTCTAACAGTTTTCAGTTTACTTAACTGCGGGGGTGAAATACATGTTACTATGATTTACAAGTACTTTACAACGGTATGTTTAACGTAAGGAGGTGTTATACGATCATGTGAGTGGATAGGAACAACATGGGGCCATTAGTCCTCATGGAGGGACCGAGGGACAGGAGCGGTAGATCTATCTGGGTGTAGCGAGCCCAGCCCCCGGCCAAACTAGAAACGGACCGTGGGGTGACTTTGTCCACATACTTTGCCGTGGCATAAATCTGCTAGGTTTGAGTCTCCCTATTTGCACTTCACATATGTCAGTGGCCTTGCAAACCATTGGTGATCACAAGTCCTCTTACACTGCTACATACCACAACTATTTTTATACTCACAAAGGTTTTACATACTCACTTACGCATGAACTCGCTCAACATTATTGTTGATTTTTCAACTCACATGTATTTCAGGAAATTAAACGGATCTGGCACGGTATGGAACGTTTTCCGCTGCACTGGTCATGAAGTCATCAGGGTTTAGGGTTGTGTCTCTTACCTGGACAAGACACAATCCCTAAATCACGTTTATGTTTTGTTATAAGTTGTTATGTTTCTGAACAAGGTTATGGTTGCATGTTAAAAACAATGGTATTGTACTATGTTTTCAAAAACTTAATGGATGACTTGCATGGTTTTTAAATTCATATAGCTTTGTTATGATTAAGCTATGGTATTAAGAAGTCACACAAATTAACCACGCTTCCGCAAAGCCAGGGTGTGACACAAATGAAGAGCCTGATGAAAACCCAAAGGATCCTGATTCATTGCCTTTGAAGCGAAAAAGGAAGGATCCTCGACTCGGAATGTATGTTGAGCAAAACAAAGATCAACCTGTGTGTACTGCTGAAGATGAGATGGATTGTATGATTTTGATTTTGAAAAAAATGTCACTGACACCACCACCACAACTGAAGATATCTTTGAGTTCAACACTGATTCTCAAAGAGATGTTTTGGAGACCACCACTACAGATGTTCAGGTTACAAATGTTAATGTTGATACTGTTGTTGAGACAACGCCACTTGGTGTTTCTGAATCTGCAGGTCCTTCTAAGGTCGTTCTTGATGTGCCTAGCAGTTCAAGTGGTAAGAGACCTGAAGAGCCGTTTAAAATGCCGTTTGTTGATGATTCAAGCGATGATGATGATTTCATTAGTATGAGAGAAATGAAGAAACGGTTAATTGTGGTTGAGCAAGATTCAATTCATAAAGACGCCAAGATCATCCAACTTGAAGATACTATAGTGCAAAAGAATCAACAAATTGAACAGCTTCAAGGAGATGTCAGTTTGTTGTTCAACATGGTATATGATTTACGTGGAAAGTTGGAGAAGAAATTTGGGAATGAATTTTCTGATCCAACAGATGTAGAGAACAGAAGAAAAGCCTTTGATAGAGATGATGCTGAGCGAAGTGCTGCAATGGAAAAGTATTTTGAAAGGGTGATTGATCCTGTTGCAGAGAAGGAAAAGGCTGAGAGAATTAAGAAGAAAAGGGAGTTTGTTATATTGAAGAACAAGAATCTTAATCCTGATGATGATGATGCTCAAGCAACTCATCATCTAATGGATGTTGGTGAAAGTCTCTACGATAAAGTTGGAAATCGATCTGGTGTTGTTAGCTGGGGATTTGATCATGATCGTAGAAGATGGTGGATTAAGAGAAAAGTTGGTCCTGTTGAATGGTACAAGGCTCCAGCTTAGTTTCAGACATTTACCAATATTGATTTGACAAACTTGTCTAATGCACCTTATGTGGATGATAAGCCTGGAGGTCGTGGTCATTTGTTTTACGAGAGGTTGAAGAGGGAGGTTCTTCATGGTTTTCCTTCCATGCATACTACAGAGTCTCTTGTTAAACCAGTTAAAGGTGTTCGAGATCCATATACAAACAAGCGAATGAAGGTAGTTCACTGGCCTGCAACTGACAAGGAGAAAGTGATTCCCCTAGTAAGAAAGATTCCAAAAGGCGCCTTGAAATCGTTGCATTTTTGGGCTTATGATGAACGTCTAGGGCACGCAGTGATTGTTTGTGATGATGATGTGAATTTCCGCTTGGTGGATCAAGTCGATTTATTGAATCTTGCTTATGAAGATCTGGAAGTGTTAGCTCAGAATCAAATCAGAGCTACTGAAAAATACGAAGAAATTGCTAAGGGATGGACTGCAGCTGTTGCTTCAGCTATTCACATTTGTACAAAAGGTTTTGGTGGGCTCAAAGATCGTCTGGGTGGTGCTCGTGATGATTGAAGTCTCAAGACTCTCTATGCATAAACCTAGGGGGAGATTGTTGGAACCTTGAGGTTTATTCATAGAGAAATATTATAGTATAGGGTTGATCTTGTAATGTTTTAACTATTATGTTTGGGTCGAATGTTAGTTATGTCACACCCCCAAAATCCACCCGCGGAATACCACCGCTTGGGAGCGTGACTGACCAGGATCAAGCCACCAATCATATCAAACATAGTATTTAATAATAATCAAAGATACGATTGATGTTCCAAAACCAAACACTGTTTAAGTAGCGGAAGCATTAAATGTAAAACCCAAAACATAAGTATCAATGTGTGAATGTAAAAGTGTTTAATAGGCATTCACGAGTTCTTGTCCACAACGACCCGCCTCTCCTCTGGTGCAAGCTCCAAGTATACCTAAGGCCCTGCAAGGCATGCAGCAAATAATCAACAAACTAGTTGAGCGAGTTCACAGGAAATACGTTTGTAATAATCATGCGTAAGTTCATCTAATAAGGCTTCCCAAGCAAGTGTATTCTATTGGTGAGGAATTCTCACGTTTATCCTTTATAACGGGCTTCTCATTATGGTACTTACTAGACTAATTTCCGACCATGTGTTCTTCTTTACCGAGAACAGGAAAACGTACAGGGTCACGTAGGCTTTACGTGACGTGCCCTTCCCCGAGGACAGTGGTACGCGTGGGGGCTACGTAGGCTTCACGCAGCGTGGCCTTCCGACCTGGAAGCCAGTGAATGGTATTGGGTTACGTAGGCTTTACGTAACGTGTCCTCCCGACCCGGGAGACATATGGCAATTATACTGGGTTACGTAGGCTTTACGTAACGTGTCCTGACTAACCTGAGGACGATGGTCTATAGTCTGGTATAGGCGTAAGTACGAGTAACTCCTTTTACAATAACATATCCAACCCAATTCCCAACCCGGGAATCCCATGCCTTGGCTGTGTGAACTCACCTTGGTTTGCTCGGCAGATACACAAAGAGTATAGATAAGCTAGTAAATGGTCAATCACGTCCTAGCATGGTTGTAATACAAGTCAGGTTTTGATTAAGGTACGGCACGTATGAGTCACATAAGATAGCATATGGGAAACACACTGATCATGGCAACATGCATTAACACATTCAACAGTTTACATCCAAATCAAGATTGGGCTCGCACAAGCCCACCCGTCTTGTGCGATCCATCACATGTTTCCCCAAACATACCCGGCCCAAATGTTAAACCCATCCGAAAGTGGCCCAATTACCAACTTCTAACATAGTGGCCTCGGCCCAAATAAATAAAACACAATAGTGGACTTGTGCGGTCCAACTTAGGTTGTGCGATCCGATCAGTTGGGCTGCCCGGCCAAAATATAACCTACGGCCCAATGTAACACATAATAACGTTGTGCGATCCAGCTGCTTTTGTACGATTCAGCTGGGTTGTGCGATCCAAGGTAGTCCGGCCCAAGGCAGCTTGTACGATTAACGACTTGGGCTGTCCGGCCCATCATACAGCCTTGTGCGGCTGGTTCAGCTTGTGCGACTGACCCAGTTGTGCGAGTGGACCACCTTGTGTGATTGGACTTCTTGTACACCAAGAAGTCTTGTGCGGTCGGTTTAACCAATTCCACCATTCAAGCAAATCGGTTACAATGAGTTTATCAGTTTCCTTTTTCGACAATCAATTAACATAATTTCAATAAATCGGTTAACCTAATATTGATCAAACATGCTTTCATCTTTAATTCATATGAACCCTAGTTATTACACTTATGAACAATAACAACAATCATACACTTAATCATATTATGATCCGATTTCATGAACATACTCACATGACCAAAAATCAAAAACACCATTAAGCATCAAACGATTAACAGAACTATTAACATGAATCCGTTTTACACATCACCTCATCACAGCCGATTACCATATATCCTTACTTCCGATTTTTGTGTTAAGATCATGAGGTATATTCACATATATTGACTAGCCTAGATCGATCAACAACCATCATGTAACATCATGTGAGTGCATATCACATACAATCAAATAGTAAACAAACAACATACACTAACCGGTTGGAAATCAAGAGAGAGGCGATGATCCTCTTGTGCCTTGTGCCGTCGGGTTCTAAGCAGCCGAGAGAGAGAGAGTTTAGGGTTGTGTGTGTTTTTGTGTTGGTAACAAATGAGAAACAAGACCCCTAACAGCTTGTTTGTTCTCGTGAAAGGGAAGTGGGCCGAACCCCTTATGGACCGCCCTATGGGTCCGTGTACAAGAATGAGGCCCAACGGCCTTGTGCGAGTGGTGTGTATGATGTGCGGTTCGAGTTATTAACATTCATATATATACAAAGCACACAATAACAAAACGTTTATTAAATCCAAACATATAATCCAGTTCACATATGCACATAGCGTTACACAAAGCGAGTCTAAAGTTCGAGTTGTCACAAGTTATGGGTTTTGGTGAGATCTCGAGTGGGCTTAGGATGGTTTTCGGTCCATCTTAATTACTATATAAACAAACCCTTGTTATGTTTAAGGGGTTAATCGCTGGTAGAAGGTGAGAACCCACTCGAGATCCTTGTACGTCTTGTATCAGTCATTGGTGTTAAGGTGAATGCAAGATCGTATTTTGATTTGATTGTTGTGTTTATTTCACTTTGTTGTTTTCTTGAATCCGCTTGTGTTTGGATTCCGCACTTACACAAGTTAACATTAATATCATTGAAAGATCCTATCGGGTTATACAATTATCGCGATCCGGTACCCAGATGCGATTGAGATAGTATTGAAGTCCATCAGACTTAGTTTCGAGTTGATCCACAGTAGCGCCACGTACTTCAACGAATAGACTACCTTCATTAGTTGACGAATACTGAGCTTCACGAATACACGCATGGAGATCACTAGAGATACGAATAGCATTAACACAAGTTTTATGACTAAGAGCGTCGGCTGTGACACCTATGCCTCCACGGCTATCAAACAAATACCAAATCAATGAAATATTGAATTTCATACTTGGGATTTGTATAAATATGGGTATCTTTTGCATATATCAATTCTTGTTCGATTTCGAACTTTAAATCGCTTTCTATAAGGTTATACGCGAACTGATGCGTAAATATAACCAGTTTAATGCAACAAGCACTCCGGAACAGTGACATAGGCTTAACATACCTTAAATAACCTTCACATAACTTAGAAATAAGTTTTGGAGGGTTTGGTATTCCGAAATCAAGTTTATTCGCTTACAGGGACTAATTTCGACAAAATGCAAAAGTATGCCGAATTGTACTGTAACGGACATTCCAGAACATGACCATAAGTTAAAAATACCCTAAATATCCTTTACATAGCTTAGAAATAGGCTTTGTGTTAGCGCACTATGTTTGTTGACTTCGTCTTGTATCACGTCATGTATAGGATTGATAGATCAGTGCACGTAGTTCAAGAAAGTAGATGTTTAAGTAATTTCGCATGAAAGGTGCATAGAGTGATTTCGCATGGAATTAGATTCCGTGTGAAAGTGATTTCGTTTGTAGCCGGTTCAAGCGAAATTGGGTCAACTATATATAGGTCTCAAGCGAAATTATTTGTAAGGGTTTTCTGATTTGGTACCGAAGTGCTACCAAATTTTGTCCAGGTGCTGTAAGACTTTCAAATCAATAATAGAGACATATTATAAGTGAATCAAGCTGTTATCGTGTCCGTTTCATTGATTCCGCCTCTGATTCGGATGAACAACTCTTCTGAACGACTCATTCGGGTCATACAACGATCCTACAAGTGGTATCAGAGCTCAGGAGGAAGAGTTCTTATTGATTACAGTTGAATTTCTGTCTTCTACACCTTCTTTTTCAAATTGGACTACTTTTAACGGTCTAAATGGTTTGAATTTCACATATCATATGCGAAACAGTGTTTTATCAAACCCTTGAAAGAATCACAACAAAATTCGACCTAAAATGACATAAATGGGCCAAAAGGTTAATTCCGTTTAAATGAAGCATATATTTTCGTTTGAAAATGTGAAGTCATTTCGCACGGAAATACTATTTCCGCTTGAAAAGGGAATTCCGTTTAGTGATTTCGTTTGGAAGGTTAATTCCGCTTGGGAATTTTGTTCGAAAGTGTTAGGATCTGAGTTTGGTTTTGATTGTGTTTTACGTTTGAATAAAGATGAAGATGAATGAGTTGTGCAGCGGAATTATAATGGAAACAAACTTTGTACATAATCAAACAGGAGAATTGCTTTAATCAAACATTTTCAACAAAGAACCGAAAGATTGAATTTATTTCAATAACGATTACAATGCATGAATGAATACAAACTCCCCCTCAGCCTGAGCTCACAGTATTTGTTCGTGCAGGAAAGAAATGGTGAAAGAGCTAATAGAACAGCACAGAACACTGTTCTATTTATAGGCACGAGCAAACCACTGAAGCATCTAAGCTGACGTCACCATGAAAGTGACATCTAACCTCCTAACAAACTCTAACCTCTGATCTACACAACCTCTGCTATGCTAACTACTGATTTTACAATACATTACATAAAGTAAACAAAACTACTGCTGCAACCTTCCACTGCTGTGAACCTAGCAGTACTTGTCATGATCAACAGTGCTTGACTCAAGGCAGTAGATTGGGCAGCAGGGCTTTAGTTCTTCATCAGTCTTTGACTAGATCAGCAATTGTAGGTCAGCAGTTTGTATGATCACTTTCAAGGGGAGAGAGTTGTATGCATAACATCTGCTTATTCTGGATCCACTAACCTGATCCAGTTTTGGCTTTAATTATCTGTTCCTCTGATAGGGTTCAATCCCAACAATCTCCCCCTAGAACAGATAATGCCACAACTCTTCATTATTGTAGATCTTTATTGCCTCATCAGCAGTTCCCTTATTTGCCCTTTGAGTTGAAGTTCAAAGGCTAAGGCATCTGAGTCATCATCATCCCTACTAAGTGGAAGATCAAGGAGATCCTGCAAATCTTCAAGACTCAGGCCAAGAGCTTGTTCCCTTGATATATTCTTCACTTCTCCACTAAACTTGAGCAATGTCAGTACGTGGGTCTGTTTGTCAGTTTTCCACTTTAGTACTTTTTAGTCTGGTGGTTTCTTGGGAGATTTTTATTGGACGAGGTGTTTGGTGATGCAGGCCTATTCATGACTGGCTAAGCAGTGTTTGCAGATTGTTCCAATCCAAGATCTTCTTTAATCATTATCTTAATGCCCTCTTTTACAATGTCATCACCAGCCATTAGATCTTGGATTGTTTCAGCACCCAACTGTTTTTGTGGCCTTCTTTTAAAAATGGTTGCACCAGCTGGAGCATTGTTTCTCCTGATTTGCAGTTTTGATGGCCCTTTTGAAACCTCTGCTTCAGGATAGTCAAGCTTTTGTGGAACTTTTGGATCTTTCTTTCTTAGTTCCTCCAGCCTTTTATAGGTGGCCCTGACCCTATCTTCTCCCCACTTTGACACAAAATTCTTTGACCCATAATCAGCTGCTATCAGCTCCTCTTTCATTCTCTTCAACTCTAAAGCTTTGTCAGATACAATCTTTTTGAATTTTTCAGGAGGAGTATGTTTGACCTTATTTTTAATCATTTCTTGAATCCTGGCTGCTTCATTTTCCAGCTCAGGAATGGTCCAGTCTTTGTACATGTATTTCTCTCCTTTGTATTTTTTGTAAGTCATTATGTTATCAATGTAGTCTTTTCTCAGGGTCTCATATGCCCTTTCTGAGATTTGTTGACATACATTTTTAGCAAATCGCTCCAAAGCACTAACTTGTGAAAGTAGAAACTGATAATTTTGCTGAAATTCTCTATCAGATTTCCCTTGTTTATTTCTATTTGAGATATCCTCTGCTTGCTTAGCCTTGACTTTCAAATATTCTTCAATATTGTTTGGCCTGGGATATCCTTCAACTGATGGCAAACTCCTTTTAGCAGGGTCATCCTCATAATAGAAAGATTTGATTTCTTCCCTAACTGCTATGAGTTCCAGAGGAAATAAAACACCTGTAGGAGGTAATGGCTTTTGAATTTGAGCTGAAGAGAGAGGACTGGGATTTGGAATTGTGACAAGTGCTAGAGGTTTTGAAGATGTTGGTGGTGGTGATGGAGAATCATCATCTGGTATGATAATCCTTCTCCATTTTATTTTAGGAGAGGCAGGTGATGTTTTGGGTGGAACAGTGGTGGTGATATGAGTGGCAGTGATTTGTGATTGACTAACAGCTATTGAAACAACTGGTGTTTCAACCACTGTTGTCATTACAACAGATGTTGTAACATCTGCTGTCTTCTACTTTTTGACAGGAGGTGAGGGTGGAGATGTTGTTTTTGGTGGTGAAGGTGGTGGTGGTAAAGCAGTGGTTGTGGTGTGTGTTGGAGTGATGACAGATGTTGAAACAACTGAAGTATCAGCAGATGTTGATACAGCAGGAGTTACAACAATTGTTTGGTTGGAGGTTTGATGTTGGTGGCTTTTGGATGGTGGTTTCGAAGTATGCTTTGTGAGTCTGGATGGTGTGGACTTGGGTTCCCTTACTTTTCTAGTAGGATTTCTTTTTGGCACAGGATTTTGAACATCCTTTAGCCCAGAACAACCCTGCGCATTCAGCTCCATGTAAGCTCTTTTCTCCTCATTCCACCTTGACATATCCTTTGCCGCTCTGTCCATTTTTACACTTGCTACTCCTTCATCAAGTGCATTTTGGGTAACATCAACCTTCTTACTGCCATCTGGCAAGGGGATTTTTCTGAGCATAGCATCCTTTTCTGGCTCAATATACAAACCATCATCAATCCCCTTCTTCTTCCACTCCTGAATTTTCTCCCCCTTTTTGGCATTATCTGGGGGCAGTTGATCAATGAATAGAACAGTTGGAGGAGCAGTGCCAGTGGTTGTCAATAGATGGGCCTTTATAGCCTTGATGTTAGCTTGTGTGTTTCTGAACCTAGACTCCATTGTGTTTCTCAGCTCTTGGACATGTTTTTCATGTTGCTGAGTAGCCATTTGTTGTTGTTGTTGGAGAAAAGGTTGGAAGAAGTTCCATATCTCATCTGTAGCAGATGCTTGTGGTAGAGCAGGTGCTTGAGGTGGAACAGTAGTAGATTGCACCTTTGGTACTGTTAACAACTGTTGCAGCATTTCTTTGATCTCTGCAACCAAAGTATCCAGTTTTTCAACACGTTCCATCAATTCCAGGTACTTTAAACCATCACCCAATTTAATGGGATCATCTGATTTCCCACTAGCAGTGGTTTTATCAGAGGTTGAGATAGGGAGTGTACTCCAAACATCAACAACTGATACCCCTTTTTCTTGGTACTAGGGTCTTCTTCCTTCAACACTTTACAACCTTTTGATGTTGCCAGTGGTCAAAACAAATCCACTGGTGGATGTCAGAGGTGCTATGGAAGGAATTGCCTCCAAGGAAGTCTTATGGATGTAACCACTGTCCAAATGCAAACCAGTGGGTTCAACACTTGTAGTGGCTGCTTTACTTGGATTACCACCAAGAGTTACTTGTAACTCAAGGGGTGTAACCTCCTCAGGCATTGTTGGTGGGTTTACTATGATTGATACAGCAGACCCAGTCATTTGTTGAAGTATATTCTCATTGACAGGTGATTGAGAATGACTGGTTTGTGCCTGGTTCAAATCAATAGCATCCAACAAACGTTTAGTTGGTGTGGGAATTGTGGATGTGAGGCTGGGTGTAGAAAGAGAATTTGCCCCGGGCATTGGGCTGTGGATGATGGAAACGAGTGATTCCAGAGCATCATAGAGTGGTGTCCCTTGTTGTACAACCTGTTCTTTTTGAGAAGAAACAGGAGGAGTTTCAGCCATGGTGTAAGATATTTCTACCAACTACTGTGAGGAAGTAGCAGGAGTGGTTTGTTGTGACTTTTGTGTTGTCACAGGCAGTTGCTCTGGTATCTTATCTTCCAGAGTTGCCTTTTTGGTAGGTTTGGGGGGTTTTTGAGTTTTCTTTTTCCGTGGATTTTTTGTGATTGTAGGTGTGGGTTTCAAAGCAGTTGTTTTGCCACTTTGATCACCTTGAGCAGTGGGCTCAGCAGCAGATACCTGAGGAGCAGTGTTTGCTGCTAAATTCTGCTCAGGCACCTCTGCTTGTGTTTTGCAAGGTGTTGACATTCTTGTAAAAGTTTCAGCAGTTAAGCTGTGCATTTGAAAAGATTCACCTTGGTTTATTACAGAAATATCATCCTTACTGAATTTCTTTTCAAAATAATAGCTTAGAAATCTCGGAAATAGTAAGAATGATTTTGTTTCAACATTTTTAACCATATCATTAAAGATTACCTGGGAATAATTAAAATTTCTTCTTGAAGAATAGCATACCCCAGGTTTTAAATCTTTAATGGTATTTCATTAAAAGAAGTTGTTTTATTTGAAGCACACATTAGGAGGGTATAGAATAAAAATCTTGTTGCAGGAGGGAAGAAACCTTTTTGTAAGGTATCCCTCTTCATCATTGTATCAGCATACCCTCTTTCAATGAAGTCAATTTTAACTCATTTTTGGGAAAGGAAGTTTTACCTTCTTGATCATTGAGTGCAAAGACTTCAGAGATGGATTGTGGTGTGATTTTGACAGCTTTGCCCTTTAAGGAAGAGTTAATGGAAGTGACAGTCTCACCTTGTTTTTCAAGGGTTGCATTTTTCCAAAACTCTCTTTGGGTCGTTAAGTAAATTGGTGCATCTGCTGTTAACAAAGTTTTGTACTTTGAAGCAGTGATCATATCGAGGATGGAATCGAAAGCATTTGTGGTGCCGGGTTTTGTGAGAAGACCCAAAAGATTGTGAGAAGATTTGTGTGGAATTTCTGTGGTTTTGGCCTTTTGAGAGGCTTCTTTGGAAGATGATTTTGCGGAAGACTTCGACTTAGTCATTTTGAAGAAGACGATCGAAGAAATTTGTGAAGGAATTTGATGAAATGTGAAGGAAACTGCTTTGAGAAGAGAATTGTTAAGAATTCAATTCGATAGTAAAACCCTGTATGGGGTTTTGAAAGGGGGGTTTTATGGAGAAAAAGTGAATGCTGACGTGGCAACGGTTACAAAAGGTCTGACCACTATGTACTGTCCACGTGCCATCCCCCTGATGAAGCGAAGGATAGTACTTCTGTGAAAACTACTGATGACGGTAGTGGTTGCAACGGTTATGAAGACAGTGGATGATTTTCATTATCAGTGGATAGCACATCAGTGGATACAACACTGATTTTGAACAACAGTGCTTATCAAAGGAATAAGAGAGCAGGAGATGACTTTCAGCAGTGGACAGACTTTTGAAGTAGAGCAGACTTTTGAACTCATCAGTGGTTATGGCAGACTTTTAAGGATTTAATGAAAAATTCATTTTTAGCTATTTTTAAGGATGGATTTTTGATTTTCTAAAAACATTTTAATGCTTTTATTCATAGAAAAATAGGATTTTGCCTGTTATTCCATGTTTAGCATGCCAATCCTAGAGATCAAGCTTTCAAAGGTGGATGTGTCTAATGCTTTCGTTAGCACATCTGCCAGCTGATACTTAGTTGGGACATGATGCAGAGAAATCAAACCTTTTTCATAGCAATCCCTCACAAAGTGATGTCTGATGTCAATGTGTTTGGTGGTTGAATGAGAAACTGGATTTTTGATGATGTTTTCTGCTGCCCGGCTGTCCAACATGAGTGGTGTCCTCAAGGCAAAGATACCAAGATCCGGTAACTGATTTTGAAGCCAGAGCAGTTGGGCTGTACAGCTTGCAGCAGCTATATATTCTACCTCAGTTGTGGATGTGGAAACAGCTGCTTGTTTTTTGCTTTGCCAAGACACTAAGCAATTGCCTAGGAATTGACACCCTCCTGAAGTGGATTTCCTTGTTTTGTCACATCCATCAAAGTCACTATCTGAGAAACCTGAAAGCTCAATTTTACCATCAGCTGGATACCAGATACCAAGTGTGGGAGCACCTTTGAGGTATCTGAATATCCTTTTTACAACAATAAGGTTTGACTTTCTAGGGGCTGATTGGGATCTTGCACAGACACATGTTGCAAACATGATGTCTGGTCTAGATGCAGTTAGGTACAATAATGACCCAATCATGCTTCTATATAAGGTCTGATCAACCAAATCATCCTTCTCATCAGACATGACTAGTTTATTGGTTGCAATGGGTGTACTGCATGGCTTACAATCATCCATATGTAATTTCTTTAAAAGTTCTTTGGCATATTTGCCTTGATGGATAAGAGTGCCATTTTGCAGTTGTTTTACTTGGAGACCAAGAAAACACTGGAGTTCACCCATTGCACTCATTTCAAACTCAGCTGTCATAAGTTGCCTAAACTCCTCACACATTTTGTTACATGTGCTTCCAAAGATGATGTCATCCACACAAATTTGGACAATCATCAAATCCTTCCCTCTCCATTTTAAAAACAGTGTTTTATCAATTTTGCCTCTGGTGAAACCAATGGAAAGTAGAAAGGTGGAAAGAGTTTCATACCAGGCCCTTGGTGCTTGTTTCAGGCCATACAAAGCTTTATTTAGCTTGTAGACATGATCTGGATTAAATGGATCCTCAAAACCTGGAGGTTGACAAACATAAACCTCTTCTCGAATCTTACATAGAGGAATGCACATTTAATGTCCATTTGATACACCTTGATGTTGTGGTTGACAGCAAAGGCCAGAAATAATCTGATAGCTTCAAGTCTTGCTACAGGGGAAAATGTTTCATCATAGTCAATACCCTCTTCTTGTCTGTAACCTTGAACCACAAGCCTGGCTTTATTCTTGACAACAATGCCCCCTTCATCAGTTTTGTTTTTGAAGACCCACTTTGTGCTAATAGGACTAACATTCTCTGGCAGTGGTACAAGCTCCCATACTTGTTGTCTTTTGAACTGTTGGAGCTCCTCTTGCATGGCTTCTACCCAGCTATTTTCTTTCAGTTCCTCTTGGTGTCACACCCCGATATTTGCACGATTCACCGGTGGGCCGGATGAGGGATTATCGTGACGTAGTTGGTAACATTTCAGTCAAACAACACAATATTTAAATGCACAGCGGAAGCAAAAGATAGATATATTTTAACCGAATATAATTGTAACATCAAGTATCACAACAGTTGAAAATAATCCACAGGGGGATCAAAAATAAAATAGGAAACATTGTTCAACAGTTTGACATCCAAGCTTGCGAGACTTATTGTGGACGCTAGGAGAAAGCCAGCCTAGTTCGCGTAGTATCTGCACTTACCCTTTTTGGGAAAATACGTCAGTTTACACTGGTAAATACATTCAGCCGACTCAGTTTGAAAAGTTTAATAAAATTGATTTGAATGCACGTGGCACAAACTTTTATAACTTGCGATAATTATTTGAATATAATACTTGTAAACGAATTACATGTTTCTCATGCGTTCAGTAGCCCGATCCGTAGACCGGGTTAAACATCAATAGACACACCACATTATTTATTCATTTATGCACTGACAGGTGTACGCCTACACCCCATGCTCAGGTCGTGGCCATCTTGTAAGATGATGCCAAGGATATCCGGGACATGGTCATTAACCCCCCAAAGGCTTTAAGCAAACAAAACATTTCAAAACAGAGCATATCAATGATTTAATTTCTAATGTATTAAAGATTCAATGCCGGACCAAGCGGTATTTTATATACTGTACCCCAAGCCCGTATAAGGGAAATTAAGTTAAAAGTGTTTACCTTTGCAAGTATCAATCACAAATAGCAAGTGCGTGTAGCTTTTACCGGGTCTCCTATTCTGGAACGAAGGTTTATAATAACCTATTAGAATCCTAACGGGTCTTTAATTAAGCCTAAACTTAGACCGGTTAGTTTTAACGAAAGATACGGTTTGAACGCATGGTTAGGCGAAGAGCGGAATAGAATGTGTTTTAGTCCCGACAAGTTTAAAGACTTGTATAATATGGGTGAACTAAACACCTTCTGGATTTTGAGATAAAAACGATAAGGTTTGACCCGTTTCGGCTAACTTATGTAAACTAGTTACATAAACCGAGCCGAACGCGCAGAAAGCGTAACGGGTAACCATGAGAGTCACTTACAGGTTTCCTAAGTTAATATGCCCTAAATATGTTGTGATATCAGTAGGATACCTTCCATTATGCCCATAACGAGTTTAATCTCAATATAAGCCCCGTAGGGGTATTTTGGTCATTTTAAAGATTATAAAAGAGATTATTTATAATTCTGATGTTCCGGTCTGAAGTTATCAGTAAAACCACTTACTTTAACAAGTTACCGTATCAACGCCACAACCTTAGGTTATGAGCAGGTTAAAAATAATTAAAAAATCTTTAAAAATCTCAAAATATTATATTACATCAGTGGGTAAAAGGTTTGGTGCCAAAAGTTGGGTTAGATAGGCATTATGCTAAGTGCGCCGTTTAATTAACAAAAGTTTCTTAATTGCGCTATTGAGCATAACTCCTATTCTAGACCTCGAACTGCTATGAAACTTTAGGGACATGCTTAATAATCAGTAACTAAGATTATTGTCCTTTCACATTTCCAAAATCCCCGTTCTATGGTTAAAAGGGCATTATGGTCAATCATTAGGCAATTAACGGAAACTTGTAAACGAAGCGGACAATCAATGAACCAGTCACAGAGGGTTATACTATCATGTAACCTGGTCCTAAGGAAGTCCTAAGGCATTTCTATACTTTACTAAAACGGGTCAGAACTGAAGTCAAAGCAAAAGTCAAAGTTTTGCGACTTTCGGTTCCGGACCGGGTCTAAATAGAAAATTGTCGGATCAAACAAGCTTTGACCAGTTATTATACTTATTATCAAGTTATATGAGTGATAAAATAGGTTACATGCCTTTTACATTGTTAATTATGCGTTAATTCGAAAATTAGCATTCTGTTGACTTTTTCTAAACAACTTTGACCCGACATTTGATCTAGTTAGAGTGGGAATCAGAGGGTGCCCTTTTGAGGGTTTAATGCCCACATAATTACCAACTTATAACTACCTTTGATTCGACTAATCACTGGACCATTAATGATTAATTGTTAAGTCAACCGTTAATTACGACGGTTTGACTTTTAAGCTAAAACTAAGTAAAAACTCAACTAAGAAAGGTTAAGCATACTTACTGAATTCCTATGCACGATTTGAGATGCTTAGGGTCTGCTCTTGAACTCCAAAAAGCTCCAGAAATGCAGAAGAAATGAGTGAACACAATGTTGCAACACAAGGGCCTTTTATAGTGTTCTTAATCCATCATGATCATGACAAGCAAGTCTAGCATGGATTCCCAGATCATTACAAGTGTTTCCTAGTGCATAGGAACAGTTAGGGGTCGCCCATGCTGCTGAAAAGATCTGATAAAGTTGGTTATAAGGCTGAACAGGCTGCTGCCTGTGTTTTCTGCATCTGGGCGTCTAACGCGGCCCGCGTAAGGTTCTGCTAAGCCTTACGCGGCCCGCCTGAGACCTGCTGGCAGATTTCAAATCTTTCCATTATTGCAGCTTGGCTCTTGGCTCTTCGAAAGGGTATTTCTTGCATTATGAGCCCTCCTTATTTACGTATAAGGGCCTCGAGACTTTTACCTACTTTGATAAGTCCTTGGTCACTATGTTATTACCCGAAAAGTCAAAATTTTCAACGTTGACGCTTTTAACCCCTCATATACGAATTTGATCATAACTTTCTCATATTATAACGAAACCTTATGAAATTTTTATCGTGCATTCTAGTGAGCATAATAATCTTTACAAACCTTCGGGTTTTCTAGAAGGTCAATTAGAGGTATAACTTAAACATGTTGACACATTTAACCCCTGTAGTTTGTAATCTCGCACCTTCTTTCGTATTTAGCTTCGTATGATACATGATCTATTCGTTTGAAGGTATAAACGTTTTGTAGGGCTATTGTAGGATATATTTATCCTTTGTTGACATTTTGAACCCTTATATTCACATACTTTCCATGTTTGTCAACTTTAGTCCCTCTAGAGTATTCTTTCTCACGTTCAAGCTTATGACACGTGTCAATACATTATAGGACGTGAATTTTCGAGGTGTTACATCCTCACCCCTTAAAAGAAATCTCGACCTCGAGATTTACTGAAACAAATGAGGGTACTTTTCTTTCATTGTGGACTCTACCTCCCACGTATACTCGGGACCTCTACGGGCATCCCATTTTACCTTTACAATAGGCACATGCTTCCTTCGAAGCTTCTTAACCTGTCGTTCTTTGATCGACACAGGTTTTTCAACAAACTTCAAGCTCTCTTCTATGTGCACATCTATGTGTGGTATGACTAGTGATTCATCAGCGAAACACTTCTTCAGATTGCAGATGTGGAACACATTGTGAATACCACTGAGCTCTTCAGGTAACTTTAACTTATAAGCAACTGATCCGACACATTCGATGACCTCGAATGGTCCTATGTATCTTGGGCTTAGCTTACCTTTCTTTCCAAATCGTATCACTGCCTTCCAGGGTGATACTTTAAGCAACACTTTATCCCCTACCTCAAATATCAGAGGTTTACGCTTTAAGTCCGCGTAGCTTTTCTGCCTATCCCTGGCAGCTTTCAGGCGTTCACGAATCTGGACAATCTTGTCTGTCGTTTCAAAGACTATTTCCGGTCCTGACAGTTGGACATCTCCAACTTCCGCCCAACAAACGGGCGTTCTACACTTCCTACCATACAAGGCCTCAAAAGGCGCAACCTTAATGCTGGTATGGTAGCTATTGTTGTATGAGAACTCGATTAAAGGCAGGTGGTTATCCCAATTACCACCTAAGTCAATCACACATGCACGAAGCATGTCTTCCAAGGTTTGGATTGTACGCTCACTTTGCCCGTCCGTCTGAGGATGGTAAGCCGTACAGAAATTTAAGCGCGTGCCCAAAGATTGTTGGAAACTTTTCCAAAAATGAGATGTGTACCTAGTATCTCTGTCAGAGATAATAGACACAGGTACGCCATATAGGGATACAATCTTATCTACGTACAATTGGGCTAACACGTCGGAGCTATAAGTCTCTTTAATGGGTAGGAAATGTGCTGACTTAGTCAACCTATCAACTATCACCCATATCGTATCATTACCTTCTCTTGTCTTCGGTAACTTGGTGATGAAATCCATCGTCACCATTTCCCACTTCCACGTGGGAAGTTCGGGCTGTTGTAGCAAACCTGACGGCTTCTGATGTTCAGCTTTGACTTGCGCACATGTCAAACATTTAGCTACATAGGTAGTTATAGACTTCTTCAAGCCTATCCACCAAAAGTTTGCCTTCAAATCCTGGTACATTTTGTCTGCTCCAGGATGAACGGAGTATTTGGAACTGTGGGCTTCCTGGAGAATAACATCTCGAAGTCCTACATAAACTGGAACCCATATTCGTCCATTTAACCATAGAATTCCGTCCTTGCCATAGGATAACTGTTCTTCAGTTACTCCTAGCTTTTCATTAGGGTAGTTAGCTTCCAGCACAGCGTCCTTCTGTGCAGCTAACAACCTTTCATTCAAACTATTCTTTATCTCAATGCTCTTGGCATTGATTCTTATAGGCTTCACCCATTCTTTTCGACTCAAGGCATCAGCGACTACATTTGCCTTGCCAGGTGGTATCTTATCTCACAATTATAATCATTCAAAGTCTCCATCCATCGTCGCTGCCTCATGTTCAAATCCTTTTGGTTAAACAGGTGTTGGAGGCTCTTGTGATCAGAATAGATCACACATTTGATACCATATAAATAGTGCCTCCATAGCTTCAGTGTGAATACAACGGCACCCAACTCCAAGTCATGGGTGGTGTAATTCTTTTCGTGCACCTTTAACTGACGAGAAGCATAGGCAATAACCTTGCCTTTCTGCATAAGCACACATCCCATCCCAGTGTGTAATGCATCACACTATACCACAAACTCTTCTATTCCATCAGGCAATGTCAACAACGGTGCATTGCTTAGCTTCTGTTTAAGGATATCAAAGGCTTCTTGTTGCTTCGGTCCCCAGTCGAACTTAATTTTCTTCCTAGTCAGAGAAGTTAGGGTTGCAGCAATCCTTGAAAAATTTTCAATAAAGCGCCTGTAATATCCTGCCAATCCCAAGAAGCTGCGAATTTCTGTGGGTGTCTTCGGCTCTTGCCAATTCATGACAGCTTCCACTTTAGCGGGATCCACTTGGATACCACGCTCACTAACCACGTGTCCAAGGAATTAGACTTCTCGAAGCCAGAATTCACATTTAGAGAATTTGGCATAGAGCTTCTCCTGTTGAAGTAGTGAAAGAATACATCGAAGGTGCTTCTCATGATCAGCTTGATTCTTTGAATAAATCAGAATGTCGTCTATGAAGACGATAACGAATATGTCCAAGTATGGTTTGCAGACACGGTTCATGAGATCCATGAATGCCACTGGTGCATTAGTGAGCCCAAAAGGCATCACTAGAAACTCGTAATGACCATAACGAGTCCTAAATGCAGTCTTGCGCACGTCTTCATCTCTAACCTTCAGTTGGTGATAACCTGACCTCAAGTCAATCGTAGAGAAGTAGCTTGCCCCTTGAAGTTGATCGAACAGATCGTCGATCCTGGGCAATGGATACCTATTCTTGATAGTGACCTTGTTAAGCTCACGGTATTCGATGCACAGACGCATGGATCCATCCTTCTTCTTGACAAATAAGATCGGTGCTCCCCAAGGAGACGAGCTAGGTCTAATGAAACCTTTGGCTAGTAATTCATCCAATTGTGTTCTCAATTCTTTCATCTCTGTCGGTGCCAATTTGTAGGGTGCTCTTGCAACAGGTGCTGCTCTAGGGATAATGTCAATTCTGAATTCTACTTGTCTATCTGGTGGTAAACCAGGTATTTCTTTAGGAAAAACTTCAGGGTATTCAGAAATGACGGGGATATCCTCAATCTTGGGTTTCGGCTCATCAATAGTCACTTGTGCCATGTAGATGACACAACCCTTCTTCAAACACCTAGAGGCCTTGAGCATAGTCACTTGCTCAGGCAGTCCATACTGGGTATCTCCCTGAATGGTAAGTGATTCACCAGGTGGAGCCTTGATCACCACTTGCTTCTTATTGCAGACAATCTGGGCCTGGTTATGAGATAACCAATCCATACCCAAAACTATGTCGAAACCGGCTAACTTCAAAGGAAGTAGGGACAGGGGAAAAGAGTGGTTCTTAATGGATATGAAACATCCATCTAATATGGTTGAGGCGGTTTCTAAGGTGCCATATGCTAATTCCACCTCATACTTCACACTTAAGGTTTTAACAGGTAAATTCAGCAATTTGCAAAACTTATTGTCTACAAAAGATTTATCAGCTCCTGAATCAAATAACAATCTCGCATAAACATCATTTATAAGAAAGGTACCTATGATCACGTTGTCGTCCTGCACTGCTTCCTTTGCATCCATTCTGAAGACTCTAGCATTGGTCTTCTTTCCTTCATCAGCTTTCTTTGCATACTTTGGGCAATTTGTCTTAATGTGCCCCTTTCGTTGCAACTGTAGCATGTTGCGTCTTTCAGCTTCTTGCACTCTGGGTTTTATGTTCCGTGGATTTGCAAATCCCACAAGGTCTCGACTGAGACTGGGATTTTGAGTCAAGTCTGCACTTCCCAAAGTGGTATTTCTGACAAGTCTTACACTTGAGCTTATCTCCCGATTGATGCCCATCCTTCTTTGAATTAAATCCCTTCCTGTGTTCATTGTTTCCTCTGTGCTTCTTATTTGATCGACGTGAATTGTCATCATCATGCTTTCTTTTCTAGGCATCCGTGTTCCTCAGCGATCTCTGCCTGACCGCGTCTAGTGTGAGGGATAAGGATATATCAGCTACAGAACTGAAAGTAGCTGGCCGAGAGGCTTTTACACTTGCCTTTATCTCTGGGGCTAAACCCCCAATGAGACGAGCTATTCTTTTGGGTTCCGGGGTCACCAGATAAGGAACCAACCTTGACATTGTATTAAAGCTCGTACGGTAAGCTTGGCAATCCAGATTCCTCATAGCCAATGACTGAAAATCCGACTCAATCTTCTCTACCTCATGCTGAGGGCAGTAGTTCTCTCGGATGAGGGCAACAAATTGTTACCATGACATACTGTACAGTGGAACCTTCCCGGTAGCTTGAATCAATGATCTCCACCAGGCTAAGGCCTCACCTTTGAACGATTGAGACACAAACTTTACCACATCCTTGTCAGCGCACCCGCTGATATCAACCACTGTGTCCATCTCATCCAACCAAGTTATGCAGTCTATTGCTCCTTTCTCCCCAGTGAAATCCCGGGGCTTGCATGAAACAAATTATTTGTAGGAGCAACCCTTATCACGATGTCCTTGTTTCAGCACGATTCCTTGAGATGGGACACTATGATGGTTTGAAGAGTGACGATCGTCATCATCTTTCTTTGGTTCTTCCTTCTTGGAGGGAGGCTTGCTATGCACCTCAGAATGAGTCTTGGGCTTAGAATGCGGTGCGGATAGGGTCCTACTCCGAGTACCGCTCGATTCGCTATACTGCCTATCCAAGGCTTTTGCAACAGAATTGTCTATTAACGCTTGCAGTTCAGCACCCGCTATATTAATCCGAGCATCATTCTGGTTCTCCATTGGGTGACTGTTTATTTCATCCGAATCAGCCATTGTATCTTGAACTGTTACATAAGATATCAGCAAAAATTTATTTGGGAGTTTATTATGGAATTGTCTTTTATGGCAATTCATTAACCATTGTAAACATAGACCATATTTGGTTAATTTGTTACTCACATTTATTTAGGATTTTATTTATAATATCTTAATTACACAACAGTAAAAGTATTATTAGCACAAAAGGCCATGTCACTGGGATATTTCAATTCATAAGCCATGATTTCAGAGAATCCAAGCATTAAGGTTTGAACATGGTTCTTTACCTTTTCTGACAGGGAGTCATAGACTACTACTGTCTTTTGTCTTATATGACAATGAGTATGGCCCGTAGGCACTATACTACTAACATATGATCATCTTAATTGATGATTTAAACCCATGATTTATAGGTCATTAAGTTAGGTTTTGGAATCTTTTGAAGAATCCTTACATAAGAATGACATTTGTGATTTTTAACAAATCACGTCTGCCAGGAGTGTTGACATATTTACAAAGGTTAACAGGGATCTAAATCTTTTAAACAAGTTTTACCATCTTGGCCAAGTCTTATAAAGACATGTAAGCTAGGTTATACCCTTGAGATTCTTATTTAATATATGGTAGGCAGATTATTTTAAAAGGAATGATTTTGATTTATTTATTTCATATATAACGTATTTATGCATATAATGGCAAAGATGAAAATTATAAACTTAACATTCCATTAAACATTAAAAAGGATTACACATTGCCCTAAACGAGACTTTTAAATAGACGAATTACCCACACAGAGGTTAAACTAGAAAACAAGTCCACGCAGGGACCAATACCAGGATAGATGTCCTCACAGGGACTGAAAGATAGGTCCACGCAGGGACTAAAAGACAAGTCCACGCAGGGACTAAAAGACAAGTCCACGCAGGGACTAAAAACACATATAAATGTCCACGCAGGGACTTGATTGAAATAGGAAATACAATAATACATATAGAGATTAATGATCTCGCTTCTTCTTTCCTTTTAACAGGTTTGCTAGGCCCTTGAGGAATCCATGGTTGTTCTTACGTTCTTATTCAAAATCTCGTTCCACCCTGTTTAAATGGTGGAGGATTTCTTCCTGCTCCGGTGGGGAAAAACGTGGCGGCTGCGATAGGTGCTGAGCCGGAGGTCTAGCAGGTACTGGATACCCATGAGTTGAGTATCCCATTCCCCAAGGAGTTCCATAAGGTCCTTCAGGATGAAGGGCGTTGTAGTTTGCCGCCGCTTCTAGGTATGGGTCGGCATCAATATAGTTGTAGTGAGTGTGAGCTGGCAGCTCAAACGGGTTGTATGTTGTGGAACTGGCGTATGTAGGTATCGGGTTATCATAACCAAATGGTGGCGGTGGTGGTGCAATTGGTGCAGAATTCACCTCTGCAGTTGGGTTCGAAGGTCCACCCATTTGTGGGTCTTCATGCAGTGGCGGACAATGACTGCCACTAGAGTGTCGAGGGGTGCTAAAGTGAAAATCCCCTCTTCGTGCGGATATCCGCGCGCCTGTTCTCCTACGCCTTGGAGGATCTGGAGGTGCTTGATGAACTGGCTGCGGTGGAGGCGGTGGCGTGACTGCCACGAAACGCGAATCCTCGGAGGGATCCTGCTGCTGCTGTGGTTGCTGCTCATGAGGCGATAAATGGTGAGAGGGTGTAAAGTACCACTCATACTGGTTGAACCTTGTTTGGTAACTGTCTAGACCCTGATAGGGTGTTCCGTGGAAGGACGATCCATCAGAGATCTCGATGGGATGGTTGGGGGTACCTCTTGCAGGCTCGACGGGATCCGTGTCCTCATCCATGTCCATTGCATTGTCTTCTGAGAAATGGTCCTCTGGTCCAAGAGGGTTAAAACCCACTGGTTCTTGGATAAAGTTTTCCGGGTTGAACCGGCCCTGAAAGACTGGAGTAGGGTCGCCAAAGGAACAGTGCGAAACGGAACGCTGGAGAGGTATGATTGAAGGTTGAGGGTTATCGGCTCGTTTTCCGAGTGCGGCCCAAAAGAGTGATGGTAAGAGGGTGTTGAACTGTGTGAGATAGACCGTCAAGCGGGCTCAAAAAGGTTCCTCCTGTTTCTCTAAGGTTCAGCACTCATTGTAGTGGAAGGAGTTCGCAGGTGAGAAGGCCCGGCCTCGTGATCGTTGTGGGTAGTGATTGGCCCTTTTCCTCTTCCTCCTCTTCTGATTCTCGGTGGCATATTTCCTGATTAAACAATTGAGATAAATAACAGACAATAAAGGACAACCCAAAGCAACAATTTGAATTTCGTCCTAAGCTCTTGTCTAGACTCGAGTATGTGCAATTATGTCATTGAGATTAAACACATAAGGCCAGTGTTTAATTCACTCAACGTTGGCTCTGATACCAACCTGCCACACCCCGATATTTACACGATTCACCGGTGGGCCCGATGGGGGATTATCGTGACGTAGTTGGTAACATTTCAGTCAAACAACACAATATTTAAATGCACAGCGGAAGCAAAAGATAGATATATTTCAACCGAATATAATTGTAACATCAAGTATCACAACAGTTGAAAATAATCAACAAGGGGGATCAAAAATAAAATAGGAAACATTGTTCAACAGTTTGACATCCAAGCTTGCGAGACTTATTGTGGACGCTAGGAGAAAGCTAGCCTAGTTCGCGTAGTACCTGCACTTAACCTTTTTGGGAAAATACGTCATTTTACACTGGTAAATACATTCAACCGACTCAGTTTGAAAAGTTTAATAAAATTGATTTGAATGCACGTGGCACAAACTTTTATAACTTGGGATAATTATTTGAATATAATACTTGTAAACGAATTACATGTTTCTCATGCGTTCAGTAGCCCGATCCGTAGACCGGGTTAAAGATCAATAGACACACCACATTATTTATTCATTTATGCACTGACGGGTGTACGCCTACACCCCGTGCTCAGGTTGTGGCCATCTCGTAAGATGATGCCAAGGATATCCGGGACATGGTCATTAACCCCCCAAAGGCTTTAAGCAAACAAAACATTTCAAAACAGAGCATATCAATGATTTAATCTCTAATTGATTAAAGATTCAATGCCGGACCAAGCGGTATTTTATATACCGTACCCCAACCCCGTATAAGGGAAATTAAGTTAAAAGTATTTACCTTTGCAAGTATCAATCACAAATAGCAAGTGCGTGTAGCTTTTACCGGGTCTCCTATTCGGGAACGAAGGTTTATAATAACCTATTAGAATCCTAACGGGTCTTTAATTAAGCCTAAACTTAGACCGGTTAGTTTTAACGAAAGATACGGTTTGAACGCACGGTTAGGCGAAGAGCGAAATAGAATGTGTTTTAGTCCCGACAAGTTTAAGAACTTGTATAATATGGGTGAACTAAACACCTTCTGGATTTTGAGATAAAAACGATAAGGTTTGACCCGTTTCGGCTAACTTATGTAAACTAGTTACATAAACCGAGCTGAACGCGCAGAAAGCGTAACGGGTAACCATGAGTGTCACTTACAGGTTTCCTAAGTTAGTGTGCCCTAAATATGTTGTGATATCAGTAGGATACCTTCCATTATGCCCATAACGAGTTTAATTTCAATATAAGCCCCGTAGGAGTATTTTGGTCATTTTAAAGATTATAAAAGAGATTATTTATAATTCTGATGTTATGGTCTGAAGTGATCAATAAAACCACTTACTTTAACAAGTTACATTAGTAGGTAATAAGTCTTCATATGACAAAATGGTTTTAAACCTATACTAGGCGTTCAATACGCGTAAAAAGCCATTTTAAGCGATTTCCGGGTTGAACAGGAAATCTGAGTTTTCTGATCAGGTTACATAGTTCAAAATACTTTATTTGTTATATAAAATCAGTAGCAATTGGATTTGCGTCAAAATACTATGTAAAATCAGTATTTACCGTATCAACGCCATAACCTTAGGTTATGAGCAGGTTAAAAATAATTAAAAAATCTTTAAAAATCTCAAAATATTATATTACATCAGTGGGTAAAAGGTTTGGTGCCAAAAGTTGGGTTCAGAACGCAGCCGGAATTCGTCGATCCTTGGCAATGGGTATCTATTCTTTATCGTGACCTTATTAAGTTCATGATAATCGATGCACAGTCGCATCGATCCGTCCTTCTTCTTAACAAACAGGACAGGTGCTCCCCAAGGGGATGAACTAGGCTTGATGAAACCTTTCGCTAACAGTTCATCCAGCTGGGTCCTTAATTCCTTCATCTCAGTTGGTGCTAGCCTGTAGGGTGCTCTAGCAATGGGAGCTGCTCCAGGGATGATATCTATTCTGAATTCCACCTGCCTATCTGGTGGCAACCCAGGTAGATCTTCGGGGAAAACTTCTGGATACTCCGAAATGACAGGAATGTCCTCTATCTTTGGTTTGGGCTCTTCAATAATTACCTGTGCCATGTAGATGACACAGCCTCTTTTTAAACATCTTGAAGCCTTGAGCATAGTTACATTCTCGGGCAATCCATACTACGTATCTCCTCGAATGGTGAGCGGTTCACCAGTCGGGGTCTTTAGCATAATTTTTTTTCTATTGCAGACGATCTGGGCCTGGTTGTATGATAACCAGTCCATGCCCAGAACGATGTCAAAACCAGCTAGATTAAAGGGAAGTAGAGATAGAGGAAAAGAATGGTTCTTAATGGATATTATACATCCATCTAATATAGTGGAGACGGTTTCTACTGTGCCGTCTGCTAGCTCTACCTCGTATTTCACATTTAGGGTTTTGACAGGCATGTTCAGCAATTTGCAAAATTTTTGGTCTACGAAGGATTTATCAGCGCCTGAATCGAAAAGTACTCTTGCAAAGATATTATTCACGAGAAAAGTACCTGTGATTACGTTGTCGTCTTGCAAAGCTTCCTTCACATCCATTTTGAAGACTCTAGCGTTATTCTTTTTGGTTTCTTCAGTCTTCTTGGCAAATTTGGGGCAGTTGCTCTTAATGTGCCCCATCTCATTGCAGTTATAGCAGGTCGCATCTTTAATCTTCTTACAGTCCATAGTCTTGTGGTCCTTGGACTTGCACAGTCCACAAGTATGCGACTTCGACTGGGACTGTGAGTTCGACCTAAGCCTACATTTCCCAAAGTGGAATTTCTGGCAGTTTTTGCACTTGGGCTTCTCTCCGGATTGTTGCCCATCTTTCCTCGACTCTGTCACTCTCTTGCCATCACCGTTCCCACGGTGTTTCTTTCCCGACCTTCGTGAGGTATCGTCCTCACGCTTCCTCTTCTCGGCCTCTTTGTTGCTCAGCGATCTCAGTCGGACCGCGTCCATTGTGAGGGACAAAGAGAGGTCAGTTACAGACCTGAAGGTCGTTGGCCGAGAGGCCTTCACACTTGCCTTTATCGCGGGTTCTAACCCCCCGATAAAACGAGCGATTCTCCTTGGTTCCGGGGTTACCAGATATGGAACCAATCGAGACATCGTGTTGAAGCTCGTTAAGTAGGCTTGGCAGTCCAGGTTTGTCATCACTAATGATACAAAATCGGACTCTATCTTCTCCACCTCATGTTGAGGGCAGTAATTTTCTTTGATGAGAGAAACGAATTCCTCCCACGTCATGCTGTATAGCACTGCTTTTCCCGAGGCCTGAACCAGCGCCCTCCACCAAGCTAGGGCCTCGCCCTTAAACGACTGCGACACAAACTTTACCACATCCCTTTCCGCACAGCCACTGATGTCCACCACAGTGTCCATCTCATCCAGCCACGTCATACACTCGACGACACCTTTCTCCCCCGTGAAGTCTCGGGGTTTACAAGACACAAAGTACTTGTAGGTGCAGCCCCTAGCCCGAGATGCATCAGTATACTCCCTTTCGCGACGAACACTGTTTTCATTTGACGAGTGATTGTCGTCGTCCTTTTTGGGTTTGGAGAGTGGTTTGGATAATGGTTTGCTGTGGTATTTTGAGTGTGTCTTCGGCTTTGATGGTGGTTTGGAAACGGTTCTGCTTCGAGATACGGTATATTGTCGATCTAGAGCTGCTTGAACAGCGTTGTCGATAAGAGCCTTTAGTTGAGCGCCCGTTAAATGTACTTGGGCATTATCATAATCATCTTCACCTGTATGACTATTTTCTCCATTAGGATTCGCCATAGTAGCTTGTATCTGCTGCAGAAGATAATAAAAATTTTATTTAGGAGTTTATTATAGAATTGTCTTTTATGGCAATTCATTAACCATGGTAACGAAGACCATATCCGGTTAATTTGTTACTCACTTTTTATTTAGGATTTGAACATACTTATCCTATTCACAATTAATATTGTTAGTGGCATAAAAGCCTAGTCACGAGGACGTTATTATAATATCAGCCGAGATTACAGAGAATCAAGGTATGAAGGTTTGAACCGTAGTTCTTTTACCCCCTTCTGACAGGGAGTCATAGACCACCACTGTCTTTTGTCTTATTATGACAACAATTATGGCCCGTAGGCACTACATCACTAATGGATGTTTGATAAGCGATCACCTTTATTTGTGGTTTAACCCATGATTTATTATATCATTAATCTGGGCTTTGGAATCCTTTAAAGGATTCTTGTATAAGAATGACGTGTGCGATTTTAACGAATCACATCTGCCATGATTGCTAACATGCTTACAGAGGTTAACAGGGAATCTGAATCTTTTAATTAGGTCTTACCATCTTGGCCGGATCTTAAAAGACACCTGGCTAGGTTTCACTCTTAAAATTCTTTATTTAGGCTTGGCAGTCCAGGTTTGTCATCACTAATGATACAAAATCGGACTCTATCTTCTCCACCTCATGTTGAGGGCAGTAATTTTCTTTGATGAGAGAAACGAATTCCTCCCACGTCATGCTGTATAGCACTGCTTTTCCCGAGGCCTGAACCAGCGCCCTCCACCAAGCTAGGGCCTCGCCCTTAAACGACTGCGACACAAACTTTACCACATCCCTTTCCGCACAGCCACTGATGTCCACCACAGTGTCCATCTCATCCAGCCACGTCATACACTCGACGGCACCTTTCTCCCCCGTGAAGTCTCGGGGTTTACAAGACACAAAGTACTTGTAGGTGCAGCCCCTAGCCCGGGATGCATCAGTATACTCCCTTCCGCGACGAACACTGTTTTCATTTGACGAGTAATTGTCGTCGTCCTTTTTGGGTTTGGATAATGGTTTGCTGTGGGATTTTGAGTGTGTCTTCGGCTTTGATGGTGGTTTGGAAACGGTTCTACTTAGAGATTCGGTATATTGTCGATCTAGAGCTGCTTGAACAGCGTTGTCGACAAGAGCCTTTAGTTGAGCGCCCGTTAAATGTACTTGGGCATTATCATAATCATCTTCACTTGTATGACTATTTTCTCCATTAGGATTCGCCATAGTAGCTTGTATCTGCTGCAGAAGATAATGAAAATTTTATTTAGGAGTTTATTATAGAATTGTCTTTTATGGCAATTCATTAACCATGGTAACGAAGACCATATCCGGTTAATTTGTTACTCACTTTTTATTTAGGATTTGAACATACTTATCCTATTCACAATTAATATTGTTAGTGGCATAAAAGCCTAGTCACAACGACGTTATTATAATATCAGCCGAGATTACAGAGAATCAAGGTATGAAGGTTTGAACCGTAGTTCTTTTACCCCCTTCTGACAGGGAGTTATAGACCACCACTGTCTTTTGTCTTATTATGACAACAATTATGGCCCGTAGGCACTACATCACTAATGGATGTTTGATAAGCGATCACCTTTATTGGTGGTTTAACCCATGATTTATTATATCATTAATCTGGGCTTTGGAATCCTTTAAAGGATTCTTGTATAAGAATGACGTGTGCGATTTTAACGAATCACATCTGCCATGATTGTTAACATGCTTACAGAGGTTAACAGGGAATCTGAATCTTTTAATTAGGTCTTACCATCTTGGCCGGATCTTAAAAGACACCTGGCTAGGTTTCACTCTTAAGATTCTTTATTTAGGCAGATCAATTTAAAAGGAATGATTTTGATTTATTTCATATATAGTAATAACAAAATGAAATTCGTAACATAACATTCCAAAACTTTAATACGATTACACGCTGCCCTAAACGGGACTTTTAAACAAGTACATACCTACATAGAGGTTTAATAAAAGACAGGTCCACGCAGGGACTAATACAAGATAGGTGTCCGCGTATGGACTGAAAGATAAGTCCACGTAGGGACTGAAATACGATAATTGTCCACGCAGGGACTAAAGTGTAAGTACAACAACCCATGAGGAGACTAAGGGTCTCGTTTCTTCTTCTTGCCCTTCAGTAGGTTTGCCAAGCCCTTGAGGAATCCTCGGTGGCTCTTACGTTCTTCCTCAAAGTCTCTTTCCACACGGCTCAAACGGTGGAGTATTTCTTCTTGTTCAGGTGGGGAAAAACGTGGTTGTGGCTCCGGTTGTGGAACTGGAGGTCTAGGAGGTGCTGGATACCCATGAGCTGAGTAGTCCGGTATCCCCATGTTTCCAAAAGCTCCGTCTGGATAGCGGGCATTATACCTAGCCGCTACCAGATATGGGTCGCGCTCATAGTTGTAATTGTAATGTGCGTGCGATGACGGTTTGAACGGGTTGTATGCCGTTGGGCCTGCGTACGCAGGTATTGGGTGGTCATACCCAAATGGTGGCGAAGACGGTGCAACTGGTGCGGAGTTCGCCTCCTGTGCTGGACTTGCAGGTCCTTCTTCTGGTAGTGGCGGGTAGTGGCTACTACTAGAGTGTCGAGGGGTGCTGAAGTGGAATTCCCCTCCTCGTGTGGACATACAGGCATTTGTCCTCCTACGCCTTGGCGGATCAGGCATTACTGGCTGCACCAGTGGCGGAGGTGGTGGCGTAACTGCCACGAAGCGTGGATCCTCGGAGGGATCTTGCAGATGTTGCGGCTGTTGTGATGTCTGTGGCGTGTGGTACCACTCGTGTTGATTGAACAATGCCATGAAGCTATCTGGTCCCTGATATGGTGTGCCATGAAAGGATGACCCATCAGAGATTTCTATTGGATGCGTGGGCGTACCACGAGCAGGTTCTGTCGGATCCGTGTCCTCGTCCATATGGTCTTCGGAGAAGTGATCTTGTGGTCCTAACGGAACAAAGCCTGCAGGCTCCTGAATGTAGTAGCTGGGTTAAACTGACCTCTGAAGTATGGAGTAGGATCATCAAAAGCACGGTGCGATACTGAACGCTGTAGAGGTATGTAGGAGGGTTGAGGGTTGTTGGGGTCATTCTCGGAATCTGGCCCGAACGAGTGACGATACGACGGGTATCTATTCTTTATCGTGACCTTATTAAGTTCACGATAATCGATGCACGGTCGCATCGATCCGTCCTTCTTCTTAACAAACAGGACAGGTGCTCCCCAAGGGGATGAACTAGGCTTGATGAAACCTTTCGCTAACAGTTCATCCAGCTGGGTCCTTAATTCCTTCATCTCAGTTGGTGCTAGCCTGTAGGGTGCTCTAGCAATGGGAGCTGCTCCAGGGATGATATCTATTCTGAATTCCACCTGCCTATCTGGTGGCAACCCAGGTAGATCTTCGGGGAAAACTTCTGGATACTCCGAAATGACAGGAATGTCCTCTATCTTTGGTTTGGGCTCTTCAATAATTACCTGTGCCATGTAGATGACCCAGCCTCTTTTTAAACATCTTGAAGCCTTGAGCATAGTTACATTCTCGGGCAATCCATACTGCGTATCTCCTCGAATGGTGATCGGTTCACTAGTCGGGGTCTTTAGCACAATTTGTTTTCTATTGCAGACGATCTGGGCCTGGTTGTATGATAACCAGTCCATGCCCAGAACGATGTCAAAACCAGCTAGATTAAAGGGAAGTAGAGATAGAGGAAAAGAATGGTTCTTAATGGATGTTATACATCCATCTAATATAGTGGAGACGGTTTCTACTGTGCCGTCTGCTCGCTCTACCTCGTATTTCACATTTAGGGTCTTGACAGGCATGTTCAGCAATTTGCAAAATTTTTGGTCTACGAAGGATTTATCAGCGCCTGAATCGAAAAGTACTCTTGCAAAGATATTATTCACGAGAAAAGTACCTGTGATTACGTTGTCGTCTTGCAAAGCTTCCTTCACATCCATTTTGAAGACTCTAGCGTTATTCTTTTTGGTTTCTTCAGTCTTCTTGGCAAATTTGGGGCAGTTGCTCTTAATGTGCCCCTTCTCATTGCAGTTATAGCAGGTCGCATCTTTAATCTTCTTACAGTCCACAGTCTTGTGGTCCTTGGACTTGCACAGTCCACAAGTATGCGACTTCGACTGGGACTGTGAGTTCGACCTAAGCCTACATTTCCCAAAGTGGAATTTCTGGCAGTTTTTGCACTTGGGCTTCTCTCCGGATTGTTGCCCATCTTTCCTCGACTCTGTCCCCCTCTTGCCATCACCGTTCACATGGTGTTTCTTTCCCGACCTTCGTGAGGTATCGTCCTCACGCTTCCTCTTCTCGGCCTCTTGGTTCCTCAGCGATCTCAGTCGGACCGCGTCCATTGTGAGGGACAAAGAGAGGTCAGTTACAGACCTGAAAGTCGTTGGCCGAGAGGCCTTCACACTTGCCTTTATCGCGGGTTCTAACCCCCCGATAAAACGAGCGATTCTCCTTGGTTCCGGGGTTACCAGATATGGAACCAATCGAGAAATCATGTTGAAGCTCGTTAAGTAGGCTTGGCAGTCCAGGTTTGTCATCACTAATGATACAAAATCGAACTCTATCTTCTCCACCTCATGTTGAGGGCAGTAATTTTCTTTGATGAGAGAAACGAATTCCTCCCACGTCATGCTGTATAGCACAGCTTTTCTCGAGGCCTGAACCAGCGCCCTCCACCAAGCTAGGGCCTCGCCCTTAAACGACTGCGACACAAACTTTACCACATCCCTTTCCGCACAGCCACTGATGTCCACCACAGTGTCCATCTCATCCAGCCACGTCATACACTCGACGGCACCTTTCTCCCCCGTGAAGTCTCGGGGTTTACAAGACACAAAGTACTTGTAGGTGCAGCCCCTAGCCCGGGATGCATCAGTATACTCCCTTTCGCGACGAACACTGTTTTCATTTGACGAGTGATTGTCGTCGTCCTTTTTGGGTTTGGATAATGGTTTGCTGTGGGATTTTGAGTGTGTCTTCGGCTTTGATGGTGGTTTGGAAACGGTTCTGCTTCGAGATTCGGTATATTGTCGATCTAGAGCTGCTTGAACAGCGTTGTCGACAAGAGCCTTTAGTTGAGCGCCCGTTAAATGTACTTGGGCATTATCATAATCATCTTCACTTGTATGACTATTTTCTCCATTAGGATTCGCCATAGTAGCTTGTATCTGCTGCAGAAGATAATGAAAATTTTATTTAGGAGTTTATTATAGAATTGTCTTTTATGGCAATTCATTAACCATGGTAACGAAGACCATATCCGGTTAATTTGTTACTCACTTTTTATTTAGGATTTGAACATACTTATCCTATTCACAATTAATATTGTTAGTGGCATAAAAGCCTAGTCACAACGACGTTATTATAATATCAGCCGAGATTACAGAGAATCAAGGTATGAAGGTTTGAACCGTAGTTCTTTTACCCCCTTCTGACAGGGAGTTATAGACCACCACTGTCTTTTGTCTTATTATGACAACAATTATGGCCCGTAGGCACTACATCACTAATGGATGTTTGATAAGCGATCACCTTTATTGGTGGTTTAACCCATGATTTATTATATCATTAATCTGGGCTTTGGAATCCTTTAAAGGATTCTTGTATAAGAATGACGTGTGCGATTTTAACGAATCACATCTGCCATGATTGTTAACATGCTTACAGAGGTTAACAGGGAATCTGAATCTTTTAATTAGGTCTTACCATCTTGGCCGGATCTTAAAAGACACCTGGCTAGGTTTCACTCTTAAGATTCTTTATTTAGGCAGATCAATTTAAAAGGAATGATTTTGATTTATTTCATATATAGTAATAACAAAATGAAATTCGTAACATAACATTCCAAAACTTTAATACGATTACACGCTGCCCTAAACGGGACTTTTAAACAAGTACATACCTACATAGAGGTTTAATAAAAGACAGGTCCACGCAGGGACTAATACAAGATAGGTGTCCGCGTATGGACTGAAAGATAAGTCCACGTAGGGACTGAAATACGATAATTGTCCACGCAGGGACTAAAGTGTAAGTACAACAACCCATGAGGAGACTAAGGGTCTCGTTTCTTCTTCTTGCCCTTCAGTAGGTTTGCCAAGCCCTTGAGGAATCCTCGGTGGCTCTTACGTTCTTCCTCGAAGTCTCTTTCCACACGGCTCAAACGGTGGAGTATTTCTTCTTGTTCAGGTGGGGAAAAACGTGGTTGTGGCGCCGGTTGCGGAACTGGAGGTCTAGGAGGTGCTAGATACCCATGAGCTGAGTAGTCTGGTATCCCCATGTTTCCAAAAGCTCCGTCTGGATAGCGAGCATTATACCTAGCCGCTACCACATATGGGTCGCGCTCATAGTTGTAATTGTAATGTGCATGCGATGACGGTTCGAACGGGTTGTATGCCGTTGGGCCTGTGTACGCAGGTATTGGGTGGTCATACCCAAATGGTGGCGAAGACAGTGCAACTGGTGCGGAGTTCGCCTCCTGTGCTGGACTTGCAGGTCCTTCTTCTGGTAGTGGCGGGTAGTGGCTACTACTAGAGTGTCGAGGGGTGCTGAAGTGGAATTCCCCTCCTCGTGTGGACATACGGGCATTTGTCCTCCTACGCCTTGGCGGATCAGGCATTACTGGCTGCACCGGTGGCGGAGGTGGTGGCGTAACTGCCACGAAGCGTGGAACCTCGGAGGGATCTTGCGGTTGTTGCGGCTGTTGTGATGTCTGTGGCGTGTGGTACCACTCGTGTTTATTGAACAATGCCATGAAGCTATCTGGTCCCTGATATGGTGTGCCATGAAAGGATGACCCATCAGAGATTTCTATTGGATGCGTGGGCGTACCACGAGCAGGTTCTTTCGGATCCGTGTCCTCGTCCATATGGTCTTCGGAGAAGTGATCTTGTGGTCCTAACGGAACAAAGCCTGCAGGCTCCTGAATGTAGTCAGCTGGGTTAAACTGACCTCTGAAGTATGGAGTAGGATCGTCAAAAGCACGGTGCGATACCGAACGCTGTAGAGGTATGTAGGAGGGTTGAGGGTTCTTGGGGTCATTCTCGGAATCTGGCCCGAACGAGTGACGATACGACGGCGTCGAGCTGTGCGAGGTGGAATGCCTCGCAGGTTCGAAAAGGTTTCTCCGTCTTTGCGGTTCTTCACTCCTTGTGGTCGAAGGAGCTCGCGTATTTGAAGGTCCAGCTTCGTGATCGTTGTGAGTAACAATCTCTCCTCTACCTCTTCTTCCTCTTCCTCTTCCTCGGAAAATTACAGGTGCCATATTTCCTGCTTTCAAAACTATTAAAAATCACAATAACAATAAAAGACAACTGGAATAAGGAATTCGAATTTGTCCTATGTTCTTGTCTAGACTCAAGTATGTGCAATTGTGTCACTGAGATTAAACACGTTAGGATAGTGTTTAATTCACTCAATGTTGGCTCTGATACCAACCTGTCACACCCAGATTTCCATGTGTATCACCGGTGGGGGATTATCGTGACGTAGTTGGCAACAATATAGTCAAACCACAATATATAAATGCACAGCGGAAGCATAAAGATAAATATAACCCAACCATTGATTGTAATATCGAATGTATCACATATAGTTGAATAGTATCCACAGGAGGATAAAAAAATAATAAAAAGTATTGTTCAACAGACAAGGCATCAAATCTTGCGAGAATTCTTAAGATGCTAAGGAGCTATTGCCAGCCGATTACGTGTAGTACCTGCACTTAATCTTTTTGGGAAAATACGTCAGTTTACACTGGTAAATACATTCAACCGACACTTTTGTAAAATGTTTATTAAAATTGATTTGAATGCACAAGGCACAAATTCTTTTATAACTTGGGAGAATTATTTAATATTATAAACTTGTGAACGAATTACATGTTCCTTCTTTGCGTTCAGTAGCCCGGATCTAGTCCGGGTTAAAGATCAATAGACACACCACTTTGCGTAAAACCGCGGTGGGTAAACCAACGGCTACGTCTTTTATTAATATAGACATAATGCCGGGTGTACGCCTACACCCGGATGTCGAGGTCGTGGCCATTTCGTAAAATGATGCCAAGGATATCCGGGACATGGTCATTAACCCCCCAAAGGCTTTTAAGTAACAAGACTGTTTAAACGAGCCGATCAAATTATTCAATTAACCACCAAATGATGGAAGATTTGATGCTCGATCAAGCGGTATTTTATATATACCGAAACCCAAGCCCGTAATACGGAAAATAAGTTAAAAGTATTTACCTTTGCAAGTATTATCCTTAATTGATTAAATCATAGATATCTTTTACTAGGGCTCCTATTCTGGAACGAAGGTTTTAAAATAACCTATTAGAATCCTAACGGGTCATTATTAGCCGTAGCCTAGACCGGTCAGTTTCAAGGGATAGATATGGTTTAATCGCGTGAAAAGCGAAAACCGAGAATGGAATGTGATTCTAACCCAACAAGTTCGAAGACTTGTTTTATATGGGTTTAACATTCACACTCTGGATTTTTGGGTCAAAATAATATGGTTTGACCCGTTTCGGCTAATTTATGTAAACTAGTTACATAAGCCGAACCGTGCGCGCAATAGGCGCAACGGGTAACCGTAAGAGTCCTACACTTGTTTTCCAAGTCAATATGCCTTAAAGAGGTTGTGGTATCAGTAGGATACCTTCCGTGATGCCCGTAACGAGTTTTAGTTCATAATACGCCCCGTAGGGGTTTTCCGGTCATTTTAAGGACTTTTAAAGGAGGTTTTAGAGTTCTACAGGAAATCTGAGTTTCCCGATCAGTTTATAAAGTCTAAAATACTTTATTTATTATTTAAAATTAGTAGCAACTGGAATCGGGTCAAAAGACTTTATAGAACTCAAGTTTTGGCCGAAAAGGGCATATTCGGTATTTACCGAACCGTAGCCATAACCGTAGGTTATGAGCAGGTTAAAAATGATTAAAAATCTTTAAAAATCCCGAAATATTAATTTACAACAGTGAGTAAAAGGTTTGGTGATGAAATCTTGGTTTAGGTAGGCGTTATGCTAATCGCGCCGTTTATTACAAAAGTTTCTTTTAATTGCGCTATTTAGCATAACTCCTATTCTAGACCTCGGATTGGCGTGAAACTTTAGGGACATGCTTAGAATTTATTAAGCATGGTTATGGTCCCTTCACGCGTCCGAAATACTCGTTTTATTTTAAAAAGGGCGTTACGATCAACTTTTAAGTAATTAACGGAAATGCGTAAAAGACTCGGACAAACAACGAACCGGTCACAGAGGGTGATACCATCACGTGACCTGGTCCTAAGAGAGTCCTAAGGCATATCTACATTGCAATTAAACGGGTCAGAACTGAAGTCAAAGCAAAAGTCAAACTTTTGCGATATTCGGCTCCGAACCGGGTCAATATAGCAAATGGCCGAATCAAACGAGCTTAGACAAGTTTACATACTCAATATCGTGTTTTATAAGTGTTCAAACAGGTTTCATATCATCTATTTTACAGATTATGCAAGAATCGCAAAAATGGCTTTCTGTTGACTTTTTAAGTATACGTTTGACTCGACATTTGAACTAGTTAGAGTGGTGATCAGGGGGAACCCTTTTAGAGGTTTATTACCCACATAAATACCAACACATAACTACTTTTGATTCGACAATTCACTGGACCATTCGTGATTTATCGCAAAGTCAATTGTTAGTTACGACGGATTGACTTTTAAGCTAAACTAAGCAAAAACAAGGCCATAGAAGGTTTGGCATACTTACAGAGACTTAGAGCACGACTTAGAATTATAGAAGAACACTTGGGAGCTTCAGGAATGAGCAGAAGATGTGTTTTCAGGTGTGATGAACTTATGCACAATGTAGGCCTATTTATAGTGAAAGAATGACCTCTAGATCATTACAACTCAGGCTACAAGTGAGTATGGATGTTCAGCAGGTGTCCTAAGGTGCTAGGGGTCAGGTAGAGGGCACCCATGCCTCATTGATTGCTCACAAGTTCGTCTACAAGCCAAATCATTGAATCTGCCCATACTTTCTGCATCTGTATGGTTCACGCGGCCCGCATGGGAGATCAGGTAGCCTTTTACGCGGGCCGCCTGGATCCTTAAATCAGACGCGTATAAACAGAAGGGTCGCGGCCCGCATTAACTTACCCCATTCTTTAACGCGGCCCGCTATGGTCAGTTTCTCAAGATTTTTAAATCTTTTATAATCATTACGAAATCTTTGTAATTAATAACGAAATCTTTGGTAATTAATAACCTGACCTTTCGGGTTTGACGGGGTAACTTTGCGATTTGGCCCTTGATTATTTACAACTAAGGGCCTCGTGGTATTTACCCGCATTGTTAAGTCCCCGGTTAGTTTGTTAGTTATCTGGAAAGCCTTAACTTTCATTGTTGACGCTTTTAACCTTTCTCATACGAATTTGATCATAACTTTCTCGTTTTAAAACGGAACTCCGCGGAATTTATATAGTACATTCTAGTGAGCGTATTTTACTGTTACAAAGCCTCGGGTACGTCAAAGGGTCACTCAGAGGTATAATTAAACATGTTGACACAGTTAACCCCCTGCAGCTTGTAATCTCTCACTTTCTTCCGTGTTTCGCTTCCGTACGATCCATGATTTATTCGTTTGAAGGTACGAGCATCGTTTAGGGTTACTATACAGTATACTTACTCTTGGTTGACATTTATAACCCTCGAATTTACATACTTTCAAGGTTGTCAACTTTAGTCCTTTATTTAATATTAAATGCCACGTGTAAACCCAAGACACGTGTCAATACATTATTGGACACAAAATTTCGAGGTGTTACAATCTGGGCGTTTGACGCGGCCCGCGTAAGGTTTTGCTAAGCCTTACGCGGCCCGCCTGAGACCTGTTGGCAGATTTCAAATCTTTCCATTATTGCAGCTTGGCTCTTGGCTCTTCGAAAGGGTACTTCTTGCATTATGAGCCCTCCTTATTTACGTATAAGGGCCTCGAGACTTTTACCTACTTTGATAAGTCCTTGGTCACTATGTTATTACCCGAAAAGTCAAAATTTTCAACGTTGACGCTTTTAACCCCTCATATACGAATTTCATCATAACTTTCTCATATTATAACGAAACCTTATGAAATTTTTATCGTGCATTCTAGTGAGCATAATTAATCGTTACAAAGCTTCGGGTTTGCTAGAAGGTCACTCAGAGGTATAACTTAAAAAGGTTGACACATTTAACCCCTGTAGTTTGTAATCTTGCACCTTCTTTCATATTTAGCTTCGTATGATCCATGATCTATTCGTTTGAAGGTATAAACATTTTGTAGGGCTATTCTAGGATATATTTATCCTTTGTTGACATTTTGAACCCTTATATTCACATACTTTCCATGTTTTTCAACTTTAGTCCCTTTAGAGTATTCTTTCTCACGTTCAAGCTTATGACACGTGTCAATACATTATAGGACGTGAATTTTCGAGGTGTTACACTTGGTACTTGACTGGCTGATGGAGTGATAGAAAACCAGCAAAAAGACAAATGTTTTGGGCTTGGCTTCTTGTGAGCACCCCTTCATTGATGTTGCCAATGATTTGGTTAGGTGGATGAGATCTCAAGAAGATTAAATCTCCTTGGTATGGTATGATGGCATTTGTTGGTGAAGGCTGCAGATGTGTATCATCTGAGCTAACCACTGCTGGTGACTTTGATGATCCAGCAGTGGCTTCATAAGGTGGTGGAATAGGAGGTAAAGGTGTGGACACACGCTGACTTTGATCCACTGTTTGAGGATTTTTATCAATAGTGTTTGATGATGTGGAAGCAGGGGTTAAGGTGCTACTTTGGTCAACAACTGTTGAGGTAGCAGTGGTTGAGCTTTGACAGCTGTTTTGAACATCTGCTGTTCTTCCCATTTTGACTGACTTTTGAGGGATGATGATTTCATACCCATAGTCTGGTGTTGAGTCCTCTGATGGACCTACACTGTTAGTCTTGACCGCAGTGTTTTCAAAAGTGAATTTATTAAGATCAAACAAATCAGCAGGATTTGCTGGGATTTTCATTGATGAAAGTTCATTGAACTTTACATTCAAAGTCTCCTCCACTGCCTTGGTCCGTGTATTAAACACTTTGTAGGCCTTGGTAGTGGTTGAGTATCCCAGGTGATAACCACAATCTACTTTTAAATTCAAAATAAAACATGGGCAGCCAAATACTTTAAAGTATGAGATCAGTGGTTTGATTTTATACAGAATTTCATAAGCAGTCTTTTTGTGCCTGGGGTTGATTAAAACTCTGTTTTGGACATAGCAAGCAGTGTTTACTGCTTCTGCCCAGAATGTCAAAGGCAAACCTGGGTCAGCAAGCATGGTCCTAGCAGCTTCAATCAGAGTCCTATTCTTTCTTTCAACTACCCCATTTTGCTCTGGTGTTCTAGGGATGATGTACTGCCTTACAATCCCTTTCTTCACACAGAAGGCATCCAACTCCTTATTTTTGAATTTTGTGCCATTGTCACTCCTGAAGACTTTTACTAGAAGATCAAATTGCTTTTCAACCTGTGTCACAAAGTCTTGCAAAATGCTTGCAGTCTCATCTTTTGAGTGTAAAAAGAAAGTCCATGTAAACCTAGAAAAGTCATCAATAATAACCAGACAATATCTCTTCTTTTTGAGACTCATGACTTGAACTGGGTCAAACAAATCCATGTGCAGCATTTGCAAACACTGGGTTGTTTTGGACTCTTCAATGGACTTAAAAGAGCTTTTATGCTATTTTCCTTTTAAACAGGAAACACAATGCTCAGGACATGAAAACAATTTTTGTGGTAGGCCTCTTACTAGGCCATTTTTTGAAACTTCAGTGATTGTCTTGAGATTTGTGTGCCCCAGTCTTCTGTGCCAAAGTTCTTTCTCTTTGTTAGAGGCAGCTGAGAACAGACAGGCATTAGTTCTGGGACATTCTTTTGACATATCAACAACATAAACATTGGCACTTCTTTGAGCAACAAGTTTTGTTTTTCCAGTTTTTATTATTGCTTCAATCTTTTCAACCATTTCTGGTCCAACAATCCTACAACACTCCTTTGTGAAGAATGACCCATACCCCTTATCACTCATTTGTGAGACACTCAGGAGGTTGAATTTCAGATTGTCTATCAGATTGACATTTTCAAATTTTACATTTCCAGACTGAACTGTACCAGACCCCAGAACTTTCCCTTTACTATTATTCCCAAAGGATATATCACCCCCTCCATGGATTTTGAAATCTTTGAGTAGGGCTTTACATCCTGTCATGTGCCTGGAGCCTCCACTATCTACATACCAAAGACTATCTAAGCATGCAGAAGCTCCCTGCACATGAAGTAAAAGGATTAGTTCATTAAGGTCTCCAAAGCCAATAAGGCTTTGGATGGCGTCTCAACAGTGTCTGGGATGGTGGCAGATGCATGGACAGTGGTTAGCTCAGGGTTTTGAACATTTTTGGGAATGTTTTTCTCTAACCACTGTTGGGGGTCTTGGCCAATCACCTGTTGATAACCAAAAGGATGCATGTTCATTCTTGGTTTAGAGGGCTTTTTGTAAGCCTCATAAGCATGTGGGATCCTTTGGTATGATGGTTGCCCTTTGCCTCTCTTGAATTGATTGGCAGGAGGTGCATCAGTCACTTGAACATCTCTTTGAACAAATGTTTGATTCAGCTGTTTTGTGACAGCTATTTGGACAGGGACAAACAGTGGTTATTTCTTGGTGAATTTGACAGATGATGCTGATGAACTTAAGGATGTTTTTGGAATGTACTCATTCTTTTTTCTCATCAAAGTTTTTGAGATACACACATTCCTTAGTTTTGTGGTTATTTTTACCACAGACGGTGCAGCTTTCAGCAGGTACAATGACACTTGTTTTGTTTAGATCATGTGCTTTTAGATGAAAACAGTCTTTTGTTAGATGATTCTTTTTTTCACAAAAATCACAAAACAAGTTTTTAATCTTTTCTCTCTTCTTCCTTTTCTCAGATTCCTTTGCAACAGAGTTTTAAACTACTATTGGGATACCTTTGATAGGAATGACCTTTGATTTTGGAGCTTTAACACCATCAGTGGTTGTGAAATCCATTGGTTTGAAGTTTTCTAGGATGTCACACTCATCAGACCATGTGGGTTTAAATTGATATTTCTCAATCTCCTCAAAAGTTGAGGATCCCACAATCTCCTCAAAGGTTGGTATTATTTCAGTTGAACCAGCTTGTTTTTCAGCAGTGCTTACAAGATCATCATATTTTCTATGTCCTATACCAAACTTGACATTGCTTTCAAGCTGTTTTGCAAGCATAACCTCATACCCTTTACAAGATTCCACCCATCTTTCACAGGTAATCTGGGTGGACTCCAACTCCTTTTTGCAAACTTGGTATTTTTCTACCATAGTTTGGAGTTGTGTTTTGGTTATGCTCTGCTCTTTTTTGAGACTGTTGATCACTTTATCCTTTTCAGCCAATTTGTTTCTAAGTTCTTTTAACGACTTTTCAAATTTGACTTCGTCAGACAAGACTTTATCCGTAAGGTTTTCATTTACCTCTTTAATGTTAGCAAATGCAATAATATATTTGTCTGAACATAGTGTTTCAAGAACTTGAGGTGTTACCTTGGCAGCAGCCATCATGGCACAATTACATTGATGATCACTTTCTTCATCAGCTCTCCCTTCTTCCTTACCAGCTTTCTTCACTTCTTCTTTCTCTTTGTCTTCTTTGGACCAAGGGTCAGACAGTGGTTCAATAAGGGTTTTTGAATTTTCTCCCAGATGTAGTTCACCAGCAACTGCAGTAACCACTGCTTCAGCAACTTCATCCACTGTTTCAGCACTTAGCTGTTCACCTTCAGTTTCTACCCCTTCTGGTATTGACTCTAATTCCATCAAACAAAATTCATCATCAAAAGTATCATTAGAAGCATAGAGAGAAAGTTTTCATCACCAAGTTCATCAGGCATGCTGCTCCAATCAACAAAGCCTTATGTGAAAAAGCTTTGCTGATCTGGTTGTGCCACTGTTGGAGCAGCTTCTTGAGGTGCAACAGGTTGCACTTGTGCATGAGGAACAGGGGCCTGAACATACTGAATTTGTGGAACAGTGTTTGAACATAATGCACAGGCACAGGGGTTGCAGCATAGTGAGCAGTGTTAACATGTGCTGCAGCGGTATATTGGGTATAGTGCACAGTGTTTTGTTGTTGTGGTCTAGGGTTTGAGCTAGGATGAGTAATTATTGGACTAGTGGTTTGACTCCTGCATTCCCTAGCAAAATGACCTAGCCTCTTACACTTATAACACTTAATTTTTGACTTATCCAACCCCACCCTTAAATTCCCATGAAGCCTTGGGAATTTTCTCCCTGTTCTTTTGTAGAATTTGCTTGTTCTAATACTAAGCAAAGCCAATTGATGCAAAATGTCCATCTCTTCTAAGTCAGTGGGATCAAAATGTTGCAAATCATTGAGTTCAAAGCATAAGTTATCTGACATCTGGTTTTCACAATTTGCAGTGAAAGCATAATTTGCAGAGTGAGGATCAGAGTTGTTAAAACCAGCAGTTATGCCAATAAAATGATCAAAACTCTGATCCTTACTGTTGCTACCAGATTCTTCCTGACCAAAAAGAGCTGTGCTGCCAAATGAATAGTCATCTGCAACTTTTCCAGACTCTTGCAACCTCTTTTTCTGGTTTAACTCCCTTTCATAAGTCAGGAGTCTACCATGAAGTTGGGTCAGGGTCAGATCTTTGAACTCAGCTGAATTTCTAGTGACAAAAGCAATTGTGTCCCATTTTTCAGGTAGTGATCTAAGAAACCGGCTATTTTGAGTTGCATTTGGAAATGTAACTTTAACAAGCCTTAGTTCACTAATGAGACAGATAAAACATTCAAACTGTTGGGTTAATGATTCAACCTTAATGTGACAGAATGTTTCATACTACTGATTCAGAATTTCCCTGTTGTTTTCAATGACCTCTTCCGTTCCCCCAAATTGTTCCTTCAATGCATCCCACAATTCTTTGGCACTGTTACAATGTAACAGCCCAGCATAGATTTCATTGGGTAATGCAGATGCTATGATGCTAAATGCTTTGGCATCGAGTTCGAACTTTTGAAAATCAGTTTCAGTATTGTTTTCAGTTGGTTTAGGTACGAACTTCTTTGTATCCTCAGCACTTGGCACAATACGAACATGGGGACCAAAAACAACAGACCTCCAACATCCAGTGTTCTGTTGAGCAAGGATGTGACCCATCCTTCTCTCCCAGATGTTGTATTCATTACGTTTAAGCATGGGTGGTTTGAAAAGAGAGCCAATGTTGTTTTTATCATCTTGTGATTGTGACGTCATCCTGGTTGTTTTACAGGCACTGATTAATCAACTTTAATGGTGATTAAACCTTACTCTGTTTTTCAACAAAACGAACAAACTATCAGTATCAACGATTGCGAGCTGAACTATTTATGTCAAAATGATTGTTAAATCAAATTTGACTGTCCAAGCTTTGATACCAATTGTTAGGATCTGCGTTTGGTTTTGATTGTGTTTTACGTTTGAATAAAGATGAAGATGAATGAGTTATGCAGCGGAATTATAATGGAAACAAACTTTGTACACAATCAAACAGGAGAATTGCTTTAATCAAACATTTTCAACAAAGAACCGAAAGATTGAATTTATTTCAATAACGATTATAATGCATGAATGAATACAAACTCCCCCTCAGCCTAAGCTCACGGTATTTGTTCGTGTAGGAAAGAAATGGTGAAAGAGCTAATAGAACAGCACAGAGCACTGTTCTATTTATAGGCACGAGCAAACCACTGAAGCATCTAAGCTGACGTCACCATGAAAGTGACATCTAACCTCCTAACAAACTCTAACCTCTGATCTATACAACCTCTGCTATGCTAACTACTGATTTTACAATACATTACATAAAGTAAACAAAACTACTGCTGCAACCTTCCAGTGCTGTGAACCCAGCAGTACTTGTCATGATCAGCAGTGCTTAACTCAAGGCAGTAGATTGGGCAGCAAGGCTTTAGTTCTTCATCAGTCTTCGACTAGATCAGCAATTGTAGGTCAGCAGTTTGTATGATCAGTAGATAGGAGGTCAGCGGATGTTGAAATCACTTTCAAGGGGAGAGACTTTATGCATAACATCTGCTTATTCTGGATTCACTGACCTGATCCAGTTTTGGTTCTAATTATCTGTTCCTCTGATAGGGTTCAATCCCAACAAAAAGAGTAATTTCACTTCAAGTGTTAATTCCGCACCAAAGTGATCTCGTGTGAAGCTTAATTTCGTTTGAAGTGTGATTTTGCATCAAAGTATTTTTGTTTGAAAGTCTGATTCCATTTGAAGACTTATTCTGCACCAAATCTCATTTCGTGTCAAGATCATTTCACGTCAACCGAGTGTCAGTTTATTTCAAGTTGTTTGATAAGTGATTAAACTGATTGTGTTTGTTTGATTGTTTTTGTCCAGGTATATTGATTCAAGAAACGTTCATCATGGCTGAAGAATTCTACAACACTTTCTACAATGCGTTTACCTCAGATACAGTGGAAGCTTCAGATGTTACACCCAAAGCAATAACAAAAACAATTAAAGACAACATTAAACATGATAATTTTTATGGAACTTACTCAAAACCACCTAAACTTGAATACATTGAAGATTATGTTTGGTGGAAAGAAAGGTTTATCAACTGGACTAAAGCTTATGCACATGAAAGCTGGTATTGCTTGGAGTTTGGCTACGATAAACCTATTGATGACAAAGGAGAAGAAATCCCGCTCAAAAGTTTCACAGAAAAAGACAAACGAAGATTTTCATATGAGAAGAAAATGATCGCTTTGATTCAACAATCCATCCGAGATGATATTTTCTCTTTATTAATTCATGATGGTCTTCAAAATCTGTGTGGGAAGCTTTACGGGTGAAAGCTGAGGAGGGTAAACAAATCCAGAAAAACAAAATTGCGTTATTAAAAAAAGGAATTTGATTTGTTTGATAGTTTGAAAGGAGAGACTATTAGGCAAATGATTGAAAGCTTTTGTCACCTGAAAATTGAACTTGAAAGGTTTAAAATTGTGAAAACAAGAGAAGAAATAATTGACAAAGTAATTGAAGCGTTACCACGAGCTGATCAGTGGCAAACATTTGTGTTTATTTTGAAAAATGATGTGTTGTATGATACAATTTCTCTTGATGTGTTGTTAGAAAAAATTGAAAGTCATGATCTGTAATTGCAAAAACAAAGCAAGATGAGCAGTTCGTCAGATAATCAGAATGTTGGTCTGTATTACATAGGCAATTTACCTTCGGTAAAAGCTAATAGTTCACCAAAGACAGCATTCAGTGGTGAGAAGATGAAAGAACCACAAACAACCTCATCAAGCTACAATTCTGGATATCATTCATATTCAAAAGCAAGTCCTACAGAAGCAGAGGAGATATTGTGCAACATTGCTCTCAAGTTGAAAAATTCTCCGGCAATGAGCATAAATGCAGCTAAACAGCAAACGAGTTTCCTTGCATCAGTTCTGGAATCGTATGAAGGTCTAGTTGCAGGCAAAATTGGAAACTCCGAATTAACCAAAGAAGACTACGACCAGATTGATCCAAAAGAGATGGAACTCATTGACATCCGTTGGTGTTTGGCAAGTTGCATTCGCAGAGCTTAGAGATACATGGAGATTACCGGGAAGCAATCATTAGGTGGTCCATCAAAAAAAACTTGGATTTGATAAATCCAAAGTGACCTGCTTCAAATGTAAGCAAAAAGGTCATTTGAAGAGAGAATGCAATAATTCTGCAGTTGGTAGAAATGAACGTCCATTCAATGATGATGACTACCGAAAGGCAATCTACCACCGAAGCAAAGAAGAGCCAAAAATGATTGAAGATAAACCCAAAGAAAAGTCAAGAGCTTGTGCAGTTTTTCATGATGATGAAGGATATGACTGGAGTGAAATTCTTCCAGAAGAAGATCGTATTGATTATTGATTCAAAATTAGATCAAAGGAAGATGCAGAAACTCTTCACAAAAAATATGAGCATTATGCTTTTATTACTGAGAAAAAAGAGAAAACTCGAGAAGAGATTTTGAAAGAGAAAACTGAGAGAGAAATTTTCATTACTGGATGCAAAATGGAGAAGATGCAGGAAGAATATGAAAATGCTATGAGAAACAAAAGATGGGATAAGAATCAAGAATGTTATGTCAACAAAGAGGGTGAACCTGTTGTTCCCAGGAGTGACATAGTTCATGATGATGTTCTTTTAGTAATTCCTCGATCCGGTGAATATTATTCAAATGTTGCAAAAGACAAAACATATGTAAAAAGGCTGGATAAAATCATCAGAGATGCTATGACAACAAATCTAAGGAAGAGGAATGAAGAAAGAATGAGGAAGAATATTGAGAATCTGGTTGATGATTTGAAGAAGATCGCTGAGGAGGTCAAGGTTGAAGAAGTTAAAATTGAAGCTACTAAAGAACAAGATGAGAAAGTAGCTGAGAAAGAAAAGCTGGAAGAAAAGGTAGTTGAAAAAGAAAAGGCTGCTACTGAAGAACAGCAAGTTGAAGAAGTTAAGAAGAAGATGGAAAGTTCGGTAGAAGTGAAGGTTGAAAGTTCAGCAGATGTTGTTGGTGATGCTGGTACTGGTGAAGAAAAGAAGAGTGAAGCTGATCAGAAGCAGACAGAAGCAAACACCGAGGTGTCAATCACTGAGGTAAATTCTGATTCTAATATCTTAACTGAAACTATTGAATAGTGCAAGAAGTGCATGGAACTGTGCAGTGCTTGTACTAAGAAAGATGAAAAATTCAGAACAAGAGATCTTGATTTCAATAAAATTGAAAAAAATTTCAAAGAAAAATGCAAAGAAATGTTAGAAAACCAAAAAGTTTTAAAAGATAATAATGAAATACTTTCAGCAAAATGTAAAAAGATAGAAAAAGAAAATGAAGTTTTGAAAGAAAATGTTTCAAAAGTGACAGAAGAATGTTTACAAAAAGAAAAAGTTTGTCAGGAAATGAAAAAGGAGTATGATTCAATAAAATTGGCTTATCACATTACAAAAGAATCATATGAAAAAGTAAAAAGTGAAATGAACCTTGTTCAATCAAGATTGAAATATTGTTCTGAAACAACTGATACGTTTAAGCGACAGTACGAAATAAAGCAACAAGTTGTAAATTCTTACATTGAGGATGTTGTTAAGCTAAAACGTCAGATTGCTGATTTAGAACAGGATAATAACAAGTTAAAAAGTTACTATGCGTCGTCATATGTGCTTGAAAGAATTTTCAACATAAAACCGGATGGAAAAGATTCTGAGCAAAACAAAAAGGGAATTGGCTTAGAGTTTCATCAAGTTCCACCACCGGAAAAGTTTGTATTTTATGATGATGAAAAGGTCGAAAAAGGTTTCAACATGGTAGATCAATTGCCAGACAACATTGACATAACCTATTCCAAATCTGATGATTCTAGTGATTCAGAGGTGGTAGGTAAAGTCGTTGAAAGTGTGCTGAAAGAAGAGTCGGTTGATACAGGTAAATCTGAATCACAGGATGAAAATGAAGGTAATTTTCATGATGGATATCTGAAAAACACAAAATCCGAGAAAAATTTGAATGATGATTCAAAAGGATTGGTGTATACCATGATTGGATCGGACAAATTATTCTTAGATGTTGTTTTCCCGATTCAGAATGTCATTTCAGAAAAGATTGACAAAGTTTTCAAAATGGTTGAAATTGAAAAGTCTGAAATTCCAAAGTTTGCTGGAAAAGGTCACAAAACTTTTTATAACAAACCTGGTTACAAGAAGAAAAACATGAAGGCTGGGTTGGGTTATAAGAAGAAACAAAATTGGAAGAAAAATGAAACACCAATTTTTCAGGCAAAAATGAATTTTGTTCATGGAACAACTTCAGAAGAAGAGAAAGAACTAAAATTTAGACGACAGAATAATGAGAGTTCTTAGCTCAAAAGAAAAAGCAACAACCACAGGTCAAAGATGTATCCAAGAGAACATGTTTCAAATATGATCAAATTGGACATCTTGCTCGCAAGTGTCCAAATCTGAAACCTGTTGATGTTGACAAAAAGAAGTCTGAAAATGTTGAGAAACAAAAATCTGAGGATGTAAAACAAAGGTCAACCAGATTTGATTCGAAACAAAGTTGGAGGTACTATACAAACAAGTTTGTTTCAAATCAAAATTGGAAATCAAACCCAAACAGGTTCGATTTAAGACAGACCTGTAACTTTCACACACCCAGATTCAGAACAACACAAAGTTGGAAAACATCAGTTGATATGACAAAACCCCAACAATTTTGGAAACCAAATGTTGTTCGAAATCAAAATGTTCAACAAGACTCACATTTTTTCAAAAGAGGTGCTTCAAAAGGTCAAACTTGGTCAGTTAAGAAACCAATGATTTCAAAAGTTGATGAAAAAGTTGAAGTCAAAATTGATAAGATATTTGTGAAAGATGACAAAGATTTTCTGACATTGAATGAAGTTTACTGTGTTGAGATGCCTAAGGTCAAACAGACCTAGGCAAAATTGTTCAAGTAATTGAATACTTTGACTGTACAGATGCTCAACAAAACCGAAGATTGTGAGAATGGAAGTTGGAGCAGCCTGGCACAACGAGAGGAGGAGGCTGCTAGACCCTGCTTTGATTGAAACAGGGAGTTTATTTGTTTTCTGTACATAAATAAACAATATTTCAAAATCTCTAAAAATTGAAAAATTTAAAAACCAAAAATATGTTTTTAATTTTTCTCAAATATTCAAAAATACAAAAATATATGTTGATTGAATATGCCGAAACCCTCACGGCGGAACAAACATGATTAATTTCACAAGATTGAAAAACGGTTTTCAAACTATAAAAGATCAATGTGTTGTAAATCATGGGGGTATTTACTGCTTTTCATGCAATTCGGTACACATTAAGCAGAAGATGGATGGCGAGACAAAGCTATCAGTGTCGGTTTGTCAAATTTTCTTTAAATGGTTTTGCATTTTAGGGGGAGTAAGAGTTTTCAGAAAATACAAAAACATTTGAAAATTTGAAAAAAGCCAAGAACATGATAAAATTCGAAAAAGAGTTTTTTGTGTAAAAAGAGGAAATGATAGTACATCAGTAGACAATCACAGTACGCTAAAGAAATGGAATGTTCTAAAAGTGATAAACGGTTTCACTGATGTTGTGCCAGTAGATTTTTACACGCTTAGTAGACTGTGTTTGAGATATAAACCTAAATTTCAAACTTACTTATCTCGTGGGTAACATCTCTCGGATATATAAGTAACCCCTGAAATCTTGTTTGAAGGGTTTCTATTTCTGACATACTAGGCCTTTGTGCGTGGTGATATCTGGGGTATTATACCAGGACTTCTGATTTTGCGGGAGCAATAGCCTAGTCCTCGTATAATACTTTGCATTTGCTTTAATCTTAAAGCTCGCCCTCAGCATAAAAAATGATGAAACATTGGAAAATGCTAATCATGTGCTGTTGAAGAAAAGATCCCCAAACGGGACACACCTAAAGTTGAGCCGTCATCTCTTTGCTGAACGGAAGTTCTGACCTGAGCTCTCACGGTTTCGCATTTACCCGTTTACAGATACCATTAATGTACATTCACCTGTAAGACAGAATATAGGAGTCTGGATACGAGAGTATATTCTGAGGTGGGACACGCGAATAAGTTTAAGTTTTTAAAACACTAATCTCGTATCTCAAATCAATTGAAGTTTGTGTGAAAATTTAAGTGGACAAGTATACTGACAATCTAAGTGAATCGTTTAGAACTTAAAGTGTTTAAAGCTCAATGGTACTAGTGATTTGTCATAAACTGATATGATCCTCTGACACGAACTCAAACAAAAATATAGTCTGTAAATATGTTTGTAAATATTTCTTTACTGCTTTATATTTCAGAAAATAAAAAAAAGATTTTGATTCATCATTATTTTCGACAACCGATGTCTGAGTGCTGAGTTTCAAAATCTAAGTATGCTGATTGTGTTTCTGAAAATAAATCAAGTTCATTAATTTGAAACTTGAAGTTTTCAAATCAAAATTCAAAAACAGTTTGTGATATCTCCAAGGTCATTAAATTGGACTTGGATGATTAACCATGTAAGATTTGGATGCTTATATTGTTAGAGAGCCAGTTTCCGATACGTTTCGCTGAAACTGCCAAATATTGGAAGTTTGTTGATAAGGGGAGTGGTTAAAGAGTTTAAAAGAGCCAGATTACAATTTCTGGACAATTTCAAAGGTTTGTTACTTATGAATGTTTAAGGATTGTAGGTATTCCAGATTACGATCCCGACAGCAGAGTCTAAGGGGGAGTCTGAATACAAGCTTGAAGTAAGGGGGAGCATGTAACCGGAAAGCAAGGTGACGACCCCTAAAGCACGGAAGCTTAACGAAAGGGGGAGCCTGAAGAAAGTTGTTTATGAAAGAGCCAGAAGCAGATCTAGGTATAGCATTCAAGATGGAAGCTGATGGAAGAAGAGAAAGATAGATGGATGCTTACAGTGTAAGACAATTTGGACAAGAGCCAAAAGACTGATCAAGACTGAAGATGTGTCATGCAAGAGTTTAGACACTGAAGACTTCGTCAACATCCAAGGGGGAGTCTGTTAGTGCACTATGTCTGTTGACTTCGTCTTGTATCACGTCATGTATAGGATTGATAGATCAGTGCACGTAGTTCAAGAAAGTAGATGTTTAAGTAATTTCGCATGAAAGGTACATAGAGTGATTTCGCACGGAATTAGATTCCGTATGAAAGTGATTTCGTTTGTAGCCGGTTCAAGCGAAATTAGGTCACCTATATATAGGTCTCAAGCGAAATTATTTGCAAGGGTTTTCTGATTTGGTACCGAAGTGCTGCCAAATTTTGTCCAGGTGCTGTAAGACTTTCAAATCAATAATAGAGACATATTATAAGTGAATCAAGCTGTTATCGTGTCCGTTTCATTGATTCCGCCCCTGATTCGGATAAACAACTCTTCTGAACGACTCATTCGGGTCATACAACGATCCTACACTTTGAGGGGTTCGGTGTGCTAAAATAAACTTTCTTGATCGATAGGGACTAAAAGCGTTAAAAAGTGCATAAGTTTGCATTTTCACGCATATCTTACGTTCTGAATATATCCGGACATCCAAAAATTTATGTAATCATTAAAATATTATATTTTAGTGTTTGGCATAATAAAAATCCATTCGTCGCGCAATTTGGATCGTTTTTCGCGTTCGTGCGTATTTCGTCGTAATTAAGGGAATATCGCGATCGTACGACCAAACGAACCGACATCCGACATATTTTTGAGCATGTTTCAAGTCCCCTATACTTAGGCATCATTGTAGAGCCTTGAAAATGGCTTAACAGGCCTTAAACGCATCAAAAATGGCCTTAAAAGCATGCAGGGACTGAAACTGTAATTTATCAAACTTGTTTGCTGAACAGAAAGCTCAGGCGGCCCGCGTAAGCCCCCCCTTGAATCTTACGCGGCCCGCCTAAAACTGTCAGACCTGCAAAAACCATTTTCCAGCCTGTTTCCAGCTGTTCCAACTAATTTGGGGGCTTGCAAATGGTATTTTTGAACCTATGGGCTTGTTTTCAAGTGCCCAAGGTATTACAAATCAGGGGGTACACATGTAAGGCCATGATTAAAGCTCGTTTTTCAAGAAACGAACCTAACGGTTCTAGTTTTCCTATAAATACCCCCACCCTCTTTGTTCAAAACCCACATTTGATTCTGAGATTTCTCTAAGTTGAGGTGTTTTATCACTTCATACCTAAGAATACTTGGAAATCAAATCTCTTGTGGACCCTTTGTAAGTTCTCTTTCGTTCTTTTTATGCGTTTTTAGCTTAAAAGTCAAACTGAGTTTGACTTTCTGTATTGACCAGTTTATGGTCAACACGAAGTTCGTTTGAACTTCATAACGTGAGCGTAATCACGATGATTATAGACCCTAGTGACTATACCTACTGATTACCACGTTATTTAGGCGTAGTGACGAGTCGTACTTTCGGCCAAAATGCGTATTCTTGCGTATTTTGTAACCAAACTACTTTTAGGTATCAAAACCGTTTATTTTGATACCAAAACTGTTTTCAAACCTCATTAAACATGTTTTTAACATGTTTAACTTGTCACTTTTAGATTTAGTGCTTATATAGGGTCGTAAGGTAAGCGATCTAAACATTCGCTTATACTTTCGAACCCGACCCGTTTGGTCGATCATTAGGATCCGGCCAAGCACATTAGGTGACCATAGTTGCATAGGGAATAACCTTACGAGGTTATACCTTATGGTCACTTCGTTTAAGTAGTTGTATGATAGGTAGTTTATATGCTTTAGGAAAATTACCAAAATACCCTTTTTGCGCCAAAATTCATTTTAAGCATATGAAACATAACTTTTAACACCTAAACTGATTTGGCAACAATATTAGACATGTTAAGTTTTACTTATCATAGGACTAGTTAGGCGATCCGAACCCGTTTCACGCAGACGACGCGTTAAAGTAGCATAAGCTACCTAAACGGGTCGTAATGGGTCGTAAGCACTTAGGTTAGGTTTCATTTTAGTATGTAGGCTTTGTTAAACCATATCATATGAGTTCCAATACTCATTTGGTTTACGGAACCTCATACTATCCGATCTCCCGATTTAGGTCCGGTTATTTGTGTAACTATATATATTAGGTACCGTTTGATTCCGTGATCCCTCTAGCTTTGCTTGATTGTTATTCAAGACTTCTAAGCACCCTCAAGTGAGTATATAGTCCCCTCTTTTACTGTTTTCAAACTGTTTTGGGGTGAAACACATGTGCCTACTTGTTACTTTCATGCTTTCCATGTTTTCATATCATATACTTGCTATGTTCATTAGTACACTATTAGTACATGATTTCAGTTATGCTTTGCTATGTATGTTGACTGAGCATGCTAGCACATTGATTTATATTACATTTCTGCTATGTATGTTGACTGAGCATGCTAGCACATTGTTTTACATTACATTTTTATGCTTTGTATGTTAACTTAGCATACTTAGTACATTGATTTACATTACATTTTCTTTTGCTATGTATGTTTACTTAGCATACTAGCACATTGTTTTACATTACATTTACTGTTACATATGGTTACTTAGCATATGAATACATTGTTTTACATCTCTACCTTATATGTTTACTTAGCATACTAGGTACATTATTTTCATAAAACATGCTTACTTTTGGTATATCATTTGGTTTGTTTAACGAAACTAATACATTCATTAACACCGATCATGCCGCTTGGTAGTAGGTAGTGGTACCATAGGACTTGACATCTCCCGTTCCTAAAATCCTAGGTTTGTTTGGGTGGAAGGAATGACTGAATCCGAAAACATTTTTGATAACCTTTACTCTAAGGTTATCCTACTGTCTCAAGGCTTGGATGTAGACGTTTTACAATACCGCATAGATGTTTGTATCAGTAAAGCATGCATTATTTTACAAAGCATAACTTTTGATTTATTCAAATACTTTGTTTTGTACATTTTTACATTTGGTTTAAGTAATCACATTTTACTTACCTTACATAACATTTGTTTACACATTACATGATTTACACTTGATGGTTTTCACATAAACATTTGACATTTGACTATACATAAACATTTTACATTGGTGGTTTGGTTGGGGTAAGTGATTTAAGTAACGAGACATGTGTAATATGATAAAAGCATGGTGGATACGCCGCTGGTACTTCCTATATATAAGTGCTTTTATGGTAATACATATCGTAGCGTTATTTAAACCATTTAAATTTTGACATAATACATTTTACACTTATAACATATCTTCATGAAACATTGTTTTACAAACAACTTATTTTATACAAATTCCTTTTACTTGGTTATTCACTTAACCTTACATTATTCTTTACATATCATCTATTTTATCATCGCTTTTCAAATGACTTATAAAAGAAAACATTTTACAAGGATCATGACTAACTTTTCTTAAACATTTTTCTTTAAACTTATAAGTCATGAATCCTATTTTCATAAAACCTATGTATCTCACAGGCATTTTTATGCTGACGTACCTATTTTCACATGTGTTTTCAGGAAATGATGCATAGGATTGATCAAGATACACTTAGGCGGACTTGGGCCTTAGTGACATTAAAAGACGCAAGACTAGTTAATTATGTTATGTTTCCTTGTTTGTTAAGACATTGTAACTTCTTTTAATCAATAAACCAAAATTTCAATTTCCATGTGTTATGAAACAATGATTCTGTTACAACACTCCCCGACGTTTCCGCCACGATTTGTTGTTTTACGTGGTCGGGGTGTGACATCGGCCACCACATTCACTTTGCCAGGATGATAGCGAATTTCATAGTTGTAGTCGTTAAGCAATTCCACCCAACGCCTCTATCGCATGTTCAGTTCCTTTTGGTCAAAGATGTGTTGAAGGCTCTTATGGTCAGTGAAAACCACACACTTAGTACCATAAAGGTAGTGTCGCCAGATCTTTAACGCAAACACAATTGCACCAAGTTCTATATCGTGAGTAGTTTAGTTTTTCTCATGTATCTTGAGTTGATGAGAGGCATAAGCAATAACCTTGTCCCGCTGCATGAGCACACAGCCCAAACCACGGTTCGAGGCATCACAATATACCACGAAATCGTCATTCCCGTCAGGGAGAGTAAGAACAGGAGCGTTACACAAAAGAGTCTTAAGAGTCTGAAAAGATTCCTCTTGCTCGGGACCCCAAGCAAAAGGTTTCTCTTTCTGAGTTAACGAGGTGAGAGGAACGGCGATTTTAGAAAAATCGGAGATGAATCGGCAGTAACAACCTGCCAATCCTAGGAGGGAACGAATCTCAGATGCAGACTTAGGTGTACTCCTATTCTTCACGGCTTCGATTTTAGAAGGATCAACATGAATACCTTGCTTACTAACAACATGACAAAGAAATTGCACCTCATCGATCCAAAACTCACACTTAGAAAATTTAGCATATAAGCGTTCACCCCGTAGAAGTTCAAGCATCAAGCGTAAATGACGAGCATGGTCAATTCTAGTTTTAGAATAAATGAGAATATCATCAATAAAGTCTATCACAAAACGATCCAAATAGGGTTTACAAACACGATTCATGAGATCCATGAACACAGCGGGTGCATTGGTCAAACCAAAAGGCATGGCCACGAACTCGTAGTGTCCATAACGAGTACGAAAAGAGGTTTTAGGTACATTTCCTCGAGTACACGAAGCTGATGATATCCAGAATGAAGTTCAATCTTTGAGAAACAGGATACACCTTGTAGTTTGTCGAATAAATCGTCAATACGAGGAAGAGGATAACGATTCTTAACGGTAAACTTATTAAGTTCACGGTAGTCGATACACATACGAAACGAACCATCTTTCTTCTTGATGAATAACACGGGAGCACCCCACAGAGAGGTACTTTGACGAATGAATCCCCTGTCGAGCAGTTCTTGCAGTTGGCTGGATAATTCTTGCATCTCGGAAGGTGCAAGTCGGTAAGGAGCCTTAGCGACAGGAGTTGCACCAGGTATAAGATCAATGCGAAAGTCAACGGATCTAGGAGGATGAAGACCAGGAAGATCTTCAGGAAAGACGTCAGGGAAATCACGAACAGGAACGCCACTTATGTTTTTCCCCTTGCCCTTTTGTTCCACCACGTGGGCCAAGAAGGCAAAGTTCTGTTTGCGTAAGCATCTGTTCGCTTGGGTGCATGACATCAACTTCAGTCCTCTCGAAGGTCGGTCTCCATAGACATGCAAAATATCACCGGACAGAAAAGGTAGACGAACAAATTTCTCGTGACAAGCAATCTTGGCATGATCCTTACGCAACCAATCCATGTCGATAATGACATCAAAACCACCCAATTGCATGGGTATTAGATCAATAGCAAACACGTGGTCGTTGAATGTCAAGGAACAACCACTGAGAATATAATCAACTAGAATCGATTTACCATCGGCAATCTCCACCGAAAATGACTTAGGTAACTTAGAGCGCGCACAGTTTAACAAAGATTCAAATTCTACGGACACAAAGCTTCTATTGGCACCAGTATCAAATAGTATCGAAGCGTATAGGTTATTAACGAGAAACGTACCATTAACGACGTCATTGTCATTATGAGCCTGATTAGCATTAAGATTGAACGCTCATCCATGAGCGGCTGGATGCTGGTCCTGGTTCAATTGAGGACACTGATTATGGAGGTGAGTAGTATCTCCACATTTGTAGCATGCGCGGACATCGTTGACTGGCCTTGGATTCTGCTGAGGAGCTAGAAGAGCTGGTAGGGCTGCTTGAGCTGGGGCTTGCTGAGCTGGCTGGGCCGGGTTAACTTGACGGCAATAAGGAGTCATGTGACCATAGCGATTGCAGTTGGTACATAAACGACATGCAGAAGCAACAGGATGATGAAAGTTGCAAGTCGCACACTTGGGGTGAGGCCCAGTGTACTGCCTCTTGACTTCAAGACAGCAGGGTTTGTAGCAGGCACAATAGCATTGCATCGTCAAACCTGAGATCTTCTCCTCTTGTTCTTGCTGCCACTAGGCTGCTGGGTAACTTGATGTGCAGACTTAGAGGGAGCAGGAGTAGCAAACTGCTTATCACGAATGCGGTTATTGTTGAGACTAGCTGCAAGACGGCAGACTTCCTCAATAGTTTCGAGCTGAGCTGCTTCAATAGAATCACGCATAGCAGGAGGTAGACCATTGATGTACTTGGTTATCATGCGCTTAGGAGTAGAAACCAAGTGAGGAACGATCAAGCTGAGCTGCTTGAAACGGGTAGTATAAGCCAGATTATCATCACCGATCTGCTTCAAGTGCCAGAACTTGTAGGATCGTTTTCGGATCCGAACGAGTCATTCAGAAGAGTTTATTCTCAATACGAAAGGCGAAAACAGTCGTATTGAGGTCAATTCAGCAAGAATATCACTTTAACTGTCGATTTTATTGATTTGATGACAATTTACAGCGAGACGACACTTCGGCAGCACTTCGTTGCACAGACCGGAAAGTTACAACTAATCTCGCTTGAACAAGTATTTATTGGCCTGTGATTCCACTTGAGAGGGTTCCAAGCGGAATTAAGATTCCAAGCGGAACTTAATTCCGCGCGGAATTACATGATTTCCTTTCAAGCGAAATTACATCCTTCAAGCGTAATTAACTAAATCTCGAACTACGTGCCCAGATCTAACATTCTATGTATAAGACTCGATACAAGACAAAGTCGACAGACGCATGCACTAACGGACTCCCCCTCGAATGTTGACGAGTCTTAAGTGTCGAGTCTTCAACATCTTCAGTCTTTATCAGTCTTCGGGCTTTTCTTTTGAAGTATCTTTCAATGTAAAGCATCCTCAAATCTCTTCTCTTCTCTATCAACACCAACAGACTCCCCTCGAACTTCTTTACCAGAATCTGAACTTGGCTAATGTCTTCTAATTCTCTTGATCAAATATCTTGATTCTTTAAAGTCTTCAGCATTATCAGCTAGCGTGAATTCAAGCTTCCAAGAATCATAACCTGGCTCTTAGCATCTACAGACTCCCCCTTTCGATAAGCTGTGATCGCAGTCTGGCTTTCACAGGTTCAAGATCGTGACCTGGCTCATACTTTGCTCAGGATCGAAACGTGGCTCTCTAAACACAGAATCCTCAGGAATCGGAACCTGGCTCTTCTCAGATTTTATACATGCACAATCTCTACTACACAATAAATTTCACAAATTTAACATTTGACAAGTTTATATATATCCAAAACTCCCCTTCAACTTAATCCAACATGATTTTACATTTTAAAGCTTCTGATGACCACTTGCAGATAATAAGTTCCAAAATTTTATTCATTTTAAAAACAAACTCCCCCTCAAATTAAGGATCATCATGTTTAGCACTTGGAATTTTGAAAATCAGTTCTCCAACACCAGTTGTCGAAAACCTTTTTGACTTTTTCAAAAAATTATGCTAAAACACACTTAAAATCTTTTTGGAATTTTTGAATAAAAAGAAATGCAGTAAAGAAATATTTACACTCTAGGTCTATATTGTCTGTAAATATTTTTGTGAGTTTGTGTAAGAGGATCATATCAGTTTTTGAGACAAATCACCAACACCGTTAAGCTTTATTTCATTTTAAGTTCTAAACAATTCACTTAGATTGTCAGTATACTGGTCCATTTAAATTTTCACACATAGTTCAACTGTTTCGAGATACGAGATTAGTGTTTTAATAGACTTAAACCTATTCGCGTGTCCGACCACTTGAATATACTCCCGTATCCAGATCCCAATATTCAGTCTTACAGGTGAGTATACCTAGATGATATCTGTTAAAGGGTTAAATGCGAAACCGTGATAGCTCAGGTCAGAACTTCCGTTCAGCAGAGAGATGACGGTTCGACTTTAGGTGTGTTCCCTTTAGAGAATCTTTTCTTCAACAGCACATGATTAGAATTTTTCAATGTTTCATCATTTTTGTACTGAGGGCTATGCTATATTTCAAGCAAAATGCAAAGTATTATACGGGGACTAGGCCATTGCTTCCGCAAAATCAAAAGTCCCGGGATAATACCCCAGATATCATTGAGTATAAAGACCTAGTATCTCAGAAAGAGGGACCTTTCAAACAAGATTTCGGGGGTTACCCATATATCCAAGAAATGTTCCCCACAAGATAAGCAAGTTTGATTTTTAGGTTTATATCTCGAAAACAATTTACTGAATGTGTAAAAACTTACTGGCATATCCACAGTGAGATTGTTTATCACATTTTAAACTTTACAATTCTTTAGCGTGTTGTGATAGTCCACTGATGTACTATCATTTCCTCTTTTTTTAACAAAACTCATTTTGAATTTTATCATGTTTTTGGATTTTCAAATTTCTAATGTTTTTGGATTTTCTGAAATTTCTTACTCCCCCTAAAATTCAGAAACATTTAAAGGAATTTGAAAACAAACTATACAAGCAAATTGACAACTGTTGTGAATTGCTTCAATTCGCCATCCACTTGGCATAAACAATCAGAACTCCCCCTCTCAACAAACTATTTTCCCATTATGATTTCAAAACACTTAAGTTTGTTTTAATCAAAATGGTTTTTTCAGAAAATTAGTTTAGTTGATTTTACCACTTGTAGGTTCGGGGTAAGATCATCACTTTGTTTCTTTCCTCTTTACAATGAATGAACCCCATTTTTAACCACTTGTATGAAGATAACATCAAGTTCAAATTAATGACCTTGATTAATCACTTTGTCAGAACAAACCTCTGTACCACTTGTAAGATAACAAGTACAACTTAATGTGTAACAACTCTCACTAAAATTAATACTTAGTATGGTAATTATCTATTAAGAAAACCCTAATTAAGACACCCAAGTGATTCTGCACAAACCCTAAAATATTCAGAACAATCAGAATCAGGATCAGGGCCCCTAAAACTCAGGGGGGGTAAACCCTAGTGAACGATTATCTAAATAACTTGTTGTCAAATTCAAATTTGAAGAAACTGTCAACTCAGCAGGCCTAGTCCCACACGTGGCTACCCTATAGTGATCAGGTGTCCTTTACGGACCGTAAGGAAAAAAAGTCTTACGGTCCGTAAGCATGTCAAAATTGGTGTATAAATAGTAGACATTGGGACTTGATTTCTGGCACTAAAACGACGAAGAAATTCGTTATACACACTGAGATATCATAGAAACAGTCCACAACACACACAAATTCACGAAGTGCTGCCACAAAACAGGGTAATAACTCGATCGCTATTACGATTCAACGTCCGATCGATTGAAACTATCCAACGTATGATTAAGTGCTGCTCAAATTGATTTATACTTTGTCATTCGTCGTGATTTCGACTTGAATGTTTGAGTGCTGTCCGAACTCGGGCTATACTCTGTCATTCGTTGTGAATCCACTGAATTGTTAAGTATTGCACTTTGTTAATCGTTGTGAGGGTTTAATCTCGTGAATTGTCGTAACTGCTGTATTAGTTACTAACCCAGTTTGTGTGCATTGTTATTAAAATTAGGTTAAACAAGGCTAACTCAGTAGGCTTATACACTGCTCGTTAAATCTGCAATGTGAGTCATTCTCTTTTTATCAACTGTTTTACAATACTCCAAATTATTTTCAAATGTTATAGTTACAGGGATTAAGTCGTGGTTATCTTAATCACTGGCTAGTGGGGTATTGTGCACATTACTAATTTTCTCCCAGTTAGGTTCATTGACCTACTAGGGATAATCATCACTATTTAGGTTCATTGACCTAATAGTGGTATGACCATCGTCACCATTGTGACATGTCACCATTGTGACATGTCACCATTGTGACACGGCGCCTGATAAAAATAAGATATAAGCCATTGTAATTGCTCTTATGCTGTAATTTTATAACTAAGGGTCATATTATAAAACCTGAATGAACTCACTCAGTATTTCCCACTGACAAAACCTTTTTCAAACATGTTTCAGGTGATCTGTTATGATCCAGGAAAAGTGCCGTGAAGCACTACAAGCTTAAGAAAGTGGCTCATGATAAAATAAAGAAACATGTTTTGTTAAATAAAAGATTTCCCAATGAAATCAAATGATTGTAAATTACGTGCGTTTTATCCCTAAATTATGTAAACATGTAGTTTTAAATATTGAAAGATCCTGTTTTAAAAGACTTCCGCTGTCGCCTAAATTAAATACCACGGGATTTCTGTCCCGCGGCTCCTGAAACGGGTCAAACCGGGTCGGGGGCCGTGACAGAAAAAGGTGGTATCAGAGCCACTGATCAAGCCACTAATTTAAGCCAATTAAGTATTTAGAAAAATACTTAATTTTTATTAATTGCTATTCTGTGATTATGTGTTTTATTATCTGACTAATTGTGTACAGTATGGGCAGATCTTTATATGCTAGCTAATGTAGGGATTAATGCAAATCCTTAAATAATTTGACCTAAGTTTTAGCACCTTTATTATCTACCATCTAGAAACCTTATTCAGTAAATAAATAAATTTACAAATAAAACCTAGTGTGTTTTAAATTTTAGTTGTTTTGGTAGTTACCCAGTATGAAATAATATTTAAAAGTTTTTCTATAAAATTTTGTGATAAATTTTAACTTAGTAATTGTGTGTATTTTGCTAAACAGCATGAGTGACTTGTCTGACGCCCTTCAGAATTTAAATCTCTATCCAGTAAGAATAGAGGTTTCTAGAGATTTCAATAGGTATATACCAGACATAGAAGAACCTATAGAATTCAACGCTTTACCTCTCGAGAAACCCAAGCCTAAGAAAATGGAAATTGGGGAAAGTTCTAGGCAAATTGAAAGGTTACCATCTCAGGAAGAGCTAGATTTTATATTGGCAAGCTATAATACTATTAAGCCTGTTAATGAAAATGTTTTTATTCACTTTCTTGAAACACAACTACCAATGAACTTAGAACCAGCTATTCCAAACCCTTCAATCCACTCGCAAATAGACGAATGGTTAACTAATGAAATACAGTTCCAAAACAATTCCTATAAGCTTTTTCCTCAGTTCAATCCAGAACCTTTACCAAATCCACCAATGAGTAACGAGAATATGGCTGAACTCCGCCACTTTGGCAAAGAACTAATGGATACCGGGAATAGGATCCAAGAGATTGGGGGACAGATCTCCTGGAAATACGATGAGAAGAAACGCCATTACTAGAATATCATCTGATAAAGGATAGGGGATTTATGGAACTGTGATTGTGTAATAGAAATAGTAAAAACCACTCTGTAAAATAACCTAAAATAAAACTTTGTAAGATAATGGTGTGTATTTGTGACATCTGTGCTTGTAATCATTGTAAACAGTTCAGTTATCAATGAAATAAAGTTATTTGATCCCTATGTTTGTTTGTTTATGTTTGATGTTTTTCATGTTTTGACTTTTATTCGATTTCAAACTCTATATCGCTTTCTGGAGAATTATACACAAACTGGTGCGTAAACGTAATCAGTTAAACACGACAAATACTCCGGAACATCAATTTATGCTTAACATACCTTAAATAACCTTTACATAACTTAGAAATAAGTTTTGAAGGCTTTGGTATGGCAAAATCCAGTTAATTCGCTTACAGGGACTAAAATTGACAAACTGCGAAAGTATGCCGATTTGAACTGTATCGAACATTCCTGAACATGATCATAAGTTAAACACACCCTAAATATCCTTTACATAGCTTAGAAATAGGCTTTGAGGGGTTCGGTGTGCTAAAATAAACTTTTGGGTCATTCAGGGACTAAAAGCGTCAAAAAGTGCATAAGTTTGCATTTTCGTGCATAACTTACGTTCTGAATACACCCGGACATCCAAAAATTTATGTAAGCATTAAAATATTATGTTTTAATGTTTGGCATGAGAAAAAATCCATTCGTCGCGCAATTTGGATCGTTTTTCGCGCTTATGCGCATTCCGTCGTAATTAAGCAAACATCGCGATCGTACGGCCAAACGAACCGACATCCGAGATATTTTTGAGCACATTTTAAGTTCCCTATACTTTAACTTCATTTTTGAGCTTTGAAATGGGGTTAACGGGGCTTAAACGTGTCAAAAATGGGCCGAAATGCATGTTTCTCACGTGCAGGGACCATTTTGCAATTTCTGGAAAGTATCAGACCTGCAAGGTCCTTACGGACCGTAAGACCTACTCCATACGGTCCGTAAGCAGGTTCCAGTTCAGCAGAAATCATTTTTAATAAAACCCAGCTGCTCCTTGGTTTTGCAAATGGTTTTAAGGTTCCTATGGGCTGGTTTTAAGGTCCCATGGTTTCATAAAATCAGTGGGCATGAGGTGTCTGGCTAAGATTGAAGCTCGGTTTTCGATAAACGATCCTAACGGTTGTGCGAAAACTATAAATACCCCCACCCATTTCATTCTTTCCCCACTTGAATTTTGAGATTTTCTCTAAGTTGAAGTGTAGAACACTTCATACCTGAGAAATACTTGGAATATCAATCTTGCGGGGACCTCCTGTAAGTATTCTTTCGCGTTTTTCGTTCGTTTTAGCGTTAAAGTCAAACTGCGTTTGACTTTCTGCATTGACCAGTTTATGGTCAATGCGAAGTTCGTTTGAACTTCATAACGTGAGCGTAATCACGATGGTTATAGTCCCTAGCGACTATACCTACTGATTACCACGTTATCTAGGCTCAGTGACGAGTCGTAGTTTCGGCCAAAATGTGTTTTCTCACGTATTTTGTAACCAAACTACTCTAGGGTATTAAAACCGTTTGTTTTAATACCAAACCTGTTTTCTAACTTTACTAAACATGTTCTAGCATGTTTAGCTCGTCGCTTTTAGATTTGTGCTTGTTTAGGGTCGTAAAGGTAAGCGATCTAATCAATCGCTTATGCTTACGAACCCGACCCATTTGGTCGATCATTAGGATCCGACCAAACATTTTAGGTGACCATAGTTGTGTAGGGAATAACCTTCCGAGGTTATACCTTATGGTCACGACGTTTAAGTAGTTGTATGATAAGTAGTTCTTATGCCTTAGGTAAATTACCAAAATACCCTCTTTGCGCCAAAATTCATTTTAAGCCTATGTAACATAAATTTTGACATCTAAACTGATTTAGCAACAATATTAAGCATGTTAAGGCACAACTTGCTTGTCATAGGACTAGTTAAGCATTCTGAACGCGTTTTACGCGAGCGACGCGTTAAAGTAGCATAAGCTACCTAAACGGGCCGTAACGGGTCAAAAGCACTTAGGATAGGTTTCGTTTTAGTACATAGGCTTTGTTAAACCATGTTACATAAGTTCCCCTACTTATTTGGTTTACGAACCCTCGTACTACCCAATCCTCCGATAGGTCCGTTTATTAATGTAGATACCTTCTGTGCCGTTTGATTCCGTGATCTTCTAGCATTGCTTGGTGGTTATCCTACGACTTCTAAGCAATCACAAGTGAGTACATAGACCCCTCTTTTACTGTTTTTCAAACATTTTGGGGTGAAACACATGTGCCTACTTGTTACTTTCATACTTTCCATGTTTTCACAACTTATACTTGCTATGTTCATTAGTACACTATTAGTACATGATTTCATTATGTTTTGCTATGTATGTTTACTTAACATGCTAGCACATTGATTTAAATTACATTACTTTGCGATATATGTTCACATGGCATATTAGCACATTGCTTTTCATGACTTTTCTGCTTTGTATGTTTACTTAGCATACTTAGTACATTGTTTTCACATAACTTGTTTACATTTGGTATAACATTTGGTTTGCATAAACGGTTCTTTACTACATTCATTAACATTAGCTACGCCGCTCGGTAGTAAGTAATGGTACCATAGGACTTGACAAATCCCGTTCCTAACATCCTGGGTTGGTTTGGATGAAAGGAATGACTGAATCCGAAAACATTTTACTTTGATAACCTTTACTCTAAGGTTATCCTGCTGTCTCAAGGCTTGAATGTAATGCGTTAACTTACCACATAAATGTTTGTATCAATAAAACAAGCTTTTACATGGCAAAACATAACTTTTTGATTTATTCAAAATACTTTGTTTTGTTCCTTTTTACTTATGGTTAAGTATTCTCATTTTGTTACTTACCATACATAACTTTTGTTTACACTTAACTACATGACTACATTTTGGGTTTTAAACATTGACAATGGTTTAGACAAGAACAATTGATGATTGGTTTGAACATGAACTATATGCTTTGGTGGTTTGTTTAAGTGACTTAAGTAACGATATGTGTGTAGTATGCTACAAGCATGGTGGATACGCCGCTGGTACTTCCTATATATAAGTGCTTGTATTATATTACATGACATACCGTTATTTAAATCATTCAATTTTGGACTTATACATTTTTGCAAATAACATATTTTTCACAAGACTTTGTTTTACAAAACAATTTATTCCATACAACTTATTTTTACTTGGTTATTCTTTTAACCATACATCATTCTTTTATACATACATATTAACTGATTTGTTATCGCTTTTCAAACATTTTATAAGCAAACACTTAAACTAGATTCATGACAAGTTTTCATTAAACATTTTCTTAAACCTAAGTCATGAATCCTATTTTCATAAAACCTATGTTACTCACAGGCATTTTTATGCTGATGTGCCAATTTTCACATGTGTTTTAGGAGCTAATGCATAGGATGATCGTGACACGCTAGGGTGGACTTGGGCCTTAGTGACATAAAACAGAGCTAGACTTAGTTTAATTACGTTATGTACTCCTTAATTATGTGGTTTTAAGACAATGTAACATGTTGGTTCTTGTTTCGAACGATGTATTCCACCCTTGGGTGATGAATAAAATATTATTTTAATTACCTTGGTTGTGGAACAATAATTCTGTTACAACACTCCCTGACGTTTCCGCCACGATTTGATGTTTTACGTGGTCGGAGTGTGACAGAAGAGTTGGTATCAGAGCCAATGGTTATAGGGAATTAGGTTATTAGTAATGCTTTGACCTAGACTATAACCTTTCTAGGACCCCAACACAAGTTGTCTTGTGTTTAGATCTTAAAACATGCACTTCACTTATCCTTAGGTGATCACCAAAACAAGAACCCAGTTTTCTAAAACGATTTTTGAAAAACAATCCTTTGTTTTCAAATGATTTATTATATGGTTTTGAACCCTTTTGATTTTTCAAATTGATTTTGAAATTTTATCATTTGTTTTTGAATGATTCTTTTGGGCCTTGTGCCTTCCAAGTTTTCAAAATCTCGTCAAAGTTTTGGGTTCTAAATAGTGTGAACACGTGCAAACTGGAAGGGTGAATGCCTGTACCCTGGGTTTTCTGTCTAAGGCTAGAGTGTTCATACAAATCCACATAATCGGACCAGTCACTCTTACCTGGGAACTCTTGGGGTGAGTGTTCACTTATAGGCGAGCATGTCTTCGCTAAGCATTATTTATGGACCCATTTACTTTGATTAGTCACTGTGTGTCATTTGTTTGCTTTGTGACACGGACGAATGACCACCATCCTTGCTTTGTTGATTTTGTTTTGTCTCGTTCTTTTCATCTAATCATCTCACTCGTTTCCTCTCATGTTTTCCTCTTTTTAGCATGCCTCCTCGACGCGAAAATCAGCTACCGAATGCCGAACTGGCAGAAATCATCGCACAGCATATGGCTGCTGCGTTCCCGAATCTTATTGCTCAGTTTAACCAAGCCAACATCAATCAGAACGCTCCTTGTAACTTCAAGAGCTTCAATTCGGCTAAACCACTCAAGTTCAGTGGTACTGAGGGGGCAACTGGGCTCCTTCAATGGTTTGAGAGCATTGAGAATACTTTTCGTCATGTTCAGTGTCCTGATAATCGCAAAGTCGAGTTTGCTTCTAGTGTTTTTCAGAAGAGGGCGTTGACATGGTGGAACGGGGTCATGAGGGATCGTGGTGCTGAAATTGCTTTAGCACAGACATGGGCTGAGTTGAGGACTCTCATGATGAGTGAGTTTTGTCCTCGTCATGAACTACGAGCATTGGAAAGGGAGTTCGATGATCTGAAACAAGTAAGTGGTGAGCACCGGGCGTATACTGATAGGTACGAAGAGTTGAGTTTGTTATGCCCAACGATGGTTACCCTACTTGTTAGGCTATCGAAAGATACATCGATGGTCTACCTGACTCTGTGCAAGACATAGTTACTGGTAGTAAACCTACCACTGTTCGTCAGGCAAACGAACTATCTGCAACGTTGACTGAGTCGCAGATTCGAAAGGGTAAGTTGCACAGGAAGGGTGACAAGAAGGGTAAGAAGCAGGAGTCTGACAAGAAGGATAGCAAGAAAGGTAAAAGCAAGAAGGGGAGTGATGCAGGTTCTTCGAAGGGTTCTAGGAAGCGGAAGGCTTCCCAGAGCTATGCAGTTACTACTCAGGCTCAAGCTGCTCAAAATCAGCCTGCGCAACCTCTTGCCAAGAAACCATACTTTAGCAATGCACCTCTGTGCAATAAGTGTAACGGACATCATCAACCACACCACCAGTGCCGTCAATGCACCAACTGCGGAAGACCTGGTCATCTTGCTGCTACATGCCGCATTCCTGTCAATCAGAATCGGGCAGCTCAGGACCCGGCTCAACAGGTTGCTCAGCCTCTTGCTCAGCAACAAGGTCAAGCAGCACGACCTCACTTCCCACCAGGCTCTTGTTACAACTGTGGGGATCTGACCCACTACCGTAACCAGTGTCCAAGATTGGTGAATGCGAACCCAATTCAAGCTCAGGCTCGTGGACGAGCTTTTAACATGAATGCTGTTGAGGCGCAAGCAGACAACGAGGTGGTGAACGGTACATTCTTTGTTAATAATCAACCTGCGTCTGTCCTTTTTGATTCAGGGGCCGATAAGAGTTTTGTGTCGTTATCTTTTGAGCCCTTGCTTCGCGTGTCTAGAACGAAACTAGGTAAGCCTTTGACAGTAGAAGTTGCGAGTGGTGAACCCATTGTTCTTGATTCTGTTCTTCGCAACTGCCAGTTGAACCTTAACGACCATCTTTTTCCTATTGACCTCACGCCTATGCAACTTGGAAGCTTCGACATTATTGTGGGTATGGATTGGTTAGCCAAGCATCGCGCAGAGGTAGTGTGTTTTGAGAAGATCGTTCGTGTGCCGCTTTCGTCAGGTGAGATACTACAGGTTCGTGGTGAGAAACCTGCTAGTAGCCTCAAGCTTATGTCTTGTTTTCAAGCTCGGAAGTATCTGCGAAAGAACTATGTGGCCTTCTTGGCACATGTTACAACAGATAAAGACCAAGGTAAGTCTATGCAAGATATCCCTGTTGTTCGGGATTATCCGGAGCTGTTTCCTGAAGAGTTACCTGGTCTACCCCGAGCACGCCAAGTCGAGTTCCGTATTGATCTTATACCTGGTGCAAATCCTATTGCCAGGGCTCCATATCGTCTTGCACCGTCTGAGATGCAAGAGTTGTCTAAGCAGCTTCAGGAGCTTTCTGACAAAGGTTTTATCCGTCCTAGCTTTTCACCTTGGGGTGCTCCCGTTCTCTTTGTCAAAAAGAAGGATGGATCCTTCAGAATGTGTATCGATTATCGTGAGCTGAATAAGCTTACCATCAAGAATCGATATCCCCTACCTCGCATTGATGATCTCTTTGACCAGTTACAGGGTGCTACTTGCTTTTCGAAGATTGACCTTCGTTCTGGGTATCATCAACTTCGTGTGCATGAAGAGGATATTCCCAGAACAGCATTCCGCACTCGATATGGGCATTATGAGTTCACAGTCATGCCATTCGGTTTGACCAATGCTCCTGCTGTTTTCATGGACTTAATGAATAGGGTCTGCAAGCCTTATTTGGATAAGTTCATCATCGTTTTCATTGATGACATCTTGATTTACTCTAAGACGCGAGCTGATCACGAGCGCCATCTTCGTCTTACTCTGGAACTCCTAAAGAAAGAGCAACTTTTTGCCAAGTTCTCCAAGTGTGAATTTTGGCTTAAGGAAGTTCAATTTTTAGGACATATTGTCAACGAACAAGGTATTCATGTAGATCCCTCCAAGATCAGTGCGATTAAGGATTGGGATACGCCTACTACTCCTACTGAGGTTCGTTCTTTTCTTGGTCTTGCGGGTTATTACCGCCGCTTCATCGAGAACTTCTCAAAGATTGCAGTTCCTCTAACTGCTCTAACTCAGAAGAATAAACCCTTTGAATGGGGTTTTAAGCAAGAAGAAACATTTCAGACCTTGAAGCAGAAGCTTTGTGATGCACCTATTCTGACTTTGCCTGAGGGCAATGATGATTTTGTTGTTTACTGTGATGCATCAAAATTGGGTCTTGGCTGTGTTCTGATGCAAAGGAACAAAGTCATAGCCTACGCATCAAGGCAATTAAAGGTACATGAGAGAAACTACACCACTCATGATCTTGAGTTGGGTGCAGTTGTCTTCGCTCTCAAAATATGGAGACACTATTTGTATGGCACAAAATGTGTGGTTTTCACTGACCACAAAAGTCTCCAGCATATCTTCAACCTGAAAGAACTCAACATGAGGCAAAGACGTTGGGTCGAACTCCTAAATGACTATGATTGCGAAATTCGCTACCATCCTGGTAAAGCGAATGTTGTGGCTGACGCATTAAGTCGTAAGGAACGTACTGTGCTTCATTGTGCTCGTGTTCAATCTGCTATTCAAGCTCGATCTGATATCCAAGCACGCATTACTCAGGCTCAACAGGCTTGTGTTTCACAAGACATGATGGGTAAGGAATTACCCTATCACATTAAGCCTGATCTTGTGCTGAAGGAAGATGGATCGTATTATTTCATGGACCGTTTGTGGGTCCCAAGCCAAGATGATCTTCGCACTTTGCTTATGGATGAGGCCCATAAGTCTCGTTATTCTATTCATCCTGGCTCAGATAAAATGTATAAGGATCTTCGTACTCAGTATTGGTGGCCTGGTATGAAGAAAGACATTGCCTTGTACGTTTCCAAATGCCTTACGTGTCTCAAGGTTAAGGCTGAACACTAACATCCTTATGGTCTTTTGGAGCAACCTGAGATCCCAGTTTGGAAATGGGAAAACATTGTTATGGATCTCATTACTAAACTTCCGTGCACTAAGAAAGGTCACGATGCCATTTGGGTAGTTGTTGATCGTCTTACAAAGTCAGCGCATTTCCTGCCGATCCGTGAGAAGCTATCTGCTGAAGATCTGGCTAAAATCTATGTGGATGAAATTGTATCTCGACATGGTGTTCCTTTGAACATTATTTCTGATAGAGATGCTCGCTTCTCTTCTCGATTTTGGAGAACCATGCAATCTGCTATGGGGACCCAACTCAATCTGAGCACAGCTTATCATCCACAAACAGATGGCCAAACTGAAAGAACAATCCAGACTTTGGAGGATATGCTTAGAGCTTGTGTGATCGATTTTGGTGGTAGTTGGGATTCACATCTTCCATTGATTGAATTCTCCTACAACAATAGTTATCACTCCAGCATCAACATGGCTCCTTTCGAGGCTCTCTATGGTCGAAAATGTCGTTCACCGGTCTGCTGGAATGAAATAGGTGAGGCTCAGCTTACTGGACCTGACCTCATTCTAAAGACAACTGACAAGGTTAAGAAAGTTCGTGATAACTTACAGGCAGCTCGAAGCCGTCAAAAGAGTTACGCGGACCAACGACGCAAGCCCTTAGAATTCCAAGTCGGTGATCGTGTATTACTTAAGGTCTCACCTTGGAAAGGTGTGATCAGATTTGGAAAAAATGAAAACTTGCACCTAGATACGTTGGACCATTCAAGATCGTTGAAAGAATCGGTAAGGTAGCCTACAGACTTGCATTACCTCCCAAACTTGGAAATGTTCATCCAACTTTCCACGTATCCAATCTCAAAAAGTGTTTAGCTGATGAGAACCTCCACATACCACTTGACGAAATCCGTGTTGATAAAACACTACATTTTGTTGAGAAACCTGTGGAAATTATGGATCGTGAAGTCAAATGGCTTAAACGCAAGCGCATTCCGTTGGTTAAAGTTCGCTGGGAATCTAAACGTGGACCTGAGTTTACTTGGGAACGTGAAGATCAAATGAAGGTGAAGTATCCACATCTATTCTCACGAGTTTCCTCTAAACAAATTTCGGGACGAAATTTCCACAAGTAGGGGAGACTGTGACATCTGTGCTTGTAATCATTGTAAACAGTTCAATTATCAATGAAATAAAGTTATTTAATCCCCATGTGTGTCTGTTTATGTTTGATGTTTTTCATGTTTTGACTTTTATTCGATTTCAAACTCTATATCGCTTTCTGGAGAATTATACACAAACTGGTGCGTAAACGTAATCAGTTAAACACGACAAATACTCCGGAACATCAATTTATGCTTAACATACCTTAAATAACCTTTACATAACTTAGAAATAAGTTTTGAAGGCTTTGGTATGGCAAAATCCAGTTAATTCGCTTACAGGGACTAAAATTGACAAACTGCGAAAGTATGCCGATTTGAACTGTATCGAACATTCCGGAACATGATCATAAGTTAAACATACCCTAAATATCCTTTACATAGCTTAGAAATAGGCTTTGAGTGGTTCGGTGTGCTAAAATAAACTTTTGGGTCATTCAGGGACTAAAAGCGTCAAAAACTGCATAAGTTTGCATTTTCGCGCATAACTTACGTTCTGAATACATCTGGACATCCAAAAATTTATGTAAGCATTAAAATATTATGTTTTAATGTTTGGCATGAGAAAAAAATCCATTCGTCGCGCAATTTGGATCGTTTTTCGCGCTTATGCGCATGCCGTCGTAATTAAGCAAACATCGCGATCGTACGGCCAAACGAACCGACATCCGAGATATTTTTGAGCACATTTTAAGTTCCCTATACTTTAACTTCATTTTTTGAGCTTTGAAATGGGGTTAACGGGGCTTAAACCCGTCAAAAATGGGCCGAAATGCATGTTTCTCAAGTGCAGGGACCATTTTGCAATTTCTAGAAAGTATCAGACCTGCAAGGTCCTTACGGACCGTAAGACCTACTCCATACGGTCCGTAAGCAGGTCCCAGTTCAGCAGAAATCATTTTTAATAAAACCCAGTTGCTCCTTGGTTTTGCAAATGGTTTTAAGGTTCCTATGGGCTGGTTTTAAGGTCCCATGGTTTCATAAATCAGTGGGCATGAGGTGTATGGCTAAGATTGAAGCTCGGTTTTCGATAAACGATCCTAACGGTTGTGCGAAAACTATAAATACCCCCACCCATTTCATTCTTTCCCCACTTGAATTCTGAGATTTTCTCTAAGTTGAAGTGTAGAACACTTCATACCTGAGAAATACTTGGAATATCAATCTTGCGGGGACCTTCTGTAAGTATTCTTTCGCGTTCTTCGTTCGTTTTAGCGTTAAAGTCAAACTGCGTTTGACTTTCTGCATTGACCAGTTTATGGTCAATGTGAAGTTCGTTTGAACTTCATAACGTGAGCCTAATCACGATGGTTATAGTCCCTAGCGACTATACCTACTGATTACCACGTTATCTAGGCTCAGTGACGAGTCGTAGTTTCGGCCAAAATGTGTTTTCTCACGTATTTTGTAACCAAACTACTCTAGGGTATTAAAACCGTTTGTTTTAATACCAAACCTGTTTTCTAACTTTACTAAACATGTTCTAGCATGTTTAGCTCGTCGCTTTTAGATTTGTGCGTGTTTAGGGTCGTAAAGGTAAGCGATCTAATCAATCGCTTATGCTTACGAACCCGACCCATTTGGTCGATCATTAGGATCCGACCAAACATTTTAGGTGACCATAGTTGTGTAGGGAATAACCTTCCGAGGTTATACCTTATGGTCACGACGTTTAAGTAGTTGTATGATAAGTAGTTCTTATGCCTTAGGTAAATTACCAAAATACCCTCTTTGCGCCAAAATTCATTTTAAGCCTATGTAACATAAATTTTGACATCTAAACTGATTTAGCAACAATATTAAGCATGTTAAGGCATAACTTGCTTGTCATAGGACTAGTTAAGCATTCCGAACGCGTTTTACGAGAGCGACGCGTTAAAGTAGCATAAGCTACCTAAACGGGTCGTAACGGGTCAAAAGCACTTAGGATAGGTTTCGTTTTAGTACGTAGGCTTTGTTAAACCATGTTACATAAGTTCCCCTACTTATTTGGTTTACGAACCCTCGTACTACCCGATCCTCCGATAGGTCCGTTTATTAATGTAGATACCTTCTGTGCCGTTTGATTCCGTGATCTTCTAGCATTGCTTGGTGGTTATCCTACGACTTCTAAGCAATCACAAGTGAGTACATAGACCCCTCATTTACTGTTTTTCAAACATTTTTGGGGTGAAACACATGTGCCTACTTGTTACTTTCATACTTTCCATGTTTTCACAACTTATACTTGCTATGTTCATTAGTACACTATTAATACATGATTTCATTATGTTTTGCTATGTATGTTTACTTAACATGCTAGCACATTGATTTACATTACATTACTTTGCGATATATGTTCACATGGCATATTAGCACATTGCTTTTCATGACTTTTCTGCTTTGTATGTTTACTTAGCATACTTAGTACATTGTTTTCACATAACTTGTTTACATTTGGTATAACATTTGGTTTGCATAAACGGTTCTTTACTACATTCATTAACATTAGCTACGCCGCTCGGTAGTAAGTAATGGTACCATAGGACTTGACAAATCCCGTTCCTAACATCCTGGGTTGGTTTGGATGAAAGGAATGACTGAATCCGAAAACATTTTACTTTGATAACCTTTACTCTAAGGTTATCCTGCTGTCTCAAGGCTTGAATGTAATGCGTTAACTTACCACATAAATGTTTGTATCAATAAAACAAGCTTTTACTTGGCAAAACATAACTTTTTGATTTATTCAAAATACTTTGTTTTGTTCCTTTTTACTTATGGTTAAGTATTCTCATTTTGTTACTTACCATACATAACTTTTGTTTACACTTAACTACATGACTACATTTTGGGTTTCAAACATTGACAATGGTTTAGACAAGAACAATTGATGATTGGTTTGAACATGAACTATATGCTTTGGTGGTTTGTTTAAGTGACTTAAGTAACGATATGTGTGTAGTATGCTACAAGCATGGTGGATACGCCGCTGGTACTTCCTATATATAAGTGCTTGTATTATATTACATAACATACCGTTATTTAAATCATTCAATTTTGGACATATACATTTTTGCAAATAACATATTTTTCACAATACTTTGTTTTACAAAACAATTTATTCCATACAACTTATTTTTACTTGGTTATTCTTTTAACCATACATCATTCTTTTATACATACATATTAACTGATTTGTTATCGCTTTTCAAACATTTTATAAGCAAACACTTTAACTAGATTCTTGACAAGTTTTCATTAAACATTTTCTTAAACCTAAGTCATGAATCCTATTTTCATAAAACCTATGTTACTCACAGGCATTTTTATGCTGACGTACCTATTTTCACATGTGTTTCAGGAGCTAATGCATAGGATGATCGTGACATGCTAGGGTGGACTTGGTCCTTAGTGACATAAAACAGAGCTAGACTTAGTTTAATTACGTTATGTACTCCTTAATTATGTGGTTTTAAGACAATGTAACATGTTGGTTCTTGTTTCGAACGATGTATTCCACCCTTGGGTGATGAATAAAATATTATTTTAATTACCTTGGTTGTGGAACAATAATTCTGTTACAACACTCCCCGACGTTTCCGCCACGATTTGATGTTTTACGTGGTCGGGGTGTGACAGTATTGATGCATACTATTAAATATAAATGGAAATCAAGAAATCAATAATTTTGGCTATATGTGTATTGTGAAATTAATATGATTATTTTATGTATAACTGTTATTTATTGATACTAATAAAATTAAATATATTATCAGATGGAAAATGCTAATAATGAACCAGTTAATGAGGTTAATCAATCTGAGCAACAACCGGGGGATCAATATATGACTAGGCAGGATATAGAAAATATCGTTGCTCAAGGGATAGCCAACGCTAATCCAGCAATAGTTGCTCAAGGGATAGCCAACGCTATTCCAGCAATCGTTGCTGCTGTTAAAAATCCAATAGAACCACAACAAATCGTTCCTAGCAAACGTATTTCTGAAGATAACTTCAGTAATAGCGTAAACGGAGGCAATAATCATACTATCATGAGAATGAACCACGGCAAGCTCCTCCCCCTATGAAAATGAAAGCTGCAATGCCTGGTTGCACTTACAAAGAATTTCTTGCTTGTAAACCCACTGAGTTTGCAGGCAATGAAGGAGCGACTGCGGCACTGCGTTAGTTAGAGAAAACCGAGGCAGTAATTGCCATAAGTAAATGTGCTCAGGATGATCAGGTCATGTACGCGTCAAACCTTTTCAAAGAAGGGGCGCTAGAATGGTGGAATACGGTGTTACAAGCAAAAGGAAGAAGGATGGCGTATGCTATGAACTGGGAAGAATTTAAGAGCTTTGTAGAAAGAAAATTCTGTCCTGAATATGAAAAGGAACAAATGACAAATAAGTTTTTAACCCACCGGATGGTGGATGTAGATTATCGAAAGTATACTTCGACATTCTTCGAGTATGCTCGAGTAGTACCAACCCTGGCTTCGCCAGAGCCGGTACTTATTTCTCGTTATATTTGAGGATTGATTGCTGAAATCCGTAGTATCGTCAAGGCTGCGAAACCTCGCACGATTGATGATGCGGTGGATTTAGCCAATACTCTGACTGACGAACTAGTATAGACAAGAGAAGAAAATAGAAGGAAGGAAGTAGCCCAAAAGATTACCCAAGGATTCCGTCCGGGTAACCATAAAAATTTCAAGAAAGGAGGGAATGGGCAATCTTCCACTAGCCCATTTTGCAATTCTTGCAAAAGGAAGCATTTTGGAAGATGCAAAGGATATTGCAATTTTTGCAAAATTCCGGGGCATCAAGAAGAAGATTGCAGGAGGAAGAGATTTTCAGTCTGTTACAACTATGGAGAAGCTGGACATCTTAGGCCAGATTGTCCAAAACTGAACAAACTATCTAACAATAAAGCCAAACATGCAGAAGAAGCAAAAAGGAATGTAAGAGCCTTCCAACTAACTGCTCAGGAAGCAGAGCTCATTCCAAATGTGATAGCTGGTACGTTCTTAGTTCACAACGTTTACAAAAAAGTATTATTTGACTCTGGTGCAAACCAAAGTTTTATAAATATTTCATTCTGCCAAACTCTTAACTTACCTTTAACCAGCATTAGGCAAATTTCTACAGTAGAAACGGCAGATGGGAATTCAGTTAAAATAAATAAGGTTCTGCAAAACGTAGAAATAGAACTTTTAACTCATAAATTTCCGCAACCCCATTATCTATGAAATTAGTTGAATTTGATGATGTGTTAGGAATGGGTTGGTTAGTAAACAACCATGCTTAAATTATCTGTGACAAGAATTCCATAAAAATTTGTGCACCCACTGGAGAAGTAATAATGATTACAGGAGATAAGCCATGTAAACCCATAAAGTTTATATCAGTAATGAAAGTTTCTAATTATGAACAAAAGCAAGGAATAGTATAAATGATTTCAGTAATCATTAATACTAAAGATAAAGAACTTAAGGAAATTTCTGTAGTTTCAGAATACCCGGATGTATTCCCAGAAGAATTACCAGGGTTACCACCAGATAGGGAGGTAGAATTTAGGATTAATCTAGTTCCAGAAACTATACCGATAGCCAAGGCACCTTATCGGTTAGGAACCACAGAAATATTAAAACTGAAAAATCAATTAGATGAATTATTAAGTAAAGGTTTCATACAACCTAGTTTATCCCCGTGGGAGGGGGCACCAGTGTTGTTTATTAAGAAAAAGGATGGTCCGATGAGAATGTGTATTGATTATAGAGAATTGAATAAGGTTACAATTAAAAATCGATACCCATTACCTAGGATTGATGATCTTTTCGATCAACTTCAAGGAGCTAGATATTTTTCTAAGATATACCTACGTTCCGGATATCATCAATTGAAAGTACAAGAGGAAGACATACCTAAAACTGCTTTCAGAACTAGGTATGGTCATTACAAGTTTACAGTCATGCCCTTCGGATTAACGAATGCACTTGCAACATTCATGGACAAAATGAATAGGATCTGTAAACCATATTTGGATAAAATTGTAATTATCTTCATCGACAATATACTTATTTATGCCAAAAGTCAGGAAAAACATTATCAGCACTTGCATGCACTCTTAACTTTGTTAAAGAAAAGAGAAGCTTTTTGCCAAATTCTCGAAGTGTGAATTTTGGCTGCCAGAAGTACAATTTCTAGGTCATATGGTGAATCATGAAGGTATTCACGTAGATCCTGATAAGATAGCAGCAATTACCAAATGGAAGGTTCCGCAATCCGCAATGGAAATTAGGAGTTTTGTAGGTTTAGCCGGATACTATAGACGGTTTATTAAGGATTTTTCCAAGATAGCTATATCATTAACTAAGCTAACCTGTAAAACAGTTAAGTTCGAATGTGGACCTAAACAAGAAGAAGCCTTTAGGATCTTAAAGCATAAATTAACAAATGCCCTAATCCTAGCCTTACTAGAAGGAACAGAAGATTTTAAAGTATATGGTGATGCTTCAAAGCTAGGATTTGGATGTGTGTTAATGAAACGCAAAAAGGTAATTGCGTATGCATCAAGGCAATTGAAAAAGCACGAAGAAAGCTATACCACTCATGACTTAGAATTAAGAGTGATGTGTGTAAAATGCAACATATAAATCACATCAATTAAGGCATAAAACTAACCCTTTTTAAGTACTAATGTTGGAAAAAGAGTGTTTTTGTCTTCCTTTTGTATTTTCAGGATGAAATGAGCTCAAAATCACAAAAGAAGCAAAAAGACAACTAATTCTAGCATAAATACAAGAAAAGGAATAAAAGTAGACTGCCCGGACCCTCAACGGCAACCCCCAAGGCAAAGAAGAGAAAACAGAACACTGAACACGCCCCGTGTCCAGCGAACACGGGGCCGTGCCCAAGAAGCAGCAGAAAAGATAAACCAGTAGAAGCTTCCATTGCCCACCACGGGGCCGTGTCCAGCGGGCACGGGGGCGTGGTGAAAGTACAGCAGGCGCATTAATTGTAATTGCGAATTACAATTAATGAAGAGAGAGAATGTCAGACGGGCACGGGGGCGTGTCCAACGGACACGGGGCCGTGCCCAGCCTTCTGTTCAGCCTATAAATAGGGGTGCTTGGTTTCATTCCATCTCATCCCTTGGCACACCACCTCTCTCACACTTCATCCACCACCCACCACCATCACAACACCATCATCCACCACCATCATCCATTGTCCATCATAGAGTGTGTGAGTCGTCTCGGGATCCAAGATTGATCGTATGAGTTCTTGACAATCAAGGCCATGTTTGCCTAAGTCTCTTACATCACTTGGTGAAGACAAGTGTTTAGTATAATACTTTTTATTTTTAATCTTTTGCACTTTTTATTTGGTTTTGTATTAATGACTTTAATAACTAGTTACTTATGTTGAAGGTGATCTTTCCTTATCGTTTGTCCGTGGTGTCTTGGCGTTATTTTACTATCTATATAAAATAAAAGATTTTCACCATTCATATCTCCATGGTCTATATGGAGGTATGTTGGCTACCTGGTCGGGGGTTAAGGGAACGGTTTGGTAAGGGTCTTGCCCTTGTTCAGCGTTTAGAGGTCCTGCTTAGGACCTGGGTCAATTTTAGTAGGATCTCCTTCAATGCCCATAGGTATTGGATGGCGGGGATCCAAACTCTTTGACCCCCTCATAAGTTAACTACTATTAATACTAGAAACCGGCTATTTAGGACTGTATCCCTGCTGACTCAGACTACTTAGCCGAGGGTAACGTCACCGCCGAAAGCGGGGCCTACCACAATTTGCATTAATAACTTAATTCATTATCTTTCAATAATCCGACCCTTTAGGATTGTATCCTTGCTGACTCAAACTACTGGGTTGAGGGTAACGTCGCCTTCAAAAGAGGGGCCTACTACAATAACTAAGTTAATCTCTTAAACAAGTGCAAAAGTGCGAAAATAATCAAAGGTTATACTAACACACGTGTCGGATCCAAGTGATTCATCTTGTCTATCTGTTTTTATTTTATTTTATTTTTCAGCATTTAGTTAGTTTTTATTTTTCTTAGTTTAAAACATTTTTCTCACTTTTTGATTTGATTAGACGTTGAGGATAAACCGGTATTAAAAGCTCTTGTGTCCTTGGACGACCTCGGTATCTTACCAACACTATACTACGTCCACGATGGGTGCACTTGCCCATATGTGTGTTTAGTGTTAGTAAATATCGTGTTTTATAAATTTAAAACTTGGCTAAAAGTGTAAAAAGGGGCTTAAATATACATCTAAATTATATATACACTACACACGCATCAAGTTTTTGGCGCCGCTGCCGGGGACACAAGGATTTTAAGAAAGTTAGGAATCAACGGCCTAATCATATTTTTATTTTTTTTTAATTTTTAGGATTTTTCGTAGATTTTCAGCTTCTGCAGAGCTCAGCACGGGGCCGTGCCTGGTCGGACACGGGCCGTGCCCAGCATCGTTACTGGCAGTTTTTGTTTTCCAAAGTTACAGAAGGCTGACCACGGGGCCGTGCCGGTGCAACACGGGGCCGTGTCCAACTTCCAGTAACTGGGATCTGGAAAACAATCACTGAAATTCCGACCACGGGCCGTGTTCGCTCAACACGGGGCCGTGGTGAACCTTCTGACCAACATTCTTTTCTGTTTTTATTGCAGGACTTGGAACCCGACGCCAACCTCACGTAGTGTATGAGCTCCAGTTCCAATAAAGACATAAAAGAACCACTAGAAGAACCCGAACGCTTTCTCAGAAAAAGGTTAAAAGCCAAAAACCAAGAGAAGGTTTCTGGTGATCCACCTCCAACGGCGGACCAACGTACCCTTATGGATTATCTACGACCCACAGTAGGTAATCTAGGCGCCGCTATCAATGCTCCGAATGTCGAAGCCAATAACTTCGAACTTCGGCCGCATTTGATACAAATGTTCCAAAACTCCGCAACCTTCCACGGGCTTGCGGACGAGGATCCCCATCTACATATAACTAATTTCTTGGAAATATGTGATACCTTTCGGATCAATGGAGCATCAAACGACGCCATCCGCCTCCGTATGTTTCCCTTCTCACTAAAAGACCGAGCGAAAGCTTGGCTCAACGCCCTCCCAGCTGGATCGGTAAACACCTGGGATGAACTAGCCCAAAAATTTCTATATAAGTATTTCCCTCCTGCTAAAACTGCTAAGTTAATGGCTGAAATTAATACATATTCACAAGAGGACGGGGAATCCTTATATGAAACTTGGGAAAGGTTCAAGGAGCTATTACGCAAGTGTCCCCATCACGGCCTCGCAATATGGCAACAAGTATCCACTTTCTATAATGGATTGTTGCCACACACTAGGCAGACACTTGATTCTAGCTCCGGGGGACTTTTAGGTAATCGACGCCCACACGAAATATATAATCAAATTGAGGAAATTGCTCAAACCAATTTTCAATGGCACACCCCCCGGGGAAATAAGTCTATCGCCCCGGGCGCCCATAAGGTCGATGAAAGCACTTCTTTACAAGCCCAAATCGAGGCCCTTTCTTCAAAAATAAAAAAATTGGAAATGACAAAAACAGTCTCGGTTATGGCTTGTGAAGGGTGTGGTGGGTCACATGAAAATTGGAGTTGCATGAAAGAAACAGACGATCAACAAGAAATGGTAAACTACATTGATAATAGACCTAGGCCGTCGGGTCCGCCAACGGGAACTAACAACCAAGGATGGCGAAACCACCCAAACCTTGGTTGGAGGGAACCCGGCAATAGTAGTAACCAACAAACCCAACGAACAAACTTTCAGCAACCAAGAAATGAGTCACAAAATTTCACTCAACAAAGTGGACGAGAAAGGCTCGAAGATACGATATCTCGCCTCGTCTCCGACACTGATAAGAAAAACTCGGAAAGATTTCTACAATTAGAATCAAATTTTAGAAATCAACAAGCTAGTATTCAAAACATAGAAAAACAATTAAATCAAATAGCTCAAAATTTTTCCGAGAGACCGCAAGGCGCATTACCTAGCAATACCGAAACAAACCCAAAAGCACAAGTTCACCTCATCACACTACGGAACCGCACCGTAGGGCCTGCAGAAGTGCTGCCACCAACGGAGGAAACAGTACCCACACCTCTGCAGGAAAAGGACTCCCCTCCGTCACCAGAGCCTACCAAGGCTCCTCGAGTTCCATACCCCGGTAGGTTAATTCGTCAAAAGACCAATGAGCAATTCGCCAAGTTCGAAAGTCTGTTAAAACAATTGCATGTCAATATTCCTTTTATCGAAGTCCTAACTCAAATGCCCAAGTACTCTAAATTCATGAGGGACTTCCTTACACATAAAAAGAAAATTGAAAACTTGCAATTAGTCAATTTAGGCGAAGAATGCTCTGCCCTCGTACTCAATAAACTTCCCCAAAAAAAAAATCGATCCCGGAGGCTTCACGATTCCTTGCTCAATAGGGGAATCACCCGTTCGTAATGCCTTAGCCGACCTTGGGGCTAGCATTAACCTCATGCCCTCATCAATGTTCAAAAGACTCGGCTTAGGAAACACAAGCCCTACAAAAATGAGCATACAATTAGCCGATCGATCCGTCAAATTCCCACAAGGTGTCATCGAGAATGTCTTGGTAAAGGTAAGCAGATTCGTTTATCCAGCTGACTTTGTCATACTCGATATGGAGGAAGACACCAAGGTCCCCCTTATACTAGAGACCCTTCCTTGCCACCGCCCAAGCAGTGGTGGATATGAATGATGGGACACTCACCTTGAGGTACGAGGATGATGAAGTGAAGTTCGGGGTTGGGAAGAGAATAGAGGACGACGACCCGGTCAATTACATGAAGGTTATTGATTCAAGCTTGGATGCTGCTCTCCGACGGTGTAACATGGGACGCCAGACATCCCACTCAGAAAACATATAACCTCGCATTGGGTCTAGCCAAGGACCCTTATAAACGTGGCGCACTACGGAGGCATTCCGCGGAACTATCCTTAGTTTAGTTTAATCTTTTAGTTTTATTTTGCAGAATAAAACACACTCATGGTGGCAATGGATGAAAAGGGGAACGAGAAAAAATGGACCCATGCACGAAGAACAGAGCAACCCGACACAACTCTCCATCACAGAAGGCTCAACACGGGCCGTGCCCAACCAACACGACCCCGTGCTGAGCCACCTGCAGAAAAACACCCAGTTCAGGTAACTGGACACGGGCCGTGTTCAGCGGACACGCCCCCGTGTCCAGGCTTCTGTTTTAATTCTTTAATTTTTGTTACTGGCACCTGACCACGGGGCCGTGCCCGGTCACCACGGGGCCGTGTCCAGGATGCCAGTAACATAAATCTTTGCTTTTTAACCTACTTTTACACATTCTAATCAACCAAAAACCTTATTTTTGGACACATTGAGGACAATGTGTAATTTAAGTGTGGGGGGAATGCTAAAACCTTGAATTTTGCAAATCCTAAATACAAGCCTTACACAAAACTCTATTGGAACCGCTAAACACCCCAAAATTTTTTTTCAAAAACTTTTTCATTTTTTTATCATTTACTTGTCTTAGTTTAAGTTGGGAATAACAAGTTCTAAAAAGGTTATATTTTTACAAATATACAACCGATAGCGTCGTGATAACAAAGAACCAACATAAGAAAATTACGAAACGGCATAACAAGTCTAGTTAAAAATTCGATTATATATACTTGATCACATTAAAAACCCATTCCCACAAAAGTGAGTTTTGAGCCTTTATTGAGCATAAAAATATACATATTTAGACTAAATGCTCATTTTTGTTTCTTGTGTGAATAGCCGCTTGGTTCTTACAACTCTAGAACTTGCCACGACGATACATTCCCGGTCCTTACCAACTTAAACCCAAGTAAGTAAGTGATGGAGGCATTAGGACTAACCATATTTTTCTTTCTAAACCATTATTTTTCATTTTTTTTACCACCTACCCAAAATATCCCTAGATAGCCCCTTTGAGCCTAAACCTTTCATTTCATTACCCCAAAACCCTTTTTACCCACCAAAAAACCCTTTTTATTTTTCACCATTTATTTTAGTAACAAGCTCGGTTTTTCGTAAACTCGCCTTTTTAAGTGATGAAAAAAAAAGAAAAAAAAACAATGATGAAGTCAAAAACAAACAAAAGCTATATAAAAGCTTGTTTGGAGAAATACTTCAAAATAAAAAGTCACTAAAAATAAGGTATGTCACAGAAATCGACGCTTTTTATGATTTTCGCCCTTTTTTCTAACTAACCCAACCAACCACCTTTAACCCAAGCCTAACCCTTCACCCCAAAAGTCCTCTTGATATTTACAAAGGTAAAAAGTTAAAAAGGACGAGGATTGATTGCGTGACAAGCCTATGGAAGGCGTAAGTTCCATGCCGCTCTCGAGTGATTCACTAAAAATTACACCTTCGGCCGAGTGTTGAGTGATCCCCCGTGAGGTATGTGAACTTGTATATAAATGGAATTTTAATAAGGCATGCTATGCCCAAATAAGTAAATTATCTTATGAAACGTTCAAAATAAATCATAACGAATAGGATTGTAAATAAATAAAAATAAAACTTACAAAGACCTTGGATTCCCGACACTCTAGGACAAGCTAAAAACTTTCTCTTCTACCTATTCCATTTGGGAGTGTAAGCCACATTTAAAGAGTTTTTCTTGAGGAAAAGCAAAAGTTCAAGTGTGGGGGTATTTGATGTGTGTAAAATGCAACATATAAATCATATCAATTAAGGCATAAAACTAACCCTTTTTAAGTACTAATGTTGGAAAAAGAGTGTTTTTGTCTTCCTTTTGTATTTTCAGGATGAAATGAGCTCAAAATCACAAAAGAAGCAAAAAGACAACTAATTCTAGCATAAATACAAGAAAAGGAATAAAAGTAGACTGCCCGGACCCTCAACGGCAACCCCCAAGGCAAAGAAGAGAAAACAGAAGACTGAACACGCCCCGTGTCCAGCGAACACGGGGCCGTGCCCAAGAAGCAGCAGAAAAGACAAACCAGTAGAAGCTTCCATTGCCCACCACGGGGCCGTGTCCAGCGGGCACGGGGGCGTGGTGAAAGTACAGCAGGCGCATTAATTGTAATTGCGAATTACAATTAATGAAGAGAGAGAATGTCAGACGGGCACGGGGGCGTGTCCAGCGGACACGGGGCCGTGCCCAGCCTTCTGTTCAGCCTATAAATAGGGGTGCTTGGTTTCATTCCATCTCATCCCTTGGCACACCACCTCTCTCACACTTCATCCACCACCCACCACCACCATAACACCATCATCCGCCACTATCATCCATTGTCCATCATAGAGTGTGTGAGTCGTTTCGGGATCCAAGATTGATCGTAAGAGTTCTTGACAATCAAGGCCATGTTTGCCTAAGTCTCTTACATCACTTGGTGAAGACAAGTGTTTAGTATAATACTTTTTATTTTTAATCTTTTGCACTTTTTATTTGGTTTTGTATTAATGACTTTAATAACTAGTTACTTATGTTGAAGGTGATCTTTCCTTATCGTTTGTCCGTGGTGTCTTGGCGTTATTTTACTGTCTATATAAAATAAAAGATTTTCACCATTCATATCTCCACGGTCTATATGGAGGTATGTTGGCTACCTGGTCGGGGTTAAGGGAACGGTTTGGTAAGGGTCTTGCCCTTGTTCAGCGTTTAGAGGTCTTGCTTGGGACCTGGGTCAATTTTAGTAGGATCTCCTTCAATGCCCATAGGTATTGGATGGCGGGGATCCAAACTCTTTGACCCCCTCATAAGTTAACTACTATTAATACTATAACCCGGCTATTTAGGACTGTATCCATGCTGACTCAGACTACTTAGCCGAGGGTAACGTCACCGCCGAAAGCGGGGCCTACCACAATTTGCATTAATAACTTAATTCATTATCTTTCAATAATCCGACCCTTTAGGATTGTATCCTTGCTGACTCAAACTACTGGGTTGAGGGTAACGTCGCCTTCAAAAGAGGGGCCTACTACAATAACTAAGATAATCTCTTAAACAAGTGCAAAAGTGCGAAAATAATCAAAGGTTATACTAACACACGTGTCGGATCCAAGTGATTCATCTTGTCTATCTGTTTTTATTTTATTTTATTTTTCAGCATTTAGTTAGTTTTTATTTTTCTTAGTTTAAAACATTTTTCTCACTTTTTGATTTGATTAGACGTTGAGGATAAACCGGTATTAAAAGCTCTTGTGTCCTTGGACGACCTCGGTATCTTACCAACACTATACTACGTCCACGATGGGTGCACTTGCCCATATGTGTGTTTAGTGTTAGTAAATATCGTGTTTTATAAATTTAAAACTTGGCCAAAAGTGTAAAAAGGGGCTTAAATATACATCTAAATTATATATACACTACACACGCATCAAGGAGCCATAATTTTGCCCTTAAGATTTGGAGACATTATCTGTATGGAAGTAAGTTTACTGTCTATACGGGTCATAAGAATTTAAGATATATATATTTGAACAAAAAGAATTAAACATGAGGCAAAGGAGATGGATGAAAATCCTAAGTGACTACGACTGTGATATTCAGTATTACGAAGGAAAGGCTGAAGACGGCTAGAGATCGCCAGAAGAGTTATACAGATAATAGACGAAAGCCGTTGGAGTTTCAAGTTGGAGACAAAATGCTATTGAAAGTATCTCCTTGGAAAGGAATTGTTAGATTCGGTAAGAAAGGAAAGCTAAGTCCAAGGTACGTAGGACCATTTCCAGTGATCCAACGTATAGGACCAGTTGCTTACAACTACCAGTAGCTGGAGTACATGATGTATTTCATGTATCCAATCTCAAGAAATGTCTATCAGACGAATCTTTGGTAGTACCTTTCCAAGATATAAAGGTAAACGAAAAATTAAAATTTGTAGATAAACCTTTTCAGATAGAAGATAGAAAGATCAAATTTCTCAAAACACAAACGACTAGTATTGGTCAAAGTCAAGTGGAATTCAAAGATAGGACCCTAATACACTTGGGAACGGGAATCAGAAAAGAAGCGAAAGTATCCTCATTTATTCCAGTAAATCTCGAGGACGAGATTTTTATTAAGGTGGGGAGAATGTAACAACTCTCACTAAAATTAATACTTAGTATGGTAATTATCTATTAAGAAAACCCTAATTAAGACACCCAAGTGATTCTGCACAAACCCTAAAATTTTCAGAACAATCAGAATCAGGATCAGGGCCCCTAAAACTCAGGGGGGGGGGGTAAACCCTAGTGAACGATTATCTAAATAACTTGTTGTCGAATTCAAATTTGAAGAAACTTTCAACTTAGTAGGCCTAGTCCCACACGTGGCTACCCTATAGTGATCAGGTGTCCTTTACGGACCGTAAGGAAAAAAAGTCTTACGGTCCGTAAGCATGTCAAAATTGGTGTATAAATAGTAGACATTGGGACTTGATTTCTGGCACTAAAACGACGAAGAAATTCGTTATACACACTGAGATATCATAGAAACAGTCCACAATACACACAAATTCACGAAGTGCTGCCGCAAAACAGGGTAATAACTCGATCGCTATTACGATTCAACGTCCGATCGATTGAAACTATCCAACGTATGATTAAGTGCTGCTCAAATTGAGTTATACTTTGTCATTCGTCGTGATTTCGACTTGAATGTTTGAGTGCTGTCCGAACTCGGGCTATACTCTGTCATTCGTTATGAATCCGCTGAATTGTTAAGTATTGCACTTTGTTAATCGTTGTGAGGGTTTAATCTCGTGAATTGTCGTAACTGCTGTATTAGTTACTAACCCAGTTTATGTGCATTGTTATTAAAATTAGGTTAAACAAGGCTAAATCAGTAGGCTTATACACTGCTCGTTAAATCTGCAATGTGAGTCATTCTCTTTTTATCAACTGTTTTACAATACTCCAAATTATTTTCAAATGTTATAATTACAGGGATTAAGTCGTGGTTATCTTAATCACTGGCTAGTGGGGTATTGTGCACATTACTAATTTTCTCCCAGTTAGGTTCATTGACCTACTAGGGATAATCATCACTATTTAGGTTCATTGACCTAATAGTGGTATGACCATCATCACCATTGTGACATGTCACCATTGTGACATGTCACCATTGTGACACGGCGCCAGATAAAAATAAGATATAAGCCATTGTAATTGCTCTTATGCTGTAATTTTATAACTAAGGGTCATATTATAAAACCTGAATGAACTCACTCAGTATTTCCCGCTGACAAAACCTTTTTCAAACATGTTTCAGGTGATCTGTTATGATACAGGAAAAGTTCCGTGAAGCACTACAAGCTTAAGAAAGTGGCTCATGATAAAATAAAGAAACATGTTTTGTAAAATAAAAGATTTCCCAATGAAATCAAATGATTGTAAATTACCGGGGTTTTATCCCTAAATTATGTAAACAGGCAGTTTTAAATATTGAAAGATCCTATTTTAAAAGACTTTCGCTGTCGCCTAAATTAAATACCACGGGATTTCTGTCCCGCGGCTCCTGAAACGGGTCAAACCGGGTCGGGGGCCGTGACATAATGTCCCTGATTTACCTCTTGTAAGTAAGCACAATCAAACCTGTTAGAAAGAATGATGCCGATTCCTGCTCCACTCTTACCAACCTGGGAACTCCGGCAAGTCACACTTAATCATTTTTTAAAAATATTTCAATAAAGATGCCGATTCATGCTCCGCGATTACCAACTTGGGAGCTCCGGCAAGTCAGGTTTTTCATTCAAAGAATATATCCACCCAAGCCTGACCAGCCTTGGGTGATACTGATGTGTGTAAAATGCAACATATAAATTACATCAATTGAGGCATAAAACTAACCCTTTTTAAGTACTAATGTTGGAAAAAGAGTGTTTTTGTCTTCCTTTTGTATTTTCAGGATGAAATAAGCTCAAATTCACAAAAGAAGCAAAAAGACGGCTAAATCTAACATAAATACAAGAAAAGGAACAAATGTGGATTGCCCGACCCTTCAACGGCATCCTCCCAAGCAAAAAAAAAGAGAAGTTAGAAGACTGAACACGCCCCGTGCTCAGCCAGCACGGGGCCGTGCCCAAGAAGCAGCAGAAAAGACAAACCTATAGAAGCTTCTATTGCCCATCACGGGGCCATGTCCAGTGAGCACGGGGCGTGGAGAAAGTACAGCAGGCGCATTAATTGTAATTGCGAATTACAATTAATGAAGAGAGAGAGTGTCAGACGGGCACGGGGGCGTGTCCAGCGGACACGGGGCCGTGCCCAGCCTTCTGTTCAGCCTATAAATAGGAGTGCTTGGTTTCATTTCAACTCATCCCTTGGCACACCACCTCTCTCACACTTCATCCACCACCCACCACCATCACAACACCATCATCCACCACCATCATCCATTGTCCATCATAGAGTGTGTGAGTCGTCTCGGGATCCAAGATTGATCGTAAGAGTTCTTGACAATCAAGGCCATGTTTGCCTAAGTCTCTTACATCACTTGGTGAAGACAAGTGTTTAGTATAATACTTTTTATTTTTAATCTTTTGCACTTTTTATTTGGTTTTGTATTAATGACTTTAATAACTAGTTACTTATGTTGAAGGTGATCTTTCCTTATCGTTTGTCCGTGGTGTCTTGGCATTATTTTACTGTCTATATAAAATAAAAGATTTTCACCATTCATATCTCCACGGTCTATATGGAGGTATGTTGGCTACCTGGTCGGGGGTTAAGGGAACGGTTTGGTAAGGGTCTTGCCCTTGTTCAGCGTTTAGAGGTCCTGCAAGGGACCTGGGTCAAATTTAGTAGGATCTCCTTCAATACCCATAGGTATTGGATGGCGGGGATCCAAACTCTTTGACCCCCTCATAAGTTAACTACTATTAATACTATAACCCGGCTATTTAGGACTGTATCCCGGTTGACTCAGACTACTTAGTCGAGGGTAACGTCACCGCCAAAAGCGGGGCCTACCATAATTTGCATTAATAACTTAATTCATTATCTTCCAATAATCCAACCCTTTAGGATTGTATCCTTGCTGACTCAAACTACTGGGTTGAGGGTAACGTCGCCTTCAAAAGAGGGGCCTACTACAATAACTAAGATAATCTCTTAAACAAGTGCAAAAGTGCGAAAATAATCAAAGGTTATACTAATACACGAGTCGGATCCAAGTGATTCATCTTGTCTATCTGTTTTTATTTTATTTTATTTTTCAGCATTTAGTTAGTTTTTATTTTCTTAGTTTAAAAACCTTTTCCAACTTTTTGATTTGATTAGACGTTGAGGATAAACCGGTACTAAAAGCTCTTGTGTCCTTGGACGACCTCGGTATCTTACCAACACTATACTACGTCCACGATGGGTGCACTTGCCCATATGTGTGTTTAGTGTTAGTAAATATCGTGTTTTATAAATTTAAAACTTGGCTAAAAGTGTAAAAAGGGCTTAAATATACATCAAAAAATATATAACACCTCGCACACATCAAGTTTTTGGCGCCGTTGCCGGGGACACAAGGATTTTAAGAAAGTTAGGAATCAACGGCCTAATCATATTTTTATTTTTCTTTTTAATTGTTTAGGATTTTCTAAGTTTTTCAGCTTCTGCAGAGCTCAGCACGGGCCGTGCCTGGTCGGACACGGGCCGTGCCCAGCATTGTTACTGGCAGTTTTTAGTTTTCCAAGTTACAGAAGGCTGACCACGGGGCCGTGTCGGTGCAACACGGGGTCGTGTCCAACTTTCCAGTAACTGGGATCTGGAAAACAATCACTGTAACTCCGACCACGGGCCGTGTTCGCTGAGCACGGGGCCGTGGTGAACCTTCTGACCAACATTCTTTTCTGTTTTTATCGCAGGACTTGGAACCAGACGCCATCCTACGTAGTGTATGAGCTCCAGTTCTAATAAGGACATAAAAGAACCTCTAGAAGAACCCGAACGCTTTCTCAGAAAAAGACTAAAAGCTAAAAACCAAGAGAAAGTTTCGGGGAATCCACCTATGGCGGACCAACGTACCCTCATGGATTATCTACGACCCACCGTAGGTAACCTAGGCGCCGCTATCAATGCACCGAATGTTGAAGCCAATAACTTCGAACTTCGGCCGCATTTGATACAAATGCTCCAAAACTCCGCAACCTTCGATGGGCTTGCGGACGAGGATCCCCATCTACATATTACTAATTTCTTAGAAATATGTGATACCTTTCGGATCAATGGAGCATCAAATGACGCCATCCGCCTCCGAATGTTTCCTTTTTCACTAAAAGACCGAGCAAAAGCTTGGCTCAACGCCCTCCCAGCTGGATCGGTAAACACCTGGGATGAACTAGCCCAAAAATTTCTATATAGGTATTTCCCTCCCGCTAAAACGGCTAAATTAATGACTGAAATTAATACATATTCACAAGAGGACGGGGAATCCTTATATGAAACTTGGGAAAGGTTCAAGGAACTATTACGCAAGTGTCCACATCATGGCCTTGTGATATGGCAACAAGTATCCACTTTCTATAATGGATTGTTGCCCCACACAAGGCAGACACTTGACTCTAGCTCCGGGGGACTTTTAGGTAATCGCCGCCCGCATGAAATATATAACCAAATTGAGGAAATTGCTCAAACCAATTTTCAGTGGCATATCCCCCGAGGCAATAAATCTATTGCCCGGGCGCCCATAAGGTTGATGAAAGCACTTCTTTACAAGCCCAAATCGAGGCCCTTTCTTCAAAAATAAAAAAATTAGAAATGACAAAAATAGTCTCGGTTATGGCTTGTGAAGGGTGTGGTGGGTCACATGAAAATTGGAGTTGTATGAAAAAAACGGAAGATCAACAAGAGTCGGTAAGCTACATTGATAATAGACCTAGGCCGTCGGGTCCTCCAACGGGCACCTACAACCAAGGATGGCGAAGCCACCCAAACCTTGGTTGGAGAGAGCCCGGCAATAGTAGTAACCAACAAACCCAACGAACAAACTTTCAACACCCAAGAAATGAGTCACAAAATTTCACTCAACAACAAGGTGGACGAGAAAGGCTTGAAGATACTGTATCTCGCCTCATCTCCGACACTGAAAAGAAAAACTCGGAAAGGTTTCTACAATTAGAATCAAATTTTAGAAATCAACAAGCTAGTATTCAAAACATAGAAAAACAATTAAATCAACTAGCTCAAAATTTTTCCGAGAGACCACAAGGTGCATTACCAAGCAATACCGAAACAAACCCAAAAGCGCAAGCTCATCTCATCACGTTACGAAACCGCACCGTGGGGCTTGCGGAGGCGCCACTGCCGACAGAAGAAACTGTACCCCCGCCTCTGCAGGAAAAGAACTCCCCTCCGTCATCAGAGCCTACCAAGGCTCCTCGAGTTTCGTACCCCGGTAGGTTAATTCGTCAAAAGACCAATGAGCTATTCGCAAAATTCGAAAGTCTATTAAAACAATTGCATGTTAATATTCCTTTTATTGATGTCCTAACCCAAATGCCCAAATACTCTAAGTTCATGAGGGACTTCCTCACTCATAAAAAGAAAATTGAAACTTTGCAATTAGTTAACTTAGGCAAAGAATGCTCTGCTCTCGTACTCAACAAACTTCCCCAAAAGAAAATCGATCCCGGAAGCTTCACGATTCCCTGCTCAATCGGGGATTCCCCCGTTCGTAATGCACTAGCCGATCTTGGGGCTAGCATTAACCTCATGCCCTCATCTATGTTTAAAAGACTCGGCCTAGGAACAACGAGTCCAACAAAAATGAGCATACAACTTGCTGATTGATCCGTCAAATTCCCGCAAGGTGTCATCAAAAATGTCCTGGTAAAGGTAAGCAAATTCGTCTATCCGGCCGACTTTGTTATACTCGACATGGAGGAAGACACCGAGGTCCCCCTCATACTAGGGAGACCATTTCTTGCCACTGCACAAGCAGTTGTAGATATGAATGATGGAACGCTCACCTTGAGGTACGGGGATGATGAAGTAAAATTCGGAGTTGGGAAGAGAATAGAAGACGACGACCCGGTCAACTACATGAAGGTTATTGATTCGAGTTTGGATGCGGCTCTCCGACGGTGTAACATGGGATGCCAAACATCCCACTCAGAAAATATATAACCTCACATTGGGTCTAGCCAAGGACCCTTATAAACGTGGCGCACCACGGAGGCATTCCACGGAACTATCCTTAGTTTAGTTTAATCTTTAGTTTTAATTTTGTAGGAATAAAACACACTCATGGTGGTAAAGGATGAAAAGGGGAACGAGAAAAATGGCCCCATGCACAAGAACAAGGCAACCCGACACAAATTTCTCCATTACAGAAGGTTCAACACAGGCCGTGTCCAACCAACACGGCCCCGTGCTGAACCCCCTGCAGAAAAATGCCAGTTCAGGTAACTAGACACGGGCCTTGTCCACCAGACACGCCCCCGTGTCCAGGCTTCTGTCTCTTTTCTTTAATTTTCGTTACTGGCACCTGAACACGGGGCCGTGTCCGGTCCCCACGGGGCCGTGTCTAGACTGCCAGTAACATAAATCTTTGCTTTTTAACACCACATTACACATCCAATCAACCTAAAAATTTATTTTTGGGACACATTGAGGACAATGTGTAATTTAAGTGTGGGGGGGGGGGAAAGCTAAAACCTTGAAATTTTGCAAGTCCTAATAACAAGCCTTACACAAAACTCTATTGGAACCGCTAAACACCTCAAATTTTTTTTCAAAAATTTTCATTTTTCCTTTACTTGTCTAAAGTTTAAGTTTGGAATCCTAAGATTAATAAGGTTATATTTTTACAAATTTACAACCGAGAGCGTCGTGATAACAAGAACCAACATAAGAAAATTATGAAACGGCATGACAAGCTTAGTTAAAATTTGATTATATATATTTGATCACATAAAAACCCATTCCCACAAAAGTGAGTTTTGAGCCTTTATTGAGCATACAAATTTACATCTTTCGACTAAATGCTCATTTTTCGTTTCTTGTGTGAATAGCCGCTTGGTTCTTACGACTCTAGAACTTGCCACGATGATTCATTCCCGGTCCTTACCAACTTAAACCCAAGTAAGTAAATGATGGAGGCATTAGGACTAACCAAATTTTTATTTCTACACCATTATTTTTCTTTTTTTTACCACCTACCCAAAATCCCCTAGTTAACCCCTTTGAGCCTAAACCTTTCATTTCTTTACCCTAAAACCCTTTTTACCCACCAAAAACCCTTTTTATTTTCACCCTTTATTTTAGTAACAAGCTCGGTTTTTCGTGTGACGAAAAAAAATAAAAAAAATAAAAAAAATGATGAAGTTAGAAATAAACAAACAAAGCTATTAAAACAAAAAGCTTGTTTGGAGAAATACTTCGAAATAAAAAAGTCACTAAAACAAAGTGTTTTACGAAAACCGACGCTTTTTACGCTTTTTCGCCCTTTTACTAACCACTAACCCAACCACCCACCTTTAGCCCAAGCCTAACCCTTCACCAAAAAAAAAAGCCCTCTTGATATTTACAAAGGTATAAAGTTAAAAAGGAGGAGGATTGATTGCTTGGCAAGCTTATGGTAGGAATAAGTTCCATGCCGCTCTCGAGTGATTCACTAAAAATACACCTTCGGCCGAGTGTTGAGTGATCCCCCGTGAGGTATGTGAACATGTATATAAATGAAATTTTAAAAAGGCATGCTATGCCCAAATAAGTAATTTCTCTTATGAAACGTTTTAAATAAATCATAACAAATAGGATTGTAAATAAATAAAAATAAAACCCCAAAAAGATCTTGGATTCCCGACACTCTATGACAAGCCAAAAACCTTCTCTTCTACCCATTCCATTTGGGAGTGTAAGCCACATATTAAAGAGTTTTGCTTGAGGACAAGCAAAAGTTCAAGTGTGGGGGTATTTGATGTGTGTAAAATGCAACATATAAATTACATCAATTGAGGCATAAAACTAACCCTTTTTAAGTACTAATATTGGAAAAAGAGTGTTTTTGTCTTCCTTTTGTATTTTCAGGATGAAATGAACTCAAATTCACAAAAGAAGCAAAAAGACGGCTAAATCTAACATAAATACAAGAAAAGGAACAAAAGTGGATTGCCCGACCCCTCAACGGCATCCTCCCAAGCAAAAAAAAGAGAAGTTAGAAGACTGAACACGCCCCGTGCTCAGCCAGCACGGGGCCGTGCCCAAGAAGCAGCAGAAAAGACAAACCTATAGAAGCTTTTATTCCCATCACGGGGCCGTGTCCAGTGAGCACGGGGGCGTGGCGAAAGTACAGCAGGCGCATTAATTGTAATTGCGAATTACAATTAATGAAGAGAGAGAGTGTCAGACGGGCACGGGGGCGTGTCCAGCGGACATGGGGCCGTGCCCAGCCTTCTGTTCAGCCTATAAATAGGAGTGCTTGGTTTCATTTCAACTCATCCCTTGGCACACCACCTCTCTCACACTTCATCCACCACCCACCACCATCACAACACCATCATCCACTACCATCATCCATTGTCCATCATAGAGTGTGTGAGTCGTCTCGGGATCCAAGATTGATCGTAAGAGTTCTTGACAATCAAGGCCATGTTTGCCTAAGTCTCTTACATCACTTGGTGAAGACAAGTGTTTAGTATAATACTTTTTATTTTTAATCTTTTGCACTTTTTATTTGGTTTTGTATTAATGACTTTAATAAGCAGTTACATATGTTGAAGGTGATCTTTCCTTATCGTTTGTCCGTGGTGTCTTGGCTTTATTTTACTGTCTATATAAAATAAAAGATTTTCACGATTCATATCTCCACGGTCTATATGGAGGTATGTTGGCTACCTGGTCGGGGGTTAAGGGAACGGTTTGGTAAGGGTCTTGCCCTTGTTCAGCGTTTAGAGGTCCTGCAAGGGACCTGGGTCAAATTTAGTAGGATCTCCTTCAATACCCATAGGTATTGGATGGCGGGGATCCAAACTCTTTGACCCCCTCATAAGTTAACTACTATTAATACTATAACCCGGCTATTTAGGACTATATCCCTGCTGACTCAGACTACTTAGTCGAGGGTAACGTCACCGCCAAAAGCGGGGCCTACCTTAATTTGCATTAATAACTTAATTCATTATCTTCCAATAATCCAACCCTTTAGGATTGTATCCTTGCTGACTCAAACTACTGGGTTGAGGGTAACGTCGCCTTCAAAAGAGGGGCCTACTACAATAACTAAGATAATCTCTTAAACAAGTGCAAAAGTGCGAAAATAATCAAAGGTTATACTAATACACGAGTCGGATACAAGTGATTCATCTTGTCTATCTGTTTTTATTTTATTTTATTTTTCAGCATTTAGTTAGTTTTTATTTTCTTAGTTTAAAAACCTTTTCCAACTTTTTGATTTGATTAGACGTTGAGGATAAACCGGTACTAAAAGCTCTTGTGTCCTTGGACGACCTCGGTATCTTACCAACACTATACTACGTCCACGATGGGTGCACTTGCCCATATGTGTGTTTAGTGTTAGTAAATATCGTGTTTTATAAATTTAAAACTTGGCTAAAAGTGTAAAAAGGGCTTAAATATACATCAAAAAATATATAACACCTCGCACACATCAATACCGAGTTACCAACACTCGGTTTCTTACCTACCATTTTCTTCTCATAGAACTCTTTAACCCCTTTGACTTTTCTGTCAATCATCTTTCCAAAGATATGTTTCACTTTGGGGTTAAAGGCCTTTTCAACACAAAAACCTTTTTATCAGAATAAAATTGGTTTGAAATTTCCACTTTACCAATTTTCTTCTTAAAATTTTCAACCCTCAGTGGTGGAAAATTCACATCATCCACAGTCGGAATTGATTTTTCACCTTTTTCTTTAACCTGTAGCTCATCTGACTTTGTGGAATCAGATTCATCGCCAGAAGATAGCTCCTCTGATTTATATGAATCAGAATCATTGCTAGAACTATCATCCGATTTCTTAACAACCCACTTTTGGTTGTCAAATTTAGCTCTTTTCTTGTAAAACCTGTTCGAACATTCACTAATTTCAAATTTTGAATTTTTGAAAAGTTTAGTTCTTTCAATTTGTGGTTCAAACTCAATCACTTTCTCTTTCAGTTTAGAAACTCCCTGTTTTGATTGTATTGCCTTTGAACAATCTTTGGCAATATGACCAGCTGTGTTGCATTGAAAACAGGTTCTTGTTTCTTTCTTTTGATCAGCTTCCTTCTTCATCTCTTCTTGCTTCTTTACAAGGAATTCTCTGTTCGACTGTTTTCTGAACAAATTCTCTTTTTCTTCTTCTTCAGAAGATGTACCTAAAACAAAAATCATCTTTGATTTAAAATCTCGAACATATTTTTCATTTTTATGATTTTCTAGTGGAATAAAACCTAATCCTTTCTTTTTTAAATTATCGTTATGGTTTGGTTTCTTTCGATAATCAGAACCAGAACTGTAACCCTTTTTCTTGTTTTCTCTTTGTTGGACTCTTGAGGTGTATTTTTTAGGTTTATCAGTAAGATTTGCATCTTTTATTTCAGAAATATTAATTTCTGTTTGTTTGAAAACCTTTTTGATCATTTCAGGTTTGACACCTCTTATTGGAAATTCCTCATCAGAATATAATTTGTCAGAATCATTCAACGTATATGCAACTTTGAATGTTTCGTCATTCAAATTAGATTTTGATAGAAGAATTTCTTTATTGTAAACTCTTTTGCCCTGTTTTTCGGTTTGACTCGGAGTGCTGGACTCAGACTTTGACTCCGACATAGACTCCGACTTTGATTCCTCTGTTTCATCGTTATCTAACACATGATCCACCACTTTCTTCATTAATTGAGATTGTTGATCAGTGTCAAACGATGTGAACGTGACATCAATATTTTCTGGCAAATTGACTGAAAACTCTGACTCCCACTGTAAGTTTGTTGCCTTTTTGACTCTTTCAGAATTTGGATTTCTTGGCAAATATCCATTTTCCAGTGGGGGTGGACACTTGTTGTACACTAACACCTTGTTTCTTACCAGATGTCTTTACTTTAGTATCCTTCTTCTTTTCTTTCTTCTTTTTAGGAGTCTTTTCTTCAGAAACTTTTTGTTCTTCAGTTACTTCATCATCCTCAAATGCCTTCACGCCTTCAACAGTTGGATAAATCTTGTCAATGACATAAGAAGTACATGAGTAACTTTTTAATAAACGATTAACTCTTTCTGTTTCAATTCTTTGAGTTTCCAGTTTTTGTTCCAGAGCAGCACACTTCTCAATATAATTGTTCACAACTTTTTGTTTTATCATGAACGCTCCTTGAAGTGTCTTCATTGCTGTTGCCTGTTCTTCGCTTGTATCATTGTACATATTCATGGCTTTGTTCAGTACATCATAAGATTCTTTCAACCTGTTCATGTTGTGAATCAAAGTACTGTTTTGTTTCTTTACAGCTTCACAGTTTTCACAAATCACTGGACTCTTCTTCGCATCCGCTTCTTCATCAATTTTGAAAGCTGGAACTTCTTTCACTTTTCTTCTGACCACCGGAACATCTTCATCATCACTGCTGACCGGAGTTTTGACCTTTTTCTTTTTCTTTTTAGCATTTTCATCTTCACTATCACTTTCTGCCATCATTTTCAAATGCTTTTCCATCCTTCTAGCATAATACTCAGTACCATCATCACTATCTTCTTCAATTCGAGCAACAAAACCTTTGTGACTTGAAGTTTTGTTTGGATCATAGTCATCCCAATTGAAATTCTCCCAGCTAAACCCTTCTGGTAATTTTTCATCATCTTGATCTATCAAACATGCTTTTCCATCAGCTGAAACATACTTGTCCCAATTAAAACCTGTTAAAGCTGTTTGATCATCTTGATTCACCAGGCAAGCTCTCTTCGAAGATTCTTCAATCACTTTTCTACCATGTGCCACTTGTGGTTCTTGTTGTTGTTGAGCAACTTGATGATAGATGGCCTTCCGGTAGTAATCATTGTTGTTGAATGGATTTTGAGCTCCACTTGCTTCGCGATTGGTGCACTCCCTCTTAAAATGTCCTTTTTCCCTGCAACGAAAACAAGTAACTTTAGATTTATCAAAACCTTAAGTAGAAACATTAGCTTCACGTAAATCATCTCTTCCTGTGATCTGCTTAAATTTCTCAGCTCGTCTTAACACACTCGCTAAACACCATTTTATATCCATTAATTCCATTTCTTCAGCATCGATCTGATCGTAATCCTCTTTTGTAAGCATTGGATTCCCGATCCGTCCTGCAACAAAACTTCCTTAAGACTTTAACACAGTCCCCAACAAAGACATATGGCTTTTGGCCAGTTCCTCATAATACTCCTGATCATTTTCCAGATTCAGTACAATGTTGCATTGTAACTTCTTGCCATTCTTTGTTGCTGAAATGTTTGGATCAAATGTCGGATATGATGAGAAACTTGTATTGCTGTTTGATCCTTTTGATGAACCTCCCGATGAACTCTTTGCATTGAATGCCGTTTCAACCTTCGGAGACAAATTGGTGGTTTTGTCATTCAACCCTGCTTTGTAATAAAGCCCGATGTCTTGCTCACCATAGAAATCTTTCATTCTTGAGATCTTTCTCTGCTCCATCTCCTGAGCCTCAATCTTTTCAATAAACTTGCTCAGTGTCAGATTGCTAAAACCTTTCTTGTTCCTTAGCATCATGAGATATGTGCCCCAAGTCTCATATGGCAAAGCATCAACTAGCTTTTCAATCAACTCCTCATTATCTTTATTGATGCTCACCCTCCTCATGTTTACCAACAAATTGCAGTATCTTTCAATTATCTGCTTTGTGCTCTCATTTTTCAAACCACGAAATAGATCAAACTCTTTTTTCAGAAGCGATTTTTTATTCTTTATCATCTCTTGACTACCAACAAACTTTGATCTTAAAGCTTTCCAAATCGAATAAGCACTTCCATTATGTTGCAATAAGACCAAGATGTCTTCTTTCACAGCTTGTTGTAGTAGACTTAGCATCATTTTTTCATTCTTATATTTCCTTTTATCATCAGCACTCATATCTTTGATAGCAATCTCCTCTTCATCGTCATTCGTCGGTCTAACGTATTTTGTCTCAACACATTTCCAAGCATCCAAATAATTTGCTTGAACCCAGTTTTCAAAACGTCCTTCCCAACCTTTATACTCCTCAATGTTCATGAGCTTAGGCGGTTTTTGCATAGTCCCCGTTTCATTTTCCAACATTGTTTGCTGAGTAACAGTGATCGGGGTAGCAAAGGCGTTATAAAATTCCTCTTCCATGTTTCGGTTTTTAAAATTTCACAAAACAGTCTGTTCAAACGAAATTACCAACTTCAAACGGAATTCCCTTTCAAACGAGATTACACAGTCCAAACGAGATTAACCTTCAAGCGAAATTACCCTAATTTCGTTTGAGATCAACACCCTTTCAAACGAAAAAAACTAATTCTGTGCGGAATTATCAAGCGAGATCAGACCTTTCAAGCGGAATTACTAATTCCGCGTGAACCAACCAAACGGAATTAACCCTTTGAAACGAAATTAGCTAATTTCGTTTGAACTTTCAAACGGAATTAACTTCTGATGCGGAATTAACCTCTAATCTTGTGCGGAATTATGCTGATGTCATCATCTCGAACTGAAAATTATCAAATTGATCAAGTTATAGGCCGATTTTAGTTGTGAAACTTTCTAGGGTTTGTTAATACACAAATGCGCACATGATGTGTGAAAATCAAGACATTTTGACTATAAAATCAAGTTCAATTTGAAAAAGAAAGTGTAGAAATCAGAATTTGCAGCTGAATTGGTATGAACTCTTCCTCCTAAGCTCTGATACCACCTGTAGGATTGTTTTCGGACCCGAACGAGTTGTTCAGAAGAGTTTATGCTCAATACGAAAGGCGGAAACAGTCGTATTGAGGTCAATTCAGTAAGAATATCACTTTAACTGTCGATTTTATTGATTTGATGACAATTTACAGCGAGACGACACTTCGGCAGCACTTCGTTGCACAGACCGGAAAGTTACAACTAATCTCGCTTGAACAAATATTTATAGGCCTATGATTCCGCTGGAGAGGGTTCCAAGCGGAATTAAGATTCCAAGCGGAACTTAATTCCGCACGGAATTACATGATTTCCTTTCAAGCGAAATTACATCCTTCAAGCGGAATTAACTAAATCTCGAACTACATGCCCAGATCTAACATTCTATGTATAAGACTCGATGCAAGACAAAGTCGACAGACGCATGCACTAACAGAACTCTTCTTCGAGCTTCAGTTGTTCATGGGGAGGGCAGAACTCAAGCATCATTAGTTCACGTACCTCGGCCCATGGAAGAGCATAGGCTTCTTCATTCGAACGGATGTTTCTCTCATTCGACCACCACTCCAACGCTCTGCCTTGAAACATTCCCGTTGCACTCCTAGTCTTTAAGTTTTCTGGGCACTCGCCGTTAATGAAGGTAACCTCGATGCCGTCAAACCATTCAAGCATAGCGGTCACCCCATCACTGCCCGTGAAAGGCTTAGGGTTGCAAGAGATGAAATGTTTGTAGCTGAACTTAGTAGGCTTTAGCTTCTCGCCTTTCGATTCCAAGAGGATGGAGGAGTGTTTAATCCTTGGATCTCAGAGACGATCTTTGGCATGACTCGAGCAATCTGGTCGACCATGAAGGACATCATCTTTTTCTGAGACTTTTCCCTGGATCTCTTGAGAGTGTCGGATAGCTTACGAGAAGACATCTAAAGATCCAACAAGAGGATCGTAAAAGATCCAACAAGAGGATCGTATAAGTTTAAATTACATGGTCCCACAGTATAGACTCACACAAGATAGATTAAAGACTCAAGATTCAACAAGTTTCTCGTAGATTAAAGATTCAAGTTTCCAACAAGTTTCACATAGATTCCAATAGATTAAACACTGCAAGCCCACAACCTTCACATGGCACTTTGTACGAAGTTTGGCAACATGTCAGAAACGCTTATATATAGGAAGTACCAGCGGCGTATCCACCACGCTTCGGGCACATCACTTTCGCCTCGCACTCGGTGTTATGTTACGTGTTGCAATTGCCAAACATAACAACGCACTCATCATCATCATCATCATACACACGTAGTTTAACCCGGTAGATTCACGTAGATTACTCAATAGATTCACGTAGATTAACCCAATAGATTCACACAGATTAGTGTTAACAACCTCTTCACAGTTCACAAAACAACGAATCCCGCATGGCACGTGCTACGAAAATTTGGCAGCATGATGGAAGCACTTATATATAGGAAGTACCAGCGGCGTATCCACCATGCTTCAATCATGCCACGTCCGTCTCGTCATCGGTGTCATGCTTCGCTAACCACAACATTAGAGTCCATCACTCTCACATGACTTCCACATAGTGTGACACTTGTGTCTGTAATCATTGTAAACAGTTCAATTATCAATAAAATAATGTTATTAGATCCCAATATTTGTTTGTTTATGTTTGACATTTTTCATGTTTTGATTTTTGTTCAATTTCAAACTCTATATCGCTTTCTGGAGAATTATATGCAAACTGGTGCGTAAACGTAATCAGTTTAACGCGACAAATACTCCGGGATAGCAATTTATGCTTAACATACCTTAAATAACCTTTACATAACTTAGAAATAAGTTTTGAAGGCTTTGGTATGGCAAAATCAAGTTTATTCGCTTACAGGGACTATATTCGACAAACTACGAAAGTATGCTGATTCGTACTATAACGGACAATCCAGAACTTGATCATAAGTTAAACATACCCTAAATATCCTTTACATAGCTTAGAAATAGGCTTTGAGGGGTTCGGTGTGCTAAAATAAACTTTTTGATCATTCAGGGACTAAAAGCGTCAAAAAGTGCATAAGTTTGCATTTTCGCGCATATCTTACGTTCTGAATACATCCGGACATCCAAAAATTTATGTAATCATTAAAATATTTTATTTTAGTGATTGGCTTGATAAAAATCCATTCGTCGCGTAATTTGGATCGTTTTTCGTGTTCGTTCGTGTTTCGTCGTAATTAACCGAATAACGTGATCGTACGACCAAACGAACCGACATCCGACATATTTTTGAGCATGTTTCATGTCCCCTATGCTTTAACATCCTTATAGAGTCTAAAAATTTGGTTAAACGGGTGTTAGAAGTGAAAAACGCAAGTTTGGATGTCAAAGGGGCCAAAGATGCTCGATTGAAAAGTTGTGAGTGTGACCAGCCTGGCCCAACCGTGGCTTACGGTTTCCAGAACGGGACTTACGGTTTAGTCTGCCAGCATTGCATTTTTTTCTTTGGTGGCCACTCCAAGCTTCCAAAAACCATCAAATCAAAACCATGAGTTAGTTTTTGAGGCACCCATGGTATTTTATCATTCTAGGGGCCATTTTAAGGTGCCCATGATATTGCAAAACCATGGGTGCACATGTATGGTTGTGATCAAAGCTCGTTTTATGATGAACGATCTTAACGGTTGTGCAAAAAGTATAAATACCCCCACCCTCTTGCTTCAAAACTCACATTTTGATCTGATTTGGCTCTCTAAGTTGGAGTATACACTTCATACCTGAGAGTAATCGGATCAAAGCTTCCGTTCTTGGACCTGTTGTAAGTATTCTTTCGTTCTTTTACGCGTTTTAGCGTGAAAGTCAAACTTTGTTTCGGCCATGTTAGGACCAGTTTTCACTCCGAACGATTGCGTAACGACACGTGTGACATGCGGAATCCGTACATGTGCGTGATCCGAACACAAGATCGTACAATTTAACGTGATTCTTATTCATCAATTATGACGAGTACAAGCACCGAGAATCACCTACGAACACTTTCTCTCTCTAGACTTTCTCTCTCTAAGCACCAAGCTCCAAGATCTCAAATGGCCAAAAGTCTCTAACATAACACCTAAGACTTCTATTTATAGGCACAAGGTATAAGGATTTCTCCTTATTTACAAGATTGCCACCTTGCCCTTTTTACTACATTATGAATAATAAAGCCTTGATTTCTTCAGTTTCTGCTACGAGCTGCATTGACGGAGGCGATAGACATTACTGCACCAACAGACTCCCCCTTGGATATTGCCGCAGTCAATCTCGTAGCGACTTGTCTTTCTTTCTCTCTGAGTCTTCTTGAAAGTTTGATATTATCAGCAACCACAGACTCCCTCTTGGACATAGCTTAGAAATCTGAGAAGTTTAGACTTGATCTGCCTCTGATTGCATATTCAAGCAAACAAAGTAAAACTGTAAGCTCCCCCTTGAATAATGCTCTGAATCTTAGATTTGACAATTAATCTTTCTCCCCCTTTCATTTAGCTTCCTATCAAATCTTATCATTAATCAAACGTTTAGATTTAACTGGTGAGAGTTTTCTAAACATATAAATGTCTATTATCATATTTGACTTTTAAGCATGATCAAATTCAGTAACCCTCACAGATGATAATGACCTTGATTATCCAACTTATCGATTTTTTAAATTTTCATTTTGAAATTCAAGTTTCAAATTAATGAACTTGTTTATGTTCAACATCTTCAGATTTTGAAATTCAGCATTCCATCATCGGTTGTCGAAACATAACGTGAAACAAAATCTTTTTGTATTTTACAAAGTTTATGCTAAAACACTCCGAAAATCTTTTTGAAATTTTTCTTTAATAAAAAGCAGTAAAGAAATATTTACAGACATATTTTTGTTTGAGTTCGTGTCAGAGGATCATATCAGTTTATGATAAATCACTAGCACCGTTGACCTTTTTAGACTTTAAGTTCTAAACGATTCACTTAGATTGCCAGTATACTGATCCATTTAAATTTTCACACAAAGTTCAATTATTTCGAGATACGAAAATTAGTGTTTTAAGCACTTAACTTATTCGCGTGTCCCATCTCAGAATATACTCTCGTATCCAGATTCCCTATATTCAGTCTTACAGGTGAGTATACCATATTGATATCTGTTCTCTGGGTTAATGCGAAGCCTTGAGAGCTCAGGTATGAACTACCGTTCAGTCAAAGAGATGAAGGCTGGACTTTAGGTGAGTCCCCCTTGGGGATCTTCTTTACAACTTCACTTGAATTACATCTTTCGATATTTTATCAATTTTTATGCAGATGGTAAGCTTTTAAAGCATGTAAAGTATTATACGAAGTCTAGGCCATTGCTTCTGCAATATCAGAAGACTAGGTATAATACCCCAGATATCAAACAGTATAAAGACCTAGTATCTCAGAATCAGGCAATCTCTCAAACAAGATTTCGGGGGTTACCCATATATCCGAGAGATGTTCCCCACGAGATAAGTAAGCTATTGATATTTAGGTCTATATCTCGAAATCAATCTACTAAATGTGTAAAAACCTACTGGCATATCATCAGTGATACCGTTTATCACATATTTAACATTTCAATTCTTTAGCCTGCTGTGATTATCTACTGATGTACTATCATTTCCTCTTTTTACATAAAAACTCATTTTGAATTTTATCATGTTTTTGACTTTTTCAAATTTTCAAATGTTTTTGTATTTTCAAAATTTTTACTCCCCCTAAAATCCAAAACATTTAATAAAATTTGACAAACCGATGTAGATAGCTTCATCTCGCCATCTATTTCTGCTTCACATTCTCTATATATCTCACATTCACCCCCATGATTTACAAACCACTTGATTGTAACGTTTTAAAACCAATTTTTTAATCTAGTTTTATCATGTGTTTGTTCAGCCGTGAGGGTTTCGCCGAATTTCTTTTAAATTTTCAAAAATTTAAACCAAACACTTCCTTTTTTAGCACTGGTTCTCTCCTTGTGTGCCAGGCTGTTCTGTTATTCATGCTGAACTTGAATTGGCCCCTGAACACCTGCACATGTCATAAACAATTAGTTAGATTTGATGCGACCCAAGCCTTTTTCGACTCAGGTAGCTTGACGTTAAGGTGAGTTTTTGTAGTGTAAAGTGGTGGAAAATTCTTGTCATTCATCTTTAAGCTCTCTTCAGACCCAATCTCAACCTCTTTGTATAGAAAGAAATCCTTTTTCGGAGGTTAACCAGATGATTGGTCTTTCTTTACCACATACTTCTTTGCAGAAGTAGACTTTTGTTTTTCAAGTTTCTCATAGTAATCCAAAGGTACATACATCTTCTTAGTTGAAGATGATGATTTTGCAGTCTCAGACACCTTTGGTTTTGGAGAACTTGCTTTGTTGACTTTAGATTTTGGCTTCCATGTTTGTTGAGACGAAGCAACCCGTGTAAAATTTGTCAGTTTTAGTTACCAACCAATTTATGGGTTCAGTTTTGATTTTGGTGTTTTCATTTTTCAAAACTATCTTCTCAACAATCATTGGAGCTTTGCCTTTTGCATCAACTTTCCTTTTCTGACTCTCAACAGCTTCAGACTTAGGCTTTGAGTTGCAACTAAAGCATGTTCGGGTATCAACTTCCCGACTTGTGCCATCAGTCTGAGGTTGTGAGGCCTTCTTCTCAAAGAATTCTTCATTTAATTTTGAAAAAATTTCAGACTCTTGCTCGGAATGAGAACTCGAGCTTTTCACAAACACCTTTTTCTCAACAAACTTCTTGTTTTGAAAGTTCCATCTTTGATTGTTCTTACCACCCTGATAACCACCCGACCATCTGTTTTGGTTGTTGTTAGAAAAACGCGGTGGTAAAACAAGTTTTTTGTAGTAAGATTTGTCTTTTTCAAAGTTTAATTGCCTTTTGGAACGTTTCAAACCTTCGATTTCAGAAACATCAATCTCGACAAGTTTAAACACATTTTTCAATTTGTCGATATTCACATTCTCCAACGGAAACTCAAGATCCGAATATAACTTATCTGAGCCCGACATCTTGTACATTACAAGAGTAGGTTCTTCATTTAAGTTATTTTTGGATTTTGATTTCGGAATGGATTTGTCCAAAAAGCATTCTTCGTCCTCAGTTGAATCACTGTCCGATTTCAAAACATTTTCGACCACATTTTTAACAACTTCGGACTGAACACTGTTTTTATCAGAAGATGAAGAAAATGTGATATTGATCGTTTCTGGAAGTTTAACCTCATGTGTTTCATCATCGTTAACCAACCCAAATTTTTTCTTTGAAAAATTATTCAATACTGGCGGTGGAACCTGATGATATCCAACCCCAGTTCCATTAGAATATACATCTTCGCCAGCTTTGTTCTTCCCAATGGGTTTGGGAACTATGTGTTGAAGAACAAAACTTGCGGAGTTGTAACTGTTGAGTTTCAGATTGATGCGTTCATTTTCAATCTTAGCTTCCTGAAAGTGAAGCTTCAGATTAGCAATCTTATCCAACTGTTGGTTGATTTGCTTTTCTTTTGACTGAAGTACTCCTGACAGTTGAAGCTTTTCTTTGGTTGTTTTACCGTTTCTTTCATCAGAATCTTTTATCGTTCTTTTTAGCTTCTCGTGATTTTTAGAAAGTTGTCGATTTTTATGAATTAACTTTTCATTTTCTTTTCTTACTCGGTCTACTTCAATTTTATCTTTTTCAAGTTTCTCAGTTAATTCCTTAATTCAATCATTTGAAGCTTTCACCAATTTGTCACGACTTAAGATTTGATTTTCAACTTGTCTGACTCTATCAGTCAGTTCTTCAGTCTTCTTACTACTGAGATAAGCATGTGTACTACAAACCTTGCAGTTTTTCATGCAATTTTTGCAGTCACTGTCTATTTTGGCTTTATCAGTCTTACCTGATCCATTGGTTGAATCATTAGAACTGACCTGGCTCTTTGACTCAGTTCCAGATTTAGAATCTACCTCTAACTCTTTTGCTGCGAGAACTTTATCAGCCATTTTCTTCAGATTTTCTGCTATGAATTCTTTCGTCATGTCTATTATCCCATCATCGATTTTTTTCGACTGCAACTCCTTTTCCTTTTCTTTTTCTTCAGCTTCTTTTCCCCACCACAGTCTCTGTCTTTCTTCATCCTCTTCTGCTAATTGCTCAATGAGAGTTTCAACAGTGACCGATGAAGGTTCAACAACTATGTTTCCTTTAGGATCCAAAAAGCATTCTCTGTCAGCGTCCCATCTCTTTGCACTTTTTGCCTCTTTCCATGCACGATAATTTTTATCTCTCATGTTTTGGGCAAACATCTTCCTGTAGATATATTTTTCTTCTTCTGTTCGGGTAACCTTAAAAGGAATAATTTTTGCCATGATTTTATCTCCTTGTATTACCTAAATCGAACAAAATGAAATGATTAGGATCGGGTGGTAATCCGTTCGGATTTCCACTCGATTCGTTGCACCTTAAAACTTTGAACAAAACAAAATCCTTTGAATCGTATTGTGACCTGGTCGTGTCACAATCCAAGTCTTGACAATACTACACAACTTAATATGGCCACTACACTTTAACAAAATAATCACAATGCAATGAATCGGGTAGGTTGTCCGATCGAGTGACTTTGTCGCACTACAAACAAAATGCAAAGATTAGACAATGCTGTCCGATCGAGTTGCCTGTTGACTTTGAATCGAGTAACTTTGAATCGGGTGACAACTCGTACGAGTTGCTGTTCGATCAATAGCACAACATGACAAAATGTTGTCCGATCGGGTAGCGGTTGTCACTTTGACTTCAAAGATGAAACTTGACTTTCAATATCACATGCAATCAACAATTTTCAAAGATCTTTAACATTCACATGAACATCTAATGAAATTAATGCGGCTGACAACAATTGAAATCTTATCAAGAAAGCTATTTATTCACTCGAGATATATGCACATTGACCGAGTTGATGATATTATGAACTCACATGAGCTGTGAAATATAGTGAACAAAAATTGCATGCACACTAACTGAATTTCATTGAGCCGCAAACATGGGAATTAATATGATCACATGGGCTGCTGGTAATTAGATCGTTCAAATAAAGTAGGCTGACAATGTAATTCAAGTTTTAATTCTAGTGGACCAAACTATTATGAATCTTGGGCCGATGAATTCACATGACAAGCTGACAAATTTTATTATCTCTTCAATTTGATTGGGCCAAGAAACCCACTAAGCCGACAACTTCAAATGCTAACAAAATTCTATTGGGCTGCTGAACTTGTTCATTTTCACAGACTTATGATTCTTAATAACAACTGTTAATGAATTTCACATGCCCACCGATTGCAATTAATGACTTATATGAATAGCTGACAAAGTTTCACATGCAAGTTTATCAATGGCCGACAATATTTGATTCTCAATGTAATCCTATTGAACCGTTTATTCTGACAGCACGACAATAAGTATGCTGTTCGATCGAATAAGGTGAACGCTGTTCGATCGAGTGGACTGCTGATCGTTCGGACAGCACGTCAACAAGTACGTTGTTCGATCGACTGGGCTGCTGATCGTTCGGACAGCACGTCAACAAGTATGCTGTTCGATCAAGTGGGATGCTGATCGTTCGGACAACACGCTGTTCGTTCGGGCAGGTTATGCTCTGTTCGACCAAGTAACACGTTGTTCGATCGAGCGGGACTTATGCTGTCCGATCGAGTGGCGTTTAGACTTTATGGCCTCAACGATGAACTTTGAACTTCACAACTAAATCACATGTACACTGACCACACTTTTTGAACTTGGCCGACAAACAGATTGTTTCACATGCAAACATTCAGTATATCACATGCAAATACACTATTACATAATCAGACAAACAATTTCAATTGGACCGTGTATTAAAGTGGGCTGCACTTGACTGTGATTGGGCCGAACAATATATGATGTCACTTGGGCTGACACTTAATCACGTGAACCATTGAATAATGAAATCGATATATGTTGACAGCTGTAATGTAATTCACATGCTCACTGATAAAGTTGACAGACAATGATACCAAAGTTGACTAAGTAGCCCGCACAGGTGGAATGTAATGACTCGGGTTGCTGTCCGTTCGGACAACTGTCCATTCGGTTTTGTCAACAAAGTCAAAGACTTTAATGAATTGAAATGAGACTTTGGTTCGGACAACTGTTCGTTCGGACAACAGTCAACAAGTCAACAATAATGAAATGTAATAGAAAGTGTGCTTTTGAATCGAATCACTGTCCGTTCGAACTGTTGTTCGATCGGGTGACATTCAATTGAACATCAACAGCGACAGTTATCATTTTGCAAAACTTTTCGAACCAAAAATCTCAAATTTCTCTCAAACCATTAAGAATTAAGATCTCAAACTTTGTAGGGTTATAGATCAGATATTTTCGCACATCATATCCAAAAATCAGCAATTTTGAACCGTTAAAACCCGTTTAATTTGACGATTTTCAGATAGAAACGTGAAAAGATAAAAAGATGAAGAAATTTTGACAAATCTGGATGAATTCTGATCTGAATCTGATGAAATCCTGTACGAATCTGTGTGATAGATCTGTGCAATCGAGCTCCTGCTCTGATACCACTTGTTAGGACCGGTTTTCACTCCGAACGATTGCGTAACGACACGTGTGACGTGCGGAATCCGTACACATGCGTGATCCGAACAGAAGATCGTACTATTTAACGTGATTCTTATTGATCAATTATGATGAGTACAAGCACCGAGAATCACCTACGAACACCTTCTCTCTCTAAGCACTAAGCACCAAGCTCCAAGATCTCAAATGGCCAAAAGTCTCTAACATAACACCTTAGACTTCTATTTATAGGCACAAGGTATAAGGATTTCTCCTTATTTACAAGATTTCCACCTTGCCCTTTTTATTACATTATGAATAATAAAGCCTTGATTTCTTCAGTTTCTGCTACGAGCTGCATTGACGGAGGCGATAGACATTACTGCACCAACATGCCAAAATGTGTATTCTTGCGTATTTTGTAACCAAACTACTTTTAGGTATCAAGACCCTTTGTTTTGATACCAAACCTGTTTTCAAACCTCGTTAAACATTTTCTAACATGTTTAGCTCGTCACTTTTAGATTTGTGCTTATATAGGGTCGTAAGGTAAGCGATCTAATCAATCGCTTAGACTTTCGAACCCGACCCGTTTGGTCGATCATTAGGATCCGACCAAACACATCAGGTGACCATAGTTGCATAGGGAATAACCTTCTGAGGTTATACCTTATGGTCACTTCATTTAGTTAGTTGTATGATAGGTAGTTTATATGCCTTAGGAAAATGACCAAAATGCCCTTTTTACGCATAAATTTATTTTAAGCATATGTAACCAAAATTTTGACATCTAAACTGATTAGGAAACATTATTAGACATGTTAAGGCATATTTTACTTATCATAGGACTAGTTAGGCGGTTCGAACGCGTTTTACGTGAACGACGCGTTAAAGTAGCGTAAGCTACCTAAACGGGTCGTAATGGGTCATAAGCACTTAGGATAGGTTCCATTTTAGAATGTAGGCTTTGTCAAACCATATTACATGAGTTCTTACACTCATTTGGTTTACGAAACCACATTTTATCCGATCCTCCGATTTAGGTCCGTTTATTAACGTAGTTACCTATATTAGGTGCTGTTTGATTCCGTGATCTTTCTAACATTGCTTGGTGATCATCTAAAGACTATTGAGAAATCTCAAGTGAGTACATCGTCACCTCTTTTACTGTTTTTCAAACATTTTGGGGTGAAACACATGTGCCTACTTGTTACTTTCGTGCTTTTCATGTTTTTATATCCTATACTTGCTATATTCATTAGTACACTTATAGTATATGATTTCATTATGTTTTTGCTGTGTATGTCCATTTAATGCATACTTAGTACATTATTTTACATTACATTTCATGCTATGTATGTCCTTTGTTGCATACTAAGTACATCGTTTTACATTTCATTTTATGCTATGTATGTCCATTTTGTGCATACTTAGACATTGTTTTACATTACATTTCATGCTATGTATGTCCATTTATTGCATACTTAGTGCATTGTTTTACATCACATGCTATGTATGTTCATTGTTGCATACTTAGTACATTTGTTTCACGTCACATGCTATGTATGTCCATTTGTTGCATACTTAGTGCATTTGTTTTACATCACATGCTTACATTTTGGTATGACATTTGGTTTGTTTAAATGGGACAAAAATACATTCATTAACATTGATCACGCCGTTCGTTAGTAGGTACTGGTACCATAGGAATTGACAACTCCCGTTCCTGACATCCTAGGTATGTTTGGATGGAAGGAATGACCGAATTCGATACACATAACTCAGATAAACCTTTAATTTGTTTAAGGGTTTATCGCCACAGTCTCAAGGCTTGAATGTATGCATTTTCACAATACCACATAGATGTTTGTATCAGTATAGCATGCATTTCCCCAAAACATAACTTTGATTTAAACTATGTTTTACTTCAATACCTTGTTTTGTGCATTTTTACATGTGGTTTAGTTGATATATTTCACTTGCCATACATGATATTTGTTTTGCACATTACGTTTGACATATACATTTTGATATTGGTTTACACATTACATGATTTACATTTTCATAATAGACATTTATTCACACATAAACATTTGACAATTGGTTTTAACATGAATAATTTACATTGATGGTTTGTTTGGGTAAGTGATTTAAGTAACGAGGCGTGTGTAATATGATACAAGTATGGTGGATACGCCGCTGGTACTTCCTATATATAAGTGCTTGTATGATATTACATATCGTAGCGTTATTTAAATTATTTCAATTTAGACATTACATATTTTTTCACAAGACATTGTTTTACAAACAGTTAATTTTATACAACTCATTTTACTTGGATATTTAATAAATCATACTTCTTTCTTTTATATAATCTGATTTCTTATTAAATTTTCATATGATTTATAAAAGAAAATACTTAACAAGATTCATGACAAATTTTCATTAAACTTTTCTTAAAACCTAAGTCATGAATCCTATTTTCATAAAACCTATGTATCTCACAGGCATTTTTATGCTGACGTACCTATTTTCACATGTGTTTTCAGGCGCTGATGCATAGGTTTGATTCAGGATACACTACGGTGGACTCGGGCCTTAGTGACATAAAAGAAGCAAGATTAGTTTAAATAATGTTATGTACTCTTGTTTCTCTTTGTTTAAGACAATGTAACTCTCTTGTTTGATAAATAAAACATAAATTTAATTACCATGGTTGTGAAACAATAATTCTGTTACAACACTCCCTGATGTTTCCGCCACGTTTTGTTGTTTTACGTGGTCGGGGTGCGACAGAAGAGTTGGTATCAGAGCCAATGCTTTGACCTAGACTATAAACTTTCTAGGACCCCAATACAAGCTATCTTGTGTTTAGATCTTAAAACATGCACTTCACCTATCCTTAGGTGATTGCCAAAACAAGAACCCAATTTTCCAAAACGATTTTTGAAAATCAATCATCTATTTTTAAATGATTTGTTATAAGGTTTTGAACCCTTTGATTTTTCAGAATGATTTTGAAAATTTAATCATCCATTTTTGAATGATTCCTTTTGGCCTTGTGCCTTCCAAGTTTTCAAAATTTCGTCAAAGTTTTTTGGTTCTAAATAGTGTGAACACGTGCAAACTGGAAGGGTGAATGCCTGTACCTTGGGTTTTCTGTCTAAGGCTAGAGTGTTCGTACAAATCCACATAATCGGACCAGTCACTCTTACCTGGGAACTCTTGGGGTGAGTGTTCACTTATAGGCGAGCATGTCTTCGCGATGCATTATTTTTGACCCATTTACTTTGATTAGTCGCTGTGTGTCGTTTGTTTGCTTTGTGATATGGACGAATGACCACCGTCTTTGCTTTTGTTGATTTTGTTTCATCTCATTCTTTTCATCTAATCATCTCACTCGTTTCCTCTCATGTTTCCTCTTTTAGAATGCCTCCTCGACGCGAAAATCCGCTACCCAATGTCGAAATGGCACATATTATGGTACAGCATATGGCTGCTGTACTCCCAGACATTATTGCTCAAGTGAACCAAGCCAACAATAACCAGAATACTCCATGCAATTTCAAGAGTTTCAATTCGGCTACACCACTCAAGTTTAGTGGTTCTGAAGGGGCAACTGGGCTCCTTCAATGGTTCGAGAGCATTGAGAGTACGTTTCATCACGTTCAGTGCCCTGAAAATTAGAAAGTCGAGTTTGCTTCAAGCGTGTTTCAGAAGAGGGCTCTTACTCGGTGGAACGGGGTTATGAGAGATCGTTGTGCTGAGGTTGCCTTAGCACAAACGTGGGCTGTCTTAGGGCTCTTATGATGAGGGAGTTTTGTCCTCGTCATGAATTAAGGGCTTTAGAAAGGGAGTTTGATGACTTAAAACAGGATAGTGGTGAGCACCTGGCATACACTGGCAGGTATAAGGAGTTGAGTTTACTTTGCCTTACCATGGTTACCCCACTCGAGAAAGCTATCGAGAGGTATATTGATGGCTTGCCTGACTCTGTTCAAGACATCGTCACTAGTAGTAACCCTACCACAGTTCGTCAGGCAATTGAGTTAGCAGCGACATTGACTGAGTCGCAAGTTCGAAAAGGTAAGTTACACAGGAAGGGTGATAAGGGTAAGAAACAGTCAACTGACAAGGGTGAAGGTAAGAAGGGTAAAAACAAGAAGGGCAAGGATTCGGGTTCTTCGAAGGGGTCAAGGAAGCGTAAGGCTTCCCATAATTTTGCTATCACTGCCCAACCAAACCAGGCAGCTCCCGATCAACCTACACAACCACCAACAAAGAAGCGGTATGCGGGGAATGCACCTTTGTGCAACAGATGCAATAGTCACCATCAGCCGCAACTTCCGTGCCGTTTCTGTGCTAACTGTGGGAAGTCAGGTCATCTTGCTGATGTTTGTCGTTTTGCTTAGAATCTGGCCGCTCGTAATCCAGCTCAGCAGGTTGCTCAACTGTCTGCTCCCCAACAAGCACAAGCTGCACGACCTCATTTTCCTCCTGGTTCGTGCTATAATTGTGGAGACCTGACCCACTATAGAAACCAGTGTCCAAGGCTGGTCAACACCAACCAGAATCAGGCTCAGGCTCGAGGTCGAGTTTTTAACATGAATGATGTTGAGGCACAAGCAGACAATGAGGTGGTGAACGGTACGTTCTTTGTTAACAATCGACTTCCTCTATTCTTTTTTATTCAGGTGCCGATACGAGTTTTGTGTCATTATCTTTTGAGCCATTGCTTCGCGTGTCTAGAACGAAACTAGGAAAGCCTTTGACAGTTGAAGTTGCTAGTGGTGAACCCATTGTTCTTGATTCTATTCTTCGTAACTGTCAGTTGAACCTTAACAACCATCTTTTTCCTATCGACCTCACGCCAATGCAACTTGGGAGTTTCGACGTTATAGTGGGTATGGATTGGTTAGCCAAGCATCACGTAGAGGTAGTTTGTTTTGAGAAGATTGTTCGTGTTCCTCTCTCGTCAGGTGAGATCCTACAGGTTCGTGGTGAGAAACCTACTAGTAGCCTCAAGCTCATGTCTTGGTTTCAAGCTCGAAAGTATATGCGAAAGAACTACGTGGCTTTCTTGGAACATGTTGTAACAGATAAAGGCAAGGGTAAGTCTATTCAAAATATCCATGTTGTTCGGGATTATCCTGAACTATTTCCTAAAGAGTTACCTGGTTTACCCCCAGCGCGCCAAATCGAGTTCCGTATTGATCTTGTACCTAGTGCAAATCCTATTGCCAGATCTCCATATCGTCTTGCACCATCTGAGATGCAAGAGTTGTCTAAGCAGCTTTAGGAGCTTTCTGACAAAGGTTTTATTCGTCCTAGATTTTCGCCTTGGGGTGCTCCCGTTCTTTTTGTCAAGAAGAAGGATGGATCTTTCAGGATGTGTATCGATTATCATGAGCTTAACAAGCTTACCATCAAGAATTGATATCCCCTACCTCGCATTGATGATCTCTTCGATCATTTACAGGGTGCTACTTGTTTTTCGAAGATTGACCTTCGTTCTGGGTATCATCAGCTTCGTGTGCATGAAGAAGATATTCCCAAGACTGCTTTCCGCACTCGTTATGGGCATTACGAGCTCACAGTTATGCCATTCAATTTGACTAATGCTCCTGCTGTTTTCATGGACCTGATGAATAGGGTCTGCAAGCCTTATTTAGATAAGTTCATCATCGTTTTTATTGATGACATTTTGATATATTTTAAGACGCAAGCTGATCACGAGCAACATCTTCGTCTTAATTTGGAACTCCTGAAGAAAGAGCAACTTTTTGCCAAATTCTCCAAGTGCGAATTCTGGCTTAAAGAAGTTCAATTTTTTGGACATATCGTCAACGAACAAGGTATTCATGTAGATCCCTCCAAGATCAGTGCGATTAAGGATTGGGATACGCCTACTACTCCTACTGAGGTTCGTTCTTTTCTTGGTCTCGCGGGTTATTACCGCCGCTTCATTGAAAACTTCTCGAAGATTGCAGTTCCTCTAACTGCTCTAACTCAGAAGAACAAACCCTTTGAATGGGGAACCAAACAAGAAGAAGCGTTTCAGACCTTGAAGCAGAAGCTTTGTGATGCGCCTACTCTATCTTTGCCTAAGGGCAATGATGATTTCGTCGTGTATTGTGATGCATCGAACTTGGGTCTTGGCTGTGTTCTCATGCAAAGGAAAAAAGTCATAGCATATGCATCGAGGAAGTTGAAGATACATGAGAAGAACAACACCACTCATGATCTTGAGTTAGGTGCAGTTGTATTCGCTCTCAAAATCTGGAGACACTATTTGTATGGCACAAAATGTGTGGTTTTCACTGACCACAAAAGTCTTCAGCACATCTTCAATTAGAAAGAACTCAACATGAGGCAACGACGTTGGGTTGAATTTCTAAACGACTATGATTGTGAAATTCACTACCATCCTGGTAAAGCGAATGTTGTGGCTGACGCTTTGAGTCGTAAAGAACATGTCAAGCTTCATTGTGTTCTTGTTCAATCTGATATTCAAGCTCGATCTGATATCCAAACCCGCATTTCTCAGGCTCAACACACTTGTGTTTCACAAGGATTAATGGGTAAGGAATTACCCTATCACATTAAGCCTGATCTTGAACTAAAGGACAATGGATCGTATTATTTCATGGACCGTTTGTGGGTCCCATGCCAAGATGATCTTCGCACCTTGCTTATGGATGAAGCTCATAAGTCTCATTATTCTATTCATCCTGGTGCTGACAAGATGTATAAGGATCTTCGTACTCAGTATTGGTGGCCTGGTATGAAGAAAGATATTGCCTTATACGTTTCAAAATGCCTTACTTGTCTTAAGGTTAAGGCTGAACATCAACATCCTTCTGGTTTATTGGAGTAACCAGAGATCCCAGTTTGGAAATGGGAAAACATTGCTATGGATCTTATTACCAAACTTCCGCGCACAAAGAAAGGTCATGATGACATCTGGGTAGTTGTTGATCGTATGACAAGCTTGCTAAAATCTATGTGGATGAAATTGTATCTCGACATGGTGTTCCTCTAAACATTATCTCTGACAGAGATGCTCGATTCTCGTCTCATTTTTGGAGAACCAGGCAATCTGCTATGGGAACCCAACTTAATTTGAGCACAGCTTATCATCCACAATCAGATGGCCAAACTGAAAGAACAATCCAGACTTTGGAGGATATGCTTAGAGCTCGTGTGATCGATTTTGGTGGTAGTTGGGATTCACATCTTCCATTGATTGAATTCTCCTACAATAATAGTTATCACTCCAGCATCAACATGGCTCCTTTCGAGGCTCTCTATGGTCGAAAATGTCGTTCACCAGTCTGCTGGAACGAGATCGGTGAGGCTCAGCTTACTAGACCTGACCTCATTCTAGAGACAACTGATAAGGTTAAGAAAGTTCGTGATAACCTTCAGACAGCTCGAAGCCGTCAAAAGAGTTACGCGGACCGATGACGCAAGCCCTTGGGATTTCAAGTCGGTGATCGTGTATTACTTAAGGTCTCACCTTGGAAAGGTGTGATCAGATTTGAAAAGACAAGAAAACTTGCACCTAGATATGTTGGACCATTTAAGATCGTCGAAAGAATCGGTAAGGTAGCCTACAGACTAGAGTTACCTCCTAAACTTGGTAATGTTCATCCAACCTTTCACGTGTCCAATCTCAAGAAGTGTTTGGCTGATGAGAACCTCCACATACCACTTGACGAAATTCGTATTGATAAAACAATGCATTTTGTTGAGAAACCTATGGAAATCATGGATCGTGAAGTCAAGTGGCTTAAACGCAAGCGCATTCCATTGGTCAAAGTTCGCTGGGAATCTAAACGTGGACCAGAATTTACTTGGGAACGTGAATATCAAATGAAAGCGAAATATCCACATCTTTTCTCACGAGTTTCCTCTAAACAAATTTTGGGACGAAATTTCCACAAGAAGGGGAGACTGTGACACATGTGTTTGTAATCATTGTAAACAGTTCAGTTATCAATAAAATAATGTTATTTGATCCCAATATTTTTTTGTTTATGTTTGACATTTTTCATGTTATGATTTTTGTTCAATTTCAAACTTTATATCGCTTTCTTGAGAATTATACGCAAACTGGTGCGTAAACGTAATCAGTTTAACGCGACAAATACTCCGTAACAGCAATTTATGCTTAACATACCTTAAACAACCTTTACATAACTTAGAAATAAGTTTTGAAGGCTTTGGTATGGCAAAATCAAGTTTATTCGCTTACAGGGACTAAAATCGACAAACTGCGAAAGTATGTCGATTCGTACTGTAACGGACAATTCGGAACTTGATCATAAGTTAATCATACCCTAAATATCCTTTACATAGCTTAGAAATAGGCTTTGAGGGGTTCGGTGTGCTAAAATAAACTTTTTGATCATTTAGGGACTAAAAGCATCAAAAAGTTCATAAGTTTGCATTTTCGCGCATATCTTACGTTCTGAATACATCCGGACATCCAAAAATTTATGTAATCATTAAAATATTTTATTTTAGTGATTGTCTTGATAAAAATCCATTCGTCGCGTAATTTGGATTTTTTTTCGCGTTCGTTCGTGTTTCGTCGTAATTAACCAAATAACGTGATCGTACGACCAAACGAACCGACATCCGACATATTTTTGAGCATGTTTCATGTCCCATATGCTTTAACATCCTTATAGAGTCTAAAAATTTGGTTAAACGGGTGTTAGAAGTGAAAAACGCAAGTTTGGATGTCAAAGGGGCCAAAGATGCTCGATTGAAAACTTGTGAGTGTGACCAGCCTGGCCCAACCGTGGCTTACGGTTTCCAGAACGGGACATACGGTTTAGTCTGCCAGCATTGCATTTTTTTCTTTGGTGGCCACTCCAAGCTTCCAAAAACCATCAAATCAAAACCATGAGCTAGTTTTTGAGGCACCCGTGGTATTTTATCATTCTAGGGGCCATTTTAAGGTGCCCATGGTATTGCAAAACCATGGGTGCACATGTACGGTTGTGATCAAAGCTCGTTTTACGATGAACGATCTTAACGGTTGTGCAAAAGCTATAAATACCCCCACCCTCTTGCTTCAAAACTCACATTTTTATCTGATTTGGCTCTCTAAGTTGGAGTATACACTTCATACCTGAGAGTAATCGGATCAAAACTTCCGTTCTTGGACCGGTTGTAAGGATTCTTTCGTTCTTTTACGCGTTTTAGCGAGAAAGTCGAACTTTGTTTGACTTTCCGCATTGACCAGTTTATGGTCAGCACGAAGTTCGTTTGAACTTCATAACGTGGGCGTAATCACGATGGTTTTAGTCCCTTGTGACTATACCTACTGATTACCATGTTATCTAGGCATAGTGGCGAGTCCTAGTTTCGGCCAAAATGCGTATTCTTGCGTATTTTGTAACCAAACTACTTTTAGGTATCAAGACCCTTTGTTTTGATACCAAACATGTTTTCATACCTCGTTAAACATGTTCTAATATGTTTAGCTCGTCACTTTTAGATTTGTGCTTATATAGGGTCGTAAGGTAAGCGATCTAATCCATCGCTTAGACTTTCGAACCCGACCCGTTTGGTCGATCATTAGGATTCGACCGAACACATTAGGTGACCATAGTTGCATAGGGAATAACCTTCCGAGGTTATACCTTATGGTCACTTCTTTTAGTTAGTTGTATGATAGGTAGTTTATATGCCTTAGGAAAATGACCAAAATGCCCTTTTTGCGCATAAATTCATTTTAAGCATATGTAACCAAAATTTTGACATCTAAACTAATTAGGCAACATTATTAGTGTCACACCCCAACCGATGGCGGAATCATCGGGGCATGGCACTGAGCGAAACAGATTGTCCAGAAGTTTCCATAACAATTATTATCACTATTCAATTTATATAATACGTCCCATACCGTACCTTAAATAGCAAACAAATTATTACAGATAACATCAAGTCAAATATTATGTTCCGACAACTTAGATTTTAAATATAAAAATTGTTCAAATACTTCTAGAGACTCGATCTGCAAGATCTATAGACAACTATGCTCTAGATGCTTATTCTAAGCTCGCCTTCCTAGCAGATAAGCAAAAAGGGATCGAGTATACTCACAGTGATTGATGGATTGAAGGGAGCGCTTGAGAGTAGGGTTAGCCTGAGTAATTCGATAGTGTAACGATGAGTAACGCGTAGAACGAGTACAAGTGTTGTTGGGTCGAACAGCCTGGTCGATCGGACAGTAGGTTCGATTGGACGGGTTGTTCGTTTGGTTTGACAGTCCGTTTGGACAGCCTGTTCGGTCAGCCGGTAGGCTCGATCGGTTTAGGAAATACGTAGCACCTTGTAGCTGATCAAACAAATCATCGATGCGAGGTAGGGGGTAACGGTTCTTGATGGTCAACTTATTCAATTCCCGATAGTCGATGCACATCCTGAACGACCCATACTTCTTTTTGATGAAAAGGACTGGTGCGCCCCAAGGAGAGGTGCTCGGGCAAATAAAGCCTTTTTCAAGTAACTCCTGGAGTTGGTTCGAGAGTTCCCGCATTTCGGATGGCGCGAGTTGATAAGGGGCTTTGGCTACGGGGTTAGCTCCAGGAATGAGGTCGATACGGAAGTCGATATCACGACTGAGTGGTAATCCGGGGAGATCATCAGGGAATACCTGAGGAAATTCACGGACCACTAGGACGCCTTTAACCTCTGTTTTCCTTTCCTTTCCCTTTTCCGCTACTACGATGTTGGCCAAGAAAGCTCTGTATTCCTTGCGGAGATACTTGCTAGCTTGGACACACGACATGAGCTTGAGACCTTTCGAAGCAGTTTCATCGTATACACACAATAGATCACCATTCACTAGCGAGAATCGAATCATCTTATAGAAGCATACAACTTCAGCGTGGTTTTCAGGAAGAAAGTCCATGCCTACTATGATATCAAAACTTCTGAGTTGCATCGGAATAAGGTCGATTGGGAAGACGTGATTGTTGAGCTCGAGAGTACAATCACGAAGAACAGAATTTATGGCGACAGTTCTTCCAGTAGCGACTTCAACTTCGAATGACGAGGAAAGATAAGAACGCTTACGACTAAGGAGCTTCTCGAATTCAAATGATACAAAGCTGTTATCGGCTCCAGTATCAAACAAACATGATGCATAAATACCATTCACAAGGAATGTACCATTAACCACGTTGTTGTCAGCCTGGGCTTGGCGAGCATTAACCACGGTTCTGGCGCGTGCTGCTTGTTGCTGCTGGTGAGGCTGCTGCTGCTGCTGCTGCTGGGGTTCTTACTTCACAACCCTATTCGGGCACATGTTTGCAAAGTGGTTAGGGTCACCACATGCAAAACAGACTCGAGCATTGATCGCGGGCGCTTGAGCTGCGTGTTGGCCTTGAGGGGCTGGGAGCAGAGCTTGATGAGCAGTGGCTTGAACTGGGGCTTGACGAGGGCCATGGTGACAACTGGCCGTACAAATTGCAGTGAGCGCAGAAACGACAGGCAAGACCCACCAGATGATGATATGAGCATGTAGGGCAGAGCGGGTGGGGACCTGTGTAAGCACGCTTTGCTGGCGGCGCTTGAGTAACTGGTGCTGGTCGAGGATGAGACTGCTGCTGAGCCGGTACGGCTTGCAGAGGAGCAACAGTAGTAGTGACAGCACAGTTCTTGTTGCTGGAGCTACTGTTGTTGTGCTTCTTCTTGTGGCGTGATGACTTGGATGGTTGAGCAGTGGTGGTGTCAGCGGTCGATGCAGTGGTGGCTTGATGCAGAGACATGGAGGGCTTATCCCAAAAACCAGCTTTTACTCGCTTGTCATTGATCTCGGCGGCAAGCAAGTAAGTTTCCTCGATTGATGAGGTTTTCGCGACGTGAACAAAATCGGCAACACAATCGGGTAGAGCTCGAATGTACTTCTTGATCGCTATCTCGGGCGTCTTGACTTGGTCGGGACAGATAATGCTGAGCTATTTAAAGCGAGCAGTCAAGGCAGCGTTGTCTCCGTCATTCTGCTTGATGTTCCAAAACTCGTCCTCCAGCTTTTGGCGTTCATGGGGAGGGCAGAATTCGTCCATCATGATGGCTTTCAGCTCTTCCCAAGTCAGCTCATAAGCTGCATCATTCCCGTATTTGTTTCGTTCGGCCGTCCACCAATCTAGAGCTCGGGACTAGAAGACGCCGGTTGCGTTTAGGGTACGGAGATTTGCAGGACAGCCGCTTTGGCGCAGAGTGACTTCGATAGAATCGAACCATTGAAACATAGCCGTTGGGCCATCATCTCCGATGAATTCCTTTGGTCCGCATGCCTTCAACTGTTTGAAGCTAAAGACAGTCTTGGCAGCATCCTTTGGAGCTTCAGTTCTCGACTCCTCAGAAGATTTGCTGACGTTTTCATACACATCGCTCACGGCTTTTGCCACTTGTTTGGCGATGATAGCAGCAAGACGTCGGTCTCTCTTCTCTTGGCGGGTAAGTGGGGTTCGGTGTCCGGATGATGACATGGTCTGCAACAGACATCGTCGTGGGTCTCAGACACATCAAAATCGAATCTCACCTCACACGTCTACTACTTACTAAAGCTCAGGAACACGTCGAAACATGCATCACATAAACACATAAGCACATAATCACAGATTCACGTAGTCACAGAAGCACATAAGCACGTAGAGCACAGAGACACATAAACACAGAAGCACATACACATTTAATCACAGATGCAGTCAGAATACAGAAACCTATCATTCAAAGCTCGCGTGTCGTTCGTATGTATTGGTCGCGATTAGCATATCGAGTAGTATAGTATAATCGTATAGCATGTCGAGTATAGTATAAGCGTATAGCGTAGCATAATGTCGTTTAGATTTGGAGCGACTTGTTAGCGTATTGAGATAGAAGAGAAAATGCGAGTCGTGTGTGTCGATCGAGGTGAGAGCAAAAATCGAGGAATCCCACAAAAATTTAGACACATAAACAAATAACATTCACATAAAACACATAAAATCGACGAATTATCAGAGTTAGCAGTTGCGGGCTCAGAATCAAAACACATGAAAATCGAGAAACGGATTGTCTGCGGCTACTAGACATTGACTACCCAAAGCGATTCGACTATTCTCAATAGACTTGTCATGACATTTCAACTTTCGGGATCATGTTTCTGCCTCGATTCTTGGGCAATCAACACGTATTCCCTAGGTCATACTCATGAGTTCAGGTCGTTGGAGTCCGTCAAGGCTTTGGTGAGATGAGTAAAAGTTGGAATAAGTTGCCAAGGTTTGGGTTTCACCCCTAGCTTAGCAATTTCTTCCTTGTTTTAGTGAAATTGAGGAGATTATTCGTCAAATTATGGATTTCACTCCTGATTTGGTATAATTCTCCTCGTTCGTTATTGAAAAGTAATGAAGAAACTCTTTGATAAGTTGGTAAAACAATACCGAGCAAGTAACTTAGTTGAGAGTTTGCGGTCTTCACACCTAATCTCGACTAAATTGCTTGGCTCTTATTTGAAAATTCGAGTGCAGTGATAGGGAAGAATAGCATGATTTAGCACATACGCTTGGTCTGTTGGTTCCTAACTATAGTCTAGGTCTCTAAGACAGCGACCCGGACTAGGTCGCGTCTAGCCTAATTCCCTATAGTTACGGCTCTGATACCAATCTGTCACACCCCAACCGATGGCGGAATCATCGGGGCATGTCACTGAGCAAAACAGATTGTCCAGAAGTTTCCATAACAATTATTATCACTATTCAATTTATATAATACGTCCCATACCAAACCTTAAATAGCAAACAAATTATTACAGATAACATCAAGTCAAATATTCTGTTCCGACAACTCTGATTTTAAATATAAAAATAGTTCAAATACTTCTAAAGACTCGATCTGCAAGATGTACAGACAACTATGCTCTAGAAGTTTATTCTAAGCTCGCCTTCCTAGCAGATAAGCATCCTAATTGCCTGTCACATACGTTAAAATAAAGTCAATACATAAAATGTAAAGGTGAGCGTACAAGTTTGATAATAGCATAATAGAGTTCGAAATAGTTTACGCATAACCAGCACGTACACAGAGGAAAACGAAGCATGTTAATTATCGACATGGATCTATCGATACCAATGACTGCGGGTTGACTGCCCGAGGCAGTTCGCAATACATGATTACCACCGTAATCCATGCAAGTAATTGCCGTTAACAACCCCCGTGTGAACAGGTGCTGAGTCCAAACTATAGTACTATCGTTGTTAAGGCAGGTAGACATCATTCCACGTGTAAACATACCAACAAGCAATCTTTTAGTCACGTAAAACATGCGGTAACGGTTAGCGTTCGAAATGTTTGTGTAGTGTGTTCGATGTGATTTCGTATAAGTAACATATGTAACACCCAAAAGTGCTAAAAGCAAAAAGGGATCGAGTATACTCACAGTGATTGATGGATTGAAGGGAGCGCTTGAGAGTAGGTTTAGCCTGAGTAATTCGATAGTGTAACGATGAGTAACGCGTAGAACGAGTACAAGTGTTGTTGGGTCGAACAGCCTGGTCGACCGGACGGTAGGTTTGATCGGACGGGTTGTTCGTTCGGTTTGACAGTTCGTTCGGACAGCCTGTTCGGTCGACCGGTAGGCTCGATCAGTTTGGGAAATACGTAGCGGTGACAACTCGTATTTCGGACCCATTTTGTGCAACGTATGTGAACGTGTTATGATCATACGAACTTTGATTTATTGAATGTTATATTGTGCATGTATGTACGTTATTGAATGTGTGTATGTATTCAATGACCCGAGCGCACAACACATATAGATCGCACAAGCCCATTTGGGCTATACTTTGTATTTGGACCAATGGGCGGCCCATTGAGGGTTCGGCCCATCCTCTACTCGTATACACTTAGGGTAGGGCAACTACTTCTCATTTTTACAAAACACAATACACACACTCAAACCCTAGATCTTCCTCTCGTTTGTTTGGAACCCGACGGCAACAACACCTTTACTATCGAAGATATCTCCTGATTTGGATTAATCCTTGTTCACTCTCTTCATCGGTTAGTATCTTGTTATTGTTTTCTTGTTGAATGATGATGTGAATCCATGCTAGACTAAACCGATTAGGGTAGTATGTGTGATGATAAGCTAATGATGTTAGGGGTTATGTTCATATGAATCGGTTGTTATAATGTTAACTAAAGAATCGAAAGATGCATGTAATCGGGTGTGTAATTATGTGCTCGGATTAAAACCATGATCGAGTATGATATTCGAATGATTGTTGTGTCAATATGTAGGGTACATGTTAGGAATCAAATTCACGAGTATGTTAGTGTGTTTGAAGGTGATCGATTGTTCATGTATTACTATGATATGAGTGTTCATGTGAATTAATGATAAGTCTCTTGTTTTGATCGAATATGGATTGGTTTCAAAACTGTTAATTGATTGTATAAATTTGGAAAAACTGATTAGTTGTTGATTGACATGATAAACTTGGAAACTTGGATAATTGTAACTGACTTGCATAATATTCGGTAATCAAGTCAATCACACAAAACCGATCCAGCCGCACAAGGAATCTGTTCGCACAAGACTCCGGACCACACAAGCCTTCCGGGTCGCACAAGCCACCCCAATCGCACAACTCGTCCGTGTCGCACAAGCTAAATTGTTGTTAGGCTATTGGGCCGAACGAGCCCAAGTCACATCGCACAACCCAACCGGACCGTCCAAGCCCATCTGGCTCGCACAAGATCCCTTGGATCGCACAAACTATAATAGTGTTAACTGTTTGGGCCGAATGATATATTGGGCTGGGTATTAGTCGGATCGCACAAGAAGTGTTAACTTAACATTTGGGCCGGATATGTTGTACCGTTCACTTATGCTAGTTGGGCCGGGACTATGCGGATCGCACAACATGTTGTGGATCGCACAACATGTTGGGCCGATTTCTATTGGGCTATTTTACTCGCACAAGTTGAATACGTTGTTTGATTGTTATGTGTTTACCATGATATTCACATGTTCGTACTGTTTAACCTATGTGAATCCAATGTGCATTACTTGAGTCAAAACCTGACTTGTATGGTAACCCTGTTAGGACGTGGTTGACCACCTTTAGTTCAAGAAACCCTTTTTTGTGTGTATCTGCCGAGCAACCCAAGGTGAGTTCACACTCTTACCAAGGCATGGGATTCCCGGGGTGTTGGGAATGGGATTGATAAGGATAAGGTTGAATAGATTCATACGGACACAGTTACTAGACTACCAAACCATCGTCCTCGGTTGTGCAGGACACATACGTAAAACCTACGTATAACTAAGTTACTCGCTATCCTCGGTTGTGAAGGATACTCACGTAAAGCCTGCGTGAACGGATACTTACTACTGCCTCGGTTGTGTCAGGCACTTACGTAAAACCTACGTAAACCCCCACGTACCCTATCCTCGGTTGTGAAGGATACTTACGTAAATCCTGCGTAAACTTGTACGTATTACTGTTCTCGGTTGTGAAGAACACATATGGTTACGCATAGTCTAGTGGATTAATATTTGGGAAGCCCCCACCAATAGAAACCTATATTGGCCCAGTAGAGCCACTTGATACTCATGAACTTACTGTTACGCATTTACTTTCTGTGAACTCGCTCAACTAGTTGTTGACTCTCTGCTGCATGCCTTCCAGGACCTTAGGTACTAACGGAGTTTGCACAAGGAGGAGCAGGTCGTTGTGGGCAGATGGATCGTGATTACTTATTAAACACTTATGACATTTCAAACATTACTACTTATGTTGGGTTTTACATAAATGCTTCCGCTACATTTACTTATGTTGGTTTTGATAAACACCTTTCGTATTGATGGATAACTTTTACCTTTTAATTACATGTTCAATATGATTGGTGGCTTGATCCTGGTCAGTCACGCTCCCAAGCGGTGATACTCCGCAGGTGGATTTTGGGGGTGTGACAGATTGGTATCAGAGCCATTGGTTATAGAGAACTTGGTTTTAATATGGGAAAACGTTTTTATTAAAACCAGACTATAACCAGAACAGTGCTCTCAACGATCCATAACGACGCTTCGCTCCACGTGCAAGACTCGACATACTAGGTAATAAGGTTTACGTTTATTACCTGCATGCTAGAACTGCTTAGAACTTTGCTCGCATTACGTTTAGATACACATAACTTTATTACATGAGAATACCTACGTGCTTACGCTTTTCTGTCATCACCCTACTCGCGAGCCACTCTCACTTACGTTACTTTTACTATGAAGATCATGTCTGGACGAATCAACATGACTCAAGCCCAGCTAGAGGCTCTCGTTCAAGCTCAAGTTGCTGCGGCACTTGCAGCTGCTCAAGCAGGTAGTATACCCTGCAGTATAGACTCATACTAGGATCCTTAGATCCTGCATTAACTCTCGTATTTAATCTCGTCCTATTCGTACACAATAGGTCAACACGCGCAGCAACCTGTCTGCACTTTCAAGAACTTCATGGACTGTCGTCCAAGTACCTTTAGTGGCACTGAAGGAGCGGTTGGACTCCTCCACTGGTTTGAAAAGCTCGAGTCTGTGTTCGAGATGTGTGAATGCCCTGAGGCTCGCAGGGTGAAATACGCCACTGGCACGCTAGAAGGAATAGCACTAACTTGGTGGAACGCCCAAGTCCAGATCTTAGGGTTGGCAGCTACTAACGCCACACCCTGGAATGATTTCAAGGAACTGATCAAGAGGGAGTATTGTACTCGGGAAGACATCCATAAGCTGGAGGATGAGTTTTACCATCTGAAGATGATTGGATCGGAAATTGAAGCTTACACCAAAAGGTCAAACGAACTGGCCGTGCTGTGTCCAACTATGGTGGACCCTCCAATTAAGCGCATTGAGTTGTATCTCAAAGGGTTGGCGCCAGAGATCCAGAGCCACGTTACTTCGGCTAATCTTGATAACATCCAGGATATTCAACGCCTCGCTCACCGCATCACAGACCAGGCAGTGGTTCGGAACAAACTGCCTAAACGTATCAGCGCTACTGCTACCGTTACTACTTCAGCTACTCCTACCACTCCCAGTGACAGCAAGAGAAAATGGGATGGAGATTCCAGCAAGGGATCAGCTTCAGTTCAGTCTCAGGCCCAGCAGCGAAAGACTGACAGTTATCAGAGTCCCAGTCAACACTCTTCAGGTAGTCACAGGCAGGGCGGATATCGAGGGAACCTCCCAAAGTGCAACAACTGCGGCAGACACCACAGTGGCCAGTGTAACAAGGGTCGCTGTCAAAGATGCCTCAAGATGGGTCATGAGGCCAAGGATTGTAGAAGCCCTCGTCCTGCGAACCAGAACCAGCAGCAGCCACAGGCACAGCAGAATCAGCAACAGGGCAACAAAGGATGTTTTCATTGCAGCGCAGAAGGGCACTTCAAAAGGCACTGTCCTCAGCTGAACAGGAACAACAACAACAACAATCACAACAATCAGGGCAATGGCAACAACAACGGGGGAAACAACAACGGCAACGAGGCAAGGGGTCGTGCATTTGTGTTAGGGCAGGGTGATGCCAGGAATGATCCCAACGTCGTTATTGGTAAGTTTCTTCTCGACAACATTTACGTTACTCCTTTATTTGATTCGGGTGCGGATACATGTTACATGTCTTTGAAAATGAGTAAATTGTTAAAACGTACATCAACACCCCTAAGCACCAAACACGTCGTAGAACTAGCTAATGGTAAGAGTTTAGAAGCCACGCAAGTAATCAGGGGTTGTAGTATCGTCTTAGCCGGTCAAGTTTTCTCGATCGACCTTATTCCCATAGTCTTGGGAAGTTTTGATATCGTTATTGGGATGGATTGGTTATCCCAACATCAGGCAGAGATCTTATGCAGTGAGAAGATCATTCGCATTCCCCGTACTGGTCAAGAACCTCTCGAAGTTCAGGGTGACAAGAGTGGTGCAGTGGTTGGCATCATCTCCTTCTTGAAGGCTCAGAAATGTTTACGTAAAGGACACACAGTCATTTTGGCTCTTGTTTCGGATGCATCGACGAAAGAAAAGAGACTGGAGGATATTCCAGTTGTACGCGACTACCCTCAGGTGTTTCCTGAAGACTTACCTGGCTTACCGCCTCACCGTCAGGTCGAATTTCAAATCGAGCTCGCTCCAGGAGCAGCACCCATAGCTCACGCACCATATCGTCTAGCTCCATCAGAATTGGAGGAACTGTCAAAGCAGCTACAAGAACTCTTGGAAAAGGGCTTCATTCGTCCAAGCTCTTCGCCTTGGGGAGCTCCAGTACTTTTCGTGAAAAAGAAGGATGGTACCTTCAGGATGTGCATCGACTACCGTGAACTCAACAAGGTAACGGTGAAGAACCGTTATCCTCTTCCACGCATAGATGACTTATTCGACCAGTTGCAAGGGTCGTGTTACTACTCCAAGATAGACTTAAGGTCAGGGTATCATCAGCTGAGAGTCCGGGATGAGGACGTCTCCAAAACAGCATTCAGAACTCGTTATGGCCACTACGAGTTTCTTGTCATGCCGTTCGGGTTAACGAACGCGCCTGCCGTATTTATGGATCTTATGAACAGGGTGTGCAAACCCTATCTTCACAAGTTCGTCATAGTATTCATCGACGACATTCTGATTTACTCCAAGAGTCAGAACAGGGTGTGCAAACCCTATCATTCAAAGCTCGCGTGTCGTTCGTATGTATTGGTCGCGATTAGCATATCGAGTAGTATAGTATAATCGTATAGCATATCGAGTATAGTATAAGCGTATAGCGTAGCATAATGTCGTTTAGATTTGGGCGACTTGTTAGCGTATTGAGATAGAAGAGCAAATGCGAGTCGTGTATGTCGATCGAGGTGAGAGCAAAAATCGAGGAATCCCACAAAAATTTAGACACATAAACAAATAATATTCACATAAAACACATAAAATCGACGAATTATCAGAGTTAGCAGTTGCGGGCTCAGAATCAAAACACATGAAAATCGAGAAACGGATTGTCTACGGCTACTAGACATTGACTACCCAAAGCGATTCGACTATTCTCAATAGACTTGTCATCACATTTCAACTTTCGGGATCTTGTTTCTGCCTCGATTCTTAGGCATTCAACACGTATTCCCTAGGTCATACTTATGAGTTCAGGTCGTTGGAGTCCGTCAAGGCTTTGGTGAGATGAGTAAAAGTTGGAATAAGTTGTCAAGGTTTGGGTTTCACCCCTAGCTTAGCAATTTCTTCCTTGTTTTAGTGAAATTGAGGAGATTATTCATCAAATTATGGATTTCACTCCTGATTTGGTATAATTCTCCTCGTTCGTTATTGAAAAGTAACGAAGAAACTCTTTGATAAGTTGGTAAAACAATACCGAGCAAGTAACTTAGTTGAGAGTTGGTGGTCTTCACACCTAATCTCGACTAAATTGCTTGGCTCTTATTTGAAAATTCGAGTGCAGTGATAGGGAAGAATAGCAGGATTTAGCACATACGCTTGGTCTGTTGGTTCCTAACTATAGTCTAGGTCTCTAAGACAGCGACCCAGACTAGGTCGTGTCTAGCCTAATTCCCTATAGTTACGGCTCTGATACCAATCTGTCACACCCCAACCGATGGCGGAATCATCGGGGCATGGCACTGAGCAAAACAGATTGTCCAGAAGTTTCTATAACAATTATTATCACTATTCAATTTATATAATACGTCCCATACCAAACCTTAAATAGCAAACAAATTATTACAGATAACATCAAGTCAAATATTCTGTTCCGACAACTCAGATTTTAAATATAAAATTGTTCAAATACTTCTAGAGACTCGATCTGCAAGATCTACAGACAACTATGCTCTAGACGCTTATTCTAAGCATTTCTTCCTAGCAGATAAGCATCCTAATTGCCTGTCACATACGTTAAAATAAAGTCAATACATAAAATGTAAAGGTGAGCATACAAGTTTGATAATAGCATAATAGAGTTCGAAATAGTTTACGCATAACCAGCACGTACATAGAGGAAAACGAAGCATGTTAATTATCGACATGGATCTATCGATACCAATGACTGCGGGTTGACTGCCCGAGGCAGTTCGCACTACATGATTACCACCGTAATCCATGCAAGTAATTGCCCTTAACAACCCCCGTGTGAACGGGTGCTGAGTCCAAACTATAGTACTATCGTTGTTAAGGCAGGTAGACAGCATTCCACGTGTAAACATACCAACAAGCATTCATTTAGTCATGTAATACATGCGGTAACGGTTAGCGCTCGAAATATTTGTGTAGTGTGTTCGATGTGATTTCGTATAAGTAACGTATGTAACACCCAAAAGTGCTAAAAGCAAAAAGGGATCGAATATACTCACAGTGATTGATGGATTGAAGGGAGCGCTTGAGAGTAGGGTTAGCCTGAGTAATTCGATAGTGCAACGATGAGTAACGCGTAGAACGAGTACAAGTGTTGTTGGGTCGAACAGCCTGGTCGATCGGACAGTAGGTTCGATCAGACGGGATGTTCGTTCGGTTTGACTGTCCGTTCGGACAGCCTGTTCGGTCAGCCGGTAGGCTCGATCGGTTTGGGTTGTTCGAGTGGATTGTTTCTTCCTTTGTGTAGGATGTGTTTGTGTATGATGGCTTGTCCTTTTAAAGTTTTCGTTGTAGTATTCGAGAACATTGAAGTGTCCTTACCTTTCAGGTTAATCGATCGAACGGGCCGTTCGACCGGCCGGCTTAACCGATCGGTTAGGTAGCTCAGTAATAAGTCCTCAGCAGGATGTCACCTGATCGGACGACATGTTCGATCGGGTGGCACTCCAATACGTCGAACGAGTTGAAAATCGATTAAGTGTTGAAGCATAGTATCTCATGATCCGAAGAGTAATTCAAATCAAACCGTAGTTCGATCGAACAACACTTCATTCAATACTAGACTTGATGAAATTGTTAAAGTGTGGGACCATGTGCTAGCCGATCGGCTGGCCTGGTAGATCGGCTGACATGTCCGATCGGTTAGGCTGTTCGTTCGAACAGCCTGTCCGATCGGTCAGCATCCTGACCTGGTCGGCCTGTTCGTCTAACACTTGGCTGTTCTGATTGCTTGACGTTATGTCGTGGTATTTTGATGATGAGCTGAACCTTGGAACCTTCGTTCTTACTCGTTTCCCCTGCTCGGACAGGAATCACCCAAGTCCGGCCGGTGAACTGTTCGGAACGGTAGTTTGACGTTTAACCCGAACTCGGTGAACCTCGTGGATGGAATCCCGAATCTCGAACCGCACACTACTAGAGTGATTAGTGAGTGGGTTCAAGCTCCGTTTCTACCGGTTTGAAGGCATTGAGTGTAAAAGAGTTGAAAGAAAGTTGGAAAATCCATCTTTCACTCTTTTCCACCGAGAATATGTTTAGATTTGTGGTAGATCTTTGTTTGGTTATGTGGAAATCGGTTAGATCCAAGCTATTCTTGGTGGATTGAGGCCAAAACATGAAGTTCTTCAAGAACACCATGATGACATCATCCTAGAATGCTTGAATCTTGATGATTTCACGGTTAAAAGTTAAGATTTGAAAGATAGAAAGGTGTAGGAGTGTGTATAGATCAAGAAAGTACAATATTTAGGATGAAATCTTACCGGGATTGAGAGAAATCTGAGAAATAGTAAAGAGCACGAGCTGGTCGGTCAGAGAGTTTCCAAAAGTGGAAAGGATGACAATGATAGGGCTATTTATAGGCTTCCCAAAGAGGAAAGGGCTGGCCGATCGGCCAGGCATCCCGATCGGACAGCCTGCTCGATCGGACAGTCCATCCGATCGGCTGGGCTGTTCGATCGGCTAGGATCCTGTTCGATCAACAGCCTGTTTTGAGCGTTCGGTGCGACGATTTCTGATATTTTGATTTCGATTGAAGATGATATGAATATGATGGAGTTTACTATTCAAATTACTTTTAATCCCAACCACTATATCTACATACAAGCATCTATATTTCACACTATCTTTACGCCACCATTTATCATAATTCGATTTCGATTGAGTTCGATTGAGTTCCGAGTTTCGATTCGGGTTTCGATTGATTTCCACACATCACATAAAGTAAACATGCACAAGTAACACATAAGGCACACACACACGTATACTAACACCAGAATTCGCGTAATTCGAGTTTCGAGTTCGATGATGATTTGATTAGCTTGAATATTGATTGATTGACTTTATCGCATTGTTACTTCCTATTATTCACAGTCGCAAATCGTTTCACGTCGATAACGTTTGATTACTTTGATTAATAACACTTACTCCACATAATACAACTAACAGAAACACCAACATAGAATAGACTAACTATAGTCAAAGAAGTCAATCTTGACTTTGACTTTGACTTTGACATTCGGTAACACGGGGTGTTACAATTAGACATGTTAAGGCACATTTTACTTGTCATAGGACTAGTTAGGCGGTCCGAACGCGGTTTACGCGAACGACGCGTTAAAGTAGCGTAAGCTACCTAAATGGGTCGTAATGGGTCATAAGCACTTAGGATAGGTTCCGTTTTAGAATGTAGGCTTTGTCAAACCATATTACATGAGTTCATACACTCATTTGGTTTATGAAACAACATTTTATCCGATCCTCCGATTTAGGTCCGTTTATTAACGTAGTTACCTATATTAGGTGCCGTTTGATTCCGTGATCTTTCTAGCATTGCTTGGTGATTATCTAAAGACTATTGAGCAATCTCAAGTGAGTACATAGTCCCCTCTTTTACTGTTTTTCAAACATTTTGGGGTGAAACTCATGTGCCTACTTGTTACTTTCGTGCTTTTCATGTTTTTATATCCTATACTTGCTATGTTCATTAGTACACTTATAGTACATGATTTCATTATGTTTTTGCTATGTATGTCCATTTAGTGCATACTTAGTACATTATTTTACATTACATTTCATGCTATTTATGTCCTTTGTTGCATACTTAGTACATCGTTTTACATTTCATTTTATGCTATGTATATCCATTTTGTGCATACTTAGTACATTGTTTTACATTACATTTCACGCTATGTATGTCCATTTATTGCATACTTAGTGCATTGTTTTACATCACATGCTATGTATGTTCATTGTTGCATACTTAGTACATTTGTTTCACGTCACATGTTATGTATGTCCATTTGTTGCATACTTAGTACATTTGTTTTACATCACATGCTTACATTTTGGTATGACATTTGGTTTGTTTAAATGGGACAAAAATACATTCATTAACATTGATCACACCGTTCGTTAGTAGGTAGTGGTACCATAGGAATTGACAACTCCCGTTCCTGACATCCTAGGTATGTTTGGATGGAAGGAATGACCGAATTCGATACACATAACTCAGATAAACCTTTAATTTGTTTAAGGGTTTATCGCTACAGTCACAAGGCTTGAATGTATGCATTTTCACAATACCGCATAGATGTTTGTATCAGTACAGCATGCATTTCCACAAAACATAACTTTGATTTAAACTATGTTTTACTTCAATATCTTGTTTTGTGCATTTTTACATGTGGTTTAGTTGATATATTTCACTTGCCATACATGATATTTGTTTACACATTACATTTGACATATACATTTTGATATTGGTTTACACATTACATGATTTACATTTTGATAATAGACATTTATCCACACATAAACATTTGACAATTGGTTTTAACATGAATAATTTACATTGGTGGTTTGTTTGGGTAAGTGATTTAAGTAACGAGGCGTGTGTAACATGATACAAGCATGGTGGATACGCCACTGGTACTTCCTATATATAAGTGCTTGTATGATATTACATATCGTAGTGTTATTTAAATTATTTCAATTTAGACATTACATATTTTTCACAAGACATTGTTTTACAAACAGATAATTTTATACAACTCATTTTACTTGGATATTTAATAAACCATACATCTTTCTTTTATATAATCTGATTTCTTATCAAATTTTCATATGATTTATAAAAGAAAACACTTAACAAGATTCATGACAAATTTTCATTAAACTTTTCTTAAAACCTAAGTCATGAATCCTATTTTCATAAAACCTATGTATCTCACAGGCATTTTTATGCTGACGTACCTATTTTCACATGTGTTTTCAGGCATTTTCACATGTGTTTTCAGGCGCTGGTGCATAGGTTTGATTCAGGATACACTAGGGTGGACTCGGGCCTTAGTGACATAAAAGAAGCAAGATTAGTTTAAATAATGTTATGTACTCTTGTTTCTCTTTGTTTAAGACAATGTAAATCTCTTGTTTGATAAATAAAACATAACTTTAATTACCATGGTTGTGAAACAATAATTCTGTTACAACACTCCCCGAAGTTTCCGCCACGTTTTGTTGTTTTACGTGGTCAGGGTGTGACACATAGATTAACCAAGTAGATTTAACAACTTCAACCCGAGTCTACAAAACTACGAACTTCACTTAGCGCGTGGTACGAAGGTTCGGTAACATGCCAGAAACACTTATATATAGGAAGTACCAGCGGCGTATCCACCATGTTTTGGACATGCCACGTCCACCTCGTTTTCGGCGCTAGGCTACGTTTCGTATTTTGTTACTCAAAACAACACATACATGGATTACACATAGATTACGCTAGAGTTCACGTAGATTACACACAAGTAGCTTCCTATAGATTAGATCTCAACGTTCTCATCACCGGTCTGCAAACACTAAACTTCGCATGGCACGTGGTACGAAAGTTGGTAACATGCCGGAAACAATTATATATAGGATGTACCAACGGCGTATCCACCATGTTTCAGACACATCACTACTGTCTCGTATTTCTATGCCATGTTGCGTTTAGTGCTTCACACCCACAATAACGCATAGATTCATCAAATAGCTTTATCATAGTCGGTCAAGATTCCCACACAGATTATAAAGCTTGTAAATTTAATTTGATCTGAGGGTTTAAGATTAGAGTTTTAGATTGTAGACATACGTGCGATTTGTGTAAAAATCCTCAAAGTAAACGAAGAATCAAATTTAAACCCACACATAAAATCGAGATAACTTAAAAGATAGGCTCATAGAACATAGGATTGTTTCGGGTAGAGGAACGGTGACTAACCAAAGTGGTTCGAACCCATTTTGAATTGAGGCAACGTGTCTTGACTTACTTAGACAAATACATCATCGATGTTAGGCCTATGATATTTGTCCTTTTGGTCATTACACGTTCCTAATTGAATGTGAATTTTGAGACTTTGGCGAGACATGAAAATATCAAAGAGTGGGACTAGCTATCAAGGTCTGAGTTTCACCTCTATCTTGACAACATCGCACCCTAATAGCGTCGGTACTTATCAATAGATCAAACCTACTAGAGTATAATTGTGACAACCCTCATAATTCCATGTATCCATACAATTTATTAATGATAGTTAAAGTGCTTGATGACTGTGCTGAATCATTTAACTGCTCTCTGATTTCTGTGTTATACTTACATGTGCTTGTTAACATACTAGTAGTGTACAGAAAAGTTACTAAATAGTCCAGTATGTTTTCCTGAGTGTTGAAAACTAAAAATGTTACAAATATATATATATATATATATATGACACTTGACGGATTAATTAAGCGCTTTAACGAACCGGTATCAAACCAAACAACCGGACACTACCCGAAACACCAAAATAATGCAAGAAACATTGTTTTTATTTTTCTGAACAAGTTATGATCCCCGAACATCATAACACCTACTAAAAATATCTAATAGCTAAGACATGTAACTAATACTTGAAATTAGACTAGATTGTAACTAATTTAGTTTAACCTATGCTAGACCCCCCCACCTATCTTACGGCCCACACATGGCCTATTTGATGGATTTTATTTCATTTGTTTATTTGATCTTATCCCCCCCTAAAATGACATATTACACAAAGGTTAGTGTAAGAATATGGTTATAAGTAGTAACCTTGTGATCTTGAGCTCATTATCTCACACCCACTAACACACACTTCTCCTTCCCTCTCCTTGCTCCCATTGTCGGCCGAAACCCATCACACCCACCATCACCATCATTCGATCTCCTTCAACCATTACAAGACCATACAAGAGTGTTAAAGTTCATACAAAGAAGCTTGGAGCTTTTGGATCTTGAAGGACCTTTCTTATTTGCTTTTATCCTCTTAATTTCTTCATTTGAACTTCCCTAGTCTTGAACTAGTGGTAAGAACTTAGATCCTTGCATTTTACATATTGTTTAAGTGGTTAAAGTAGGTTACTTGATGATAAACTTAAAGAACACTAAGAAACTTGAACTTGAAACATGAACATAAGCTAAAGTTATGAAGAAATCATGTTGTTTAGTGTTGATATGCTTGTTGATCATTGTTTGTTAGTAGAAATGATGTGAATCATCATATGGTCTTGCTAGATCATGATTAAAAACATGATCTAGCAAGATGAGAAAGTAAAAATGTTGTAGGATGATGGAATCATCCACACCTAAACTATGAACTTGAATGAATGAATACTTTCTTGAAAAATAAAGATCAAAGTAGGTTACAATCTTGTAGATCTAAAGATCCATGAGTGGTTTCTCAAAAGAACCAAGTGAAAAATATAAGTTTCATTAAATATTGGACCTTACAAAAACTAATCACATTTTTGGTGGATAAACAAGTGTAGAAACACTTGTGTAACTAGAAACTTTCATGAGGAAATATTTTTAGAAAATATGGTGGAAGTTGTAAACACTTAAAGTCTTTAAAAATAAAGTTTTTAAAGAACTAATCACATTTTAAAAGGTAACAAGACTTACTAAGTATGCTAGTAAGTTACTACATATTTTTATAAATTTTCAAGTTCATGAGTTTATAGTTTATGCTTGTTTTTGGCAAGCTCGGAAAGTAGAGGTTGTATATTGTTGATTGAGAATTTGTTTAAATGAATTTTTGAAAAGAAAATGATATGCTAGTAAGCATGGACACCTCCATTTACAAAGGAAACTCTGGTGAAATTTTTCTAAAATTTCAACACTTACAAAATATTTTTCTAGCAGGTGTTTACAAACATATTTTTAACCTTGTTTTCAAAATAAACTTCGCCATGATTCTTATTACAAAATACCAAGTGCCGGAGGATGATTTTCATAAATAAAATTTGATAAATATATATTTAGAATATATATATATATATATATATATATATATCTTATATTAGAACACTTGTGTGGATACTTGTTTATTTGTGAGATAGTTATATTATTTTAGGGTAAAATAATGTAACTTAGCGATATAACTTGACAGTTGAATTGTGTGGTATGTGGTAGAAGTAATGAGTAAATAAACCGTACGTAGGATACGTGTTATGCATGAGAAACTGATTGTTATCTGTACCTTATTAGGATGTGCTTGATTTCCTTATTTATTTGAGTAATTAATCTAACCGAGCAAACCAAGGTGAGTTCACACACTTTCTAAGGCATGGGATTCCCAGTGATTAGGAATGGGTTAAAGAATTTAAAACGGAATCTATATATCCTCCTTGGGTAGGATATGTACGACCATCCTCCATAGGTAGGATGCCAATATTAATCCTGCGTATTCTCCTTGGGTAGAATACGTACGTTCATCCTCCTTGGGTAGGACAACAACCTTAAAACTTACTAGACAAAACTCTATCATGAAGTCCCTCAATTTATATCGACTTAATCGCCGAGGCCAATGGCGAGCTGGTCATTAGTTAATAGCGCTATTAGGTTTAACAAACCTCACACCGTGCCAGTCGGACGGGCGTGTACTAATGGACTATGGCAAACTGTCAGTGATGATAGACACTGATGTAGGGCACAACTTATTTGCGTTAGTAGTCGATATGGTACGATCTAGTAGTTCACATGGGGAAGCCCCCACTGACTATGGATATGGTTTGGGTAATATAAAGGAACTGGTTAAACATACTTTCAACTATGGGGTAACCCCCACGGCAAATAAGCCAACGAAAGTCAAACCACGTTTTCGGAAACAACTTAAGACTAAACAACCAAACGTGAACTCACTCAACTTTGTTGTTGACTCGTTGTTACATGCCTTACAGGTCGCTAGATGCTTATGGAGCTTGCACGAGGAGGCGGGTGTGGAATATGGAACGTTATGCTCCGTGTTAAACATTTAATCCTTATGAACTTATTATTAAACCTACGTTTTGGAATTTAAACTTATGAACTATGTACTTATGTTTTGGACTTATGTTTTATGCTTCCGCTGTTAACTTAAAAATGGTCATTTTGGTTTGGTCACCAATTGTATTGTGGTTGGTTTCCATTTACTTAATTACGTTGTTCAGTATGATTGGTGGCCCGATCCTGGTCATGTCACGCCTCCAAGCGGTGATACTCCGCATGGTGGATTTTGGGGGTGTGACAATAACAAGAAGATTTCTCATCAAGGTGCGGATGTCACTCCTGACTTAAGGGAAAATCTCGTGCAAAAATACAAACACTGATTAACAGTGTTTTGAAAGTATCAAGTGTGCAGTGTATCAGCCTTAGGAAAGGCATGTAAGTTTAACAGGGAAATGTGCTGCTAGGAATCAGATACAGTAGAATGCATAAGTCTTAAACAACAGCTAAGAGTCAAGATTCCTAGAACTATAGACTAGGGAAGGTATTCCTATATATCCTAATTCCCTATAGTTATGGCTCTGATACCAATCTGTTACACCCCAACCAATGGCGGAAACATCGGGGTGCGGCACTAAGCGTTCAGATTGCTCATGAGATTTCCATAACAGTAATAGTTTCAATATAGATTAGTTAAGTTTCATGATAACATAGTCTAAAACACCAATCACAAATAGAAGTATCAAAATACATCACATAAATCATTGTTTAATGTCTAGAATTTGACTAGGTGCGTTTCTAAGCATCACTCCTAGCTTGTTTCCTTGATCCAGCATCCTATCAGCTTGCAACATGTATTAAAATATCAATACGAAAGTATTGGCGAGTATACAAGTTTGAGTATATAGCGTAGTAGATTAAAAAGACTAATATCCATCATGCAAATGATAAAATAGTTTCAGCCATGCTAGTGTTCGTAGTCCAAGTGATAGTCCAAGTGTCCCGATGCTTTAGGTGTCTTCCCAAGACTCAAGGAGAACTAGAATCCTCCTAATAATACCCCCAAGAATAATGGGGAGGTGCATCTTCCTATAGCGCTACTATTGTTAAGGCGGAACTACACACTCTGGATTAAACGTTCACATAGCATAAAGAATCAAGAATCACAAGTTTCACTTTCACATAGGATAGAGTTTAGATTCAAAAGTATCAAGTTTCATAGAATACATGTTGCATCCCAAAAGTTTAAAACAAAAAGGGATCGGGTATACTCACAGTGACTGCTTAACAGTTTAACTGTTATTGGATCAAAGGGAGCTCTTTAGGTTTAGCCTGATTAGATTACAATAGATAAGCATCAGACAGGATAACAAGATTCGTGCAAGTGTCGGATCAGTCACCTGATCGGATGGCCATCCGGTCGGATGGTCATCCGGTCGGTTAACATATGGGTGTTGGGACGGACCGCCATCCGATCGAATGGTCATCCGTACGGATGGCCATTCGATCCAATGGTCATTAGATCCAAGTGTTGAGATTCCAAAATGTTTAACCAAGTGTTCAACCAGGTCTTTTGATCGGATGGTCATCCGATCGGATGACCATTCGGTCGAGTGACTCTTCGTGTGTTAGTTTCAAAGTTCAAAGTTTCAGATTCAAAATTGTTTAAGCATAGAAGGTTTGAAAGACACATGGCACCTCGATCGGATAGCCGTTCGATCGGACGGTAGTCCGATCGGATTGCCATTCGTTTGAGAGGGCCTTGTCCCATTTCACAAACCTTGTAAAGTTTCCAAGTTTCGAGTTTAACGGTGATGGCACGGTACGTACTGACACAACGGTAAACACATCATTACTCAGCCGGTCTGATCAGATGGGAATCACCCCAGTCCGATCATGTGTCTGCTCTTGAGGGAGTTTATGTCGGAATCCGTACTTCGGCCATCTTCTCCGGCGATTGATCCATTTCTAAGCCGTCTCCAGACTAACCATTAAGTCTACAGTCCGTTTAGATCCGGATTCCACTGTTTAAATAGAGTTTTAAGATAAGGTGAAGGAAAAGCATGAGTTTTAGCTGGAAGTCTTGATTTAGTAGAGATTTGGTGTAATAACACATGAAATTCCTTAGATCTGAGCTAGATCTCGACTAGATTGACATCACACAACAGTTTGTACAAACCGCCATGATAACGTCACCCTTAAGAGCTCAAATCTTAGAGATTTCACGGTGAAAAGTGTGATTTCAAAGAAGACTCGGTTAGAGAATAGTGTGTAGATCAAAAATGTACAAGAATCTAGTGTAAAACATACCGAAATCGCCGGGAAATAGAAGAAAAGTGCTAGAGCGTGCGTCTGGTCGAAGGAGGCAGTCACATAAGTGACAAATGATGTGACAGGTCCTATTTATAGTGCAAGAGAGGGTGTAAGGCGGTGTGCAAGTGGGTTGGATGGCACTTCAATCGAATGGCCCTCCGATCGGATGGTCATCCGATCAGATTTCCATTCGGTCAATCCCATCCTTTCCACTTTCCCGTCTTTGGTTCATTTTGAAAGTTAGTTTAAGCGTTGCGTTGCATATTATGGGGTAATAGTATCACACATAGCAAGATTATATCATTAACACAAAAGTTTCCAAGTTTCATAGTTTCCGCCAGTGACAAGTCTCTAGTCTCTCGTCCAACCAAGTCTCAAGTTTCACGAGTCTCAAGAGTCAAGCACCAAAGTATCAAGAATCAAGAATCTAGCTTCCAAGTATCAAGAATTAAGAATCTAGCCTCCAAGTGTCAAGTATCAAGAATCAAGTGTCCAGAATCAAGCATCAAGAATCATAGTGTTAAATATCAAGAATCAAGATTCAAGTATCAAGAATCTAGTATTAAAAATCAAGCATCATAGCATAAAGATTCAAGTACCAAAAGTATCAAGAATCACATAGTTTAGGGACTAAAATTGACAATAGCTAAAAGTTCAGGGACGCAGGCATTACATGTAGACCCTGCCAAGGTCGAAGCGATCAATAATTAGGAAACCCCAAGCCGACAACTAAGATACAACAATTTCTGGAGATAGCAGGCTATCACAGACGATTCATTGAGAATTTTTCCAAGTATTATCCAGCTGCTAACGTCGCTAACCCAAAAGGGTATGAAGTTTGATTAAGGAGAAAAACAAGAAACATCTTGCAGACGTCGAAGGATAAACTCTGCGATGCACCTATCTTATCTTACCTGACGGTACCAATGGATTTGTAGTTTACTGTGATGCTTCTCGACAAGGTCTTTGTTGCATGTCGATGCAACAAGATAAAGTCATCGCTTACGCGTCACGTCAATTCAAGGTGCATGAGAAGGACTATACGACACACAACCTTGAACTAGGTGCTGTGATCTTCGCATTGAAGATCTGGCGTCATTTCTAGTATGGTACTCATTACACGATCTTTACAGAACATAAGTGTTCGCAACACATTTTTTATTAGAAGGATTGGAATATGGGACATCATAGATAGGAGGAGCCGTTGAATGATTACGACTGTGAGAATGGTTACCACCCAGATAGGGCAAACGTTGTATCCGACGCCTTAAGTCGCAAGGAACGCGCAAAGTCCTAGGGGCGCGAGCCTTAGAGATGACTATACAACCCGATCTCGCCGTTCGGGTCCATGAAGCCTAGCAAGAAGCATTTACACCAGAGAACCTACGAGCTGAATCACTGCCTGGTATGGAAGTGAAATTGGTTCCAAAGGAAGATGGAACAATGTATTTCATGGAATGAATTTGGGCACCATTCTTCGGCAATCTCTGAGCACTTATTTTGGACGAAGCTCATAAGTCGAGGTACTCGATTCGTCCTGGATCCGACAAGATGTACCCAAACTTAAAGGATTGGTATTGGTGGCCCAAGATGAAAGCCGGCATTGATGTATATGTGGGTAACTGCCTTACTTGCGTCAAAATTAAGGTAGAATACCAGAACCTGTCAGGATTACTGGAACAACCTGAGGTTTCCGTTTGGATGTAGGAACGAATCTCAATGGATTTCTTTACGAAGCTGCCAAGAACCCAAAAAGGACACGATATGACTTGGGAGGTTATTGATCGGCTCACAAAGTCTGCACATTTCTTGCCGATCAGTGAGAAAGACAACACAAGGAATGTTAGCAGAGAATTATCTCAAAGATATCGTGGCACATCAGGGAGTGCTTGTATCTATCATATCCGACCAGGATGGTCGCTTTGTGCCAAGGATTTGGCAGACGTTTCAGCAAGCTTTTGGTTCACAGTTGAACCTTAGTACTGCATTTCACCCTCAAACAGACGGCCAAAGTAAACAGATGATTCAGACTTTGGGGGATATGCTACGTGCATGTGTGATGAATTTTGTGGATGTTGGGATACTCACCTGCCCTTGGTGGAGTTTTCCTACAATGATAGCTATCACGCCAGCAGATAGGCTGCCCTGTTAGAAGCTCTATGGACGTAAGTGTCGATACCCGCTGTGTTAGGCAGAGACCAAAAATTTACTAGTAGTTCAAGAGAAACACAGACAAGAATTGCACAGATACGCGATCGTATCAATTCAGCAGTTTTGGACAGAAGAGTTACGCCGACAAGCGGCGGAAACCGTTGGAATTTGAGGTTAGTGATATGGTTTTACTGGAAGTCTCGCCTTGAAAAGGCGTGGTACGATTTGGTAAACGTGGAAAGTTGAACCCACG